>NC_089514.1:53644768-54269768 GCF_036850995.1 Saccopteryx leptura | reverse complement strand
CTACTAAATTACAATATACTGAAATCATAAAATAGACTTAGAATATAGGAGTGGAGATATATACTAAAAAAGTGATTATAATTATCTACAATACTCATGTTCTTTGGATAAAGACATCAAATCATTTAATTTGTACTAATATGAATTTTTAACATTTCCACCAGGGGGCAGAGTATGCTAACTATTGAATTGGTGGACCCTAAAAGGCTCACAGACAATTTTAGACAGAAGAAAGTTCCACAGATCCTAGGGGAAGACCTTTTAAGTTGTTTGCCGTATAATTTTCACACCAGTTATAATTATGGTTTTAATTTAAAAATGAAATCTTAAATTAATTGAAAGAAATTGAAAGTAATGGTTTCTCATATTCCCATGTTTACAGATTACTTCATAATTATTTCAACTTGAATTTCATTATTTTTATAAGAAATAAAAATCTTCATAGGAACAAAGTTAGTTATGGAAACTTCAGAAAATATGGGCAAATAGAATATATAATATTTTTGAGAGAGAAGATTGGATGTAGGTATGTCTGAGTTAAACTGCATTTAAAAAATTGCATTTATTAGTCAGCTCACCTTTCCTTTTATATTAGCAATGATTATTGGAAGAAGAAAGTAGAAATTTTTATTAGAATAAAGTAGAAATTTATGTGATGCATGAATATTATTTCCCTCATTTCTTTTCAGTGTCCAAGCAAAACCTATGATCCACTGATCAAATCCACCCGAGATTTTCCAGATGATGTCATCAGTTTCATCAAGCGACACCCTGTGATGTATAAGTCAGTATATCCAGTTGCGGGAGGGCCGACATTCAAGCGAATCAATGTGGATTATAGAATGACGCAGATTGTGGTGGATCACGTCGTCGCAGAAGATGGCCAGTATGATGTAATGTTTCTTGGAACAGGTACGCTAGAACAAGAGTATACTTTCCTTCCAAGGCGTTTTTAATTATTACACAGAGAAAACAAAAACTTCTAAGATATTTATTGGTCAAAAGCAAAATGAGTAATTACTAGCTAACATCTAGTCGGAATTTTTTTGTTGTGTTCAGATGTCTCAGTCTTTCCTATTGGAAGATTATGCCTTACTCTTCGCCACACCCATTATTGGCCTCTTTTCCTCATTAGCTCTTGTTTTAGGATTTACATGCACAGAGATTTTGGAGGTTACCTTGCTGAGGAATTCTTCAGACCAGGATAGATGCATTTCTTTCCAGGTAGTCATTTGTTAGTTAGTATTTCTTAAAATGGCATAACGTGAGTGTTGAATTGACCATCATAAATATCTTCTTGTCTTCTTTGGTATTTATTTGAGATTTCAAAATCTATTTGTGTATTGTGACTGCAGTGCACCTCCTATAGATTAGATGCTCATTACATATTTGTTGAATGACTATAGACCAAAATTAAACAAGTTGGACAAAGCAATGTTTCTTTATTTTCAAACTTCACATTTCCCTTTCCCTACAGACATATTTGATAAGCCAGACCCCAAAGGATCCTTTAACCCAGTTTTGAAAATCAGTGACTTAAGATGGTTTTTAAAAATAGTTACACATTACTTTGTAAAGCTTTTTAAGTAGAAACTTCCTCTTCTTGGGGATTTTATTTCTTATCCTTGAATTTTGTAGATTAAATAGCACTTTCATTATTGGGGCCTGTTGGGGTTGTTTTTGTTTGTTTTTGTCTGACAACTCAGTGATTACAAAACAATGAAAAAATATTTTTTTCTAGAAAGAGACCTATTATTTAGCATATCTCAAAAATAAGAAAAGTATTATCTAAGAATAAAACATGTATCATTAACATAGATACATTGCATCTTAGTATGTAATTTAATGGTTCAAGCATTGCATAATGAAAGATACCAGTTTTCAAGAAATGAACATTTTTATAGAACTAAATTTTGAGAAGTACAGACAATGTTAGAATAATTTTATCCTAAAAAATATGTTTGTTCTATAGAAGTTAGGTTTATTAGAAAGCATGTGTGTAAAAGATTCAAGAACTTTCAAGAAAGGAGTCAAATCTGATTATGTTGCAAATGACAGTTCCAAGGCCAAGGAAAAGAAGTTATGTTCCCAGTGCTACAAAGACTGCTACTGAAAAGTCAATGCTTGAAATAATTCGGTTGTCAATAGTTCTAATAAGCTTGCCACTTAATTTCTACTATCTTCTCAAAGCTCATTCAAAACTAGTTTTTGAACATTTCAGTGTCATAAATGTCGTTCTGCCACTAGGTGGTAGTATGTAACTTTTGCTGATTAAATTATAAGGCTGCTAAGATAGATTTTCAATTTTGACATTTGGAAAATCTATATTTAATATTTTTTAAGGATCGCAGAGTCACTTAAAGACTATCTTGTGTAAACAGGATTATTACCACCCATGTTAATACACTCCAACCACTGTGCTTAGAACTTTAAGAGCATCTATTTTGTATAAGTTAATTTGCAAATATGAT
The DNA here is from genome assembly GCF_036850995.1 of Saccopteryx leptura. Classification (NCBI taxonomy): domain Eukaryota; kingdom Metazoa; phylum Chordata; class Mammalia; order Chiroptera; family Emballonuridae; genus Saccopteryx; species Saccopteryx leptura. Next base: position 54,267,297 of record NC_089514.1, on the reverse strand, counting down.
TCCTTTCTTTTAATAAAATGTTCTTTAGATTGTCTTTCTGTAATCATGTGCCACTTCGTGTAACTGCAATATAAGATCTTGTACTTAAAGCATCTTTTAAAAATGTTGAATTTTGGTTTATATTATTAACCATTTTATAGTTTTATTATATTCAACTAAAATAATCTTAAAACTTTGGTTTCTAGCTTGCTAATAATGTTTCTGTATATAAAATACATTTGATAAGTTAAGTTACAGTTTCCTTCATGTAGATAACTTTAATGATTTCTCTTTCATTTGTTAATATTATTTAAATATATATATCTTTCCTTTTTTTGTGAATTGAATATATTACTGAATAAATATTTGTTACATCAAGAGAGATCAAGAAGTTGAGATTTTTTACTCTAATGTATTTAACTTTTTAAATGAAGTTTCAAAATATTATTTCATTTTTGTTATCAACCAGTGAGCTATATATGAGCTATATATATTCTTCTTGTTAGGAATATAATCCAAGCACATGACCTTTTTTTTTTTTTTTTTTTTTTTTGGTATTTTTCCGAAGCTGGAAATGGGGAGGCAGTCAAACAGACTCCCGCATGCACCCGACTGGGATCCACCGGGCACGCCCACCAGGGGGCGATGCTCTGCCCATCTTGGGGTGTCGCTCTGCTGCAATCAGAGCCATTCTAGTGCCTGAGGCAGAGGCCACAGAGCCATCCTCAGCACCTGGGCAAACTTTGCTCCAGTGGAGCCTTGGCTGAGGGAGGGGAAGAGAGAGACAGAGAGGAAGGAGAGGGGGAGGGGTGGAGAAGCAGATGGGCGCTTCTCCTGTGTGCCCTGGCCGGGAATCGAACCCGGGACTTCTGCATGCCAGGCTGACGCTCTACCACTGAGCCAACCGACCAGGGCCCAAGCACATGACTTTTAATATTTTTTTGTAAATATGTTTTATGAGATATATGCTATAATATTTTGGCAAGGGAGAATCATATACATTAAGCTTTACTTCATGCATGCTTTACTTAATCTGATTTTTTGAGAGACATTTAGAGAAATATTGGGATGTCATGTGAAGATTGCTAGCAATATGCTTACAACAAAACATTGAAGAAGAAATAGCAGGATCATGGGCACTGTATTTTTTCAGACATTGGGACAGTCCTAAAAGTGGTCAGCATTTCAAAGGAGAAGTGGAACATGGAAGAGGTCGTACTGGAGGAGTTGCAGGTATTCAAGGTAAGACTCCATCCAGAGTTCTGGGAGAAGAGATGCTGAAACTGACAAAGCTTTGATATAGGACATGTTTTTAATACATCATCACTTTTCCTGGAGAATTCTTTGCAAATAACTTCTTTATTTTCCTTTTCCTTAAGCAATGGAAAAAAAATGTTTAGACAATTAAAAATAAGACTCACTTCCCCCTGTAGAATACCACTGAGTGCAGGGCTCCTGGGGTTACCCCTCATTACTGCATTCTCGGAGCGTGTGGCCAGACAAATTGCCACAGTGGATAGAGCCTGGGTCTCTTGATACCCAGATGCTTTTCTATTTTATAAATTTTACTTTTAAATTTTCCTCAATTGAATTTGAGAAAACTGGAAAAGTTTTATGAGCCATTGCTTTTCTGTAAGAAAATTTAAAAAAATAAAAAAGCTTGTATGAAAGTAAGCCTTCAGGTATGTTAAATTCCTCTCACCCACCAAAATAGTTAATAAATATAAAATAATAGTTTTCTAGATTTTTGGAATGTCTTTGACTTTTAATAGTAAATTCTTTGTAGATACTTAATGAAAGTCAATTTTAAATTATTTTCTAAAGATAACTTTAGATATAAACTTTTATTGCTAGAAAAGCTTTTAAAAATATGCTCTTTTATAAAATTTGTTGTTGAAACAGTTTATTAAAACGAACTGTTTCCATGTAAGCATCTACCTATTACCTTAAAAGAGTGCAGAGCTCTCCTGTGAGGGGCTCGAGTTAACTAACATGCTGAGTTCACAGGATCTTGTTTACATTGTGAAGATATTAGTGGTCAAGAAGTTAATAAGAAAAAGACTTGCTTTCTGGCATCTACCTAAAACAAAGTCTTGGTGGTTCCAAAGAGAGAAGCTGATGTCAATGTAAATGTGAATACCAGAAGCCAAAAATAAAGCCCCCACAACACAGATAGGAGCATTAGAATAAATGTATTTGTCAGTTGTCAGGAACAATTGTATGTATTTCACTGTTAATATTAAATAACAAAACTGTTCTCTGAAGTATATAACATAAAAGATATATGGCTAGAACATTCTCACTTTAAAATTTTTTCTGCATATATTTTCTTAAACTTGTCACATTTGGTACTGTTTTGTTGTTTAATAAATATTGGCTAGTGAAAAATAAATGAATTTAGATAGACTAGATAGACCAATAGATAAAAAATTTTAAAATGTTTATTTTATTTTATTTTTTTAGTTTGGTAGCTTTTTTATTCAGGTATCTGATTTTATATTACATGCATCAAACCATTTCTTCTACAAATAAAACTGGTCATAGTTTATATCAAGATATTAGGTGCATCAATATCTTACAGTATTCCATAAAGAATGTGATCATCCACAAGGAGCACTACAGTGTGTCCGTAAAGTCATGGTGCACTTTTGACCGGCACAGGAAAGCAACAAAAGATGATAGAAATGTGAAATCTGCACCAAATAAAAGGAAAACCCTCCCAGTTTCTGTAGGATAATGTGGCAGCATGTGTGCATGCGCAGATGATGACGTAACACCGTGTAAACAGCAGAGCAGCCCACGGCCATGCCAGTCGAGATATGGATGGTACAGAGGAAAGTTCAGTGTTCTGTGGCTCGCTAAATTCGAATCCGTGACCAAAGTACAACATGAATATCGACACGTTTATAACGAAGCCCCACCACATAGGAATAACATTACTTGGTGGGATGAGCAGTTGAAGGAAACCGGCAGTTTGGTGGAGAAACCCCGTTCTGGTAGGCCATCAGTCAGTGATGAGTCTGTAGAGGCTATACGGGATAGCTACCTAAGGAGCCCTAAAAAATCTGTGCGTGAGCCACATCGAACTGCACTGAATAAGTATGAAACTGGGAGAGTTTTCCTTTTATTTGGTGCAGATTTCACATTTCTATCATCTTTTGTTGCTTTCCTGTGACCGGTCAAAATTGCACCATGATTTTACGGACACACTGTATATAAGTCTTGAAAACTCTGCTCCTGGAACAAGATTTTCAACTACTGATCTAAGTAAGGGCAGGAAAATGTAATAAATAATTATGGAGATGTTCTTGTCAACACTAGTTTGAACTATATGAAAGCAGTTAAGATAAGCAGACTTAGAAGAAGGAGAAACCTTGTAGGAACTGAGAATGATTTTCAGTGTAGTTTCTCATACAGTTAGTTGATTTTTCTTTAATAAGATTCTTTAAAATAACTGTTTTGATAACTTCTATTAAAGTAGACTCACTACCCATCAGAAGGAAATAGTCCACATTAACATCCTCTCCTCCCTGTGTAACAACAGAGCCTTAAAGTTTACTTCACTGATCTTTGGTACAAGATAATATAACATACCGGCTACTAGAAAGACTGTTAATGCTTAGTAACATCTAATTTCTTTTTCAGCACTCATCAGTCATCTTGAACATGGAGTTTTCTTTGAAGCAGGTATTTTCTCATTTTTGTGTACAATTTAACCACATAGCAACAGGGTGATTGAATCAAAGTTTAATTTTAGGGAAAATCTATTGAAATTGGATGTTAAATTATAATGATAGAAAAAGCTTTAGTGTTTATTTTATAACTGATTAAAGGCTGTTATTTCAGCCTTGCCTTAGGACAAGTAAAACCAAATTTCATTAACTGAATAATTTAGTCTCCCCTTTCCCTGGCTCTTGAAAATTGAACTCACTTTTCTAGTCTCATGAGGAAGACTTTCTGTCAAGGGCATGAAGTAATTCCTGTAGACTGCCAACCCTAATCATTAAAAATGGTTTTTAATCAGGGAGTCTAGGAGTTAGACTATGAACTGGGGTGGGAAATAGCCCAACAGTTAACCATCCTATCATTTAATATATGACTATAGAATCAATTTCCTCAACAACAAAGTTAGAAAAATAATATCTACTACCTAATAAATGGAATGTTGCATGCAAAATTTTAGACCGAGAGCTGGTACGTTGTCAATGTAAAGTCAATGATAGCGGATAATAATCACAATATTTTATATATTTTGCCATTATCAGATATGATACTCCAAGTCCCATCTGATTCAAAAGATTAAGATTTGCATTCCCATTTCTATATGTACCCCTAAAGTCTAAGAAAGTCATGTGATAACATATTCAATATTAAGTTGTTGCTAAAATTGTCTTAGATTGCTATGCCTAGTATTATACAGGTATTATTAAGGAAAAACTCTAAATAGGTTTTTTCTTCAGTATTTTCCATTTATTTGTTCATTCATTCAATAGTTAGTTGAGGTTGCTGTAAAGCCAGTAGCCAGGGCCACCATCACAGCTGCCTGGCCCATGCAGGTTCACATTAGTTTTGGACAGACGGTAATAAAACAATGGAGCCAAAAACTGGTGTGCCATTAGCTTTAATCCTAGTTTGCACCCGGCGGGCAAGAAATACACACAGTGGGAAGACACTTCCCTTTCCATTCTGGGCTCCCAAAGCCACTGACTTATCTGAGTTTCCTAGAATCAAAGGTTTCTAGCTCACCAGCCTCATTCTCCTCTGTTCCCCATCTCCTTCTCTCTGCACAAACTCTACACAAACTGGCTTCTTCTTCAGCACTCTGCCATCTTGGCTGCCTCTCCTCTCCTCCACATGGGCTTTTTCTACTCTCCTACAGCATGGGCCTCTCCTAGAACAGGGGTCAGGAAACTTCTTGGCTGAGAGAGCCATGAACGCCACATATTTTAAAATGTAATTCCATGAGAGCCATACAACTACCCGTGTAGTTATGCATTATCCAATAAAAATTTGTTGTCCTGGAGGACAGCTGTGATTGGCACCAGCCACCCACAACCTGAACATGAGCGGTAGGAAATGAATGGATTGTAATACATGAGAATGTTTTATATTTTTAACGTTACTATTTTTTTTATTAAAGATTTGTCTGTGAGCCAGATGCAGCCATCGAAAGAGCCACATCTGGCTCATGAGCCATAGGTTCCTGACCCCTGTCCTAGAACATAATCATTCTTCTCCTCTAATGCTTATCTCAGGAACCGAAAGAGAGCAAGCTCCCAGTCTGCCCCACTTTATAGTGTAGAAACCAAAACCTTTAATCCAATATGCAAACAAGGAAGTCTCTGATACAAAGTCACTTATCTGAGGCATAATGGGATTCCTCATGAGAGTGCACCACCCCACATCAAACAGGATGGGAAAGGCTTAGCCTTAAAACTAAGCCCCAGGCTACAAGGATCCTGCCTGCCTACAGCCCGCCCCCAACACACATTAATATAATCACACCCATCCAAAGCAAAAGGGCAACCAATAACATCACCTGGGCAATGGGCTTCCACCTGGGCAACGCCATCTTTAACAAAGTGAGCGTAATATATTTTATCTGCCCAACAGTGGCCTACTGCTGTCCTTGAAGGGTAGAGAGACGCATGGACAGCATAGCTTCCGGAAGGTCGTGGTGGAGCTGGGAAACAAAGGAACTGCTACAGTGCAGAAACCAATGGAAGCATGTGCTACGGAGACAGCGGAGGGGGACTGGTCTAAAAGGAAGCCCAGGGGAGCATGGAAAGAGAGCTACACACTGAGATATGTAACCTGAGCCATCAAGGATGTTGCTGTTAACCAGATAAAAGAAGGGGAGATGGGTGGGGAAATGTGTGCCCAGTAGAAGAGAACATTTGAAAAGATGTGAAGAGAGAGAGGCCATAGTTTATTCTAATAAGTTTCTGTACAATTAGAACAAAGGGCATGTGTGTGCTATAGGGACAAGAGGCTAGAACTGAATCTGGAGAAATAAGACAGAGCAAGATTAGGTACATCTTTATACATCCTCCTAAGCAGGTTATCAGTTTTATCTAAGGACAATGAAATGTTTAAGCAGGAGGTTGCAGTGATAAGATTTTCCTTTTAGAGAGATCAGTCTGGGGTGGCAGTGCCAAAGATAGATTGAGTCTTAGGTTAGAGGTGGGTGATGTTGGAAAACAAGGCTAAAGCCAGCGGAAATATTAGGACACTTACATGTAATCCAGGAAAGAAATGATAAGGACTGGAACAAAGCAGTGGAGAGGGAGAAGAGAAAATAGATTAGAGAGTTCTGTATGAGAGAATGGAAAAGATAAGGTGACAGACTGAAGGACAGAGAAAGAAGATTCAAAGACAACTCCCAGATTTGTGTCTGAGGTGGCTGGTAGCATGCCTATTGCCAAAGTGGGGTAGCAGGAGTTGATTTAGGGGAAACAGTGTGTCTACATTTGTGTTGTTTTTAAGGTACAGTCAGTCTCTGCACAATAAGAAGGGTAAAGAAATGAGAATAGAAAAGACAGAGGCCCAACATTTAATGCAAAGAAAGGAATCATTAAAGGAAACAGAAGTCAAGCAGAAATAAAGAAGAACTAGAGAAAGTCCTTATTTTTAAATATTATAGAGAATTGAATAAAACAAATACTGAAAAATGTACATTGTATTAGCCACCAGGAAGTCTCAACTGACAGTTGAATGGGTGGTAGAGGTAGAAGACAGATTTCTGTAGGTTGAGTACATGTATATTATTTGTGCCAGTATCTATTTTCTCACATTTTTTTCTCCATATAAAGTTTCACGTGGTCCACTAGAGTTGATCATGAGTTCTGGAAGGCACAGACTATGGCATAGTCACTTGTACATCTCCCTTTTCCCCACTCCCTCACCAAAACACATACATGCAAATGAATACATGTAGAGAGCAGTGCCACCAAAACACATACACGCAAATGAATACATGTAGAGAGCAGTGCCACCAAAACACATACACGCAAATGAATACATGTAGAGAGCAGTGCATTAATTTCAGAGCTTACTCTCAAAATAGAGTTATATTGTCTGGGCTTTTCAGCATTCTGTTGCCTTTCCTTTGTGCTGCAGCCACCCCCAGGTCTACTTAATACTTCTTTCACAGGGATACCAAATACTTTCTCTCCCACTTATAACTCATTTTCCTTCAGGGATCAGTATGTACTTCATTAGCAAATGAAATGGTTAGTTAAAACCACAGGCAAGTTTTATAAATCTCTTTCCAGTCATCTCTTATGCAAGAAACGTGTCAGGTGAGGACCATCAGGATTGCCTATAGCATGTGTGCTTGATATAATCTACCAAAAATATTTTCATCTATTGAGAAGGAATTTGCCATTTTAATTCCTCAGTCTAGTAGCTGGTTTTTAACCTTCCTACATTACTGCTAAGGTTACTCTAGCCCTATAGAAATGCTCCATTTCAATTATCAGGGTCTTCACATCGCCATCCTGCCAGAGGTGGGAGTGATTTGACTTATCTTACTTTTTGTTACATGTCTGTACAGGTGTTTATTATGAGCAGGACACCTGGGAGACAGAATTTGATCTGTGATGTTGTTTCAAGATAGGGAAATTCTTAAGACTAGCTTGAAAGATGCTGTTAATTTATTTGTTTTGCCTGTTTTGCAGCAACAATTATACATTGGCTCCCGAGATGGATTGGCTCAGCTCTCATTGCACAGGTGTGACACTTACGGGAAAGCCTGTGCGGACTGTTGTCTTGCCAGAGACCCCTACTGTGCCTGGGATGGAACTGCATGCTCTCGATATACACCCACTTCAAAAAGGTACGAGGCACATGGAGTTGTTATGATGCCTCCTTTTCTGTACAACGAATATTTCACATGAATACCTTGTCTTAAGTTTAAATTAAAGAGAAAATATTATATAGAAAGCCTGGTGTATAGAAGGAATATTTAGATTAAAATATTTTCTAGGTTTACATAACACTACATTTTGAAGAATAAAAAAAATGTTTTGAAATTCTGAAAAGTAGAACTTTAAAAAAAACCTGATATATTGTTTATATTCTTTTTTCTTTATTGGTGTTAAACACCATTAAAATTTGTTTTCTTTATTACTTTATTCTTTCTATATTCATCCCTTATTTCTAAATAGTTATGCACTTATTGTTTTGCATAGTACGTGTAGATATATATGTTTGTGAAAGTATCCAGTGACTTGGTACAATTTTACTTTTATAGTAATAATTCTAACTTGGCTAATTTCTGCCACTCACGTATATTTAAACATCAAAATATGCCCTATTATTTGTACTGCGTTGATTTATGTGCTTAAAAACAATGCTATTATGAGTCAACAATTCCCAGCCAGGGATTTATACTACACTCACATGGGCCGAAGTATCCAAGTTATATGTTCAAAGATGTTCATTTCAGCATTTTTTAAATTAAAAAATTAATGTCTGCCCATTAATATGACTGATGCTAGCTAAATATATTATAATACAATTATTTTTTAAATGTGGAACATAGTAGTAATATATCTGTCAAAGTATATTTTCCTTTAGGCAAAAAGTCAGCTAATTGTATATGGCATTATTATTTTTTTTAATCTTTAGGTCTTTATTAACAAAATAAGGTAACAGGTGAGCATATGTTAGTTTCATACTACTATACACTTTTTATTTTGAAATTTATCTGATTTGTCAAATTGCAAATTTTAGGGATGACAGATTGAATATATAGTACAATAGCAGATACCTCTTAAAATTAGGAGGAATTTTATAATCCTTGAAATTGGGATTATAAATTGAAAATAAGAAGTTACCAACATTTTGTTATAGATTTTGTTCAAGAATATACTCATCACAATGAGTATCTGGGGAGTGCTTTTCTTTTCTAAAAGCTAAAAAATAAGATTGCATATTAGTTGGTAATGAACCTTCAGTTTGATGAATTGACCCTGTTCCTTAAGAAGTCAAGATTTAAAAATATTATTGATCTCTGTACCTTATACCATCATACGTTTTTCTTCTTGTACTTCCCAAGGCTATAGCTATGATTTGCAGACATGCCACTGTGATATTTTCCCTTTACAGCATAATATCCTTGTGAGCCAAAAAAATGTGTATGAAAGATGAATCTTGTTCAGGGTTGTCATTGGGTCAACATTGTCCTTAGAACACTATTGTTATTGCAGAAGTTTAGCTGTGACTTCTGTGATCTCTGAAGTGATAATATAAAATAGCCAAAGAAAATAAAAATATATTTAATTATATAATAATTTCTTTAACTTAGATGTAGCAATTTTTTTTCATATAATAAGCTATTTTCTTTTAAGGAAATATGTGACAATAATGCACAAAACCATTATTTTATTATTACCATTATCATCACTACTATCAGAAAACGTGAACTGCAGATCAGCAAAGACAAGTGACATGTGGGCCATTCACACCACATCAAATCTGTTCTCCTATTTCAAGTGACAGTATTTTACTTGTTGCTTAATAAAATCTAATACTGAATCTTCGTATGATAAGGTGTTTTGTATTTGTATGTACTTTCTTAGCCACTAACTAAGGTTGTTTTACATCATATTATTTTCCCTATGACTGACTTAAAAAAGAGGGCAAGGGTGGTTATTCCCATTTGATATATGTAAAACCTGGATTATATTTATAGTCAACCTATTTTGTTGTCAAAAGTCAGAGAAAAAAGAACACCATAGTAGTTAAATTCAGATCATCTTATTGCCCAAATAGGATTCATCCTGTTAGGATTCTACTACTAATAATAATAATTTATTTTAACGTTAGTGATTGAAATTGCATTTAAGTTGAGCAGTAAGATAAGCATAGTTCTGTTTTTGCCACTGTTATTAATGTTAGCTGTAAATTTTCTATGTTCCAGTTATCATGCTTGAAGTTCTAAACAGTTTAATTTGTTTTCTATAGGCGAGCTAGACGCCAGGATGTTAAGTACGGAGATCCAATCACCCAGTGTTGGGACATAGAGGACAGTAAGTATAGAGTTAATGTGCTTTTCTGTCATTTAAAATTCTAAGCCTAATCTTTTTGTGTCTTTTCATTATTTGACTTAAAACATTGATTATATAGGAAGATATCATTTTGTGTATGCTTATATTCTGAGAAAGCAACAGGAGATTTTATAAATCAACACCCTGTCCATGTGTCTAAGTGAATAATCCTTTGTTAGATCATTATTTCATATGTCTTTTAAAAATTCTATCCTTTTTTTTACTGCCTTATCTATTTTTGTAAAGTTTGAAAATTGTTAGTAGAGATAAAGCAAGATACAGTCCAAAACATACGGACATTTAAAGAAAACTCAAAAAGACCCTCCCAGGAAGGTCTGATAGAAATATAGGTTAGGCACCTTTTAGAAAGAAGTTTTAGTTAGCTTATGCATTATTACTGCTCACTTACTAATTCAGGTCTTCATTTCATCAGTAAATATTTATTAGTAGTTCCATGTGCATATAATTGTCTCAGCTATGCTTTGAGACAGTGAAACTCCTTAGAGAGCTTATAGTTCTTTGGGGAGATGTCATAAGGCACAATTAGTAATAAGGGAGTGTAGCAAAAGGAGAAATCACCAGAGACTGTGTAGTTCAGAGGAAATTTTATAGAAATTTGAAAAACTGAATATGAAAAATGCAGAGTGGAGAATAGGGAGTTTGTTGAGTAAGTGTGCAAATAAAAAAAATCTATAAAATTAGTTACTTTCCACTGTCAATATCTGCCATCAGCTAGAGAATTTAAGTGCACGTGCATGCACGCACGCACACACACACACACACACACACCCACACACACACACGGCTGGAGGGAGAAAAGAACTGCCTTGCTGTCATCACATTATTAGTAACCACCCCATGATTGAATAAACAACACAAATTTTATAGTCCCTAACTTAAGATCCAGCAATGTTTTCCTAATTTAAAAATATAACAATCATGTATAATGCATAATTTTATTCTTCTGAAAAGTAAGCCCTGGCTTAGAATCATGTTTAACTTCTCATTGTGATATGTACGTGACTCACTGTCCTATCCAGTGTTTTATTTGAAAATGATCACCATGTGCTGAGTGTACAGTTTTCCACATGTGCATATGACATTTATCAGGAAATATTATAGGTATTGAAGACATATCAATGAGCAAAAAAGAAAACAATCTGTACACTTGAAACCTATGTAACTTTATAAACCCCAATAAATTTCATTTAAGAAAATAAAACAAAACAAAAAAAAAACAAGAAGAAAAAATAAAACAATCTGTGTATTCACAGAACTTATATTGAAGTGTGTATTAGGGGAGGGAAAGGCAATAAACATAAAAACTAGTACAATACATGCTGTGTCTGATAAAGGTAAATGCTATGAAGAGATATAAAACACAAGTGCTGCCCATGGTCCTTACAATGACTGTCTCCTCTATACCACCCCCCATTCTTGCTCTAACCCATTGCAGACAGACTTTTCTAATCAGCATCATCACTTTACCCAATCCATTTAGTATCCGGGTCACCAGCAATTTCCTCCTTGCCAAATCCAATAGCCAATTTTCACTTCCCAGTTTTACTTCATCTCTAGCTCCTTCTTCCTTGAAACACTTTCATTACTTGACATCCATGCAGTGATGTGCTGGAGCCAGTTCTTATGCCTCATAAGAACTGATTGTTGATTAGGAAATTTGTAAGTTGGTTTTAACCCATCGGTAGTTTGAATCAGCCACGGTAGGCATTTTCACACCAGAAAAATCAACACAGACTAGAAATCAAAGCCTTGTATTTTCAGAGGTGCTGTCTCAACACACCTGTTCTTCATGGTCCTACATCTATCTACTTTACAGGTTGCTCCTCCTGAGTGTTTCTTTTTCATCTCACTATCTAAATATCCAACCTCTGCCTCTTAACTCTCTCTCTAGTACCATCAATGTCAATACTACCAGACTCCCAACTTCATGGTCCAGTCCTGAGTTTTCTCCTTGTGCAAGACTGTGTGCTCATCTGCTTACTCAAGAACACTTCTTCAATACCCAAAATTCATCTGCAATTATATGGCAAGAAAATGCTTATCTCCTCCAAAATGGGTCTGTTCTTCAGAATTTCTCATATTAATTAATAGTACCCCTATTCACCCAATTGTTTAGGTCAAAAAGCAGCTAGAAGTCATCTCTTGATTCTTCTCTTTCCTTGGCTTCCTGTCACCAACTTCTCTGTGAGATCATTGGACTCTGCAGCTACAACTATATAATCATCACCTCCGTAGATGCCCCCTTATGGAATCCTCCGTCCTCCCATGCGTCCATTAACCTGAGTTCCCTGCTTTCATGCTTGGCTACAGTCTGCATCTACTTCCACAGCGTAACCTTTCTAACATCTTCAGTCAGATCATACTATTCCCTTACTCAGTGGTGGGATTCAAATAATTTAACAACCAGTTCTCTGCCCTAATGACTGTTTTAAATATAAAAAATAATATACTGAAAGGTAATTTATTATTTCATGCATTTAATGCTTAAATAAGAACAATAGGCCTGACCTGTGGTGGCACAGTGATTAAAGCATTGACCTAAATGCTGAAGTCGCTGGTTCAAAACCCTGGGCTTGCCTGGTCAAGGCAAATATGGGAGTTGATGCTTCCTGCTCCTCCCCCTTCTCTCTCTGTCCTCTCTAAAGTGAATAAATAAAATCTTAAAAAAAAAAAACAGAACAATAAAAGTACACAAAACTAGATTATGTTATAAGAGTTTTAAAATATTAAGGAAAAAATATTAAATAATACCTGACAAAAAACAATAATGTAAGATGACAACTTGTCACCCCCCGGTCGTTTGGCACTTTTTCTCCTTACATTACATGGTTGTCTACTGAAGTTACAAACATGAGAGAATTCCATTGTAATCAAAGGTGTAATGAGTTTTATGAAATGAATAAATAAATATTACAACCATAGTTCTGTGAGATTTTTTTCACCTATGGATGGAATGAACATTACTATGGGCGCTTAGAATACACTGTTGAGCAAAGGAACATTAAAAAAAAGGAAGGAATGTAAATTAGTGACTTCCACATTGGGTGACTACTCAGCTGCCCACAATAGGAAGAACCCTGATTACAAGAGCCATTTTAACAACCAGTTCCCCAAACTCAACAAAAGTTAGGCATCAGTTCTGCCGAACCGGGGTGAGCCGGCTGAATCTTACCACTACCCTTACTCACAATCTTTCACTTGCTTCTTGGAACAATTAGTAAAAGCTCCACAGTCTTTACCACAACCTGTGAGACTCTATCTGATCTGGTTTCTAATCCAGTCTCTGACCCTTTTCATATCATTGTTGAATGACCCCCTGACTGTCTGCTGTTTGTTAAAAGCACCAATCTGGTTCCTGACTCAGCTGTGTTTACATTTGATTCCTCTGTACCTGAAAAACTCTTCTCGTTGGCCCTGGCCGGTTGGCTCAGTGGTAGAGCGTCGGCCTGGCGTGCAGAAGTCCCGGGTTCGATTCCCGGCCAGGGCACACAGGAGAAGCGCTCATCTGCTTCTCCACCCCTCCCCCTCTCCTTCCTCTCTGTCTCTCTCTTCCCCTCCCGCAGCCGAGGCTCCATTGGAGCAAAGATGGCCCGGGCACTGGGGATGGCTCCTTGGCCTCTGCCCCAGGCGCTAGAGTGGCTCTGGTCGCAACAGAGCAATGCCCCGGAGGGGCAGAGCATCGCCCCCTGGTGGGCAGAGCGTCACCCCCGGTGGGCGTGGATCCCGTTCCGGCGCATGCGGGAGTCTGTCTGACTGTCTCTCCCCGTTTCCAGCTTCAGAAAAATACAAAAAAAACAAAACAAAACAAAAAAAAAAAACCCTCTTCTCGTCAGGTATCCACAGAGCTTCATCTTTACATCATTTACCTCTGTGCTTTAAAAGATTAATTTTGCAGGCCTGCCCTTCCTGACCATCCTATCTGAAATATCCTTCTCCCCTTTATTCCCTAATTGGTATTATTTTTATTTGTACTAGGTAACAGTGACAGATACTGTGTTTTTTATTTGTTCACTTGATTACTTTGTCTCTGTCACTAGAATGTAAGTTTCTTGAGGGTAGTGCATTTGCCTGTCACAGTCAGCAGTAAATCCCTAGCACCTAAAGCAACATCAGTATGGAAGCACTCAAGAGTGTTTGCATGAGCCCTGGCCGGTTGTCCAGTGGTAGAGCATCAACGCGGTGTGTGGAAGTCTTGGGTTCTATTTCCAGTCAGGGCACACAGGAAAAGGAACCATTTGTATCTCTCCCCCTCCCCTTCTCTCTCTATCTCTTCCCCTCTGGCAGCCATGGCTTGATTGATTCGATTGCATTGGCCTGGGCACTGAAGATGGCTCCATTGAGCCTCTGCCTCAGGTGCTGAAAATAACTTAGTTGTGAGCATGGCCCTAATGAGCAAGCAGAGCATCAGCCCCAGATGGGGTTGCTGGGTGGATCCTGGTCAGGGTACATGTGGGAGTCTGTCTCTCTGTCCCCTCTCCACTTAAAAAAAAAATATGTTTGGCCCTGGCCTGTTGGCTCAGCAGTAGAGCGTCAGCCTGGCGTGCGGGGGACCCGGGTTCAATTCCCGGCCAGGGCACATAGGAGAAGCGCCCATTTGCTTCTCCACCCCTCCCCTCCTTCCTCTCTGTCTCTCTCTTCCCCTCCCGCAGCCGAGGCTACATTGGAGCAGAGATGGCCCGGGCACTGGGGATGGCTCCTTGGCCTCTGCCCCAGGTGCTATAGAGTGGCTCTGGTCACGGCAGAGCGACGCCCCGGAGGGGCAGAGCATCGCCCCCTGGTGGGCAGAGCGTGGCCCCTGGTGGGTGTGCTGGGTGGATCCTGGTCGGGCGCATGCGGGAGTCTGTCTGACTGTCTCTCTCCGTTTCCAGCTTCATAAAAATACAAAATATATATATATATGTTTGCCCAATGAATGGGTAAAGGAAAGGATACTCAGAAATGTAGTATTTAAGCTATGTTAAGAAGGGAGTCAAAATTCAGAAAGCAGAAGCCTCAGATACTTAAGACAGTGGTCCCCAACCTTTTTTGGGCCACAGACTGGTTTAATGTCAGAAAATATTTTCACAGACTGGCCTTTAGGGTGGGATGGATAAATGTATCACATGACCAAGAGAAGCATAAAGAGTGGGTCTTAGACAGATGTAACAGAGGGAATCTGGTCATTTTTTAAAAATAAACATTGTTCAGACTTAAATATAAATAAAACGGAAATAATGTAAGTTATTTATTCTTTCTCTGCGGACTGGTACCTAATAGCCCATGGACCGGTACTGGTCCGTAGCCCGGGGGTTGGGGACCATTGCTTTAAGGCAGCTCTGAGCTGCTGGTCAGCCAGAATGGCAGGTAGGGACTTTGTAGACTGCCAACCAGCATGGCAAGCGCACCTGAATTTGTTCGGCCACGACCTCTCCCCTTTTGCCACAGGGCTTGCTTTGGGCACCCGTGCACACTGCAATGAAGTAATGGTAATTAAAACCAGAAAGAGCTCACATAGGTTTCGTTAGTTTGTGGTGATCTCTGTGTAA
Organism: Saccopteryx leptura; assembly: GCF_036850995.1. Lineage (NCBI taxonomy): Eukaryota > Metazoa > Chordata > Mammalia > Chiroptera > Emballonuridae > Saccopteryx > Saccopteryx leptura. The sequence continues at coordinate 54,251,720 of NC_089514.1, read as the reverse complement.
TTTTATGAAGTTTATGTTTACGCAGTAGGTGCTAAACAGCTATTTACTATGTCTATGAAAAGTATTTATTTGTTTGTTTGTTTACTTATTATTCATTAAGACAAGAAGAGGTAGAGGAAGAGTCCCGCATGTGTCTTAACCAGGATCAACCCGGCAAGCCCACTAGGGGGCAATGCTTTGCCCATCTGGGGCCAACTCACTCCAATTAAACTATGACTGCAGGAGGGGACGAGAGAGAGAGAGAGAGAGAGAGAGAGAGAGAGAAGTGAGAGGGAGTGGGGTGGAGAAGCCAATGGGTGCTTCTCCTGTGGGCCCTAACCAGAGATCAAACCTGGGAAATCCACACGCCGGGCTGACACTCTACCATTAAACCAACCAACCAGAGCCAAAAAGTCGTTTTAAAATATAAAAATAATTGATACCTATGAATAATTGTCAAATAGATGTTTCTTTCCTTTTCCTTCCTTCCTGCTGTTTTAAAACATTATTGTAAACAACTTTCGCACCTTTAAAAATTGATAATAATAGAATATTATATATCATGTTTGTATGTGTATATTATACCTGCATATATATAAATATACATATATTTTTAAATTTAAAAATAGGAAATTTAGGCCCTGGCTGGTTGGCTCAGCGGTAGAGCGTCGGCCTGGCGTGTAGGAGTCCGGGTTTGATTCCTGGCCAGGGCACACAGGAGAGGCGCCCATCTGCTTTTCTACCCCTCTCCCTCTCCTTCCTCTCTGTCTCTCTCTTCCGCTCCCGCAGCCGAAGCTCCATTGGAGCAAAGATGGCCCGGGCGCTGAGGATGGTCTGTGGCTTCTGCCTCAGGCGCTAAAGTGGCTCTGGATGCAACAGAGCAATGCCCCAGAGAGGCAGAGCATCGCCCCCTGGTGAGCATGCCGGGTAGATCCTGGTCGGGTGCATGCGGGAGTCTGTCTGAGTGCCTCCCCGTTTCCAGCTTCGGAAAAATGAAAAAAAAAAAAATAGGAAATTTAAAATTCAGAAATGAAACAAACATTATTGGAAGCAACAGTAAAATTATTTTCAGCCAAAGTGATGATTTTATGTTAAAGGGTCACTGTTGCTGCTGATTGGAGAAAGGATTTCATGCAGTCAGCTCACTATTTCACTATTCTAGTTTTCACTAATTTATCTTTTATTAAATTGACCAATGTTTTGGTTAAGTCAGCCTGAATGAGTTTCTGCAGAATTCATGGCCTTGGCCAACACTGAATGATCCACCTGCATCCCCTGCTTGGCTCACAAGCCCCTTTTCCTCAGGAACACATTCTCTGTTACTATGAAATGACACGTGTCTTTGTCTCCCAGATCGGCTCTGGTGATCTTTCTGTGCATTAGGAATTTATTAACTGTGAAAAGCATAGTTATAATCTGTTCAATTGACAGAGATAGTGGATAGATTACAGATTTCAAATGGAATCCACACATTTTGAAGGTTAGTTTGTAGACAGATCATAATGGTGTCAGCATGCTTCACTTAACTATTGCTAGTAAAACACAAGTAACTTCAAAAGAAGTTTCTTAAAAAGAAGCCTAACCAATGGATGTGTGTGCATTTGTGCCATTTGCTGATAATTTTGTGTGCTTAGGTTTAGGATTTACTTAGGTGCCTTAAGCCCTACTCTGGTTTATGCCTAAAAAGCTAAGTAGGCCCATCTGCAGAATTGAGACATCTGAACAGATGATGAAAAAGTGCATGTTTAGGCCAGGCTGAACAGCAGTCATTTTTTATTTGATCAAATTTGAGCTACAGATCTTAGATCACACATGGGACACAGCCCTTGGCTACTCTGGATGGAATGTATTTCAGATGGTGCAGCTGATTTACGAGAAGAAGGTGTCTGAGACACTGCTCCTTGAGCATCTCATTAACCACTTACAGCAGATGCATGTTGGGCCGAAGAATCCCTCTTTGAATAAAAGAGAACATACAAGGTGGGGCAAAAGTAGGTTTACAGTTGTTCATATGGGACATCAATAAATAATAATACAGGAATAAATTCTGTGTTTCACATACAACTGTAAACCAACTTTTACCTGATCCTGTGTTTTGGGAGATAATATAGATAAAATTCTGATTCTGCATATTGGAACATCTAGATTATTACTATCCTAAGATTGCATCAAGTATAGACCACTGTACTTACTTTTCTGACACCGTATTTCTTAAAGTTATGTGTTCAGCTCTGTAGACAATTTATGATAGAATTTCTTGGTAATGTGAAATACTCTTCCAGAACTAGCTACAAAATTGGCTATTTTTATACAAAATAAAAGGTGTTAAAGCTTTAGAAGATAATAATGGTTTATTCATTTCAGCTCAGAGACAGACTCAATGTTTAGATTAGATCTGGTAAATTCTTGCCTTAAAAAGTCAATTCCAAATAGTTAATATATTGACGAAAGAGTTAAAATTGCAAGGAAAAGATAGAGTTTTAAAAATCAATCTATTAAATAATATTTGACTCTCAGGTAACAATATTATAACATGAATTTCCTTTCTCTTTAATAATGTGTATGAATCCTTCCCCCATGGCATCTGTTCTAAATCAGCCCATTTTCCCATTGCTTTTAAAATCAGGTCAAGGTTAATCTCCTATTCCATGTTTGCTTTCCAGGCATTAGTCATGAAGCTGCTGATGAAAAGGTGATTTTTGGCATTGAATTTAATTCAACCTTTCTGGAATGTATACCTAAATCCCAACAAGCATCTATTAAGTGGTATATCCAGCGGTCAGGAGATGAACTCCGAGAGGAGGTAAGTAAGTTATAGTCATCAAAAAAGCTCACCTTGAGGGGAAGAGTATAAAACTTAAATCAAGTTTTGGTTGTGGAGAGATGTTCAACTTTTAGTGCCATATGGTGCTCTCATCACTATTTGATACAAAGGAAAATAACAGCTTATACTAACACCAAAGGTAATGCCATTGAGATATGAATAGACCAATTTAATGCAAATGTGTTAATACTATGTATTTGAAAGCAGGTTGAATGTTTAGAAAGAAATTTACATAGTTTTTCAAAATTTTATTTCACATTGAATGTCTATATTTGTCAGAACAATTCCCTGATCAAGAATAAGAACACAGTATTTTCCCTCACTATAGCACAATGACTAACTTTTAGCTCAATATGTCAAGTATGTATAAAAAAGAAATGAAATATATACTTTATAAATAGTTGGATAAGTATATGGACATATGAACATTTTAACTCTTATGTATTAAAATTAAATCAACAGTAGAAAAAGTAATACAGATTTTCCGTTCATCTTTTGACCTTTTTCTGGTTCAGTTCTAACACATATGTGTGATTGAAACCTATCACAAGATTTTTTTGTGAGATCTAAAGATATGAATTTAATAGTATGAATTTGAGTAGTCTGAGAAATCCTGTATTAATATTAGAATGTCACTGAATTTGTTTTCTATTTTAGTGCCTAAGAAAAACCACTTTAAAACTCAATCTAGAGTTTTAAATTCCCAATATTAAGGTCCTGGCCCAGTAGCTCAGTTGGAGAGCATTGTCCTGATATGCCAGGTTGTAGGTTCAATCCCTAGTCAGGGCACATACAAAACAACCAATGAATGCATAAATAAATGGAACAATAAATCGATGTTTCTCTTTCCTCCTCTCTCTTTCACTCTCTCTCTCCCCAATTCCTCTTTCTCTTTCTAAAAGTTAATACAAAAATTTTCCAATATTAAACTAAGAACACAGCAATGGAATGAACACAGGATTCAGAATTCCTTTGGTCATATCACTGAGCCCTTGTGGGCCAGAATTGTATAACATGAACAAAATAAATTCAAAAGTTATTGTGAAAATAAAATGAGATAATACATATAAAAATGTGAATTTCAAAGCAGAGAATTACTCACAAGTGTCAAAAGTACGCCTGTAAAATTGCAGATCCTCTCAGGGCGGGTGTGTAAAACAGGAAATAGCACGGATCATGTGTTCGGCTTGCCTGCTAAGGATTTATGAGCAGGTTGTAAGTTCTCTAACACTCAGTTTCTCTGTCATATAAGGAGGTGGACCAAATGTTCTGTAAAATACCAGCCTCCTTGATAAGTCTATTGACATTTAGAATAGTGTATGTAATCAATAAAACATTAATATAGAACAGTGCTTTTCAACCTCAAGAGACTGCTCTCAGGGTGTTCACACTTGGCAACATTTTGGGGTGGATGGGTGGAGGATGCTAGTAGGGTAGAGGTCAGAAACTATGCTATAACATCCCACAATGCACAACCTATCACAAGAAAGAATTATCTGGCTCCAATTTCAGTAGTGCTGAGGTTAAGAAATTTTGGAGTAGAAGAATCAGATTTTATTCTAAGATTGGTTCAAAGATATATTCCATCATTATATAGGATGGGGCAAAAGTAGGATTACAGTTGTTCTTATGGAAAATAATACAATAATAAATAAATAATAAGAATAAACTTTCACATACAACTAAATCTATTTTTTTGCCCCACTCTGTATTAAAAAGTTAATATCTTTCTCTTCATCAAAGATCTTTAAGAATAAATTTTATATTAAAATAATGACATGTAACATAATTAATATCAAGAGAATTACTTTATTCTTTATAAAGTCAGATTGCTTCAGTAAAACTTGATTTTCCATTACTACTGATAGCCATAAATTTTAAAACTGGCATATTGTATTTATAGAAATGTTTATTCTAAGAGTACTTATCTTACTTGTATATATTGAAATATTATCTGACAAAGTTTATTTAGTTTCAACATATGAAGCATATACTTTTTATACAAGACATATTAGAAGAATTTTATCTGAGTTTTTTAACATGCAAATTTTCTTTTAGATACATTGTAATATTTTATTTTTTAAAGTGTTGAAATTTAAATTTAAATGTCACAAACCAGTATTTTAAGTTTTATAGTGAGTAAAGTTTGATAATTTTTCAGTTAGATAAAATGTTTAATAATTTTTCTTCATAGAAAATTTAATCTGTCTTTTAAAAAAGGTATATGGTACTTTGCTCGGGGTATCCCAGGTATAGATACATACATTTGATTGTGTATGTTTCCATTCATATCTTTCATGTTCCTGAAAATGATATGCATTACTTTAGTTTATTTTTTAACAGTATATCATTCAGTCATATGGTACCATGATCCATGAATTTTAATGGAGTAGAAATAGTATATTTATTGGATTTTCCTTAAAAGTATCTTAGCTGTAATATTTCAAATGGTTATTTTCATTTATCTTCACAAATAGCTAGTTACACCAAGTGCAGAATCTGCCTTATTGCTTCCTGAGCTGAGGAAAGGGGCAAAATCCAGACGAGATTTGAATCATTTTTCCCAGCAGGGCACCTGCTCCTTTCCAGGAAGGTCACACTTTGGAATCTTTCCTCCATTCAAAAAAAGCCTGAGGGAGGGCCAGGATCTCCTGTGGCAAGGTGGCTGTCACCAGGTGTTTCTCTGCCAGGGAGAGAACATCTCCTCACTCAGCTGTTTCACAGCTGGGTGCTATTGGGGAGGTCCCCAGTCAGTTATCTGCTGACTTTCTTACAAAGCTGTGCTTGAAATTGATGATGTTTATGCTATAACTAGCGAGTTAATCGGCAGTCCCCAGGCTTCTGTTGAACTTTTGGGATCTTAATGAATAAAAGAGGCAAGATGACATGCCATTCGTAGTAGTATTTTTCTATGGATTTAAAAAATATTTTATAAAGTGAAACTAAGAGATATTGATAAGAGTGTGGTGGTTACGGGGAGGGGGGAGGGGGAAGAGGGAGAGGGGAAGGGGGAGGGGGAGGGGCACAAAGAAAACTGGATAGAAGGTGACAGAGGACAATCTGACTTTGGGTGATGGGTATGCAACATAATTGAACTCAAGATAACCTGGACTTGTTATCTTTGAATATATGTATCCTGATTTATTGATGTTGACCCTTTAAAAAAAATAAAATTATTAAAAAAAAAAAGAAAAAAAATTTTTATAAACATCTTCAAATATTTGCATTTTTCTCTTTGTAAGTCTTGGCTTTATTTCGTTCTTTTTATTATAAAAGGAATGTCAATGTTTGTAAAAACATAGTAACACCTGAAGAACTATGAGGTCTCTAAGAGTAGAAAAGCACAAATACTTATTTTGATGTCTATTCCAGCATTTTCCCCCACTAACCATTACATTATGAACATTTTCCCTTGTCATTCAACTTAAAACATTTTTAATTGATTATTTTATAGAGAGAGGAAGGCAGAGAGAGAGAGAGAGAGAAAAAAAAAAAAATCCATTTCTGTATGTGCCCTGACCAGGGATCGAACCGGAAATCTCTGCACATCAGGATTCCATTTCAACAAAACGAGCTATCCAGCTAGGGCTCATTTCATTTTAATATCGTTTTCTCCTGCTTACCACCCCCACTGCCCTGATACTATAGTCATCCATGAATGTTCCATGTCTTATTTAAATAGCTCATGTTTTCTCTTTTAAAAAAATTAATCAACTTCCCTATATCTAAATCTTTCTCTACTTTTTATTTGCTTAGGACAGACACTTAAAAGAAAAATAAGTGGGTTAAGGGCTTTGTCTTTCTGGCTTGAGATAAACAACTGTATGTTGACAATTTCCCATGAAAATCACCATATTAGTGTCATTTCTGAACCCCTGAGGCAAAATTTTGTATTATAATTTAAGAAAATCATTAGCAATTTTATGCAAAAAAATATTAAATTGTGTTAATGTTTATTTCTTTTAATATTATTGGATGTGAATGACTTTCTCATGTTTCTTGGCTATTGGTTTCAGTTATATACTGCTCACAAAAATTAGGGGATATTTCAAAATAAATATGAAATGATAAAATATCCCCTAATTTTTGTGAGCAGTATATTTGGTGAATTGCCCTATCATTTGCTTGGTTTACATCAATGCATTTATTAAAAAATTATTTTATGAAGTCCTTTATATACTATAGATATTAACATTTTAATATTTTACATGTTAAAAGTAACTTATTACTGCTAAAAAATGTTGTTTCTAATACACAAAAATTTTATTATTTATATTTATAATTTATATGTATTGATTTATTCTGTATGACTTCTCATTCATACTTAGAAATTCCTTATCTAATTAAATAGAAAATATATATTTCTAATTTATTATTTTATTTTTAAAAGTACAATTTACAAATAAATCTGAGTTAGTTATGTAGATTTCATTCCTTTTCTTTTTAATAAGTCACTTGCGTCAGTACTATTTTTAAATAAGTTTTCCTTCTATGTTTGTTGAAGAAAGGAAGCCCTAGTCACAACTAAGATATGTACAAGGCTTTAGCTGTGAAAATAAAGGACAGGTGAATTATCTGCAGAGGAATTACCATTAGGCTGCTAATATCAGAGAAAAATGTTCCTGACCTTTACCTGCTGCTTAGTACTTAATGTCCTTTGTCCCTTTCCATGTTACTCTTCTCATTTTAAATGAATTGCCCTTCCTTGAAGATCTACATTTAATAATGCTAAATATATTATCCTTGTTCACATCAGGCAAATGGATAGTCGACCCCAATTCAAGCGTGTTTTTGATTTGTAAGGCTGAGCAGTTTTTACTTATCTCTTTTAGATTGGAGAAAATTCCATGAGTTTAAATTAGTGCCAGAGATTACATTATCTCTTTTTGGAGGAGCTGAATCTTCTAAATTGACTGTGCTGACATTTCACTATCGAGATACAGTCTGCATAATGAATGCATCCTCGTCCAGCGGGGAAGGAAGGCATTACAGTGAAGGAGAATGTAAAGTAGGCGAATGTTAATCAACCACGTAATTTCTAGGTCACAGATTTCTACCTCTACCCTGCAAAAATCCTATGAAACTATGTTAATTCAAAATGTATTTTATTAGAGACATCATTTTATATTTTTTAAATTTTAAGGGGAAAAATCACTTTGACAATCTAATTAATAAGCATTAGCTAAATCCAAAAAGCCTAAAATTTATTAAAGCAAGTTTTATACCTGTAGGTCAAAAACCAGAAAAAAATGAAGCATTCTATGGAAGAAAGTTAAGGGAAGGATCACGGTGGAGCAGTGAAATGCTGGGTGTCTGAACGCGAGTCCTGGGGGTCAGAAGTAGTCTGGAAAGGAGGGAAAGGAACCAGACTTAGAGGAAAGCTGAAAGGAGAGAATGGCAAAAATAATGCTGAAGTGTTGCTTATTTTGTGGGAAAGCAAAGTCTTAATATCTTTCTGTAGGAAGATTAAAAGGAACAATAAAAAGTAGAGAGTCAGAGCTGTGACAGTTTTTGAAGCCACATTAAACAGTTTACATATGAGCAAGAATTCCAGTCAGGAAAGGAAATCTAAAGGTGAACTGGAAAGGAAGTCCATGCTTTGATTGTCATGCTAATAACCATAGACCATTTTCTTTGAAAAGAATTGCAGAAATAAAGGCTTCAGAACATCACCTCTCCAGCAACATGAAATGTTGCTAATAATACTTCACACTTTAACCTTCAAAGAGCTTTACTTTAACCCTCCCCCAAAAAACACCATATGCTGTGTCACCAACTTGATAAATGGGAGACCAAGTAACGAAGATAAATGAGTTATCATCGGAAGCCTAGCAGATAGGAGCAGGCCTTGGCTTATGGAGTCAGTATTTTGTGTTCTAAGGTGTATTTAAATTAAATATATATATATATATATATATATATATATATATATATATATATTCTGTGGTAAAATTACTTAATAAAAAATATATATATACAAAGTGTGTTAAATTTGAGATTAATGTTTCTGTTTCAAATTGGCCTTTTAGAACCCTACCATTCAAATTCACATTTATTTTAGGCACAAGATTCCATGGTTACTGAGAATATAAGTGTATTCAAGGTTAGTTTGTGTTACAATAGCATTTTAAAATATCTAGTCCTTTAGGATAAATTCCTTAGAAAAAAATTCTAAAAACCTAGATCACCACATAAGCAAAGTGGGAGAAACAGACAAACAAACAAAACCCTAATGGTGTGGATTTAGTGTAGAGAGAAGGCAGGCCTGGAGACCAGCTAGCCTCATTAACCAGGGACTGGAGCGTGACCTGCCTTTGGCCTCGTGGGTACCCCGCCAGCTGCACTTTGCTGGCACAGAGGGTGGTTGGTCATATATGTGGCAGTTAACTGGGGCTGCTAGCAGAGATGTTTCTTTTCCTTTTCTCATATTTCCAGAATTGAGGGTTTTTTTTCCCTACATATTTTTCACATAAAGATGCAGAGTTTAGTCCACCCACTGTGAATAAATTTAATTTAGTCCTCTTTATGCCTCCTTGATTTCCATCAACTGCAAGTCTACAATACAGGGGCAGATGTGTAAACTGGAAATCTTCCAGACTTCTTGGTTGTTGCTGTGATTCTACTTAACGCCGAACTACTTAACAATACTCCACATTAAACAGGGTTCTTGTGTCAGTAAACATGCCTTTAGTTTTACTGAAGATAGGTTTGCTATTCACACCAGATTGCCAGCCAGGCAAACTGAGATGTCTGAACTGCCTCTCAGTAGGACTGCTTCAAAGGGTAAACAGCCTCGCATTTCAGAGGAGGTTCTTTTTGTTCTTTGAGCTTTCTCACACTTGAAATCACATTACCATGTGATAGTGTATCGAGGTATGGCAAATATTTCCACAATGACATAGTCGAATGTATCATATATACACCCTCAGTATCAAAATTCAACCCAGAGTAGAAAGAGAAATTCAGCTTTAAATGTTGCTAGCCTCCTGACTATGGTCCTGCACACGTACAGCTCCCACATTCAGAAGGCTGTACCCAGGCCTTTCCACTTGCCTTTAACAAGTCACCACTTACAGCTTCCGTATGCTATTCAGATCATTTATTTAGTGATATCTAGAAAACAGAGTAAATTCCTTGGAAATCATTGTTCTAGTCTACATTAAAGGTGGTAGCATGTACTAAAGCTATTTTTCTACACTGTCAGTGTCACATTCTGGCTCTGAAATTCGTAGAACACCTTTGTAAAGATGGTCAGTTGATAGTTTTCAGTTTTATACTTCAATTTTTTTTACAGCTTTTCAATCCTGGGAAAAAAACTGACTGTATTCTAAAGGTTCAGTTAGGCATCATAAGGTTCAAACATGCATCTTTGATGCTATTACTTCAGTTGAATTTTTTCACTCATTTTGTCTATGGCTGATGTTATATATGCTTGATGACAGAGAGAAGGGAGTATATCTTTTAGGTTCATCTAAGTAAAAGTACATAGCTTGTTTTCATTTGCTCATAGTCCTTTCTGTGTTTCATTTATTACCTACATTTTTCCAATTCTGCAGTTGAAACCTGATGAAAGGGTCATCAAAACAGAATATGGGCTACTGGTTCGAAGTTTGCAGAAGAAGGACTCTGGGATGTATTACTGCAAAGCACAGGAGCACACTTTTATCCACACGATCGTGAAGCTGACTCTGAATGTCATTGAGAACCAACAGATGGAAAACACCCCGAGGGCAGAGCACGAGGAGGGGCAGGTCAAGGATCTGTTGGCCGAGTCACGGTTGAGGTACAAAGACTACATCCAGATCCTTAGCAGCCCAAGCTTCAGCCTGGACCAGTACTGCGAGCAGATGTGGCACAGGGAGAAGCGGAGACAGCGGAACAAGGGCGGCCCAAAGTGGAAGCATGTGCAGGAAATGAAGAAGAAACGAAACCGAAGACACCACGGCGAAGAGCTTCCTAGAGCGGTGGCCACGTAGTTTTCTATTTAATTTAAAAGAATTCTTTACCTGCAAAAATACGGTCTTCTCTTTTGTACATCCCTTATCCTAAGTCCTAAGAGTTTTCTGCGGAGATTTGCTAGATATAAGAGAAATAATGAGTTAGACTGTGTGTGCAGAGTATGGCATAGGAAGGGCAAGTAAGTCGTCTGAACCAGTTTGCCAGGAACTAAACTTGAACCTGCTGTGTGTCAGAACTATCCTCAAAATAGGGACTTTGCATTTGTAAATGTTTAATGTTCCAAGTTTTTGAATTTATGATATGTAAATAAGTGAGCTAAGCAAACATCACATTTGATAATGTACTAAGGTGTTGCGTTTCCCTTGCGTGGTCACTAAGCATGGAGTTTGCCATGTTGTGTTATATGTTCTTATGACCAGATATATCATTCCACTCTAGACCTGAGTACTTTGTGGTTGGAATTGGAGGGAAGACACTAATTCAGACTGCTTATGTACCAGCAGGAACTTTCCCAGTAAGCCATTCGCTCTTGGCACGTGGTTTAGGAATTTGGAGAGGTGCATTAATTTTTTTTTCAGACCACGGGGGTTATTTAGTGCACTACAGCATTGATTTACTGAAGGATATAAATGTTCCTTCCAGGATTCCTTATGACTTACCAGGAGAAACAAGTTCACAGAGAGAAGCTGGTGCTCGGTTATGTTTTTAGATTAGAGGCTGAGCTTTACAGGGACAGAATGCTTAATAAATATGGGAAAACATTTTAAAAAAATAAGGGCAACATCATGATGTATACTGCATCCTGATGGGAAGGCATGCAGATGGGATTTTCTAAGAAACAGAAAGAAAGACAGCTATAAATTCTGGCTTTGGGGAAAACTCATATCCCCATAAAAAGGAAGAACAGTCACAAATAAAGTGGGTGAAACGTAATGTAGCTTTACTCACCAGAGTATAAGTAGCTGCCAATTTATAATACATCTGTTAAAAATTTCCAAATGATAAAAACAAACAAACAAAAACTGCTAGCAAATGTCTGAAGAAAAGGAAATTTTCTAAGGTATCATGGGAAGAATGAATACAAATTTATTTATAACCAAGTGGCTTGAGTACTTTTTTTTTCTAAATATTCATCATACTCTATAAATTATTTTCATTTACTGCCTTTATTCTCTTGAATATTGCATTATGGAATTTTATTTGAGTGAATAGAAAAAAACAATATATACATAACGAGATAGAATTAAGTAGACAATAGTGGGTAGTGGGAAAATATATTGTTAAGTAACAAAACAAATGCAAAATTTCTGACAACGAAAAGGGTTAAGTTAACTCTTTGACATCTTTTTTCACATGATCTTTTTGCATTTCTGAGTTTATATGTTATAATTCAAGTAGCATTGTTTTAGTAATTTAATAATAAATAAGCCTACTGCATGTAAAGAAAACAAACAACATAAACATTTTTCGTATTGAGTTAGCAATTTCAAATATTTCCAGTTTGACTTTACCTCTTAAATGCATGGTTTGTTTTCTGCCCATTTAAGCGGGACTCACCTTTCCTTCTTAAACACAAAACCCTTAGCCTTCTTCTGTTTTGCCTTTTCATGCCCTTTTTAGTGTGAAATGAAAAATTAGCCACTTCCTCACATGGAAGGCAGCTTTTCAGAAGACTGAATAGCAGACATTGTTTCTTTCTCATGCATTCTACGTGTCTTGAAAGAACAGCCTGCAAGACCTCATGTGATTAGAGAGCAACTTATTACTGTATCAATATCATGTCTGCCACTGGCTTGATGCTCCAAGCATTCTACTTTACATTCATTTTATTCGCATTGCTTACCGATCTCAAAGTAGTCACACTGATACAGGAGACTGAGTACCCCTTTTGATATGAAACTCGTAAATATTTGTAGATGTTTCTGTATAAGTAAAACTTAAGGATTTAAAACAGTTCGTTTTTTTTTTTAAATAAAGCAAACCAGAGCAAGTCACTCTCTAAAGAAAATGGATAAGAACAGTTGAAGTTGGACCAGACTCCTAATTAAATACCATAACAAGAGTGTTTGTAACTATGGATTTGCTGCATTAAAATGTTCCAGGAACTTATACCAAACTCAAAGCAAATGGTAGGAGTAGGTTTTATTTTTTTAAAGATTTTCACATATTTGTATGTCAGACATTAATGATCAAATTATGGAAGCTTTGAGAAAATTACATGAAGCTCAAATGTTAGGATTGACTTATGAAAATAAACTTGGTTTTCATCCAAATATGAATGTCCAAGCCATTTTTTAATAATTTCTTTCTTATTATAGTTATTCAGACAAAATTTTAGAAACCTAATTTAAGGCTAATGTTCTGGCTTCTTTGGATTTAAAACTATGAATTTATGATAATTACTTAAAATATATTTGAAATATTGTTAGTAAAACAGAATGTCATATAATAAAAAGTGTATGGACAATGATTTATGTATATTTATAAAGATAGAGGGCATTTAAGTTACATTTAATTTTTTAACCTTTTAATTAACTAATACACTTGAGGAACCATGCGAATATATTAAATCTAAGTCAAGACACAATATATATACTTCGACACAGTATATATTCCAAATTATTTTTGAGATAATGAAAATAAAATTATAGTCAATACTTTCAAGTATATTTTCTTAGAAATCAATTCTTTATGGAGAGGTCTTAAAATGTCTACATTTATTCTTGGAGTCATATTTTCCTTCCTTCTTTTGAATGCATATATTTCTGACTTGCATATTCTCTCCTGCATTTCATTCCAGATATTTATGCTGCTACGTGGAGTCCTGCATGTCTGCATTCACTTACATTCAGTTTATAGGGAATTTAAAGAGTTTGTTTAGAAATGGATTATTGAGTAATTAATATATGTAGAACCCTCCCCCCCGCAAAGAGCTTAAAGTACTACATTCACATTGTTAACACTTTTGAAAACCAAACAAGTTACTTAAGAGAAGAAAAATAGCCATACATGAAACTGAAGAAATTTAGAGTTTTTCAAAAACCACTAACAACTGCAATTGACAGAAAATCGTTGAGAGAAAAATCTCATTAATCTATTGACTAAATAATGATCATTTATAATATGCTGTTTGCAAAATGGTCTTACTCTTGAATTTTGCCATGATCTATATTTCAGTTTTTCATATGCTGTTAAACTTTGTTCCTGCTGAATTGTACAGTCTAAACCAAAAAAAATTAATTTGCAGTGGCCAGTATCTTTTTTTTCAACATTATCAAAATTAAATTTTTAAGGACAATTTAATATCATCTAGATATCCATTAAAACAAAAACCTTCAACACTGATACTTTAAAGTGAAATATATATTTCATAGATAACATCAATGCAAATGAAATTAAAACCCAAAACAGCTTCTGTTTAGAATGTTACATTTCTCTTAGTATCTTGAGATTGATTCACCTTACTGGGAATGGATAGTGTAGAAAAAAGGAGATATTTTAAATGTTTTTATAGAGAGATATATTTTTTCACATAAGATGACCACAATATTTAAATGATTTAGCTTATTATATGTGAGGTTAATAAATAAGATCTAAAATTCTAAGATGCTCCACATCAACAGTGCAAAAGCAGGAACATACCTGTCACTTAAATATGTTGTAGTATAAAGTATTTATGATAAGTTGACACTAGATGAATTTTGGGGTAAAGGGCAAAAGTCTCTCAGCTAAATGTATAATTTAATTCCAGTATTATAAGTGCTAAGTAATAAATGTTGAATTTATAGTTTTGCTATTTTGAGAGAAATGTAGTCTTGTAATCTAAAATAATTGAAATATGTTAATTGTATATTTTGGTTGTATTATAATAAAACACAAACATTTGTATTCTATGGTGTTAAACAGAAGGTTGGTTTGTGTGCAAGTTTTGTTTTCACACACCTGGACATGGTAACCAAATAATATATATAATATTGCATTAAATCAAATAGCAGAGGAAATATTTCCTGACAATCATCAATAGATATATTCTTCACTATAAGTTTACCATAACTTCCCTTATTAAAAAAGAATAAGTGGCTCTCCCTAATTACTACAGTTACATAGTTAAGCTTTACTGTGATTTAAATTTAGACTTTGGCAGACTGAGATGAACATTATTATCATGAGTAACTGCTTTTAAGATTTCTAATTACCATCCTATAAGTGAAATTTTAAAATACTCATCAGTATGTTTAGCTGTATAAGAATAATTTATTAAAGGATTAATCTGAAGATTTTGTTTTGTTTGCTTTATAAAAACATTTCTCAAATTTCTTCTAGAGAAAATATTTCTTGCCAACTTGATAAACACATGCAAGATAGTTTATATTCACAAACATTATTATTATAGCATTTCCCTAAACCTGGCAATAAAATAACTTGTAGAGATAATGCATAAAGAAATTTTAAAATTTCTGAGTGCTCTGACAAGCTTTTTAACATGAGTTTACAGTAATTCATAATTAAAAGAAAAAATAATTTTGAGGGCATTCTTAGGTCTAAGATCATGACCAAACTTAAAATGCAACACAAAATTAATTGAGGAAAATTCCAGAAGTATTTGAGTATAAAAAGTTTTATGAATAATTTCCAGGACTAAAGCAATAAGAGTTTAACATTTATGTTGAGTATCAAAAGTTTATAATCATACATCTGCATTAACGTGATTTACTAGTCCAGGAAACCCTTGTCTAGGAAGATAAAGCTGCAAATTCATTATTGTTAGTTTCAGAAGTTCATATACCTTTCTTTTGTGTAAATATCAATACAAACACACATCTTGGAGACTGATTTGGCAATATCCAATGAACTTGAAATGCACACACTCCAAGAACCAGTTTTTCATAATTAAATATATACCCTTGGGAACCTTCTCTGGTGTGAATAATAGATATTTTCAGAAGTTCTTGTTGATGGGTTAATTATAATAGAAAAAAAGAGAACAATCTGTATGTTCTGCAAAAAGACGAAGAATAAATTAAAGTATAGTCACTTAACGGAAACAGAAGTTTAAAATAAAAAGGAAGTATACATCAGGATACAAAAATCTCAGGAATGTAGAAGGAATAGAATCCAGTAGTATAGGAATGCAAAGAGAATTACACTTGGTATATCAAATATAAAGAAGCAAATGATACTGCTTATGCATACGTATGTTCATATGTAAGTAGTAAACATTAAAAAAATTTCTGAAAAATTTAAGCATCAAATTCAAAATTAATTTTCGCTAAGGTTCAGAAATAAGAGAACAAGGAAACGGAACTACAATTATTTCAGTAACATTTTATTTCTTTAAAAACATGATTAAATATATTTATAGTATGTTACATATATTTGTAGGAACTAGTGTATTTGAATGTTAATATTTGATGAAGTTGGGCTTTGGATTATAACAAATATATTGTTCTTAACACAATTCTATGTGCTTAAATTATTTAAAAATAAAAAAGATTAAGGATCTACTCAGTTAAAAAAATAACTCAATAATAAATTCTATTTTTGCAATTTTTATTAATTTTAATGGAGTGATATCAATAAATCAGGGTACATATATTCAAAGAAAACATG
The DNA here is from genome assembly GCF_036850995.1 of Saccopteryx leptura. Taxonomy (NCBI): domain Eukaryota; kingdom Metazoa; phylum Chordata; class Mammalia; order Chiroptera; family Emballonuridae; genus Saccopteryx; species Saccopteryx leptura. The sequence continues at coordinate 54,235,348 of NC_089514.1, read as the reverse complement.
TCCAGGTTATCTTGTCATTCAATTATGTTGCATGCCCATCACCCAAAGTCAGATTGTCCTCCGTCACCTTCTATCTAGTTTTCTTTTTTTTTTTTTTAAATAAATTTTTATTAATGGTAATGGGATGACATTAATAAATCAGGGTACATATATTCAAAGAAAACATGTCTAGGTTATTTTGTCATTAAATTATGTTGCATACCCCTCGCCCAAAGTCAGATTGTCCTTCGCCACCCTCTATCTAGTTCTCTGTGCCCCTCCCCCTCCCCCTAACTCTCCCCCTGTCCTCCCTCCCCCCCACCCCTGGTAACCACCACACTCTTGTCCATGTCTCTTAGTCTCATTTTTATGTTCCACCAATGTATGGAATCATGTAGTTCTTGTTTTTTTCTGATTTACTTATTTCACTCCTTATAATGTTATCAAGATCCCACCATTTTGCTGTAAATGATCTGATGTCATCGTTTCTTATGGCTGAGTAGTATTCCATAGTGTATATGTGCCACATCTTCTTTATCCAGTCTTCTATTGAAGGGCTTTTTGGTTGTTTCCATGTCTTGGCCACTGTGAACAGTGCTGCAATGAACATGGGGCTACATGTGTCTTCACGTATCAATGTTTCTGAGGTTTTGGGGTATATACCCAGTAGAGGGATTGCTGGGTCATAAGGTAGTTCTATTTGCAGTTTTTTGAGGAACCACCATACTTTCCTCCATAATGGTTGTACTACTTTACAGTCCCACCAACAGTGAATGAGGGTTCCTTTTTCTCCACAGCCTCTCCAACATTTGCTATTACCCGTCTTGTTGATCATAGCTAATCTAACAGGGGTGAGGTGGTATCTCATTGTAGTTTTGATTTGCATTTCCCTAATAACTAATGAAGCTGAGCATTTTTTCATATATCTGTTGGCCATTTGTATCTCTTCCTGGGAGAAGTGTCTGTTCATGTCCTCTTCCCATTTTTTTATTGGATTGTTTGTTTGTTTGTTGTTGAGTTTTATGAGTTCTTTGTAAATTTTGGAAATTAGGCCCTTATCTGAGCTGTTGTTTGAAAATATCATTTCCCATTTAGTTGGCTGTCTGTTTATTTTTATATCAGTTTCTCTTGCTGAGCAAAAACTTTTTATTCTGATGTAGTCCCATTCATTTATCTTTGCCTTCACTTCTCTTGCCATTGGAGTCAAGTTCATAAAATGTTCTTTAAAACCCAGGTCCATGAGTTTAGTACCTATGTCTTCTTCTATGTACTTTATTGTTTCAGGTCTTATATTTAGGTCTTTGATCCATTTTGAATTAATTTTAGTACACGGGGACAGGCTGAAGTCGAGTTTCATTCTTTTGCATGTGGCTTTCCAGTTTTCCCAACACCATTTGTTGAAGAGGCTTTCTTTTCTCCATTGTGTGTTGTTGGCCCCTTTATCAAAGATTATTTGACCATATATATGTGGTTTTATTTCTGGGCTTTCTATTCTGTTCCATTGGTCTGAGTGTCTATTTTTCTGCCAATACCATGCTGTTTTGATTATTGTGGCTCTATAATATAGTTTAAAGTCAGGTATTGTAATGCCCCCAGCTTCATTCTTTTTCTTTAGGATTGTTTTGGCTATTCGGGGTTTTTTATAGTTCCATATAAATCTGATGATTTTTTGTTCCATTTCTTTAAAAAATCTCATAGGAATTTTGATGGGAATTGCATTAAATTTGTATATTGCTTTGGGTAATATGGCCATTTTGATTATATTTATTCTTCCTATCCAAGAACAAGGAATATTTTTCCATCTCATTGTATCTTTTTCGATTTCCCTTAACAATGCTTTGTAATTTTCATTATATAGGTCCTTTACATTCTTTGTTATGTTTATTCCTAGGTATTTTATTTTTTTTGTTGCAATCGTGAAGGGGATTATTTTTTTGAGTTCGTTTTCTAATATTTCATTGTTGGCATAGAGAAAGGCTATGGACTTCTGTATGTTAATTTTGTATCCTGCGACCTTACTGTATTGGTTTATTGTTTCTAATAATCTTTTTGTGGAGTCCTTCGGGTTTTCGATGTATAGGATCATATCATCAGCAAAAAGTGATACCTTTACTTCTTCTTTTCCAATATGGATGCCTTTTATTTCTTTGTCTTGTCTGATTGCTCTGGCCAGAACTTCTTATCTAGTTTTCTTTGTGCCCCTCCCCATCCCCTTCCACTCTCCCCCCTTCCCTCCCTTGCACCCCCCCCGTAACCACCACACTCTTGTCCATGTTTCTTAGTATCCTTTTTATGTCCCACCTACGTATGGAATACTGCAGGTTTTGTTTTTTTCTGATTTACTTATTTTACTCCTTATAATGTTATCAAGATCCCACCATTTTGTTGTAAATGATCCAATGTCATCATTTCTTATGGCTGAGTAGTATTCCATAGTGTATATGTGCCACATCTTCTTTATCCAGTCATCTATTGAAGGGCTTTTTGGTTGTTTCCATGTCTTGATCACTGTGAACAATGCTGCAATGAACATGGGGCTGCATGTGTCTTTACGTATCAATGTTTCTGAGTTTTTGGGGTATATACCCAGTAGAGGGATTGCTGGGTCATAAGGTAGTTCTATTTTCAGTTTTTTGAGGAACCACCATACTTTCTTCCAGAATGGTTGTACTACTTTACATTCCCACCAACAGTGAATGAGGGTTCCTTTTTCTCCACAGCCTCTCTAACATTTGCTCTTACCTGTCTTGTTAATAATAGCTAATCTAACAGGTGTGAGGTGGTATCTCAATGCAGTTTTGATTTGCATTTCTCTAATAACCAATGAAGATGAGCATCTTTTCATAGATCTGTTGGCCATTTGTATTTCTTCCTGGGAGAAGTGTCTGTACATGTCCTCTTCCCATTTTTTTTCTTGGATTGTTTGTTTGTTTGTTGTTGAGTTTTATGAGTTCTTTGTACATTTTGGATATTAGGCCCTTATCTGAGCTGTGGTTTGAAAATATCATTTCCCATTTAGTTGGCTGTCTGTTTATTTTGTTGTCAGTTTCTCTTGTTGAAAAAAACTTCTTAGTCTGATGTAATCCCATTCATTTATTTTTGCCTTCACTTCCATTGCCTTTGAAGTCAAATTCATAAGCTGTTCTTTAAAACCAAGGTCCATGAGTTGAGAACCTATGTCTTCTTCTAGGTACTTTATTGTTTCAGGTCTTATATTTAGGTCTTTGATCCATTTTGAATTAATTTTAGTACAAGGGGACAAACTGTTGTCCAGTTTCATTCTTTTGCATGTAGCTTTCCAGTTTCCCCAGCACCATTTGTAGAAGAGATTTCTTTTCTTCATTGTGTGTTGTCGGCCCCTTTATCAAAAATTATTTGACCATATATATGTGATTTTATTTCTGGACTTTCTATTCTGTTCCATTGGTCTGAGTGTCTATTTTTGTGCCAATACCATGCTGTTTTGATTGTCGTGGCTCTATAATATATTTTGAAGTCAGGTATTATAATGCTCCCAGCTTCATTCTTTTTCTTTAGGATTCCTTTGGCTATTCAGGGTTTTTTATAGTTCCATATAAATTTGATGATTTTTTTGTTCCATTTTTTTAAAAAAATGTCATTGGAATTTTGATGGGAATTGCATTAAATTTGTATATTGCTTTGGGTAATGTGGCCATTTTGATTATATTTATTCTTCTTATCCAAGAACAAAGAATATTCTTCCATCTCATTTTATCTATTTTGATTTCTCTTAACAATGCTTTGTAGTTTTCATTGTATAGATCCTTTACATTCTTTATTATATTTATTCCTAGGAATTTTATTTTTTTGTTGCAATCGTGAAGGTGATTATTGTTTTTAGTTCGTTCTCTAATATTTTATTGTTGGCATATAGAAAGGCTATGGACTTTTGTATATTAATTTTGTATCCTGCAACCTTACTGTATTGGCTTATTGTATCTAGTAGTCTTTTGTAGATTCTTTGGTGTTTTCAATGTATAGGATCATATCATCTGCAAAAAGTGATATTTTTACTTCTTATTTTCCGATATGCATGCCTTTTATTTCTTTATCTTGTCTGATTGCTCTGGCTAGAACCTCTAGCACCACATTAAATAAGAGTGGAGAGAGTGGACAACCCTGTCCTGTTCCTGATTTAAGGGGGAAAGATTTCAGTTTTGTGCCATTTAATATGATGTTAGCTGATGATTTATCATATATGGCCTTTATTATGTTTAGATATTTTTCTTCTATACCCATTTTGTTGAGAGTCTTAAACATAAAATTGTGTTGTATTTTATTGAATGCCTTTTCTGCATCTATTGATAAGATCATGTGGTTTTTGTTCTTTGTTTTGTTGATATGGTGTATTACATTAACCGTTTTACGTATGTTGAACCATCCTTGAAATTCTGGGATGATTCCCACTTGATCATGATGTATTATTTTTTTAATATGTTGTTGTATTTGATTTGTTAGTATTTTGTTTAGTATTTTAGCATCTGTATTCATTAGAGATATTGGTCTGTAATTTTCCTTTTTTGTGCCGTCCTTGCCCCGTTTCTGTATGAGGGTTATGTTGGCCTCATAAAATGTTTTTGGAAGTATTGCTTTTTCTTCAATTATTTGGAAGACTTTGAGTAGAATATGAATAGAGTCTTCTTTGAATGTTTGATAGAATTCACTAGTATAACCGTCTGGGCCTGGACTTTTATTTTTTGGGGGGGTTTTAATATTTTTTTCTATTTCTTCCCTGTTAATTAATCTGTTTAGACTTTCTGCTTCTTCTTGACTCAGTCTAGGATAGTTATATTGTTCGAGGAATTTATCCATTTCTTCTAGATTGTTGAATTTAGTGGCATATAGTTTTTAGTAGTATTCTACAATAATTCTTTGTATATTTATAATATCTGTGGTGATTTCTCCTCTTTCATTTTGGATTTTTTTTATGTGAGTCCTTTCTTTTTTTTCCTTGGTGTGCCTTTCCAACGGTTTGTCAATTTTGTTGATCCTTTCAAAGAACCAGTTCCTTGTCTATTAATTTTTTCTATACTTTTTCTGTTCTCTATTTTATTTATTTTTGCTCTGATTTTTATTATTTCTTTTCTACGGCTGGTTTTGGGTTGTCTTTGTTCTTCTTTTTCTAGTTACTTAAAGTGTAAAGTTAAGTGGTTCACTTGGACTCTTTCTTGTTTGTTCATATACACCTGAAGTGACATGAATTTCCTTCTTATCACTGCTGTTGCTGCATCCCATAGATTCTGATATGTTGTATTGTCATTTTCATTTGTCTGTATATAACTTTTATCTCTGTGCTTATTTTTTCTTTGACCCATTCATTTTTTAAATGTATATTGTTTAGATTCCACTTTTTTTTTTAGTTTTTTTCTTCTTTTTTGCAGTTGAATTCTAGTTACAAGGCTTTATGATCAGAAAATATGCTTGGTACAATTTCAATTTTTCTGAATTTGCTGATTTTATTTTTGTGGCCCAACATATGGTCAATTCTTGAGAATGTTCTGTGTACACTAGAGAAAAATGCATACTCTGTCACTGTGGAATGAAGTGTCCTGTAGATGTCTATCAATCCAGGTGCTCTAGTGTTTCATTTAAGACCAATATATCTTTATTGATTCTCTGTTTGGATGACCAATCTAGAGCCGTCAGCGGTGTATTGAGGTCTCCAAGTATGATTGTATTTTTTGTCAGTTTTTGTTTTTAGGTCAATAAGTAGCTGTCTTATATATTTTGGTGCTCCTTGGTTTGGTGCATATATATTAAGGATTGTTATGTCTTCTTGATTCAGTGTCCCCTTAATCATTATGAAATGACCATTTTTGCCTCTGAGTACTTTTGCTGTCTTGTAGTCAGCATTATTAGATATGAGTATTGCTACACCTGCTTTTTTTTGGGTGTTGTTTGCTTGGAGTATTGTTTTCAGCCTTGTACTTTGAATTTGTATTTATCCTTGTTGCTTAGATGTGTTTCTTGTAGGCAGCATATGGTTAGATTTTCTTTTTTAATCCATTCTGCTACTCTGTGTCTTTTTATTGGTGAGTTTAATCCATTTACATTTAATGTAATTATTGACACTTGTGGATTCCCTATTGCCATTTTATAAATTGCTTTCTGTTAGTTTTGTATCTTGTTTGATTCTTCTCTTTTGTTTTTTTATCTTTTGTTTTTGTTTGTTTGTATTCCATACTTCTTTCCTCTGTTGCTACCTTTTTTAAGTCATGTGCTTCTGTGGTGGTTTTTTTCAAGGGTGGTTACCATTAAGTAATGAAAAGGGTTCCTACCCTATTCATTGTAGTACCCTATCTTGTGAGTACTTCTGCACTCCATCATCCTTTGCTACTGTTAATCTCCGTCCTCTCCTTTGTTGTTGTCACAGTTTAAATTTGGTTTTATTGTGTTCTTGGTTGAGCATTTACTTGTGGTTTTCTTTTGTTTTGTTCTTTGTATATGGCTGGAAAACCCCCTTTAGCTATTCCTGAAATGGGGGTTTTTTGATGATAAATTTCATCATCTTTTCTGTATCTGTGAATGTTTTTATTTCTCCTTAGTATTTGAAGGATACCTTTAATGGGTATAGTATTCTTGGCTGAAAGTTCCTCTCTTTCAGGACTTTAAATATTGGGGTCCACTCTATTCTAGCTTGTAGAGTTTCTGTTTGAGAAATCCGATGATAATCTAATGGGCCTTCCTTTATATGTTGTATTCTTTTTTTCCCTGGCTGCCTTGAGAATGTTTTCTTTATCGTTGGTTTGTGCCAATTTCATTATGATGTGCCTTGGAGTAGGTTTGTTGGGGTTAAGAAAACTCAGTGTTCTGTTTGCTTCTTGAATTTGAGGCTTTCGTTCTTTCCACAGGCTTGGGAAGTTCTCATCTATTATTTTGTTTGAATATGTTCTCCATTCCATTTTCCCTCTCTTCTCCCTCTGATATACCTATTATTCTTATGTTAGTCTTTTTGATGGAGTCAGACAATTACTGTAGGGTTTTCTCATTTTTTTTAATTTTTGAGGTTTTTTCTTCTTCTCTCTGTTGTGCCTCAAGTAGCTTGTCTTCTATTTCACTAATCCTACCTTCTATTTGGCTGTTCTATTAGCTAAGCTTGTTACCTTGTTTTTCAGCTCATCAATTGAGTTTTTCATCTCTCTTTTATTTGTTTTTATATTTTCAATTTTCTTGGTAATATATTCTTTGTGTTCATTGAGTTGTTTTCTGAGCTCCCTAAACTGCCTTTCTGTGTTTTCTTGTATATCTCTAAGTATTTTTAGGATTTCTATTTTAAATTCTCTGTCATTTAGCTCCAAGGTTTCCAATATATTAATTTTTTTTTCCATAGATATTTCCTCATCTATCTGTGCTACCTCTCTGGCTTGTATCCATGATATTTGATTTCCTTTTCCTTAATGGCATCTGATGGTTGTTTTGTTGATAGTACTAATGAGAATCAATAAGGAATAAAAAGTAACAAAATAATTATTATTTCCCTTTTTTTTCGTCTCCTCTCCCCTCCTCCTTGAGAAAAAATTGTCATGAATTATGAATTATATTTTGTTAAATAGAACAAAAACTACATATAATGGATGGCCTGCATTGGGGAGAAGTGATAAAGGGGCAACAAAGGAGTTATGGACTCACAAAATGAAAAAAAGGAAAAAATTTGGGTCAAGAATAAAATTATTTGCTTTTAAGTGATGGTCAACTAAGAGATATAATGAGAGGGATAAGAGGGAACCAGGAAAAGGAGAAAAAAAATTTTAAAATTTCTATTGTATTTAGTGGAGCAAAAACTAGATAATATGGAGAGCCAATGTTGGGAGCACTGCTAATGAGTTTAAAAAGCCAAGTATAAAGCACCCAAAGTGCCAGAAAGAAAAATTTGAGTCCCAAATAAAATACTTTATTTGTGATTGAGGATTGAATGACAGGAAAAGTAAAGGAGTAAAGAAGAAACTAATATAGAGGGAGAAAAAAAAGAAAAACACAAAAAGAAGAAAAAAGAAAAAATAACAAAAGGAGAGAGAGAGAGAGAGAGAGAGAGAGAGTTAAGGGTTTTTAAGTGCAACCCTCATAGAGAGAAAAGAAGAAGAAAGGAAAGAAAATGGGAGATGTAACACTTATGGGTACTGTAGTTCCAGAAGAGGAAAGACTAAGACCAGTAGAGAATAAAATGACCTAAGTGGAAGAAGAAGAAAATAATCAAGACAAGAAGATGAAAGAAAGAAACAAACAAACAAAATAAAATGGAAAAAGTTATAAAGTCTGTGGATTATTCTTGATTTTGAGAGGTTATCTTCTTGCTCTTTCTTTTATCTCCCTCTTCCTGATCGATGACTCTATACCCCGGGCTCTGCCCCTGTGGCACATTCAGGTAAAGGTTTGCAGTTGATAAGTCTCTTTGGCGATGCCATATATTAGGCTTCAGTCTTGTTGGCAATTGAGGCTTGTTAGCATTTGCAGGCTCCAAAATGAGAGATCCTGTTTTCCCAGAGCCTCTCTCCTAGTTTTTCCTTCCTGAATTAGTAGCCTGATGATCCAGCTATGGGGTTCCTGCTGCTTCTCCTTGGAGATTAAGAGACTCAAAGAGCTGGCAAATCCTCACCCTCTCCCCACTCTGCGCAGGGCTCTGTGTAAGGCTCTGTGTAAGGCTCTGTCAGTCAGAGCCGCTACCATAATCAGGCAGAGCTGGGAACCAATTGCTTTCAAGGTGCATTTCTATGTGCCTCTAGGCATGTCCAGTATGCCTCAGCACTCCATGGGATCAGTTTCCCCAAGCTTTTGCACTTTGCAATCTGTTTTGGCTGGGTAGAAGATGCCCTAGTCACTGTTTGCAAAACAGGAGGCCTTACAAGCTGCCAAATCCCTCTTGTTAACTTATAGCCCTGAGTATGAAAGCTCTGCCAATAAGAAGTTGCCCCCACCCCAACGTGCATAGTAAGAGGCAATAAAAAATATCACGCCTTTTTTCTTAGATCGCTGAACTGAGAGAGATCTTGTCAGTTAGGGTCACATAGGTCAGTTGGGAGGCAAGTAGACTGTGGGTTAAGCTAATCCTTCCTGGGTCTGTTAGCTTGCATGGCTCAGTGAGGCACCGTGCCCACCCAGAGAAGTTCGAGTGTGGGGAATTTCACTCTTGCGCACTCCCTGCATGCCACTCCTCAGTGTGCAATGGTGGCACCTAGACTCTGGTCACAGCCCACACAAAGGCCTCTGACTCTGCCCCTCTGTCTGGGAACACAGGTGCCCACTCCCGGGCCACTGGGAGGAACCTCTTGCACACTATCTGTGCTAGCCGACCAGGATATCACAGCTAATGGCTGCCGCACTTGCCTGTCTTTGTCTGGGTTTGTCTCGGGCATTAGTTTGTGTTGACTGGGTCGCCACAGGCACAGTCTTTTTTTGGCTTAGACATCTGTGCCACAGCCTGGCTCTATTAACTGCCTTTGCCTGCCTTAGTTTCTTTTTTTTTTTTTTTTTTATAAATTTTTATTAATGGTAATGGGATGACATTAATAATTCAGGGTACATATATTCAAAGAAAACATGTCTAGGTTATCTTGTCATTAAATTATGTTGCATACCCCTCGCCCAGAGTCAGATTGTCCTCCGTCACCCTCTATCTAGTTTTCTCTGTGCCCCTCCCCCTCCCCCTAAATCTCTCCCTCCCTCCCTCCTGCGTCCTCCCTCCCCCCACCCCTGGTAACCACCACACTCTTGTCCATGTCTCTTAGTCTCGTTTTTATGTTCCACCAATGTATGGAATCATGTAGTCCTTGTTTTTTTCTGATTTACTTATTTCACTTTGTATAATGTTATCAAGATCCCACCATTTTGCTATAAATGATCTAATGTCATCATTTCTTATGGCTGAGTAGTATTCCATAGTGTATATGTGCCACATCTTCTTTATCCAATCTTCTATTGAAGGGTTTTTTGGTTGTTTCCATGTCTTGGCCACTGTGAACAGTGCTGCTATGAACATGGGGCTACATGTGTCTTTACGTATCAATGATTCTGAGGTTTTGGGGTATATACCCAGTAGAGGGACTGCTGGGTCATAAGGTAGTTCTATTTGCAGTTTTTTGAGGAACCACCATACTTTCCTCCATAGTGGTTGTAATACTTTACATTCCCACCAACAGTGTATGAGGGTTCCTTTTTCTCCACAGCCTCTCCAACATTTGTTATTACCCGTCTTGTTGATAATAGCTAATCTAACAGGGGTGAGGTGGTATCTCATTGTAGTTTTGATTTGCATTTCTCTAATAACTAATGAAGCTGAGCATCTTTTCATATATCTGTTGGCCATTTGTATTTCTTCCTGGGAGAAGTGTCTGTTCATGTCCTCTTCCCATTTTTTTATTGGATTGTTTGTTTGTTTGTTGTTGAGTTTTATGAGTTCTTTGTAAATTTTGGATATTAGGCCCTTATCTGAGCTGTCGTTTGAAAATATCAGTTCCCATTTAGTTGGATGTCTGTTTATTTTGATATCAGTTTCTCTTGCTGAGCAAAACCTTTTAATTCTGATGTAGTCCCATTCATTTATCTTTGCATTCACTTCTCTTGCCATTGGAGTCAAGTTCATAAAATGTTCTTTAAAACCCAGGTCCATGAGTTTAGTACCTATGTCTTCTTCTATGTACTTTATTGTTTCAGATCTTATATTTAGGTCTTTGATCCATTTTGAATTAATTTTAGTACACGGGGACAGGCTGTAGTCGAGTTTCATTCTTTTGCATGTGGCTTTCCAGTTTTCCCAACACCATTTGTTGAAGAGGCTTTCTTTTCTCTATTTTGTGTTGTTGGCCCCTTTATCAAAGATTATTTGACCATATATATGTGGTTTTATTTCTGGGCTTTCTATTCTGTTCCATTGGTCTGAGTGTCTATTTTTCTACCAATACCATGCAGTTTTGATTACTGTGGCCCTATAATATAGTTTAAAGTCAGGTATTGTAATGCCCCCAGCTTCATTCTTTTTCCTTAGGATTGCTTTGGCTATTCGGGGGTTTTTATATTTCCATATAAATCTGATGATTTTTTGTTCCATTTCTTTAAAAAATGTCATAGGAATTTTGATGGGAATTGCATTAAATTTATATATTACTTTGGGTAATATGGCCATTTTAATTATATTTATTCTTCCTATCCAAGAACAAGGAATATTTTTCCACCTCATTGTGCCTTTTTCTATTTCTCTTAGCAATGCCTTGTAGTTTTCTTTATATAGGTCCTTTACATTCTTTGTTATGTTTATTCCTAGGTATTTTATATTTTTTGTTGCAATCATGAAGGGGATTATTTTTTTGAGTTCGTTTTCTAATATTTCATTGTTGGCATATAGAAAGGCTATGGACTTCTGTATCTTAATTTTGTATCCTGCGACCTTACTGTATTGGTTTATTGTTTCTAGTAATCTTTTTGTGGAGTCCTTTGGGTTTTCTATGTATAGGATCATATCATCAGCAAAAAGTGATACCTTTACTTCTTCTTTTCCGATATGGATGCCTTTTATTTCTTTGTCTTGTCTGATTGCTCTGGCCAGAACTTCTAGCACCACGTTAAATAAGAGTGGAGAGAGTGGACACCCCTGTCGTGTTCCTGATTTAAGGTGGAAAGTCCTCAGTTTTACGCCATTTAATATGATGTTGGCTGATGGTTTATCATATATGGCCTTTATTATGTTTAGATATTTTCCTTCTATACCCATTTTGTTGAGATTCTTAAACATAAAATTGTGTTGTATTTTATCGAAAGACTTTTCTGCATCTATTGATAAGATCATGTGGTTTTTGTTCTTTGTTTTGTTGATATGGTGTATTACGTTAACTGTTTTACGTATGTTGAACCATCCTTGAGATTCTGGGATGAATCCCACTTGATCATGATGTATTATTTTTTTAATATGTTGTTGTATTCGATTTGCCAGTATTTTGTTTAGTATTTTAGCATCTGTATTCATTAGAGATATTGGTCGGTAGTTTTCTTTTTTTGTGCCATCCTTGCCAGGTTTTGGTATGAGGGTTATGTTGGCCTCATAAAATGTGTTTGGAAGTATTGCTTCTTCTTCAATTTTTTGGAAGACTTTGAGTAGAATAGGAACCAAGTCTTCTTTGAATGTTTGATAGAATTCACTAGTATAACCATCTGGACCTGGACTTTTATTTTTGGGGAGGTTTTTAATAGCTTTTTCTATTTCCTCCCTGCTGATTGGTCTGTTTAGGCTTTCTGCTTCTTCATGACTCAGTTTAGGAAGGTTGTATTGTTCTAGGAATTTATCCATTTCTTCTAGATTGTTGTATTTGAAGGCATATAGTTTTTCATAGTATTCTACAATAATTCTTTGTATATCTATGATGTCTGTGGTGATCTCTCCTCTTTTATTTTGGATTTTATTTATTTGAGTCCTGTGTCTTTTTTCCTTTGTGAGTCTTCCCAAGGGTTTGTCGATTTTGTTGATCTTTTCAAAGAACCAGCTCCTTGTTTTATTGATTTTTTCTATAGTTTTTCTGTTCTCTATTTCATTTATTTCTCCTCTGATTTTTATTATCTCCTTTCTTCGTCTGGTTTTGGGTTGTCTTTGTTCTTCTTTTTCTAGTTCCTTAAGGTGTGAAATTAAGTGGATTACTTCGGCTCTCTTTGTTTGTTCATAAAGGCCTGAAGTGATATGAACTTTCCTCTTATTATTGCTTTTCCTGCATCCCAGAGATTCTGATATGTCGTATTTTCATTTTCATTTGTCTGTATATATCTTTTGATCTCTGCGCTTATTTCTTCTTTGACCCATTCATTTTTTAGAAGTATGTTGTTTAGTTTCCACAATTTTGTGGGTTTTTCCCCCTCTTTTTTGCAGTTGAATTCTAGTTTCAAGGCTTTATGATCAGAGAATATGCTTGGCACAATTTCAATTTTTTTAAATTTGCTGATATTGTCTTTGTGGCCCAACATATGGTCAATTCTTGAGAATGTTCCATGTACACTAGAGAAAAATGTATACTCTGTCGCTTTGGGGTGAAGTGTCCTGTAGATGTCTATCATATCCAGTTGTTCTAGTATTTAATTTAAGGCCACTATATCTTTATTGATTCTCTGTTTGGATGACCGATCTAGAGCCGTCAGCGGTGTATTGAGGTCTCCAAGTATGATTGTATTTTTTTCAGTTTTTGTTTTAAGGTCAATAAGTAGCTGTCTTATATATTTTGGTGTTCCTTGGTTTGGTGCATATATATTAAGGATTGTTATGTCTTCTTGATTCAGTGTCCCCTTAGTCATTATGAAATGACCATTTTTGTCTCTAAGTACTTTTTCTGTCTTGTAGTCAGCATTATTAGATATGAGTATTGCTACACCTGCTTTTTTTTGGGTGTTGTTTGCTTGGAGTATTGTTTTCCAGCCTTTCACTTTGAATTTGTTTTTATCCTTGTTGCTTAGATGTGTTTCTTGTAGGCAGCATATAGATGGATTTTCTTTTTTAATCCATTCTGTTACTCTATGTCTTTTTATTGGTGAGTTTAATCCATTTACATTTAGTGTAATTATTGACACTTGTGGGTTCCCTATTGCCATTTTATAAATTGCTTTCTGTTAGTTTTGTATCTTGTTTGATTCTTCTCTTTTGTTTTTCTATCGTTTGTTTTTGTTTGTTTGTATTCCATACTTCTTTCCTCTGTTGCTAACTTTTTTAAGTCAAGTGTTTTTGTGGTGGTTTTTTCAAGGGTGGTTACCATTAAGTAATGAAAAGGGTACCTACCATATTCATTGTAGTACCCTTTCTTGTGAGTGTTTCTGCGCTTCATCGTCCTTTGCTACTGTTAATCTTCATCCTTTCTCCCCCTTTTTTTTTTCTTTTGTTGTCACATTTTAAGTTTGGTTTTATTGTTTTCTTGGTGGAGCTGTTACTTGTGGTTATGTTTTCTTTTGTTCTTTGAATCTGGTTGGAAAACTCCCTTTAGTATTTCCTGGAGTGGGGGCTTTCTGCTGATAAATTCTCTCATCTTTTCTGTATTTGTGAATATTTTTATATCTCCTTCATACTTGAAGGATAGCTTTGATGGGTATAGTATTCTTGGCTGAAAGTTCCTCTCTTTCAGGGCTTTAAATATTGGGGTCCACTCTCTTCTGGCTTGTAGAGTTTCTGCTGAGAAATCTGATGATAATCTAATAGGCCTTCCTTTATATGTTGTATTCTTCTTTTCCCTGGCTGCCTTGAGAATTTTTTCTTTGTCATTGGTTTGTGTCATCTTCATTATGATGTGCCTTGGAGTGGGTTTGTTGTGGTTAAGAAAACTCGGTGTTCTGTTTGCTTCTTGAATTTGAGGCTTTAATTCTTTCCACAGGCTTGGGAAGTTCTCATCTATTATTTGTTTGAGTATATTCTCCATTCCATTTTCTTTCTCTTCTCCCTCTGATATACCTATTATTCTTATGTTATTCTTTCTGATGGATTCAGACAATTCCTGTAGGGCTTTCTCGTTTTTTATTATTTTTGAGTCTCTTTCTTCTTCTCTCTGTTGTGCCTCAAGTTGCTTGTCTTCTATTTCACTGATCTTGTCTTCTATCTGGGCTGTTCTATTAGCTAAGCTTGTTACCTCGTTTTTCAGCTCTTGAATTGAGTTTTTCATTTCTGTTTGATTTGTTTTTATAGTTTCAATTTCCTTGGTAATATATTCTTTGTGATCGTTGAGTTGTTTTCTGATTTCCCTAAATTGCCTTTCTGTGTTTTCTTGTATATCTCTGAGTATTTTTAAGATTTCTATTTTAAATTCTCTGTCATTTGGCTCCAAGGCTTCCAATATGTTAAATCTTTTCTCCATAGATTTTTCCACATCTATTTGTGTTACCTCTCTGTCTTTTGTTTCCATAATGTTCGATTTCCTTTTTCTTATTGTCATCTGAAGGTGGTCTTGATGATAGTGTTAATTAGAATTAATAAAAAATAAAAAGGAAAAGGGAAAAAAAAAGAAAAAAGGAAAACACTCTACAAAAAAAAAAGTAATAATTTATTATTTCCCCCTTTTTTCTTTCTTCTCTTCCCCTCCTCTCACCTCCTTAGGGAAATATCGTGATGACCTGTGAATTATATTATGCTAAATGGAACAAAAACTGCCTATAATGGAGGGCCTGATTTGGGGTGAAGAGTTCAAGGGGCAAAAAGGGAGTAGGGACCTACTAAATACAAAAAAAAAAAAAAAAAAGGGAGAAAATCTTAGACAAGCATAAAATGATTTGCTTGTAAGTGATGGTCGACTAAGAGATATAATGAGAGGGATGAGAGGGAAACAGAAAAAAGGAGAGAAAAAACAATAATTAAAGAGCAAAAAAATAAAAATAATAAGTAAAAATCTGTTGTATTAAGTGGAGCGAAGACTAAATACAATGGAGACTTTGGGTTGGGAGGAATGCTAGTGAGTTAAAAAGCAATGTAAAAAGTGCCCAAAATGCCACAAAAACAAACAAATAAAGGAAAACCAAGAACAAAAGCAGAAGAAGAAAAAAAAGAACAACAACAACAAAAAAAACCCCACTAAACTTGAGTCCCAAATTAAATAATTTGTTCGTGATTGAGGCTTAAATGGGAGGAAAAGTAAAAGGAGAAAAGAAGAAATGAATAGAAAGGAAAATATAAGAGTAAGAGAGAAACGAAGGAAGAAAAAAAGGAAAGGAAAAAAAAAACAAAAGGGGAGAGAGTGAGAGTTAAGGGTTTTGGAGTGTAACCCTAAAGGAGAGTTAGGATGAAGAAAAGAAATAAAATGTAACACTCATGGGTAGTGTAGTTCAAGAAAAGGGTAGCATAAGATCGGCAGAGTAAAAGGACCGAGGTGGAAGAAATAGAAATAATAATAAAGGCAATAAGATAGAAGAAAGAAACAACAACAACAAAGAATTAGTGGAACAAGTTATAAAGTCTGTGGATTTTTCTTGATTTTGAGACGTTAACTTCTTCCTTTTTTCTTTTCTCTCCCTCTTCCTGGTCGGTGACTCTGTACCCCAGGTTCTGCCCCTGTGTCACTCTTAGGTAGGAATTTGCAGTTGATGGGATTCTATGGCAATGTCATATAATTGGCTTTAGTCTCGCTGGTAGTCAAGGCTTGTTGGCATTTGCAGAGTCCAACAATGAGAGAGTTTGCTTTCCTGGAGTCTCTTTCCTAGTCTCCCCTTCCTGAATTAGCAGCCTGGTGATCCAGCTATGAGGCTGCCACTGCTTCTGTCTGGGGAGTAAGAGGCTCAAAGAGCTGGGAAATCCCCACTCTATCCTCACTCAGCGCAAGGCTCTGGGTAAGGCTCTGGCAGTCAGAGCCTCCAGCGTAATCAGGTGGGGCTGGGAGTCTATTGTTGTCAAGGTGACTGTTCAGCGCCTATCATTCAGTTGGACCACTCAACCCAGGCTTTCCACACTTGGTAGCCTGTTTTGGCTGGGAAGAAGAAGCACTAGTCGCTGTTTGCTTTATGGATCTTAATATCTGCCAAGTCCCTCTTGTTAGGTATATCCCTGAATATGGAGGCTCTGTCAATCAGAAGTTGCCCCCGCCCCTTTAGCAAAAGGCACTGAAAAATATCACGCCTCTTGTCGTGGATCGCTGAACTGGGAGAGATCTTATCAATTAGAGCCCCGTGGGTGCGTAGATTTCGTGGGTTAAGCTAATTTCAGTGATTGGATCCGCAGCTGTGCTCCAGAAAGTATTTCAGGCTGCCTGTGCCCCCCTCCCCCCAACGCTTGATTGTTAGCTTGAATGGCTGGGTGAGGTGCCCCGCCCACGGAGAGAATCTCCTGACTAGGAAAGACAGCCTTGGCGCCCCTCCTGGACAGCGGCTCAGGGCGCGCGCGTGCAGTTTCTCGGCACGCCAGTGGCCGGGGACTCTCTGGACCCGGCACCGGGCGTGCACGCGGTTTCTCGTCACGCCAGTGGTCGGACCGCGGCACGGGGGGGGGGGGCGCACACACGGTTTCTCAGGGTATGCTGGGGCGGCCGCCAGTGCCCAGGCTGCCGTCCCCGAGTGTGGGCGGGCAGTTGCACGTGTGGGTTGACTCACCACAGGTGTACTCCCTCCTCGGCAACAGTCCTTTTGCTTTCAGTGTGTGTGTGGAACTCCGGAATGCTCCAAGGATAAATTTTTTTGTTTCTAGTTGATAAATTTGTTGAGATTTTGGGGAGATCTGTCGGACGCGCTGCTCACAGCGCCATTTCCGTGACGTCACTCCTGCCTGCCTTAGTTTCAATACTCTCAGTTCCGAGAGAAAGCAGCCCTTGTTTAGGTTAGTGAGGAAGGCAGAGTGTTCCTTTCTCCATCTTATATCCTTTGGGATTGATTATATATTTAGTCAACTTTTCGCTCGATCATACCTTCACGTTCAGTGTGGGACTTCTAGATGCTCCAAGGTTTGATTTTTCTGTTTCTGGTTAAAGAACTTGTTTAAATTTTGGGGAGATTTATCGGTATTGCTCCTCACGGCACCATTTCTCTGACCTCAGTAATAAATTCTAAACAGGTGGGGAAAGAAAAAGAGAGAGAAAGAGGAAAAAGACTAACAAGTAGGAATATTAGATTTTCAGCCATTATAATAGATAATAGATGCAACTTTCTAATTCCAGTTACTGCTACATTATGGACTTTCTTGGATACCCTGATTATGTTAAAAATGTGACAGCTAGAACTTTGTTTGGCCTTAGGGACTTTGAGATAATCTTGTTTTCAAAGCAACATGTTATTGCTATGGAAATGCATAAGATATCTAGGTTGTCGAACTATAAATTTAATATGCCAATAGAGTCCAAACAGCTTAGTTGGCCATTCTTGGATTGAACATTGTTCAAGGCTGATATTTAACATACAGAGGTTTTTTTTTCTGGTTTATGTATCAGATTTATAAACCAACACATGCTCTCCAGGTAATTCATATAGGGAAAAGGAATATTTATATCTAGCAAAATGTCTTTAAATGATTTCACAAATTATTATTAGCTACAAGAAATGTTCTATATCAATTTAATTCACACTTTTAATATAGTGTGGGTGCTTTGTGCATTTTTAACATACTGTGGGCCAAAATATAGCATAAAATTTTGCCTTTTTCAAGTTCTCAATTGTATTGAGTCCTGTTTTTCAGGGGCTAGTCTATTTAAATATATATTATGGTCTATTTAAATAAATAATGCAAAAATATAAAGAGGCACATGCAACAGTATTAAAGTACATAAACTTGGATAAGAAGAAAATAAAACCAATTTACCAAATGGGAAGTTATCATTTAAAATCAGGAAAAGGGTTGTTTAATGATCCATGTCCCACTAAGCTTTTAATATATTAAAACAACTTACTCTTGGGTGATTATCTCTAATTATTGAGTTGTGTTATAATTGTAGCCCTATCCTATGGGCCATTTTTACAGTTGAAATACAAATAAGGGTGATGTCAGAGAAATGGCGCTGTAAGGAGCGATACCGATAAATCTCCCCCAAAATTCAACAAGATCTTCAACCAGAGACAGAAAAATCTATCCTTGGAGCCTCCATCAGTTCCACACTAAATGCAAAGGTATTTAGTGATTCAGAGTAGCAATTGAATCATGTCGACGGGGGAGACATTTTAGTATTCTTCAGCAGAGAAATGATGAGATTTTCATCAAATTTGCATAAGAGATATTGGAAGTGAAAAATTACCCCTTGACTGCCATGTTTTACAACAGGATAAATGACAATTTTAAAAAATTAAATTAAAAGAGAAGTATAGCCTGACCAGGCGGTGGTGCAGTAGATAGAGTGTCGGACTTGGATGCGGAGGACCCAGGTTCGAGACCCCGAGGTTGCCAGCTTGAGCGTAGGCTCATCTGGTTTGAGCAGAGCTCACCAGCTTGGACCCAAGGTCGCTGGCTCTAGCAAGGGGTTACTCAGTCTGCTTAGCCCCATGGTCAAGGCACATATGAGAAAGCAACCAATGAACAACTAAGGTGTTGCAACAAAAAACTGATGATTGATGCTTCTCATCTCTCTCTGTTCCTATCTGTCTGTCCCTATTTATCCCTCTCTCTGACTCTCTCTCTGTCTGTGTTAAAAGAGAGAGAAAGAGAGAGAGAGAGAGAGAGAGAGAGAGAGAGAGAAGTATAGAGGGGAAAATGTTTAAGGTAGGAAGATCATAGTTGCAGCATTGAATACTGGGGTTTGAAATGGTTTGAGGAGTGTCTGTAGGCAGTGTAATATATGGGTTTGGTGCTCAGGAGAAATGAAAACTGGAATTACTTTGTGGTCACTGGCATGATGACAGGAGCAACGTAGTAGTGAATGCAGTGAACGTAAACAGAACTGAGTGGTCAATTTGGAACCCAAATTAGTGTGTATCCTTATATATGTAATCATTAATTTATCCGTATCTCAATGAGATATCTCTCCAGTACCAAACAGCTTTGAAAATGTAGGATTTTTTCTTTTTTTTTTCACCAGAAACTACATTTCTTTAGGACTGAATCTTTATTTTTAATATCTAGCACAGTTTCAAGCAAATAGAAAGGAGAGTTAACCTGTGTTGGGAAACAACAAAACAGTTTCCCTCCAAATTATTATGATTCATTGTTAAAAAAAAAAAATTCCATCAAATGGAAGTATTTCTAAAATTCTTACCTCATGTGCTTCTTTTTAAAGCAAATTGGTAAATTGATGGTCTATTTTTATTTTGAATGATAATCTGTTTTAAACAAAACAATTGGCCCTGGCTAGTTGGCTCAGTGGTAGAGCGTCGGCCTGGCGTGCAGGAATCCCGGGTTCGATTCCCGGCCAAGGCACACAGGAGAAGCGCCCATCTGCTTCTCCACCCCTCCCCCTCTCCTTCCCCTCCCGCAGCCAAGGCTCCATTGGAGCAAAAGATGGCCTGGGCGCTGGGGATGGCTCCTTGGCCTCTGCCTCAGGCGCTAGAGTGGCTCTGGTCGCAACAGAGTGACCCCCAGATGGGCAGAGCATTGCCCCTGGTGGGCATGCCGGGTGTATCCCGGTCCGGCGCATGCGGGAGTCTGTCTGACTGCCTCCCCATTTCTGGCTTTGGAAAAAAAAAAGTATAAACAAAACAATTACTACAAACTGGTATTGTTGGAGTATTTTGTTTGATTCAGGTGGACACAGTGCCATAAACTGTTTTAAACTGGTAGAAATGTTTGTATAGTTTTTAATAGGTGGTTTGTTTAAACACAAGGACTTTGCAAAGGTCTTCGAAGAAAACGTTAAAGATTTAAATTTATATTCATAGCATAGTCAAGATTAAAGATTTCTCTGCTTTGGTTAATAATATAAAATAAATAAATAATATTTTTAACAATCTGATTATTGCTACAGTATTCCCCTGTCCAACTTACATTAAAGAGTACATATATAACTATTAAATGGAAACTTCTTGTAAAAAAAAATCTAGTAGGCCAAGACTTTCAACCTTTTCCATCTCATGGCACACATAAACTAATTACTAAAACTCTGCAGCACACCAAAATATTTATTTTTTGTCCATCTAAAAAAATAACGATGTAATTTTATTCATTCACATCTGACAGGTATTGTTGCACCAGCTGTTGTCATTTCTTTTTATTTGACAATCTAAGGGAAAAGAGGTCAGTGCCCCTAACTAAATAGTCAGGTATTGCATGTTTTAAAAATTATTCTGGCCTGGCCTGATGTGGTGCAGTGGATAAAGCATTGACCTAAGACCTGGAATGTGTAAGTCTCAGGTTCAAATCCCTGGGCTTGCCTGGTCAAGGCACATATGAAAAGCAATCAATGAAAACTAAAGTGAAATAACTATGAGTTGATGCTACTTGCTTCCATCCCCTCCCCCATCTTCTCACTCTGTAAAATCAATAAATAAAGTCTTAAGCATAAATAAAAATTTAAAATTAAAAAAATTATTCCAGCACATTCTTTGAAAATCGCTGTTGTAGAGTCTTTCAAGCACTGTAACAGTTTCTAGTTGCAAAAGTATAAAATACATGATTGGATGCTAATTTCCCTGAAGTCAATGTCTTTCATATTCACCATAGGGTACAAGCTTACAGTGTTTGCCAGAATTTGGGCTGAAGTCAGGCCAGGGTAATCAGTATACTTATGTGGTGGGGAATGGAGAATTTATCAGATATAAAGGGTGATCTGATATTGAGGTGGAGGATTTTGTCTAAATCAACTTGACAGGATTCTTGCAAAAACTGGGTGGTGCAGGTCCAACAAGAATAGATGTGGAGCCCAAAGTCAAAGCCTACTTGAGAACAGGCCTTAGAAAGTCCTGAGTCAAAAAAGTCTACCAGTTTGGCTATACCAAAGCCCAAGAAGGTGGGTAGTGGTGAAGAACGGAATACAGATGTGTGGCTGGGCTGTTAACAGGCTTGAGGCCTCTTGAAATTCAGGAAGCAGAGAAAGTCACTTGCCTGAGTCCTGATGCCTCCATTTATACTTTTGTCCTAGCCCTGCAAATATAAGGTCTACCGGAAAGTTCTGTCCGTTTTTGGAATAAAACAAAATACAAATTTTTCTTACCGTCAATAAACTTTATTAAATAATATAATTGCCATTATTATTAATGATTTCTTGCCAGCATGAGGGCAATTTGTATATCCCATTTTTGAAAAATGTTTTATATTTTGATGCAAAAAATTGAACCAGTTCTTGTTTGATATCTTCTTCATTTTTGAAATTTTTGCCCTTCAAAAAATTTTGTGAGGACGAAAACAAGTGATAGTCGGAGGGTGCTAAGTCCAGGGAATATGGTGGATGCGACAGACATGCTTCTGTAGAATTTCTTCCTTTTTGAAATTTGTAAAAATTACAGTGGCATAAATGAACTTTATCAGTAGCCATGGGTACACTATCGCTTCACACGTAAGACTAACGTGAATCAACTTTGTTTTAGTTAATTTGCTACATCAGTATGTATACATTAAGTGATAAAAATAGAGAGGCACACATGCGCCAAATTAACATGTGCTTACATGTTGAAACTCGTTGTGATAGAAATAGACAGAACTTTCTGGTAGACCTTATATAATGGGCTAGCCTCATATGGAGATAAACAAAGAGGGAATTTGTATGAACCAATGATAATAATGTGTGACAAACTGTGGACAGTAATCAACTCAAGCCTCAGAAGCTGAAGTTAAGAAGGGAGAAGAAGAGTGTTGCCTGTGTGCAGGCCAGCGGGAGAGTACAGATACTGAATTACTGGTCCACAAGTCCATCTGCCCGCCGTGGACAAACATGCCACCACAGGTGGTATGTAAGAAGAGGACTCGCTGCCACCTGGGAAAGTAGCCACGTCCAAATCTCCTAACTGGGAACTTAGATTGCTATGTTTTCATTGCAGTGGTTTTTGTTTGTTTGTTTGTTTTTATTGATTGATTCATTTTAGAGAGAGAGAAAAGGAAAAAGAGACAGAAATATCAATTTGTTCCTGTATGTGCCCTGACGAGGGATTAAACCCACAACCTCTGCACTTTGGGATGAAGTTCTAAGCAATCAAGCTACCAAGCCAGGGCTGGAATGCTGCTTTTTATTTTAGTTAATTTTTGAGTGATATATTCTTACATGGACTTTACCAAGGGACTGGCCATAATTTGAAATATAGCTTCTTGAAGGAACTGTGATTTGAGTTTCAAGCCATGGAACACAATAAAAATGAAAGTTACTAATACCTACCAATTATTGAATGCATCTTTTGTGCCATCTACTTTGCAGACATGATCTCAGTTAATGCTCATAGTTATAGGAATACTTATTCACATTTTTTCAGAAAAAGAAGCCTGGACTGGCAGAGAATAAATGGATGCTCTAATGTCATCACAGATATTACAAAGCTGGTAAGTTGCAGAACCCAGATAAACCCTACCTGTCTGATTCTAAATCCCAAAGTGTTAACAATAACAATATTGTCTCTTTATTATTTGTATTTTGGAAATGCTTATAATGAGTGATCTCAGTTTTGCTTTATGGAGATTCAGTTTTGTTTCTATTTATTAATAGCAAATTATTATAGAAGTTAATCTCCCTGGCTGGTTGGCTCAGTGGTAGAGCATCAGCCCCACATGTGGATGTCCTGGTTGAATTCCTGGTCAGAGCACACAGGAGAAGTGCCCATTTGCTTTTCCACCCCTCCACCTCTCCTCTCCTCTCTCTCTCTCTCTTTCTATTCTGTGGCCATGTCTCGATTGATTCGAGTACATTGGCCTTGAATGCTGAAAATGGCTCATTGGAGCTTCTGCCTCAGGTGCTAAAAATACCTTGGTTGCAAGCATGGCCCCAGATAACCAGATCGGGGTTGCTGGGTGGACCCAGGCTGGGACGCGTGCAGGAGTCTGTCTCTCTATCTCCCCTCCTCTCCTCTCACTTGGAAAAAAAGAAAAAAGGTTAATATTTACTTAATGCAACCTGCATTAATTTATTTTAACAATCTAATAAAGTAAATAGTATTTTAATAATATCTAATAACGTAATTTGGCATTGAACTCACTGGGTGGTATTTATGGCACTAGTGAAAATACTTATGTTCATAAGCACTGGCTGAGTTGCTCAGGGGGTAGAGTGTTGTCCTGGCACATTGAGATTGTGGGTTCAGTCCCTCCTTGGGCACAAATGAGAAGCAATCAATAGTGTGCAATGATGTCGAATTACGAGGTGATGCCTCAGTTTCACATTTGTGAAACTAAAGCCTTCCCTTTCATAAGGTTCAGTATTTTTGTGTTTTAACATTAGTCTTTCAACTAAGATAACTTGTGGTTTCCAGAGTGATAGTCAAATAAATTTCAAATTGAGGCTCTCTGCAAAGTCTCAGATTGTCGCTTAGTCAAAAGTTATTGCTCTTCTCTTTAGAAGTAAAGAGTGATAGTATCTGTAGAACTTAAATGAATTATGGCTCCATTTTAGGAGGTAAGTTAGGCATAATACCTATCCTGGAGGTTTAGAATTCTATTTTCCCTTTAGGCATAGCTCTCTTTCTCTCCTGGGAGCCAAGTTTGCAATCAGGACGCATGTCAGGTAACACTATGGATAGGAGCAGGCCGTGCTTCTCTGCAGAACATCTTCTGTGTACTCTGGGTAGAATGAGGTGCAAAGCTGATTAGACCCAAATGATCTCACACAGAAGGGTGGATTCCACAACAATTTGCAGGCAATTATGATACTGGTTGTTTATAAAAACAATGAACTAGAGAAAGTACACCTTGTCTTAAGACTTTGACATACTAGGAGAAAAAAATAGAAAAAAATAAAATAAAAGATAAGGAAATGGTAATTAATAATGTTCTAAACTGTAGGTTACTAGTCATGGGGAATCTGTCAATTTTCTACTGATATTTTATTCTTTATTTCAAATTTTTTCTGTCAACTTTTTCAAGGATTTATTATGTGAACACATTGTAAATTAATATGAACTACATAATTGTTCAATATTATAAGAGACAGTGAAGCAAACATAAAGCTTTATTAAACTGTATCTTTACTTCCTTCTTGGACCTCCTTGTGGAAGTTCCTATGTCACTGTTGAGTGGAAATATCCCTAAAGCAATTGCATCAGCTATATTTCATTAGAACAAGTATCTAGATGCAGAATCTAAACATTTCAGATTTATGAGGTGTTGTGTGTGTGTGTGTGTGTGTGTGTGTGTGTGTGTGTGTGTTTGTGTGTACAATCTTTACTCATCATTCTGGCTTTCTCTGCTTTGAAGATATGTGAGATAGGAAATAAGTCCAGCCAGAGAAAAGAAACAAAAAAGTACATGGGAAAGTTAGTGTTTTTCTATGAATATCTTAGTATATTAAGAAGTTGATAGAAGTTTATTTCTTGCTTTTCCTGAAATCATCTCCCATGTGATTTCTATAGTGTCTTCTAGCCTACTAAAACTCTAAAATATCTTCCCTAGCTATGTCTCCACAGCTTAACCAGTTACGAATGTTTAACCACACACTCATTTGACTTATTGCATATCCATGTTTAGCTGTTTATTAGATCTTTGTCTATATATCTATCTATCTATCTATCTATCTATCTATCTATCTATCTATCTATCTATCTATCATCTATCTAATTATACATATACAACATGCCCACATCTAACAGGTGTTAGAAAATTTTGATACATGAAAAAATTTTAAAAAATGAGGCCTGGCCAGGTGCTCAGTTGGTTAGAACATCATCCCAATAAACCAAGGTGGTGGGCTTGACCCCAGTCAAGGCACATACAAGAATCAACCAATGAAGAATTAAATAAGTGGAACAACAAATCAATGTCTTTCTCTCTGTGTCTCCCTTGCTCTCCCTCCCTCCCTGTCTTTAAAATTAATCAATAAATTAAAAAAAAACTTAGAAAAAAGAAGTGAAGTTAAGAAATGAAGGAGAGTGAACAGAGCAAGTGGATGGGGACAAGAAAAAAAAAAAAAGAAGGTTGAATCGGTAATGTAAACAGTAGTAGAGATTATAGCTAATAATAGAGAAGAAAACCTGAATGAGAAGCCATGGGAAAGTCCTAAAAGAAGATGTGGAGGAACAAACAGTACATAAATATATATATAACTTTGAACTCAATTGAACATGAACAATAGGGTCACAAAAAATGACTGCAGGAATGACTGAGTCATTTATTCAGGGCAGGACAACACAACCTGCTGAAGGTTCCCCTGAAGCCAGGGAAGATGGTCTTACCACATGGCTGAATTATTTCTGATTGTGGTGACCTTCCTTTGTTCCTAGAGGCTATGCATGAAGGGCCCTCCTGTAATAGCCTGCAGAGAAGATTCTCCCCTAAAATAGGCAGGGGCTCAAAGGGCCCCTGAGGCTCTGGAGACCTCTTCCTGTGGATGCGCAGTGCTGGTGGCCGGTTCTGGAGCGCTGGCTGAGGCTTCCTGGGCTGGAGACATGCTCCTCCATGGTTTGGTGAGAGCTGCACATACTCAAAACTCTCTTTTTCTTAGACTATTGCTTTAACTAGCTATTACTCTAGAACCCAGACTGATGTTTCTCCGTCTGGTGATGTTGTGTAGCTTATTGTTGTGTTGATTCTTTTTCTTTATTCTACTTTAGGTTACATAAATTCAAACCCCTTTTGATTTTGCCTTGATTATTTTTTATTGTTATTAATCATAATAAATCTCCCCCCAAAATCCATCCTCAAGTAATTGTATCTCTGTACAGTGCTTCCTGCACAGCACAGAATGCAAAGTTAAAAGCTAAAAAGGTAGCGCTAAAATTCCTAGAATGATTTGGAAGTAATATAAACATCAGAATTTGGGATTTTAGACAGTGATATATGGAAAATTGTATGAACTAAGGTGAAGTTATGACAAGTAAAGAAAGTCTTTTGGCAGGTTCTTATCATCTTGTCTAGTTCTTAAATTTTGACATACTCCAGGGAAGATTCTAAGTAATCGGAAGCCATATTCCTTTGGTTGAAATTCAGGTTCTCTTATTTTATTTATTTATTTATTTATTTATTTATTTATTTATTTATTTACAGAGACAGAGAGAGAGTCAGAGAGAGGGATAGACAGGGACAGACAGACAGGAAAGGAGAGATGAGAAGCATCAATCATTAGTTTTTCATTGCGCATTGCAACACCTTAGTTGTTCATTGATTGCTTTCTCATATGTGCCTTGACTGCGGGCCTTCAGCAGACTGAGTAACCTCTTGCTCAAGCCAGTGACCTTGGGTCCAAGCTGATGAGCTTTTGCTCAAACCAGATGAGCCGCGCTCAAGCTGGTGACCTCAGGGTCTCGAATCTGGGTCCTCGGCATCCCAATCCAATGCTCTATCCACTGCGCCACCGCCTTGTCATGAGGGTTCTATTATTTTAGAGCAAATTGACTTTGAGAAAGTAATTTATCCTTTTCTGTAACCCATGTAAATTGAGGATAATAACAATATTATATGTTCAATGTAAGCTTCAGCTATAACTATTATATAACATACAAAATTTACTTCATGCCTTTAGCTCTGCCTGACTTTTCTATCCTAAAGATTCCTAAAAAAGCATCTTGTATTGATGCTCTTCTCCTAAACTCCAGACTCTTATGCTAACATTTTTATTAGCTATTACTTTCTGGATTTACTAGTTATCTGAAAGTAAAATAGCTGAATCTGAACTCATATTGTTTATTTTGGTGGATGGCAACATCCAAAAATTTCCTTCTCCCTATTTTGGTCCCAAATCTGACATCAACTATTATTACTATTTTTTAAAAAATTTTTTTAAGGGAGAGAGAGACACAAACAGGCAGGAAGGTAAAAGATGAAAAGCATCAACTTGTGGTTGTGGCACTTTAGTTGTTCGTTGATTGTTTCCTCATATGTGCGTTGATTGTTTCCTCATATGTGCTTGACCCAGGAGGCTCCAGCTGACCAGTGACCCTTTGCTCTAGCCAGCAACCTTGGGCTCAAGACAGTGACCTTGGGCTTTAAGCCAGCAATGTTTGGGCTCAAATCAGAGACTGTGAAGTCATTAACTATGACCCATGCTCAAGTCGTGACCTAGAGGTTCGAACCTGGAGCCTCAGAGTCCCAGGTTGATGCTCTATCCACTGCGCCATCACTTGGTCGGGCTGACATCAACTCTTATTAATTTATTTTAATTAACTCTTGCTTATTAACTCAAAAGAGAAGCTAAACACTTTTTATGTGCATCTTCTTATTCTATCAATTATTTTTGCCTTAATTCAGGAACCTCCATTTGTCTCCTGAATGATTGCCAAATTGTTAATACTTCCTTTCTGGGTTTCCTGACTCTTGCCTCATACCTCTCCAATTCATTTTTTGTAAAAATGCCATTGAAATTTTTCTAAAGGGGAAATCTGATAATGCCACTGCTTTCCAAAGAATTCCCCAGTATTTCTTTATTATCTACAAATTTCAAACTTTTCATGTCATAATAAACCCTTCTGAGTTGGCTTCTGTTTTAGTAATATAAGGTTATAGTAATTAAATATATAGAAATATAAAAATATGGTAGATATATAAAAGTAATTAAAAGGATATTAAAAATAATTATTAAAATTAAGTAAAGTTATGCCTATTGGATAGGAATTAATATAGTGTCTTAGTGCCATAACTCTGTAATGTGATAAACAGACTCTGACTTTCAAGCAGAGCCCAGTTAGTATGTGTGTGAAGTTATACATAGATAAGAAGTGGCTTGGTGTTATTTACATTAACTTTGTAAATTAATGAAAATAAGACCATCTTAAAAAGTGGTTTAATGTAAACATTTCAGTAGATTGACATAAAGGGGGTTCCCTGCGAGGAACTCCCAAAAAGGTGCTTTGAGGTGATAATCCTGTAGATTGACACCTGTTAGAAGGCGTTGGCCAGAAAAGGTACTAAAGCTGAAGGGCCCCCTGCTGCAGTAGTCGCCCAGACTCCAACATGAATGTGGACTGTCTCCACGCAACTCTGAGCTCTGACCAAAGCCAGCTGAGAGGAGCACGCCGATGGGGCCCCCTTAAGCTGTACCTAGGCACGCCAAAAGGATTTGTGAGTAATAAATTGCCTGTGTGATTATTGCAACTAATTTGTGTGTCGATCGTGTCTATCCTCCGGTGGCATTTAACAGTAGCATCCTCATAGCCGCCTCAAGAGTAGTCTCGAAGAGGCTGCCAGCCCTGCTAATAAGCAGGAATGTCCCCCCACTGCATGGGGAAGTCCAATCAGGGATGCCTGATCGACGTAGAGCTTGGGCTCTACTGGGACAGCTTCTTCCCACCATCCAACCTGATATTTCCCTAGTTCCTTACCCCGTCCTTTACACTCACACAGTTCGTGCTGTTTCCCTTCTGTGTGCCCACACGGGATGTGCTTTCCACCTGGTCTTCTCATTTTCTTTGTCTACTTGGCAAACACACATCTTTAAGGCCTCAGGTTAAGCAGTGCTAATTTGATAGCTCCTACTCTGAATCTTGCCATCAGCCTTAGGGACTCTCATCTCCCCAAATATTGCTATTTATTAAATTATAGTTGATCTTTAGTATTTGAGAATTTTGTATGAAAATTTGCCATATCACTAAAATTAATTTGTAACTCTAAAATCAATACTGTGCTCTTGCAGTCATTTGCAGACATGTAGGTAAGCTTTGTACAGTCCTGAGTTATAGTGCTGTTGACCTGAAATGCAATGTTAATGAATCAATAGTGTATTTAAATAAGGTGTCTTTAAACAGAAACATACATAAAACAAAGTTATGCGTCAATTGGTCAATAAAAATGTGACTAGAGGCTCATGGGAACTTAACCATGTGTTTCCTTCAGGAGCAATGGTTCAATGTTTATAATTCGGTGTTTTCAGTGACCTTGTAAAACATTACTACAGCCCCAAACTAGAATCAACTATATATTTATTTGTTAGAATGTCATATGTAATTTTCTTGAAGGTTATTACTCTGTCTTTTCATATTATCTGTCTAAGGGTGGGGTTTTGAACAATTCTTCACACAAAGTATCTAATAAACATTTGTCCAATGGATAATATGCAAACATACATGTATACAGGAATTAAAATATATATGACAACATTATTTATTGTAGTATGAGTATATTTTCTGAAGAAATGGAAAAAGTTAATAAATAAAAAGAAGAAAAGAATTATTCAAGGACAGAGTTGGTTAGGCACTGCTGTCCCAATTTCTGTGTCCCAGGTAGACAGCCTAGAGTTAGTGAAAGAAGAGAAGAAGTAAGAGGGAAGTAGTTTGAGTCAAGAATCCCTGGGCAAGGAGAGTGTTAGAAGAAGTAACCAAGAACAGAAAGATTACATGGAAGGCTACAGAAACAACTCTTACTTTCCTTCAGGTCTAGTGAGGGTTTTTCTAGCTTCCCTTCCCTGTCTCACATTTCTTATGTACAAATATGTTGAGAAATCATCCCGTCTGCCTAGCACTGTCCTGGTTTTAGCACTGAACTTCCTACCTCCTGGAAAACCCCCAATCTTGGGCAAACCAAGATGGTTGGTCATCCTGTTTACAAGCTCTTATATCTTGAAGCATAGCATATTATGCACATTAAAGCAGTTAACTTCATTTGGTGGTCACCCCATTATTCATTAAAACTATAACTTTCAAACTTTAATTATTTGGCAAGCACAATTTGGTTCTTAAGGACATAAAGATGAACCTGTTAGTGCCTTTTTCCTCAAGGATCCCTGTGTAACATCTCAAAATAATTTACACTTCAAATGTTTTTATAAATAGGTATAGAGTAAGGCTGGGAATTTATAGCAATAGGTACTTCTGATATAGGTTCTTTTTAAAATTAAATACTTTTTAAGATCAGTTTTAGGTTTAAAATAAAATTTAGATGATGGTGTAGAGTTGTCCCATATAACTCCTGCTCCCACACATGTATAACCTCCCCACTAGCAATATTACTCATTAGAATGACATATATTTCACCAAGGATAAAGCTACTGTTGACATGTCATAATCACCCAAATTCCATAGCTAATCTTAGGGTTCACAGTAGAGGCTGTACATTCTTTGGGTTTGGACAAATGCATAATGGCATATATCCATCATCATATTATAAAAAGTAGTTTCACTGCCCTAAAAAATCTTCATCTGTACTCTACTTATACTCTTCCCTTCCCCAATACCCACTAAACCTGGCAACCACTGAACTTTTTGTTGTGTCCATAGTTTTTTGTTTTCTATAAGGTCATATAGTGGGAATCATACTGTATGTAGCTTTCTCAGATTGACTTATTTCACTTAATACTACACACTTAAGTTTTTATCATATCTTTTTGTGGCTTGATAACTCATTTCTTTGTATTGTTAAATGTTATTCCATTGCCTACATGTACCTTAGCTTGTTCACCTACTGAAAGATATCTTGGTTGATCCTAGTTTTTGGCAGTTATAAATACAGCTGATATAAACATTTGTGTGCAGTTTTTTTGTGGAATAAGTTTTCGACTTGGGTAAATACCAAGAAAAACAATTGCTGGATCATATAGTAGAAGTATGTTTAGTTTTACAGAAAACTGATAAACTGTCTTCTGAAATTGCTTTACCATTTTGCATTTCCACCAGCAATGGATGGGAGTTCCTGGTGCTCCACATCCTCACTTGGCATTTGATGTTGTCCATGTTCAGGATTTTGGTCATTCTAACAGGCATGTAGTATTATCTCATTGTTGGAGTCTTCATAAGGCTGAATAACCAAACTATGATTCCAAAGAAAGGTTCGATGTGAATCTGAGAGCCATTTTTAATATGTAATTAAGTATGACAAGTAAAGAACTTAAGAAAAGATAGATGTTCACATTGTATAGAAGAGAAACATGCTGAGGAGTAACATACCTGGGGAAAGATGGAAGAAGAAAGGTTCTATTTCTTATATGGCATGTTTTCAGGTTTCTTAAAGACCCAGAAACTCAAGCATCTGAATCACAAGGAAGAAAAATAAATATGTTCTTTTCATGTGCACTAACCCTGCAGTAGAATTTGATACTTTTTTTCCTAGAACGATTGCAACACTAAAATCAAGAATTCTTTTAAAAATAATAAACAATTATGAACACATTCCTTGTGAGAGCATGATAAGAATGTAATTGTTATACATGATGGTTAAATTAATTCAAATTTTATCTTGGTTTAAAAATAACGTTCTTACTAATGGCAATAATTCATTTTTTAGGTATATTTTATTATCTAAGTTATCTCCAGTTTGATGACATTATACTTACTATTTAGTTTACCACATAGTTTAACGGGAATTTTTCCAGAGGATGGCTCCAAAAGATCTTTGCATGAAAGCAGTATTATTTTTATTCCTGACTCAATCTTTAACAGTTACAATCCTACCCTAGTTTTGTTTACTGCTCTGAGTGCTCCCAAAATAGCTTTACTACTGATAATTTTCTCCATGAAACAAATATATTTTGTTTATTATTAAAATATGTAAATGATTAATGGCAAAACTGCTTATTTATAAAAGGGGCTTCAATCAGTGCTTTATTCTGGGTATGCAATAGATACATAAACATTCGATTCAGATTAAATTTGCAGCTGTGGCAATGAAAAGGAATATGGTAGGCCAACTTCAGCTACTTGACTATATTTTGCTGTCTATAATCAAATATTTAAATAAAATAAACCATTTTATATTGATTTGCATCATTCTATCATGTGATTTATATTCAAAATATTTATATGTATTTGATAAGATAGTCAAATATGAAAAGCAGCTTTGGCAGTTTATGATTATTTACTTGATTAGAAATTTATTAGACAATGAAATAGCTTTTTAGAATGTTTGAAACAATAAAGACATAGTGGAATTTTATACAAATTAGTGTGTTTAACAGTAATCGTCCAATGATGATATGCACATACACTGGAAGTGTGTGATGTGGTGAGAAAGCCCAGAAACCAGAGTCGTGAGCGCGGGAACTGACACTGACGGGTTAGGGATCTCTCACTTAGAGTCTCTGCCAGGTTTCTCTCATGAGGATGAAAAAGCTGGGATAGTATGTTCCCAGTGGCTTTTTATGGAAATTTTATTCTAGAAAATTTTAACAGATATGGCATTGCAAAGGGGTTGATTGACCACATATGTTTGAGAAATACTGTTTTTCATATCCTGTCTTGAAAATTCACAGTGCATATTTATATATGAAACATGAAATAGATTAAGGATGTAATTCGCCTTTTGGAGGACAATGTGGTAACAAGGTTAACTGAATGTTAGTTACCTTGTTAGTTTTATGTTAGTTTTACACATAAAGCTAGGTGATTTTCAAATTCTTTCTCATTTTTGAAAGTTCATTATTATATCTCTGAAAACATTAAATAACATACCAGTTTTTTTAAAAAATCAATCTTTATTAATCTCACATAATTAGTGAACAATGGCAAAAATAAAGATTTTTAAGGTATTTTGCTTTAATCAGATACTGATAGGTATAGAAAGTACTAACATCCTATTTTAATTCTAAACTGTGTTTTTTTTCTGAGCACAACATCAAAAAGCCTTTATTCCTTTACTTCACAATCATTGGAGTCAAGGGTCACTGATTAGGATTTTCTGGGTGACAGGAGGAAGGCAGTTGTAAGTATACATTAGATTAATTTCTATTGACTAAATCCTTCCTAAAAACAAGTCAGCAAGTTCGTAAGTTTGGCTAAGTGGTCACCTCTCAGGTACATCAGTGTTAGAAATGCTGAGCTATGTGACAGAAAACCAGGTTTTTCTTACCTCAGTGTACTGAGAACATTTTAAGTCTATTTACAATAAATATAGCCTATCTCTCTCTCACTTAGAAGAAAAAGTTTTATGTGATAATTTGGGTTAATTAAATTTTGTAGAAATTACAATCATGTGCATGTAAAAAAAATGAAATCTTCTTTATGAAAAATACTACATCTTTTCTCTTTCAGTCTTTAGAAATCACATGCATTTCTCCAGATAAGAAAGTGAAATAATTGCTCACAAACCAATGACCCTTCTAGCGTGGCCAGTTCTCATCCAAATCACCAACAGGATATAAAAATAAGAAAAAAGCTATATCAGTACAGAAAACTAAAAAAGCATATAGTAATAAAAGTAACAGAAGACCTCCCAGAAATTTCAGTCTTTATTATATCTAGACAGATGGGGTAAGTTTAAGGAATAGCATGGAAAAAAATACCTGGAGTCTTTTGTATGTTATTGCATTTTGGAGGTAATTCTGACAAAAGCCTTTACGCAAAATGGAAACCACAGTGGGGAGATAAAGTAGGTGGGGTCGTCATTCCAAAAATGAGATATTTGGAAACTATCCTTTGAATTGGGTGGCCCAGCCAGGCAGAAAGCAAATAACTATGGCTCTCATTTATTTTACAGGATGGCTTCACAGTAGCAAATCTCCATCCTGTGACTTTTTTGATGGTGGCTGCCTTTATTCTCAAGCTGAGATCATTTGATCCTTGTTGGGCAGATAAAATGTATTATGCTCACTTTGTTAAAGATGACACAAGGAGGCCGTCGCCCAGGTGATATTAATGTGTGTTGGGGGCAGGCAGGATTGTTGTAGCCTGGGGCTTGGTTTTGGGATTAAGCCTTTCCCACCCTTTTTGATGTGGGGTGGTACAATCCAATCATGCCTCAGAGAAGTGACTTTGTATTAGAGACTTCCCTATTTTGTATATTGGATTAAAGGTCGTGAAGCTACACTATAAAATGGAGGCAGAATGGGACTTGGTCTTGGTTCCTGAGATTATCGTTAGAAGAGAAAGCAGAGGAGAGCAGAGAAAGGCCATGTGGAGGAGGCCAGGAGAAGCAGCCAAGATGGCAGAGTGCTGAGTGAGATGCCAGTTTGTGCAGAGTTTGTATCTGGGATAAGGAAGGAGATGGGGAACTGAGGAGAATAAGGCTGGTGAGCTAGAAACCTTTGATTCTAGGAAACTCGGATAAGTCAGTGGCTTTGTGAGCACTGAATGTGATTGGGTTTTGGAGCCCAGTGTGTGTTTTTACTTGCCTGCCGGGTGCAAGCTAGGATTAAAGACTATGGCTCACCAGTTTGTGGCTCCGTTGTTTCTTTACCGACTGCCCGAATCCAATGCGAACCTGCATGGGCCAGGAGGCTGCTGTGATGGCAGCGCTGGCCCTGGCTGTGGCTCCTGGCTTTACAATCCTGCAAAATAAATTCACAGTCGTTCTATTTCCCTTCTCTTTTTTGTAGATTTGAAGATCTCAGAAAGGGACCCACACCACTGACAGGATCTGTCCCATCTTCTGCTTGATTATAAATCAGTAGTCTCTGGTAAGGAGACCTCAAGAGAAGCGTGAGCAAAGAGAGAGCAATCACCACATGAATAAAAAGATTCTGCATCAGAAAAGTTGGAGGCCTGGTAGCTAGGCTTAATGTTTCCAACTGAGCATAAATGATGCTTGCAGAATATAAACCATTCCCAGACCTGGCCACCTGTTGACTGGTAGACAAAACAGACCGGGTTACTCCATGACTGCCTGAAACAAGACAGACATGAGGATACTCTGCAACTTCAAAAGTGACTGCCTCTTTGCTGGTTAACAAGCGAGACAACTGCTTCTTTATCAATGAGAACTTTATCTTGGTTTTAATCCTCTCGCCTTCTAGATAAAAATGACTGAGATAATCAGTCACTGCTTCCTGACAGCATGGAATCCAAATGAGCTTCTACATTCTCCACCCCTTCTTGGAATCACATAGTCCAAGCCCCAAATACTATAATGAGCTCCTCTCCAAAACTTCAGCAGATAACCCACATGTCAACAGCAAGGCAAATAAAGCTAGCAGGTATGTTCCTGGAAGTTCTGACTGGTAGGCTTTGAAAACAGCATGAAGCCTTGGAGGATGTGATTCAGCATGAATCCAATCAAAGCAAAACCAAACCAACAACACATAAGATAATGAGGAATATAAAATTTTAGATTTCTGTTTTTTTCTTTTCAAATAGATTGAAGAACTTTGATAGATGAACATACAACTAAGAGAAATTTGAGCCATGGCAATGATACCATGAAGACAAGAAGCAAAATTTATCAATTTAAAAGTATAAGGTTGGCCTGACCTGTGGTGGCGCAGTGGATAAAGTGTCGACCTGGAAATGCTGAGGTCGCCGGTTCAAAACCCTGGGCTTGCCTGGTCAAGGCACATATGGGAGTTGATGCTTCCAGCTCCTCCCCCCTTCTCTCTCTCTGTCTCTCTCTCTCCTCTCTCTCCCTCTCGGTCTCTCTCTCTCTCCTCTCTAAAAATGAATTAAAAAAATAAATAAATAAAAGTATAAGGTAGTCAGTTTACTACTAGATTGAAAATTTCATAAAATTAGTTGAGTGAAAGAAAAAACAGTGGAATGTTGAGTGAGCACCTATTTACTCAGTGATCAATATATGATATATGAGCACCCTATAGATAGGGGAACAGGGATTGAATCCAGTCCACTATATTGAGTGCTGTTGGGCAGATAAAATGTGTTATGCTCACTTGTTAAAGAGGCCGTTGCCCAGGTGATATTAATGTGTGTTGGGGTGGGCTAAAGGCAGGCAGAATCCTTGTAGCCTGGGGCTTGGTTTTGGGATTAAGCCTTTCCTACCCTTTTTGGTGTAAAGTGGTACAATCCTATCATGCCTCAGAGAAGTGACTTTGTATTAAGAGACTTCCCTATTATGTATATTGGATTAAGGGTTTGGATTTCTACACTATAAAATGGGAACGGAGCGGGAGTTTGGTTCTTGGTTCCTGAGGTTAGCATGAGAGAGCAGAGAGAATAGAGCCAGCAGCGGGAGGAGGCCACGTGGAGAAGGCCGGGAAAAGCAGCCAAGATGGCGGAGTGCTGAGTGAGATGCCAGTTTGTACGGAGTTTGTATCTGGGATAAGGAAGGAGATGGGGAACAGAGGTGAATAAGTCTGGTGAGCTAGAAACCTTTGATTCTAGGAAACTCGGATAAGTCAGTAGCTTTGTGAGCACTGAATGTGACTGGGTTTTGGAGCCCAGTGTGTATTTTTACTTGCCTGCCGGGTGCAAGCTAGATTAAAGACTATGGCCCACCAGTTTTTGGCTCCGTTGTTTCTTTGCCGACTGTCCGAATCCAATGCGAACCTGCATGGGCCGGGCGGCTGCTGTGATAGTGGCCCTGGCCTTGCCTACTGGCTTTACAAGTGCCAAACCATAGGTCTTGCCAAGTGGGAATCTATGTAGAGGAAGCATTTTTACATGTCTCACCACCCTACAAGCACTACATGTCCAGAAGGCATAAAAGAAAGAACAGGCTAAAATCAAACCTGAAGAAAAGTATAATACAACTGAAGTTTTCATAGATGACACTAGCGTTTCTATGCAATGAGCCACAACACATGCAGGTGCTCAGAAACCCAGCGGCTCATCCATTGGGTATTCTGTGAGACCTGGGTAGGCTGAAACCCTAGGAGTCAATCTTCTCCAGCTGCAAGAAATCACATCTGTTTACCTTTATTTATCATGTGACATAAAAAAGGTGTGAAGGCACTGGCCTTGAACAGTTCACTTTTTTAGTCAACCAGTGTATTAAATTCACATGGCATGTTTATTTCTGGAGAGCAGCTGAACAAAATTAAGACACATGGATCAACCACAGTACAAAATTTCTAAAACTGTGATGGTGATCCAGTATCAACTCAAGAAACAAACAAGAAACACAGAATAACTTCAGCAAAAATGGAATGCATGGATTGTAAGGAGTGAACTGGGGGACTCAGTACATTGATAAAGCTCAGCAGATCGCGTGGGGGTAGGAAGAAAGCTTTCTGTCCTCACTAAATCTTCTTTTCTTTTTTTAAATTTTATTTATTGATTTTAGGGAGAATGGAAGGGAGAGAGAGAAACAGGAACATTGTTCTGTTCCTGTGTGTGCCCTGATTGGGGATTGAACTGGCAACCTCTGTGCTTCAGGGTGAAGCTCTAATCAACTGAGCTATCGGGCCAGGGCCCCACTTAAACTTTCATAACTGGGTGTAGAGTTCCGTGGTGCCCTATTTTGAAATTTTTTATAAAGTAGATGTTGTATTGTGATTTTATTAAAGGTAAATTTTACATGAATTTTTCATCTTAATGCTGTGTTCTCTTTTCTATTTTACTGTCTTGTTCTAGCTCCTTTTCATGGGCTTCTATTGTTCAATACTTTTCAATACTTTTATTGTTCAGTTTTCCTGACCATTTATATTATACCTATCACAGCACTTGACATGCAATAGATGTTTGATTAATAAGCTTCACTTTTCTTACATCTCCTATTTCAGTACCTCTTTTACCCAAGATTTCTCTCTCTCATCTGGTTTACTAAAATGCTTTTTCTCACACTTCATGTTGTGTATAATCTGGGCTGACATTGTTCACATTCTGGACTTCATCATACTTGTAACTTAAAGGCCAACTATGCTTTTAAAATACTAACGCCCGGTGACTACATTTCAAAACAAATATGTTAGGCTTACTGCTAGGAAAATCTACTTAAATCCATAGTTCTTCTATTGGATGTTCTGTTATTCCCCTATTTCTCTCTCACCTGAGAAGTCCTGACAAATTAGGCCCAGTGTCTTTTTCCTCTCACCTTCCCTTCACTTACCTACTTGTCCAAATTTTATATTAGGAAAAGCAAAAAGGGAAAGAAGTAATGGCATCTTTCTAAATTTTCTAATTTTTCCTCAAGTTCCCTAGAGAACTAGGACTCAAAATCATATAGATGTTGTTCCTTTAAGATAAAAGGAGATCTTGTTACCTCACATGGTGAATAAATCATAATAAATCTAAGGCAAAGAACAAGAGAACAGAGAGCAAGTTTAGAGAATCTGAGGATTAGCCAATTGCTCCCTAATGTCAAACCAAGATCCAGTACAAGTAATCATTCTGACATCTGCCAGGAAAAGTCAAAGGTTAGGATTTAATGTCACCATAGTCTGATTTCCCAACTTCATTGAGCAGGTGCTTAATAAGGCATGGTTGTTTGTTTTGTTTAAAGAGTTCAGGGCAAAGGAAGATGTCGAGTCACAAAGGAGAATGACTTTCAGCTCTATGATTCTGGTGAGAACACTGTAACCTTTTTGTTAACGACAATTATGTTGAGGTCATTACTTTGTCAGAGTTGATTTCTTTGCCTAGAAAAATATTGAATTCAAACATATCATGTTACATGGAACTACTAATGCCACTGATGAGTCTTCAGTGATTACTAAGGAGAAGAGTTTAAGGTCAGCAGAAAGAGCCCTGAATAGTGGGTAATTATATAAAAATGTGTTTAGTGCAACTTCTAAAGGAAAAGGTTGTGTAAAGCTGGCAGAAATTTCCACACAAACGACACAATTTATTGACAGAAAGAAAGACAGAATTAGGAGCAAGAGCAGGATAGAACAAGCTTGAGAGAAGGCGAGAGAAAGAGATCTATGCACAGCAAATGTAATTAATGCTGTTTGTAAGAAGTTTCAATGAATGACAGCTTTAAGCATAACAAGCATACCAGAGATTTAAAATATTGTTCAGTAGGCCCATTTCTCTTTCTCTCTTTCACTCTTCCTTGATAATTGTTTAATTCAATAAATTTAACATCTACTGAATTAACGAAAAGGGCTCAGGAAGCAGAACAGCTGTCTAGGTTTGAATCTCAGGTTCCTTCTTCCTGAGGCACCCTTGCTTGAGCATGTGTTTAACCTCTCAGTATCTCTGTTATCTTTGAAATAACAGTACACAATTAAGAGAATTAACAGTGTCAATCTTTGTGAAATAAATACTTGCTGAAAACTGAGCGAACACTCAAGAACACCCATTTCCGTGCTTCCTGGTGTGTATGCCCTTGTGTATTTCCTTTTCTACCTTGAATCTATGCTGGATTTGTGACTCACTTTAAACAACAGCAATTTATTTCTTTTCAAAAGAGAGAGAGAGCGAGAAAGAAAGAGAGAGAAACATAAATTTGTTGTTCCACTTATTTATGCATTCACTGGTTGTTATTTGTATCTGCCATGACCAGAGATCATCAGATCCACAACCTTTGAGGATCAGGATGATGCTCTAACCAACGGAGCTGCCTAGCCTGGTAAGACAACAGCAATATTTGAACAGCACAGATATGCAAGTCTCAGACCTATTTCATAAGCCAGACTGGAAGTTTTAACTTTTGAGCTTTTGGTAGCTCAAAGTCTTGGACCACCGTGCCTCAACTCTGGTTATGCTGTGGGAGAGACCATGGGAACAGGCCACATGGAGACACCACGTGGAGAGGGTAAGGCTCTGAGACTACAGGGAAGAAGAGAGAGGCCTGGCCATCCCAGCCTACCAGCTGAGCCCAGCCTTGCAGCCCACCCAGCCAAGGAGCCAGACGAGTGGTAAGGCCGTTTGGGATGTTCCAGCCCCAGTGGCTGTCTCCAACAGTCAGGATGAGAGACATAAAGCAAGACCAGAAAATGACTACAAGGGCAACTCAAAGAGCTATGGGATATAATAAATTGATGCTATTTAAAGGCACTAATTTTGGGGGTAGTTTGTTATACAGTAGATAATAGAAACAAACAACAAGGTGAGCATGTAGTTATGTGGTTCAATGTGGTGGCCACTCACCGCAGTAGCTACTGAGCACTGAAATGTAGAAACGGAAATGTAGCTAGTATGCCTCAGAAACTGAATTGTAATTTTAATGTAATCTAGTTAATTTCTATATAAAAGCTGAAGCAATGTAAAATATTTTTTATGTTAAACACCTTTGTTTTGATAGGACAAGATTTTACTTTGTTGCATTGTCTACAATGCTGTCCTTATAGTTCTGTCAGGCACCTGTCATTTCTAGTATTAAACATAAGCATGCTATCAAAAAAGATTGCAATATTTATTATTAATAATTTCTATATAAATTACTTAATAAAATAATATGTTGGCTATTTTGGGCTACCTAAAATAAAATATACTTTTAATTTCACTAATTTATTTTTACTTTTTAAGTTGTGATTTCTAGAAAACTTGAAATTGCATAAGTGATTTGAAGTATATTTTTATTTGACAGAATTGTTATAAAAGAATCAATGTAGAAGTGTTTTAAAGGAGACTAATTTTTTTTTAATAAATTTTTATTAATGATAATGGGATGACATTAATAAATCAGGGTACATATATTCAAAGAAAACATGTCTAGGTTATTTTGTCATTAAATTATGTTGCATACCCCTCGCCCAAAGTCAGATTGTCCTCCGCCTCCCTCTATCTAGTTCTCTGTGCCCCTCCCCCTCCCCCTAACTCTCTCCCTCCCTCCCTCCCATGTCCTCCCTCCCCCCACCCCTGGTAACCACCACACTCTTGTCCATGTCTCTTAGTCTCGTTTTTATATTCAACCAATGTATGGAATCATGTAGTTCTTGGTTTTTTCTGATTTACTTATTTCACTCCGTATAATGTTATCAAGATCCCACCATTTTGCTGTAAATAATCTGATGTCATCATTTCTTATAGCTGAGTAGTATTCCATAGTGTATATGTGCCACATCTTCTTTATCCAGTCTTCTATTGAAGGGCTTTTTGGTTGTTTCCATGTCTTGGCCACTGTGAACAGTGCTGCAATGAACATGGGGCTACATGTGTCTTTACGTATCAATGTTTCTGAGGTTTTGGGGTATATACCCAGTAGAGGGATTGCTGGGTCATAAGGTAGTTCTATTTGCAGTTTTTTGAGGAACCACCATACTTTCCTCCATAATGGTTGTACTACTTTACAGTCCCACTAACAGTGGATGAGAGTTCCCTTTAGGAGACTAATTTTTTAATAGTTTTAGATCACAGAGACCCCACAATAAATTTCAATTATAGTGGAGAACAAAGTTTTTGTTGCATCCACAAAAATACTTGTTCTTACCTAATTCGAGTGTGCTGATCTCAAATCTGATATCAGTTTTTCTCTGTAAGCTACAGTTTGTTTGCAATTCAAGATTTTAGGTTTTCATCTCGTAAAATTTTCAACATTTAGCTTAATATAATGAAGTAGAATGTCTTCTTGGGCATCATCTTTGTGAAAATATAATAATTTATATAATGCAGTAAATACACTAATACACTAAAAGATATGATTGCATCAGAATTTGTCTACAATTTTGAAATAGAACATATTAAAACACTTATTATAATCATAAAATTTGCACAAAACTTATTTAAATTCTATTCAGGCAAAAATTTGCGTTTGTAGCTCTTGCATTTGTGTACTTGTTGAGGACAATCTCATTTGATGCTCCAGCAGTAGTCTATCACTAACAGCTCCAAAGTTTTCAGGAAACTTATCAAGGTGACTGTTCAGGAAGTGAATCTTAATGCTCATGTTACATCCAATGTTGCAGAAAGCCAACAGCTTCCTTTGAACCAGAAGTTCATAGTTTTCTGCTTTTTTGTTGCCAAGGAAGTTCTTTATAACTGCCACAAAAGACTGCCATGATGCTTTCTCCTCCTTATTCATCTTCCTGGCAAATTCTTCTTCACGTATGAGAGTTCGAATTTGAGGTCCATCGAATACACCTGCTTTTATCTTCTTGAAAGACAAGGCAGAAATAATATGTTGAAAGCATTCACTTTCTCTATTCAAAGTTTGAACAAATTGCTTCATTAAGCCAAGTTTGATGTGAAGTGGGGGAAAATGATCCTGTCTTGATTAACTACAGGTTCATTCACAATATTTTGCATCCCTACTTCCAGAGCTTCACATTTCAGCCACACCTTCTGTGTCCAGTGTTTCTCCCGAGCTCGGCTGTCCCACAAACACAGAAAGCAAGGATACTTTGTGAAACCTCTCTGTTGTCCTAGCAGGAAATTTACCATTTTAAGATCCACACAAATGATCTAGTAATGCTCCTCATACTTCAGAAAGTCGAGGACAATTTTTATGACATTATAATCTTCTCGCAGATGAGTTGAATAACCAATTAGAACTGCTGCATAACATTACCGTTGTGTAGGAGAATACATTTCAGACTCTGTTTAGAGCTGTCAAGAAATATCTGCCACTCTGTTGGACTGTAAGTGGTAACACCTAGCTGGCTGAGAAGACTACTAATATCATGACTGTAAACAAAGTGTTTGTCTTGGGAAATAAAGTCCACAAAGATTTGTTCACACTTCCTGAAATGGGATACTTTAGCTCAGTGGTCCCCAACTTTTTGGGGGCACTGATCGGTTTAATGTCAGAAAATATTTTCACGGAACAGCCTTTAGTGTGGGATGGATAAATGTATCATGTGGTCGAGACAAGCGTCAAGAGTGAGTCTTAGATAAATGTAACAGAGGGAATCTGGTCATTTTTAAAAAATAAAACATTGTTCAGACTTAAATATAAATAAAACAGAAATAATGTAAGTTATTTATTCTTTCTCTGTGGACCGGTACCAAATGGCCCACGGACCAGTACTGGTCTGTGGCCTGGGGGTTGGCGACCACTGCTTTAGCAGACCGGGAAGTACATTATTTTCTTGAAGCCTGGATGCTAATAATTCAGCTGCTTTCTTTGATAGGCCCAAATCTCTTACTAAGACATTCAATTCGGGTTGGCTAAACTTCTGAGGGGTTAATGACTGCTTGGCATCAGAAGAACACCCTTCAGATTCTACAACCATTTCCTCATGCATCTTATCAAAATATACTTGATCACCATGTTCACTTTCTTCATTCTTAGAAGAAATAAAACCATTGAAAACTGGAACCGGGAGTTTCTCAGAGTGTGGGATAGGTCGGTCGTATTGCTGAAAGAATATTAGGATATGCAATCATATGCCATTTTTTCAGATATTTTTTTATCAGATAATTTTTTACATTTAAAAACAACTATAGGCCCTGGCCGGTTGGCTCAGCGGTAGAGCGTCAGCCTAGCGTGCGGAGGACCTGGGTTCGATTCCCGGCCAGGGCACATAGGAGAAGTGCCCATTTGCTTCTCCACCCCTCCGCCACGCTTTCCTTTCTGTCTCTCTCTTCCCCTCCCGCAGCCAAGGCTCCATTGGAGCAAAGATGGCCCGGGCGCTGGGCATGGCTCTGTGGCCTCTGCCTCAGGAGCTAGAGTGGCTCTGGTCGCAATATGGCGACGCCCAGGATGGGCAGAGCATCGCCCCCTGGGGGGCAGAGCACCGCCCCTGGTGGGCGTGCCGGGTGGATCCCGGTCGGGCGCATGCGGGAGTCTGTCTGACTGTCTCTCCCTGTTTCCAGCTTCAGAAAAATGAAAAAACAAAAACAAAACAAAAAAAAAAACAACTATAATTATGTGAAAGTGATGTTTGTGAAACATTAATTGCCTTGTGGTTATGTTTAATTCAAGAGTTGTTGCCCTTTACCTCCAATTTAAAAACCAAAGCATGCCATTAACTATAACAAAAAGAAATTAAAATTGCATAAAAA
Source organism: Saccopteryx leptura (assembly GCF_036850995.1). Lineage (NCBI taxonomy): Eukaryota > Metazoa > Chordata > Mammalia > Chiroptera > Emballonuridae > Saccopteryx > Saccopteryx leptura. The sequence continues at coordinate 54,191,521 of NC_089514.1, read as the reverse complement.
CTAGAGCATGCACCAAAAAACAGATTATAGATTTGGAATCAGCAATGCAGAAATATATAGAAACAGTTCTAAAACCTCATGTAACAGAAAAGGAAAAAAAAATTGTTCCCTAGTGTTATATTATTAACTAAATAAATAATATTAATTATATTGTATGGTTGATTTATTACAATGAACAAACAATTATTGATATAGTATTACTAACTAAAGTTTATTTATTCATATTATTTTAGATGATCTGTCCTTTGTCTATTCCAGGATTCCATCCAGGGTATTACAATAATACCATTGTATATTCTTTGGCTCTTCTGTGCTGTTGCAGTTTTTCAGACATTCTTTGTTTTTAGTGACTTGAGGTAGGTTGAATGGTAGAGCTCAAAAAAGTATTTTCATATTGAAATCCTTGAAACCTATGAATGTGGCTTTATTTTGGAATGTGACTCTTATATGATTAAATTGAGGGTTTCCAGATGAGGTTACCTTGGATTATCTGGTGACCCCTCAAACCAATGATGTGTCTTTATAAGAAACAAAGAGTTTACAGGCAGAAGAGGAAGAAACAATGTAGTCACAGAGCTGGAGACAAGAGATGCAGAAACAGCAGTGATGTCCCCATAAGCACAGGAAAACCAATGACCACCAGAAGCTGTAAGAGTCCAGGGACTAAATCTCTCTTAGAACTTCGGAGGCAACACAGTTCTGACAATACATTTGGAAATTAAAACAATAACCTTGACAGTTTTGACAGTACTAGTCAGTATTTTGAATGCTCCTTATTAGAATCTGTCTGGTGTTTTTCTCATGGTTAGAGTGGGAACATACATTCTTAGGAGGAGGACCAGAGAAATGAAGTATCATTTTCATTAATTTGGGTCAAATGCACATACTATCAATATGATTTATTACAATTTATATTGATATTGATTATCTGGTCCAGGAAGAATTTTTCTACTATGAAGTTACTTTTTTTTTCCTTTTCTGTTCCATATTGTTCCCTTTGGGAGGAATTTTGGCAAATCAAAATAAAATTTATAATCAAATGCATAGGAAGAGATGGCCATGAGCATTGCTAAGAGCAAGAAATAGATGCTGAGTGGCTACTGATCAAGGAGAAAAATATACCATTTAAAACTACAGTATGATATCAGCTGGTTGGCTCTATGGATAGAGCCTGGCATGCAGACATCCCGGGTTCGATCCCTGATCAGGACATTAATGAAAAGCAAGCATCTGCTTCTCCTCCCCTCCCTCTCCCACTTTTCTCTGTCTTCCTCTCCCACAGCCAGTGGCTTGATTGGTTCAAGCATTGGCCCCAGGTGCTGAGGACAGGTTGGTTGATTCAAGTATCAGCCCAAGATGGGGGTTGCTGGGTCGATCCCAGTAGGGTTGCAGCTGGTAGTCTGTCTATCTCCCTTTTTCTCACTTCAAAACAAAACAAAATCACAGTGTAAAAATGGTGGGTACACATTTGAAAAGGAGAGGCCTCAACTCCTCTGAAATAAAAAGACAAAGGAGCAGTAAAGAGATAGAAATATTGAATAAATAATGCAAGGAAACAATAAAGCTCTCATAGATTAAAAAAAAGCTTTTCTAAAGAAAGTAAAATTCAATTCAATTTCACAAACATTACTCTATACCATACACTGAACTCGAACTCTGAAGAATCCAAATTTAGTTAGATTTAGTTTTTGTCTTACGCTCTTTACCATTTCAAAATGAAGGATATTGTGTGAATAATATATAAAAATAAATATAGCAATGTAGGGATATTTTAAAGGGCAATATAAGAGTAGCATTTAAATTCATCTGAAACTCAGGAAATTTTCCAAAGATTAGCTGGTATTTTAGAGAAAAAGCATTAACCACAAAAACTGACATGGTATCCTGACTTAAAAATAATTGTCAAAATAGTTCTCAACTTTGAAGATTCTGAAATGCTATTTGTCACCAACCCAGAATTGATTAGAGTTGGGGATAGAACTCAAGCCAAGAAAAATCATAAAAATATAAACCAGAATGAAAAGTATTAATTATATTGAGAACTAAAAGTGCCAGACAAGCTCTATGTGGAAAAAATTATATAAAAAATTGAAACTTTAAAAGATTGTTTGATGATCCTTGAATGGGAGAATGGGGTATTAGTTATTTACATTGGTGTAATGTGAAAAGGCATTAACCTTGCAAGCTTCAGTTCCATGGTCTGTAAAAAATGTGGATAGAAATAGCTCTTACAACAAAAGATCACATGAAGTGAGGCATGCTCAACACAGGGTCTGAAAGAAAATAAACTCCCAGGAATTATCAACATTACTGTGATCATTATTATTGGTTTAACCATCATTTTTCTTTCCCATTCTGGTTTTCATTAAGATAGCCCTCATATCACACTCATTTTTGTTGCTCTAGTGGCTAACAAAGTGCTTGTCACCAAGAAGAAATTCAATAATGAGCTTATTCCACTTTATTAGAGAGAACCTGATTGTATCAAGGAGCAAGCAATAAAAATAACTTAGAAGATTGATTAAAACAGTGTGCTTCAAACTAATTTGGTCCTTTAAAAAATAAACAAATATAAAATATTTATTTGAAAAAAATGTCTTTTAAAAGCCATGTTAATGCTCATAAATAGATACATAAGAAAGTATATGTGTGAAAAAGCTGTGATTCCCTTTGCAGAAGCACTGTGTCCTGTCCCTAAGTAAATGGAAAGAATTAAAGACAAGCATGAAGGAGCAGGAGTTGGCATGGTTGTGGTTTGTAGGCTTGGTTTCTATTTATAAGTAAAAAATGAAAGAGAAGGTGTCATAAACTTAAACTAGGGAGGTCCAATACTAACTAAGTCGCAAGACTGTCTCTGTGGACTGAGTTAAGTTAAGCCCCTTTACAATGTCTCTGTTTCATTCTCTCCATCTGTTTTACCAGACTATTGGGAAGATTATTTAGTTAATATTGAAGACTGTATTTGTCAATTCCACAAAACGTCTGTTATTTAATGATTAGAGAGCTCTAAACGACGCCAGGGGAGTATCATATGGGCTAATAACAGCATATCGTCAGTTGAGTCCTTCAGAGACCCACAGGACAAAATATGATATGCCTCAAAGCCTTTGGAATTGTGTTTCAATAATTATTTCTCCCTACTACTTCTCCAAGTCAATTGAGTTCTCTACTTGGTGGGCTTGACAAGCAATTTGTTTTTTATGATGGTGGAAATTTTGAGCAGTCTCAACATTATCCTGAAAATGATTTTTCTAAACAGAAATTACAGTGACACAAAGCACTCACTACAAGGTGATAAACTCTCTTTCTACATAACCTGGAATGTGAAAGCCTTGCTCTAACTCCTTATCCAAGATCTCTCTTCTTTCTTTTAGTGAAAGCAACAGTCCAAAAGAAATTTTTAGTAACTTGATCCTAAACTGCAGGTTGGGAAGCCTTTTAATACATCACATTTAATTGCAGTTTTTTTCAATAGGATATACAAGACAGAGAACCTCAAAATTTGAAATAATAACATATGCCGAATACCTCAAGGAGAAAAGAATTTCCTTTGTGAATCAGGGTTCATAAACAGTCTGCAATTTCATAATTCCATAATAGGTATCATTCTGGCTCAGTGAACATGAAAACACAGCTTTATGTTTTAGCATACCTCTGATTTCCAGTTCTAGAATATTAACTCAGCACCTTATAATCTCAACTACATTCATAAAAGGACCAGAGGGTAGAAAAATATTCCAATACAATCTTAATCAACATATGCCATCAGTCTTACAATAGGCTTGGTAAATAAAATCCCCTCTAAAATGAAACCTGCATATGAGCCAAATCTGTTCTTTCAGGTCAGTAGGGTACCATTTGGTAAATTACCTCTGTTCCTTCCTACCCCAAGAGATTGATATTACCTCGCATATGTGGGCTAGTAATGCTCACCATGCATCACTCTTCTGAATTGCTCCAAAGATCATGCCCGGTTTAAATAAGAATGAAAATATTACTAATGGATAATTTAGACTTTAGGCCTGAGGCTAGATTCATGCTGTTACCCAGTCAGGATATTAGCACTTTCCTTTCTATATCATTGCACAATAGTGACATGAGCTAAGATTGGATATCCTTCCAGAAATCTGGCTTGAATCCCTCTTTGTGTGGATTTAATTTGCACCCTTCTTAATATTTCTGTGTATTACAGTTGCTTTCATACCAGGTGGCATGGCATTTCAGACATGACTGAAAAGAGCTCTATTTTCATAATTCAAAATTAATTATGCCCCAGCAATGTGAACATAGCTCTCTGGGTGGTAATCCTAAAGCTAATGTTCACACTAGAAAATCAAAAGACTCATTTGTGATCTATAGTGAAGATTATCGTGTCTACAGAGCATGTGTTTGGCGTGACTTCAGAATGTGGCTCCAGTAATTTCTACTGTGCTGCATGCTCATCATGGTAATGCAGGAGCTCGGTTTCATGTCAGAATCATAAAGAGAGTTGGAGATCCGGTGCTCCTGGGTGCTTTTCAATGTGCAGGAGGGTGGTGGTGACAGACGTCAGGAAAGGGTCAGCAGGGGCCTAGAAGTAGCGTTATGGAAGGTTAACATTGAGCTGATGGCCTAACCTGACTGTTTTACATTTCTCGTCTTCTTTCCCTCTATGCTACTGCAGGGGCTTGTAGCAGATATACACTCATTTGGTTTGGCAATCACTCCTGGAAACATTAGGAAGTTTGACCTACGTGCTCCAACGTTAGTTCTGCAATTCTGCATCCTCCATTTCTGCTAACTTCTCCAGGTAACTCAGTCCTTCTTCCTACCTCCTACTCATCATACCTGCAAACCAGACTCTTGCCCAGTGGTCCAGTGAACCTGCATAGATTCAAGCACATCAGCTCTGGGTCATCATTTCTATGTCAGTGATTATTTGAATGAATTGCAGGTTGACTAAAATTTAACCAGTTATTTGAATCAGTGTGTGTGTGTGTGTGTGTGTGTGTGTGTTTCTGGTTCCCTAGGCAACATTCACATTTAAATAGTATGCCTTAATAATTTGAACTAAAGGTAGTGGTAGCTGGATTATGAAGTACCTGCCTGCCTCACATCCCATGTCTAAGCCCTATATGTTACTCAACATTTCATAAGAGCCTTTCTCCTTTCTTGCTCAGTGGAAACAGGGATAAACACCCAAGATGTGGCCAATCAAATTAACTCTTTGGGGAATTTGGATTTGAGCATCAGAGAGAGATTTAATTAGCTCTAGAAAGCAAAATTGAAAGAAAAAAAAGAGCCAAGTAAAATCATGTGTTATAGGCAGCATATCTTAGTGTCCATTGGTCAATGGATGAATAAAGGGGGCCAATCTGTAAAGAGAAAATAAAAATAAAGCAAGTATGTAGAAGAAGATAAAAATGACAGTCTCCTGTAAATCCAGGAAATAGAGTAAGTACATTAATTACTTTTCAATTTGTTTGAGGCCTGGTTTTCATCTTTGGTGTGGTTTTACAAATACATACAAAATTTCTTTTCTCTATCTGCCATTTATCATTCTTTTTTTTTTCTAGAGTACTCTTGCAGGTTATTGTTCTTCCTCCCTCTCTCCCTCTTTTAGTCTCTTGGTCTCTGAATCTCTTCTCCTTTGCCTTTCTCTTTTCTTCCTTCTTTCTTCCCTAGCTCTCTGTCCCCTTTACTTCTACTTCATTTCTTTAAAGATTCTCTCTCTCTCTCTCCTTCCATCCCTTTCTCTCTCCCTTGCTCCTTTCCTCCTTCTCTCCTTCATTCCCTCCTCCTTTCCATTTTCTGTCTCTGTTTTCTCCTCTCCATCTCTCTTTAAGTATGAATTTCCCTAGATTTGTTTTTGTTTTAATTAAGTAGAACAATGAAATATTTAAACTCCTTGGTAAGACCACTGGGAAAAATCTAAGTTTATGTACAAGTGAGTATGTTGTTTTGGGGAATTTCCTCTGTGCCTCTCAAATTACACACACTTTACCTAAGTGTATGTAAGAAAAATATTTGTGGTAATGCCTTTTCAAACACTGGATATTAAAGGCTCTCCTGGCATATTTTGGGAAGCAGTGTGAACTGTTATTAGCAGAGCTACCATCTACTTTCAGACTTGAGAATGGAAATTGTGAACTCCAGAAGCCTGGTGGTGTTATAGCTAAATCATTTGTATACTGTTAAATGATATACTGATGAGGGCACCAGTTCCTTCAACAGTATTCCCTTGATATTTCCAAATTTCTAAGGCTTTTCATACTGCTTCTTCTAAAATCATTGAGTAGCAAGGAGACATAAAACATAGAACTTTGGAATTAAATCTTGCATGTGGAAAAATTCACTGAATAAAAGGAACTGTGGGCTCTTATAGCTATTTTAAATTCTGAGAATAGTATGGGAGGAACGAAACCTCACATTCTGTATGATTCTGTAGTTTTACATGTGGTCATTTTAATGAGACTCAGTTATCACCTGCCTTAAAAAAAAAAAGTAATGGCTGATATAAGCTCTGATTATCTTTACCCTAATCAAGCACTCTGTTGTGTTGTTTCTCTTGGATTAGACATTATTTCAAAAATATGCATGAATTTGAGAGTTTATAATGTTATATCATCATGTTAAACTATAACAAAAAAACTAACCTCATCTATACACCAAGCAGCTTAGGAAGTTGAACACTCAAATATAATGTAAGTCCTTTGGTATCCTGCTATAAATTTCACTCTTTTGTTTTCAATTCATCTACTTTATTTGCTTCCTTCCCCACCACCAACTGACATTCACTGCCTAGGATGTCAAACGGGAGAATATAAGTAAGAAGGTGTTCATCCTTGCCTTGTTCTCATCTTATTGTTTTCATCGTTTTACCATTAACACTAAAGTTTACTCTATGTTTTTGTTGATGTCTTTGCATTAGAATGAGAATATTTCCTTAAATTCCTGATTAACTAAAAGTTTTAGTCAGGAATGGAGATTGAATTTTGTCAAATGAATTTTCTCTACATTTATTGAATGATCAGATAATTTTTTTATTCTGCATTAGGCCCTATACATCCTAAATTGCATCCCAAAATTCTCATGAGAAAGAATTAGGTTTTTCCAGTGTGAGGTGTAAACATGGATCCAGACAATTATAGCTCTGGGGAGCAGAGAGGTCGGGGTCATGTAGATCATTGCGCAGGCTCTGGTTAAAGACGTTAGGACCCAGAATGTGCATGTCTTGTAGCTCATGTGGAGTGGAGGTAAAGTGAAGATGATTGTTGCCTCTTACATACATTCTTTCCTGTTATCTTAATTTTATTATATTTATTTGGTAGTCCCTTCTCCAATTAAAAGCAGTTGTTGAGTTACCAAAAGATAAATAAATCTGCATTGCCATCAGCATTTACTAAAATATCTGTAATGTCACCAAAAGAAAAAGCCAACTAGTTTGTTACAAGTCACACACATACACACACACACACGCAACTCCAAAAATAGATTTAATAAACCACCAGAGAGCAATTATTTTTAAATAAAATATTTTTTGTTTGCCTATTTTATTTATATTGAAAGAACATAGAGGAGTCTTCCTGCTGGATTAAGGGCAAACTATTAAATTAATTTATAATTAATGCAATACACTCAACAAATTTAGGAGATTATCATCAAATAACAATATTTTCTTTCTTCTTATATATCTTGGCACAGTGCCAAGTTTGATATTACTTTACAAGTTGTTTTGACATAAATAAGTTAGCATTTAAAAAAAGAGTTCTGAGTGACAAAGTAATATACCTGAATGCGTCAGTGCATGAGTGATAAACATTATTGATGTAGTATGCAGAAAATGAAGGGGCATTATGCAGGTTTGGCCAGGGTGGGATGACAAAGAATAACAGAAAGAAGCACAGCAAAATTTGAAAGCTGCCTGACCAGGTGGTGGTGCAGTGGATAGAGGATAGAGCGTCGGACTGGGATGCGGAGGACCTAGATTTGAGACCCCGGCTTGAGCGAGATCGCCGGCTTGAGCGCGAACTCATCTGGTTTGAGCAGAGTTCACCAGCTTGAGCCCAAGGTCGCTGTCTCGAGCAAGGGATTGCTTGGTCTGCTGTGGCCTCACGGTCAAGGCACATGGAGAAAGCAATCATTGAACAAATGAGGTGTCACAACGAAAAAGTAATGATTGATGCTTCTCATCTCTCTCCGTTCCTGTCTGTCTCTGACTCTCTCTCTCTGTCTCTGTAAATTAAAAAAAAAAGAAAGAAAGAAAGCCAATCGTTTGACCTCCTATGCAGGCTTGAAGGGTTGGTAAGATTTTCTATAAGTAAACATTTTCAAAATAATGCCACTTATCAATTCAAAGCACAAAGTATTGATATATTTAAGTTAATGCAGTAGCCTTCTGGGAACTTTGCTTTAACTATCACTATTTGAATAACTCAATTCTCATTCATTTTGGTTTGGAAAGCAACTTTCTAATAAGACTTCATTATAGAAAATGGGAGCTGGCAATCTCTGCAATGTGCAATATTTTTTGGATACAATCATCTGCTTATGGTTCAGTTATGCATTGCTTAGCAATAGGAATACATTCTGAGAAGTATGCTGTTAGGAGGTATTGTTGCCGATACATTATGGAGTATACTTACACAAACCTACTACACACCTAAATTATATGGTATAGCTTATTGCTCCTAAGCTACACACCTGCATCATGTTGCTGCATGAATACTGAAAGAAGTCATTCCAATACAGTGGTGTTTGTGTGTGTGAGCATAACTAAACATAGAAAAGGCCCAGTAAAAATCCATTATTAAAGATAAAAAACTGCACACTGTATATGGCACTCACCATGAGTGGAGCTTGTAGGACTGGAAGGTGCTCTAGGCGAGTCACTGAGAGGTAGTGAGTGAATATGAAGACCTAGGACAGTGGGTTTTCAACCTTTTTACACTTGGGGGCCAGTAAAAATAGAAGGATTATTTTGGGGACCACTAAGGCAGAAACTACCCTGAGCATAAGCAAATTCTACTAAGATCATTGGGTCTATAATCTTCATACTACATCTAGGTCATTATCTCTTTCCTGGTCTAGCACAAAATTTCTGGTGGACTGGACTGGTGGTTGAAAAACACTGCTCTAAAACATCACCAGTGAAGATGCTCCAATTAATAATAGAGTTCCTAATTGGCATAGCATAGCTAATTGGCAAATACTACTCTTGAGTGAGATGTAATTACTCTAGGCAAGACCATAGTTCACATTACAACTAGAAAAAGCTGCTTAGGCTATAAAATTCCAATTTATTTTTAGGCTATTAGATAGCTGTGGAGGGATAGAAGTCCTGGCTGGCTAAAATTCCAGGGAGGAGGTCATAATCCAGACATGAGGTAACAGGCAGCTTGTTTCCTTTGATGGTGTTTGGTTGTTCTGAGGATAGATTTAAGATACAGGCTTTACACAAGCAATGGTCTGCTACAAGGAGAAAGAGAAACCCAACAAAATCTGGATATTTGAGGGACCCTAAATGTAGGCTGAATTTGCTAAAGTCTAAGGTATCAGAAAGGCCATAAAGCTTAGCCTCATAGGCAGAGCATATCTGCTGCAGTCTCTCAGTATTTAGGATACAGAGCCCCTCCTTGGGAGGGTATGAAGACAGAGAAGTAAGAGATAAAGTTTTGTATGTCAGGAAAGAGAGAAATAAAACCAAAGTAGATTCATTTTGTTGCAAATGATTATTCACTCTTAGTTGAGTATAAAAAAAAAAATGATGGAATGATTTAATAACCTAAGTTTTTCTTAGAGTACGTTTTTTTATTGTAAGAAAGGGTAAAGAAGATTCCAGGAAATTTTAGGATGGGAACCTATTAAAATTTCTGTCACTGGATGTCAGAAGAGTGGGCAAGATAGAAACTTAGTTTAACCAGAAGATAGCAAGTAAGCACTAGCATGTGAGCCAGCAGTCAGTTCCAAGTAGGTCAAGTAAAGAGAAATAGAATTTACCAACAACAAAAGACAACCAGCAAGCAAGGTACAGATACGTGCTAAGCATACTATGTGGCAACATGTATAAAGGTGAAAAATACTTTTATATTTGCCTGCATATATGCACAATATCTCTGAAAGATAAGAAGGAATTAATCATGAGTTATCGTTATTTCCTGGCAGGAAACCAATTAGTTGGAAAAAGGGAAGGAACAAAAAATTAGTCCTGTGTGCCTTGACTGGGAACTGAACCTGGAACTTCCACATGTCGGGTTGACATTGTACTGCTGAGACAACTGACCAGGGCCTTTAATATTTTAAAGTGAAGTTAAAGCTCCAAATTTAAAAAAGTGATGATAACAAAACTATATAATAGTTAATAATACTTTATATTTGTTAAGCACATTATGGGCCAGGCATTTTACATGCATCAATTCATTTAATCCTTACATAAATCTCATTTCTCAGATTTTGTGAAACTGAAGTAGTATAGTGATGTTGTCTTTTAAAGTTTCTGACCCTGTGTAAAAGGCAGCTACCTTGTGTAAAAGCACAAAGCATTTACCTTCGATATGAAACTAAGAAATTGATTAAATATCCAGATGAAGATCGCCATATCAATTAGCATTACAAGTTTCTTAAGTGTTTCTTGATCAACAGTAATGTTAGCCTATCTATATTCTAATATTTTATTAAAACTGACTTGAATATAGAAGCATGCAGTACCCAAGGCATCAGGAAGTATGAACTGTGGATCCAGAGTATTTTTTTTCAGAGACAGAGAAAGAGTCAGAGAGAGGGATAGATAGGGACAGAGACAGGAAGGGAGAGAGATGAGAAACATCAATTCTTCGTTGCAGCTCCTTAGTTGTTTATTGATTGTTTGCTCATATGTGCCTTGACCGTGGGGCTGCAGCAGACCGAGTGACCCATTGCTCAAGCCAGCAACCTTGGGTCCAAGATGGTGAGCTTTGCTCAAACCAGATGAGCCCACACTCAAGCTGGTGACCTCGGGGTCTCGAACTTGGGTTCTCTGCATCCCAGTTTGACACTCTATCCACTGCGCCACCACCTGGTCAGGCAGATCCAGAGCATTGCTGACTATAAAACTGCAGGGTATGAATATCTTCTTCTTGCAATGTGGACCTAGACTCACTCTGCCCTTGGTGTCTTCCCTCTCTGCCACTGTGAATGAGCATCAAAGCTAAGGATCAGACTGTGGCATGCTGAAAGCCATGTGGAAATCATTTTCCTCACTGACTCTTGGGATCGAATGTGAGCAAAAGGTCACCTTTTGAAAAATCTTTACCATTTAATGGGCTGTCCAACTTTGCAATAGAGAGTTGCCCATGCAATTTCTACACATAATTCAAACATCTGATGTTTGTAAGAGAAGCAAACCAACAAACTAGGAGATCAAACTAGACTCTAACTAGTGTTACAGTTCTAGAATCTTACCTTATATTGTATTAAATATCTGAAAGAAGGGCAACAAAGAACTGCTCTTCAAAGATTTTAAATAATTCCTAAATGTTAAAATCTATCATATTCTTACAAATGTAATATATTTATAAATCTCTTAGTGCTTCACCTTTTTGTGCTAGGTATTAATTTCATTTATTTTACACAGGTATCATTTAAATATCCTTGTTCTTAACCTATAATTTAATAATTGATCCCCTTATTCTGTGCCAACTACTAATTATTTATTTTGAAAAAGACTTTATGTATTATCTTGCTTTTTTGTGTATTCAGATTGTATTTGCCTCAACAACAGCTTTTTATTCTACTTTAAAATAATTTCAGAGATAGGACTCTCCAAATAATTCCTGTGTACTAATATAAATGCCTTGTTATATAGTATGACTAATATGTTGCATTTCTAAACTGTTTTTAGTGACAATATAATTCTAAAGAAATTCAAATTTAGAATTGTGCATTTCACATATCATTAATGTTAATACAATAATAATACATTCTAAATATTAGATTTCATTTCCTATAAGTCATTTTATTTTAAAAAGAAACTATAGTTTTCAAGAGCAAGAGCAAACTCAAATGCCCCAGATACTGAATTTTATTTGAAACACTATATTCTTTGAAACAGTGATATAATATATTTAACAAATTCTGTTTCTAGATTTTTTACTACTTTATTTTTCTAGCAAGGGAACAATTGGCTTCTAAATTTCACTTGACATCTGTCATTTCACCAAAACTCCATACCACCTGAAAATAATCTAGTTCAGAATTATACCTCACCAAGTCCAACAGAGATGGAAACATTTAAGTACAGTATCTCTTTGGAGGGAAAGAAATGCTATCTTTAATGTGCCTATCTATATACTGTGTCAACCTCATAGTTAAATTATACTATGGACTCATATTAAGTTCTTCTCCTGATTTCACCTTTTATCCTTTTATTATTATTATCCCTTATTTTATGATCTGTTAGGCATAGATACACATCTGTTTGACAGACCAAAATCATACCTAGCCACCTGTCTAAGTATTTCAAAGGTTACTAGTAAAAATACCCTGAGCATATTAAACAGTGCCTAGCTTCACTGTAAGATGAACGTATTTTTTTATCCACCACAATCCTCATGGCCCTAGTTTCAGCACCTCACATGGTTGACACCTGTGGCTAGTTGGTTTTGGATTTGGGTGAGGCATAACATCTCAGGTTCAAAGTGTGTTGCATCATGTAATAGGAGGAGGGTGCAAATCAACCATGGGGCCATATAATGAAAATTCTTTAGAAAGCATTTGTGCCCAAGTGTAAATTTAATGGGTCCAGAGGATATAGGAATCTCAAGATGTTTAAAAGCAATATACTTAAGTATTGAAAAATGCCTTTATTATGTCCTATTTATTTTAAAATCTAATATAAAAGGAGTTAATTAATCAGTATAAGCTAAACATGCTATTATTTAAGTAACTTTTTATTAACATTTTCTCATTTTTTTCCTTAAATATTCCACCTCAACAATTTTATGTTAGATAAAAAATGCACTCAATAATTAATAAATCTGGGTTTAATTAAAGACAGCAGAGGTAACAGAAGTTCACCTTTAACTAGAAAAGTCTTGATGTCTGTCAAATGGTACATGGAAATAAGAAATTAAGGGATAACTAAGATAGATCTTCATTCCTATGACAAGCTACCAGATTTAGAAACAGTAAAAAAACTAGAATATATTACTTATAATTGATGAGTTCACATTATTATATAATGGAGAGAAATAGTATTTAAATCACACATGAAGCTGAATTGGGTTTTACTGAAAGAAAATATGGACCAATAGAGTCCATATGCTAAGAGTGAGATTGTGTAGTATTTGGGGAAAATGTAGTCCAGATAGCCTTTGTTAATTTTTGGCCACCTTGTAGAAGGTGTAAAAAGAAACATTAGGGCTCTGGCTGGTTGAGTTAGTGGTAGAGTGTTGACTGATTCGGTATATGGAAGTCTCGGATTTGATTTTCAATCAGGGCAAGCAGGAAAGGTGTCCATCTGCTTCTCCCTCTTTCTCCTCCCCTTTCTCTCTCTCTCTCTCTCTCTCTCTCTCTCTCTCTCTCTCTCTCTTCTTCTCCTGAAGTCATAGCTCTATTGATTCGAGCACATCAGCCCTGGGTGCTGAGCTAAAAATAGCTCAGTTGTAAGCATGGCCCCATATGGGCAGAGTATCAGCTCTAAGGGGGTTGCTGGGTATATCCCAGTAAGGGTGCATGTAGGAGTCAGTCTCTGTATCCTACTCTGACAAAAAAAAGACATTATGGATTCAATTTGAATAGAAGCAGGAAAATATAAATAGGAGTGGCATGGTTCATTGCAATGGTAAGTATGGTATTTTGTTGTTGTTGAAATCTTAATAGGTTATTCTTAAGGAAGCATTATGTAAGCCATAAAGTTTAGAAATTAGAAAAAATATAGTTTCATAAAATGCATTTGATCCTAGGTACAGTAGTTTTATGCTATTTTGTTTAATATTGATATAAGTTTAATTTGAAAATGCAATGTTAGTTATTGGCATACAAATAGGAACTATTTTCATTGCCTTTGTTATTTTTTTTCCTGGAGTAATAACTCCATTAGAAAATCTACTAATATGGATTTTTTACTAGGAGCTGACTCTATGATAAATACAGGGATGAGCAAAACTAGGTTTATAGTAGTGAGCATATGAAAAACAGAGTTTATTCTTGTATTATTATTTATGAATGATTGTATTATTTTCCATGTAAACAATTATAGGCCTACTTTTGCCCCACCCTGTAAATACCTAGTTTCCAATTGTCTTCAGAATCTAGGCAGGTTTTGAGTATGGCTGTAACCACCAGCAAAATAGCTGTCCCATGAACATGTTACAAACAATTTTTGATATTTTAAAGTTACAGGGACTTTTTGTGGTCAATTTCCCCATAAATTCAAGAAAAGCTAAGAAGTTGTTTAAAAGTTTATTGTTGGATGCATGTGAAATCTATTAGCTATGAGCAATTTGACACTCATCACATTGTGTATATTTATAGTAAAAATAACACATAAGATTTGTGGCTAAAAACAGTCTATGTAATGCCCAAAGGTATATAAAGAATAGATAATTTCTATTATACTCTATGTTATATGTCTTTGTAAACCTTATTTTATTTCATTATTTTAAAAGTGATACTAATAAAAACAGTATCTGAGTAAATGATTGTAAAATAAGATGGAAGCAAAAGATAGACTGTAGATTTTTATTGGCTACTACACTTTTCTCTAAAAAACAAGATGCAACCATAGGCAGGGGTTGATATGAGTCTATAATGTGATTTCTCTAAAAGACAAGACTTTTTCCTCTAAAAAAACAATATATAATATATATAGTTATAGGTGAAAGACATGAACACATATGGATACAGATGTCTTCTTAATTCTTTCTTTTCAGCTTAACAGTGTTCTCCAGTGCTGTGATTAAAATATCAGCAAGTAAGATACAATTATGTTGTCAAGGAATCAGCAGTGAACATAAGATTTGTTGTTGCTTCATTACTTCTCACAATTCTTAGTGGCTAGCCCTTCAATACAGGTGTTTGCGGTTATCAATCACTAAGAGAATCTCTCAGCTTTTTCTCCTCCATCAATCAACTTTCACTGATTTATTGATGTGAAGAGAGCATTTGCCTCAAGCAATTGGCTTAAAAGCACTTTTAATTTAGAGAGGAAAATTTTCTGTTGTCTCTGTTAAAACATTACAATTATAACATTTTGCAAAATTTATGGATGTAGAGAGTTGCCAACGTATGGGTTCTCTGGTGGAAATTACTGGTGTCATAAAAGAAGGGAACAGGCACTTTTGCAGTTATCAACAGTTTCAGAAATGTATGTTTCCATTCTTGTTTACCTCTACCCTCAAAATGTGAAGGTATTGTACTACTGATGACAACTATGATATAAGTTGGTATGTTGCTTGTGTAACTAGTATTTCCTGAGACCACTCTAGGCTATGGATTCAAGAGTGTCACAATAATAATAAAAAAAGTTCAACCCTAATTGCAGAACTGTGAGAATTATAGGTTTCTTCTAATCCCTCCCAGCTCTTTTCTAAGTATTTCCTATGAGGACGGGGTCACAAAGTGCTCCCCCAGGGTAACTATTTGGATTCTGTAAAATATATTGTTACAATTTAAGTATAGGTCTCCTCTTCAGAGACTCAAATACAAGTTCATGGGAGCTGAATTTGGGATTCATTTCAAGGACACACTAACAGGAGTTATTTCTCTCTTTCTTCCATAACTTACCAGATGTTTTGTCCTCTCCCTCTTCCAGAAAGTGCACTTTCATCAAGTCCACACGTGCTGGCCCACGTTGCTGGCCCTCTAGATTTGCTGTTGCAGGGCTCCTGATATTAAACAAACAAACAAAATAAATAAAATCATATTGTGCCAAAATATAAATAAAACATACCATTTTATGCATATAGTTCAGTGAAATGAAATAGATTTACATAATGCAAACATCCGCACTATCCATTTCTGGAAAATTTTAACATCTTACACTGAAACTTTGTACCCAATAAACAGTAACTTCTCATTCCCTCAGCACCTTTCTACTTTCTCTCCATATGCACCTGATTACACTAGGTAATTCATATAAATGGGATGGTACAATATTTTTTTTATTATATCTGGCCTATTTTGCTTAGCAAATTGCCTTCAATAGCTACATTTTTTTTATCCTTTCATTTGTCAATAAACATTTGAGTTGTTTTTCTAATGTAGCTCTTGTAAATAATGCTGTTATAAACATAGATACACAAATATCTGCTTAAGTCCCTGCTTCTGTCATATACCCAGAAACAAAATTGCAGGATCATGTGGTAACTTTATGTCAAACTTTCTGAGGAATTGGCCTACTGTTTTCTCTAGTGGCTGTACCATGTTACATTCCTACCAGCATAGCAAAAGGGTTCCACTATCTTCACATCCTGACCAATATTGTACTTAGTTTCTGGTTTTTGATAGTAGCCATAGTAATAGCAAGAAGTGGTATTTCACTATGGTTTTGATTCACATTTCCCTAATGGTTAGTGATAAGCATTTTTATGTGTTTATTTGGCCTTAAAATATCAAAGTAATACTAGCTACCACATCTAAATTTATCATAGGTCTGTGCTATAGCATATACAGAAAGCAATAGACTTTGCTATTGAACTGAAGACCTAGATAACAAGTTCCTGGTTCTTAAACTGAAGTTCACTTCTAATGAATTCTGGGAATCTTTTCAGGTAGCTAGTGCTATTCTAATATATACTGAAATTGATACTTTGATGAAGGAACAACCATAAACAAAAACTATTGTGTGGGCCCTAAGTGTAGTGGCAAATGGCAAAGAAATAGATAAACTAGACTGGAAAACCAAAGATCCATTATATACATAGGCAAAAGTGTTGTAAAATTGTTTTCTGTAATAGTGGGTGAAACTAGCATATTTTGAGCTTTCTAAGAATAACTTTAAACTACTTGAAAAATGAAACTAATGGCATTAAAACATAGCCTCAGACCAAAGAACAAACCCAGGGTGTTAATATTCGACAAAGCCTCAATGTATGTCCTATTTAAGAATGTAGTTCAGATGATTTAGAATTAAATATAAAACATCATCATGAGTACAAAAAGCTAAAAAAAAAACCACCCCAAAACAGAATGACATATTTATTCCAAATGTAGAAAAGAGTGTGAAAAAATGTATTGGAATTAAAACAAACATATTCAAACATATATTGTAAAAAAGTCTTTAATGATATGATATAGTCTGATCAAACAAGAATTAAACTGCTCCTAAATGGATATTTCTCAAGAATAAAAAAAGGAATGTAGCTGGCACAACCTTTGTTAGACCTCTGAAAGAGTTAAGGTAGTACCTGGTAGATCTTTCAGCAGGACCAACGCAATCCTATAAAAATTAAGTGCATGATTTATAAGAACCTGATATGTCTAAAGCTTAAGTATATAGGTCTAGAATAAAAGGTATGGATTAAAAAGACTTGTGGTTTATGGGGTTGACTTGAATCAAAAACATAGAACACCTGTAGAATTTTTTTAAAGAGATCTATTGGCAAAAAGAAGTTACTTCATTATTCAAAATATAAAATACCATTAGGGCTCTAACTTTATACAGCCACAAAGTGGGCTTAGAAACTACTCAACCACCAAGATTATGTTTTTCACTGTGACCAAGGCAGATGATGTGAAAGAAGGACATTTTGTGTCATAAAGCCAAATCTTGGAGGAAAATGGACTGAGAGACAACTCCCAGGACATAGATAAGGGGCCTGATCAAGGGACATACCTAACCACAAGTCAGGTGAACCTGGCAACATTTGGCCTCCAGAATTCCAGAATTGCTGTTGGGACAACAGCTACTATGTGACTGTCAATCTTTCTCTTTTTAAATGGAAGTGTTTATTGCAGTTATTTTTCAGTATCCATAATGTATGTAGGATCATTTACCTGTAATTTAGTTCATAGGTCTTGAGAACAAAAGGATGCTGAGGTAGATAAGATCCTAGGCTTTGAGTTTAATTTGTGCTTAGGTGAGAATTTGGGAATAGAGACAGAGTAAGTGAATTTGGGGTGGTAGATTGGACATTTTTGTCTCCCATTCTCCTCTCTTCTGTCATAGAATCTTTTAAGTCTCTAGAATTAAGAGATGTTACTAATATTGGGTGTGGCCACATTACCATCTTTGGCTAAAGAAATTTTAGTGGAATGTGATGCAAGCAGAGGTCTTTAAATTAATTACAGGGTTTGGCTTTGCCTCTGTACATCACTGATAGTATAAACATGCCCAGGAACTGCTGGTCCAAAAGGCATTCAGAGACATGTGGGTTGAAGGAAACCCAACCTGAAGCCTAAACCTTAACTGAGCTGATATGTAACCTGATACAGGACCACTTTATACAAATTGCAAACCTGTGAATGACAAAAATAAATGCTCTTTGCTGTTAGTTACTAAGATTTTGCAGTGTTTTGTTTCACATCATTATTGTGGCAATACTTGATTAATAAAGAGATAATTAAAATAAGTATTTAAGGTGCAAAAATTTCATCTCAAAATTACTAATTTTGGAAAGAAAATCACTGAGGACAACCTAATTATATTACTTACAATATCTTGATTATATTCTTCTTAAAAACTAATTTTATACTTTACCACCCACTCCAAACACTTATTTTAATATATTAAATGAATATTATTGCAATCTAGTTTCTACACATTTATTTAGAGTCTGTATAGGCCTGACCTGTGGTGGTGCAGTGGATAAAGCGTCCACCTGGAAATGCTGAGGTCACCAGTTCAAAACCCTGGGCTTGCCTGGTCAAGGCACATATGGGAGTTGATGCTTCCAGTTCCCCCCCCCCCTTCTCTCTCTCTGTCTTTCCTCTCTTTCTCTATCTCTGTCTCTCCCTCTCCTCTTTAAAATGAATAAATAAAAAATAAATAAAAATTTAAAAAATTTAGAGTCTGTATAAAACATAAATTGTGTTATGTATATATGTTCACTTAGCATAACTTATAACTGATTTACATATCTTACTATTTTCCATGAAAATATCTTTCTGAAATCTATAATGTTGACATATATAAATTATTTTTCTTGACTCTGAATATTGCAGTAATATTCCAGCATAGGTATGTAACAATCATGATTCTATTCCCCTAGCTATGGCTCCCAGGTGATTTTTTTTTTCTACGTACACCATTAGGATGAAAATTCTTGTCTATGTTTCCATATATACATTCATGAAGGTTTCTTTATGTTATAAACCTATGGGTAAACATGATTGTCTACTCTGAATTCTGGCAAATTTTTCTACAGAATGACTTTGAGTTTACAGTAATCTTTATTATTTTAACATATTCCTTCATGATTACTTATGAATTTATATCACTTTTTTTTCCTATTTGAATTAATGTATTTTGTAGAGTATCCCCAGGGCAAACTAGAAAATTAATAAAATGAAATAAAAAAGCACCTGGTTCAGAACTCTTCCTCTTTGTTGTTAGCTGAAGGTCTTCCCAAAGTTCTTTTGTCACCCTAATGGTTTTTTCCTAATCTCACTATGTTTCTATGGCATCTTCAAGTTTAGGATTCACCCAATGTAATGGTATTTGGAGGTGGGGACTTTGTAGGTAATTAGGTTTAGATTAGCCCATGAGGATAAGGCCCCCATGTTGGGATTAGTGCCTTTACAAGAAAAGAAAGGTATGGGAATGTAAATTGTTATATATATCAAAAGAAAAGGAAAATGACATCAAGAAAAGATACCAGCACTCCATGTTGATTGAAGCATTGTGCACTATAGCCAACACATGGTAATAAACTAAGTATCTATCAGTGAATGAATGGATAAAGAAGCTGGATGGAATATTATTCATCCATGAAAAAGAAAGATCCTGTTTGTCACAACATGGATGAACCATGAAAGAATTATAATAAGTGAAATAAGTCAGAGAAAGACAAATACGGTATAATATCATCTTATATGTGAAATTAAAAAAGGTGAACTCACAGACAGATAGACTAGAATAGTAGTTACCAAGGAAAGGGTTGGGGGTAAGGGAAAAGGGAAGATGTTGGTCAAAGAGTACCAACTTCTAGTTATAAAATGAGTAAGTTTTGGGAATCTAATGTACAGTATAGTGATTTTAGTTAATATTTTATCATATATTCAGAAGTCACTAAGACAGATTTTATGCATTCTCACAAAAAAGAGTAATGGTAATTACTTTACATGATGCATGTGATAGCTTCACACTATGGTGGTAAACATTTGCAATATATAAGTATATCAAATCAACACAATGTATACATATTAAACTTACATAATAATAGGTATCATTGTGCTAAACTTACACAATGCTATATTTATTATATCTTAATAAAGCTGAAGAAAAGAAAGAGAGCTAAACTGGCAGGCACTTGCCTTTGGACTTCTCGGCCTCCAGAAGAAATATAAGAAAGAAACTTCTGTTACTTAAGCTACCCAGTCTACAGTATTTTTTTTTTTTTGGACAGACAGAGAGGGACAGATAGGGACTGGCAGACAGGAAGGGAGAGAGTTGAGAAGCATCAGTTCTTCATTGCAGCACCATAGTTGTTCATTGAGTGCTTTCTCCTGTGTGCCTTGACCAGGGGGCTACAGCAGAGTAAGTGACCCCTTGCTCAAGCCAGCAACCTTGGGCTCATGCTGGTGAGCCTTGTTCAAACCAGATGAGCCCACGCTCAAGCTGGCGACCTCAGGGTTTCGAATCTGGGACCTCAGCGTCCCAGTCTGATGCTCTATCCACTGTGCCACCACCTTGTCAGGCTACATTATTTTTTAATGGCAGCATAAGCTGACCAGAACAAATCTCCTGTAGCAGGCTTGGATGCATATGTATCATCTAATGACATGTTTGCTGATTATCTTCAAAATATATCAATGTTATAATGTAAAAAGATAATTTATAATTCTTTTCAATATATGTCTTGAATTTTCTCCAATCCTAAGTACATTATTGAGGGAGTATTCTTACTTCTTTCCAAAGTGAAGCCATATTTTTGCCTTAGAGCATGATTTTCACCATTTTATAGTATAATGTAATAACTAACCTGAAATAAAAAATTTTACTTAAGTAGATATTTTTTAAATTTAAGAATATTAACTTTCAGTATTATATATTATTGCCATACAAAAATAAAATTTTTCTAAACAATTTAAAACTAAATTACATAATTCAAGGGGTTTAATTCTAAATTTATAGATGATTTAATTCAGTATATAAACTTAAATAATATTAAATTCCTGACAATAAATTATTTCTCTCTCTACATACTCATAAGTAGAGAGACAGGATGAATTATATTTAAAACAAGAAGAAAAAAAAGTGACTTCTTTTAAAGGATGTAGGTTCTTTCTCATCTATTTTTCACTTGAAGACTCAAACCAGGGGAAGATTCATAATTATAGACATAAACATTGCTATCAAATCCAGGTGACAAATGCATCACCACACAGCCACAGAAGATAGTTGGTTTCAAGGATTATCAGAGTTGTCATTTACTTTTTTATTGAGATGTGCACAGTGTCAATTAGATCAAGGCTCTATTTCTAACCATTGGCTATAAAGTGAAGCATATTAATAGTTGGATAAACATAAACACTTGGAAATTGAAGATAAAACATTTTTCCAATCATGCTAAAGGAAAATTTTGCAGGTGGCGTGTTTTCAATCCCAGGATCAATGGATGTTTAGCAGGGGGATAAACATCTTTATATATTCCAGTGGGAAAAAGTATAATGGATTTGGTAAAATTTTACAGATGGCAGATTTTATTCATTTTGCAATGCATTTCAAACTATGATTGAAACAATATTTTAAAACATATGACTTATATGAGAAAAGAAAAAAATTAAAAATTCAGAAACTGTATTTTTTTCTTCTGTTGATACATTTTCTCTCTACAATTAAAACACTTTTATTTCTTGCCCTGGCCATATAGTTTGGTTGGAGAGCATCATTGATGTTCCTGTCTCTCTCTTTCTCCCTTTTCCTCTCTTGCTAAACTTAATAAATAAAAATTTAAAAAGATACTTTCATTACTTTTTTACTATAACTTAGCTTTTAAAACAAAATTTTAATGATTTTATAGTAGTTTACTTGCCTGAGATTTAAATATATTTTAAGAGGAAAATTATAATAATAATTAACTAGCTACTCAAAGGTAAAAATAGTTCTAGAAAGTATTCTCATTTTGTTCATTACAGATACGTGTGCTGTACTTAGTGAAGTAAGACCCAAATGTAATAAGTATCCTTCCATGGAACAAAAGGTACCAATACTGTAAGTGCATAGAAACTTCTTTTTTTATTTAATTATTTAAAAAAAAAAAATTTTTTTTTAATGGGGCGACATCAATAAATCAGTATACATATATTCAAAGGTAACAAGTCCAGGTTATCTTGTCGTTCAATTATGTTGCATACCCATCACCCAAAGTCAGATTGTCCTCTGTCACCTTCTATCTAGTTTTCTTTGTGCCCCTCCCCCTCCCCCTTTCCCTCTCCCTTTCCCCCATCCCCCCCCCCCCCCCCCCCCCGTAACCACCGCACTCTTATCAATGTCTCTTAGTTTCACTTCTATGTCCCACCTACGTATGGAATAATGCAGAAACTTTATTTTTTTAATATGACCTTTTCTCCTTTCTTTCCTTTGATTCCAACTGGCCTCATTCAGCACCCTGATTCACCTGCCTCCTTCTCCCAGGCAGAACCACTCCCTCCATCATTAAACCCTCAGAACAAGGGGGTTCTTGCCAGCATCAAAAAATCTTAGATACAAAATCTCCGGTCTACTGACTCCAGAGAAAGTGTCAAACTAGATGTAACATCTAGGCCTCAACTGTGGTTCAGCTTCCGGCCCAGAAAAATGACAAAAACAGAAGTGACTCATGGCTGATGTCAGGACCAGATGCACTGATCAGCCATCCCCTTACCCTACCGCAAACCAATCGGTAGAGACCATGACTTCTAACTACCTTAGACAACATGATTGATAATTTTTCCCTTCTATAACCCATCTCCTGGAAGCCATCTGGGAGCCAGCTCTTTGAGCATTATTAGCTCACCTGTCTCTGGGCGTGGATCACTTCCTAAAAAATAAATTGTTACTCTTTGCTGCAAGTTCCTGTTCATGGCTTATTGGTGAGGGCAAATGAACTCCTTGAGTTCAGTAACAACACATAACACTGTATATCAACTTAGAAATTTGCATCCACTTTGTTTGATGTGAAAGCTTTCAAGAAAGGAATCTCAAAGTTAATCAAATAATGACTTTAAAAAAGTATCAATCACCCATTTTATGAGTTGTGTGTGTGGGGGGCACAGAATAGGACATTTAAAACAAACAAACAAAAAACACCCCAAGTAACTAGTAAGAGCTAAAACAAGCTTTCATGGACTTTAATTCCCACAGTATTTAGCAAGCATTGAATTTAATCAGCATTATAAAAGTCTATGTAAATGTCTTGGACACTGAGAAAGGAAGGATAAGATTTTATTTAAGGTAGAGAAAATCAATTTAGTTGGATATAGTTTGAAAAAAACTGGACTTCATTCAGAATAATTTTCCCCAGGCTAAAATAAAAACCCCTTTCTCTTAAGAACTATTATGCCAAATTCTTTGACTTTTATATCTATTCTGAGTCAATTTTGGACATAAGTAGATACTAAAACAATATCATTTGAATCTATTTAGTGTAACAAAAAAAGCTATAGAAATTCCAGAAGAAAAAAATCTATTGACATACAAATCAGTTTGTAAGAAAACTTCAAAAGGACACTTAATTCATTCTATTGAATACCTTATCTTTAAATATCTGTATAAAAATTATAAAATTAAATTAATTTTTAAAAGGAATTTTAAAAAGCCTGTTAACTTTTTGTTCCAAAGACATATGTGAATACTTGTCCATCCATCTTACTAGCAAAAACCAGTTAATTTTGAAACCTGAACATTTAATATTCTTACATATATATTCCAACATCAAGACCTCTCTGTAATACTTATAGATATTAGACTACCAAATAACAAAATCTTATATTTTCTTTAAAAATAAGTGTTTACGCCTGACCAAGTGGTGGTGCAGTGGATAGAGTGTTGGACTGGGATGTGGAGGACCCAGGTTTGAGACCCCAAGGTCACCAGCTTCAGCGCAGGCTCATCTAGTTTGAACAAAAGCTCATCAGCTTGGACCCAAGGTCGCTGGCTCGAGTAAGGGGTTATTCAATCTGTTGTAGCCCCACTGTCAAGGCATATATGAGAAAGCAATCAATGAACAACTAAGGTGTCGCAAGGAAAAACTAATGATTGATGCTTCTCATCTCTCTCCATTCCTGTCTGTCCCTATCTATCCATCTCTCTGACTCTCTGTTTCTGAAAAAAAAAAAAAAAAAGAATAACTGTTTACCTAGATGTTTCACTTAGTAAATAACATTTTTCCTTTATAGGCTTACTTTAGATTGAACTGGAATTGTAGGTATGCAGGAGATAGAATTAAACACAGAGAGTTCAACACAAATGAAATTTTATTAGTAGCATTTGACCATCAGTACCTACTTATCTTACACACAAGGATAGAAGATTAGTTTTGAAGATAAGACATACAGGGTATATCAAAAGTAGGTTTATAGTTGTAACAAAATAAGTCATATAATAAT
Source organism: Saccopteryx leptura (assembly GCF_036850995.1). Lineage (NCBI taxonomy): Eukaryota > Metazoa > Chordata > Mammalia > Chiroptera > Emballonuridae > Saccopteryx > Saccopteryx leptura. The sequence goes on along the minus strand of NC_089514.1, from coordinate 54,166,816 downwards.
TAATAAATAATAAAATAATAAACTCTGCTTTGCATACTCACAACTGTAAGCCTACTCTTGCTGTTCCTCCCTGGATATAAGTGACTCTCACTCAGGTGTTGAAGAACATAAAAAATAGTCACTAACTTTGGGATTCTATTCTATTTGAGGGTGAAAGGAAGCACCTGGATTAGATCCAGAATTTCCTTTTAGGGATAAATTTCATTATCCACCATTATTCTTGGCTACTATGCATTTTTCTAGAAAATTCTTTCTAATACTCCATGGGAACACCTGAAATGAGCTCTAAAGAGTATCTCTTCTTGAGTATTCTAAGAATCTCACAGTAAGTATGCGGATCTTATAAATTTGGGCACCAACGTTTAAGTTTCAAATAATCAAATGAGGCCTGACCTGTGGTGGCGCAGTGGGATAAAGCGTCGACCTGGAACACTGAGGTTGCCGGTTCGAAACCTTGGGCTTGCCTGGTCAAGGCACATATGGGAGTTGGTGCTTCGTGCTCCTCCCCCTTCTCTCTCTCTCTCTCTCTGTCTCTCTCACTCCTCTCTCTCTAAAAAATCAATCAATAAATAAAATATTAAAAAAAAAAAAAAAAAAAAAAAAAAAGAAAATTCTTAAATAATCAAATGACTGAAATCCATGCCTGTGGATTTTTTGGAATAAATTTTACTCAAAATTCTCTAGGCTTCTGGTCTATTTATTTTCCTTGAGTAATCATGCCAAAAATTCTTTGTTAGAATTGATTCTCAAGCATAACACTGGGGAACAAAATTTTTGTTGCATCCACAAAAACACTTGTTCTTACCTAATTCAAGTGTGCTGATCTCAGATCTGACATCAGTTTTTCTCTGTAAGCTACAGTTTTATTGCAATTCAAGATTTTAGGTTTTTTATCTTATTGTAAAATTTTCAACATTTAGTTTAATATAATGAAGTAGAATGTCTTCTTGGGCATCATTTTTGTGAAAATATAATAATTTATATCATATAATGCAGTAAATACACTAACACACTAAAATATATGATTGTATCAGAATTTGTCTACAATTTCAAAATAAAACATATTAAAACACTTATTTTAATCATAAAATTTGCACAAAACTTATTTAAATTCTATTCAGGCAAAAATTTGCATTTGTAGCTCTTGTGTTTATGTACTTGTTGAGGACAATCTCGTTTGATGCTCCAGCAGTAGTCTACTCATCACTAATAGCTCCAAGATATTCGGAAAACTTACCAAGTGACTGCTCAGGAAGAGATTCTTAATGCTCATGCTACATTCAATGTCATGGAAAGCCAACAGCATCTTTTGAACCAGAAGTTCATAGTTTTCTGCTTTTTTGTTGCCAAGGAAGTTCTTTGTAACTGCCACAAAAGACTGCCATGCTGCTTTCTCCTCCTTATTCATCTTCCTGACAAATTCTTTGTCAGGTATGAGGGTTTGAATCTGAGGTCCATCGAAAACACCTGCTTTTATCTCTCGAAAGACAAGGCAAGAAAAGCAGAAACAATATGTTGAAAGCATTCACTTTTTCTATTCAAAGCCTGAACAAATTGCTTCATTAAGCCAAGTTTGATGTGAAGTGGGGGGAAAATGATCCTGTCTCAATTAATTACAGGTTCATTCACAATATTTTGCATCCCTACTTCCAGAGCTTCACATTTCAGCCACACCTTCTGTCTCTGGTGTTTCTTATGAGCTCCACTGTCCCACAAACACAGAAAGCAAGGATACTTTGTGAAACCTCTCTGTTGTCCTAGCAGGAAATTTACCATTTTAAGATCCACACAAATGATCCAGTTATGCTCCTCATACATCACAAAGTCGAGGACAATTTTTATGTCATTCTTACTAAGTCACTCAATTCATGTTGGCTAAACTGCTGAGGGGTTAATGACTGCTTGGCATCAGAAGAAGACCCTTCAGATTCTACAATCATTTCCTCATGCATCTTATCAAAATACACTTGATCACCATGTTCACTTTCTTTATCCTTAGAAGAAATAAAACCATTGAAAACTGGAACCAGGAGTGTCTCAGAGAGTGTGGGATAGGTCATATTGCTGAAGGAATGTTAGGATATGTGACCATATGCCGTTTTTTCTTGCCAATGCCCTTTGTATGGATCAGACTGAAATAACACTCACTGCTGTGGTCCTTAGGTTCACACCAAACCATGGGAATACCAAAAGGCATTCCTTTGTGTTTTCCTTTTGTCCAGTCATGAAGTATTTCCTCACAATTATGACACACAATATGAGGAGCCCAATTCTTATCTTGATCGCCAAGGGGAACTTGAAAATAGGCAATATATGTATGTGTCACAAATGATGAAATATTGCGCCTTTGATGTTGAAGTGTGTAATAGCCACATATATAACAGAAAGTGTCAGGACTATTCTTACATTTACACCTATTCGAAGAAGCCATGATTCAATTTTAAAACAAAATAAGTGGGTATTTTTATCAGATAATAATTTTTTACATTTAAAAACAACTACAATTATATAAAAGTGATGTTTATAAAACATTAATTGCCTTGTGGTTATGTTCAATCCAAAAGTTCTTGCCCTGTAACTTCAATTTAAAAACCAATGCATGTCATTAACTGTGACAAAGAGAAATTAAAATTGCATAAAAACTGGATTATGCACCAAAAAACAGATTTCAGATTTGGAATCAGCGATGCAAAAATATATAGAAACAGTTCTAAAACCTCATGCTACAGAAAATGAAAAAGAAATCCCATGGCTATTTCAGCTTAATACTGACTACTCTGTACCTATCTGGAAAAACAGGCTTATATGGAAGGAGGATCCCTCTATTATCTTAAATTCTGATTACATAATGGTCAGTTTTTCTATTAGCTCATCTCTCTTGAAGAAACTTATGCAGCTAGCAACACCCATTCATGCTATCAACATTCTCTCTCAAAATTTGCCCAGTTCAGAAGCTCTCTAAGTATATTTTTTGATTTTCTGGTTACCACAGATGATTGTTTTACCAGTTACTATTATATAATGTGTTACCATTTTCTCAGCCTTTTATAATACTTGCTTAAAAACTCACAATACAATTGTGAGCCAGCCATTCGCATATATTTTGGCTTTTGTTTATGGCACCATTCCACCTTTGGTATCAATTTGTTATTTGTCAGCTATCACTGAAATAATTTTGCACAACAAGCCACCATAGAAATTAGTGGCTTATAATAACAAATATTTAGTTATTTCTTGTATTTCTGCAGATCAGCTATAAGCTAGGTTCCAGCTCAACTCAAGGTTGCGGGTTGTGTTCAGGCATGTTTCATGTGTTTCTCTATACCTTTGGACAAGCAGTCACTGAGTACACTGAGTACATAAGAGGCCAAAGTTTAGGAGCCAAACAATTCAAGCTTGTTTAAGATTATTGTTTTAAGTCATACTCCCTAATACTTGATTGGCCAAAATACGTACAATGGGTGCAGCTCAATATCAATGAAGTGAAAAATATACTCCACCCACTCTATTGAACTACAAAGTCACCTGGTGGAATGAGGTAGTGCGGATTGAAGAAAAATTGTCTAAACTACATCTATCTATCCATCCCCCTATCTGTCCATCTATTGTTATCACCTATCTTGTGTTTATCTCCTTCCTATATGAAAAGTAGTAGAATCTTTACAAAGTAGCAGTATTGCAGCCAATGAGGTTTATCTGAAGCATAAATATTCCTAATTTAAAACTTTTCCCCAAACCCCCACCATGTTGACTTGAAATATAATCAGCATTAGCAATTTTTTAAAATTGCTATAGAGACTAAAAAAAAGTAGTAGAGCTATAACTTAATTCAAAACAATATAATACAATTTATAAATTAAACACTCATGATAAAAAAAAAACAGAAAGAGATTCATAGATACAGAGAACATTTTGATGCTTGCAAGATGAGAGGTTGTAAAGTACAATATAGGGAATATAGTCAAAAATATTTCAATAAATATCTATGGTGTAAGATGAATATGAGATTTATCGCGGTGATCACTTAGTAAGTTATATAATGTCTAATCACTGTTTTCTATATCTGAAACTAATATATTTATAATATTGTATGTCAATTGTAATTTAAAAATAAAGAAAATATTTAAAGTTAAAAAAATAAACTAATGTTCATAATGGACTTCTTTGGCTATTACAAATAATACCCACTGACATTATTTTTGTTTTTAAATTCCTCAAATATGATAAATTAAAAGTATTATTTCACAGCTCATTTATTATTTTATTTTTTTATAAATAAATTTTTATAAATGTGAGTGGGGTGACATCAATAAATCAGGGTACATATATTCAAAGAAAACATGTCCAGGTTATCTTGTCATTCAATTATGTTGCATACCCATCACCCAAAGTCAGATTGTCCTCTGTCACCCTCTATCTAGTTTTCTTTGTGCCCCTTCCCCTCTCCCTCCTTCCCTCCTGAGCCCCCATCCCCCCCACCCCTGGTAACCACCACACTCTTCTCCATGTCTCTTGGTCTCGTTATTATGTCCCACCAATGTATGGAATCATGTAGTTCTTCTTTTTTTCTGATTAACTTATTTCATTCCGTATAATGTTATCAAGATCCTACCATTTTGTTGTAAATGATCCGATGTCATAATTTCTTATGGCTGAGTAGTATTCCATAGTGTATATGTGCCACATCTTCTTTATCCAGTCTTCTATTGAGGGCTTTTGGGTTGTTTCCATGTCTTGGCCAATATGAACAATACTACAATGAACATGGGGCTACATGTGTCTTTACATATCAATGTTTCTGAGTTTTGGGGGTATATACCCAGTAGAGGGATTGCTGGGTCATAAGGTAGTTCTATTTTCAGTTTTTTGAGGAACCACCATACTTTCTTCCATAATGGTTGTACTACTTTACAGTCCCACAGTTGGCTTCAGTCTCGTTGGTAGTCAAGGCTTGTTAGCGTTTGCAGGATCCAACAATAAGAGAGTCTGTTTTCCTAGAGCCTCTCTCCTAGTCTCTCCTTCCAGAATTAGCAGCCTGGTGATCCAGCTATGAGGCTGCTGTTGCCTCTGACTGGGGAGTTAGAAGCTCAAAGAGCTGGAAAATCCCCACTCTAACCCCACTCAACGCAGGGCTCTGGGTAAGGCTCTGGCAGTCAGAGCTGCCAGCATATTCAGGCGGGGCTGGGAGCCAATTGCTCTCAAGGTGACTTTCAATGAGCCTCTAGGCCTGTTCAGTACACCTAGCACTCTGTGGGACCACTCTCCCCAGGCTTTCCGCACTTTGTAGCCTGTTTTGGCTGGGAAGAAGATGCCCTAGTTGCTGCCTGCAGTACAGGAGGTTTTACCATCTGCCAAGTCCCTCTTGTTAGTGTATATCCCTGAGTATGAAAGCTCTGCCAATCAGAAGTTGCCCCCACCCCTTTAGCAAGAGGCACTAAAAAAATATCATGCCTCTTGTCTTGGATCGCTGATCTGAGAGAAATCTTATCAATTAAAGCCCTGTAGGTCAGTTGGGAGGTGCGCAGACTGTAGGTTAAGCTAATTTCAGTGATTGGATCCACAGATGTGCTCCAGGACAGACTGCAAGCTGCCTGCATGCCCCTCCCCATGCTTGATTGTTAGAAGCTCGGGCGTAGGGAAGTTTGCTTTGGCGCACTCCCTGCTTACCACTGGTGGTTGTGGTGCACTGGGCGCATGGGAGAATGGGGTGCACTGGGTACACAGGTGAGTGGGGTGATCTTGGCACGGGCGAATGGGGTGTTCTGGGCACACCAGTGGCTTGGGACGCTCGCGGTGCATGAGCCCCTGGAGACGCTCAAGGTGCACGGGACACTCATGGCACACGGGCCGTTGGGGACGCTCACTGCATGCTGTGCCACTGCGTGGGGTACGCAGTTTCTCACGCTGCGCGGGCAGCTGCTTGCAGCATGTGGGCTGTTGCTCCCCGAGTGTGGGCGGGCAGTTGCTCGTGTGGGTTGACTCACCGCAGGTACACTCCCTCCTCAGCTGGAACAAACGTCCCTGCCGCAGTAAGCTTCCTCCACACCCTCAGCTCCCTCCCGACTCTCAGTTCCAAGTGAAAGCAGCCCTTTTGCCTTCAGTGTGTATGGAACACCCTGATGCTCCAAGGATAGATTTTTCTTTTCTAGTTGATAAATTTGTTGAAATTTTGGGGAGATCTGTGGGACGCACTGCTCATGGCGCCATTTCCGTGACATCACCCCACCTCTTGGTATCTTAAAAGCCATGCTCAGAATATCTTGCTGAGGGGATTGAGGATCCCCATCCACCTATATAAATCTTTTCCACATATCTGGGCTATTTGGAAAAAGAAAAAATAGTGTTATTAGCTGGATCAAATAAAGAAGGTAGTAGTTTGCAGGAGAGAAAGATTTGGCATCTCCTGTTCATCAGCATTCAAAAGAAATTTAAAGTTTTTTAAGTAAAAAGCATGATATGGTAGACCCATAGTAGTTTCAGGATATGGCTCCCCACTTTTAAATTTTTTTAAATTGAACTTAAAACATTTGCTGGGTACATTTTAATAATACCTTGACTTTAAAGATTGTAAGATATACACATAATTCGAAAGGTATGACAAAATACAGTGAATGCTTTTGCTCCATATGCAGGAGCATTGTCAGTTTAACCAGTTTAGGAAATCCAATAATAGAACAATGCATACAGACAAAGAGCTATAACATGCTTAGCAGCCTCTCCTGTTCTGACAGAGGTTACCATAAATCCAGAATATGTATCCACTGTAACGTGGACATAGGACTGTTTGCCAAATGAAGGTATATGAGTAACATGCATTTGCCAAAGTTGTCCTGGTAGGGGTCCTTGAGGGTTAACTCCAAGTGAAAGGACAGATTATAGTATAGGACCCCTTGGACAGGATTACCCAATCTGCCATGCTGCTTCCCGAACTTTTTATTCTTTATTAATTCTTATTAGTGCTATCAACATGACCACCCTCAGATGCCATTAAGAAAAAGGAAATCAAATATCATGGATACAAAAGATAGAGAAGTAGCACAGATAGATGTGAAAAATCTATGGAGAAAAAATTTAATATATTGGAAACCATGGAGCTAAATGGCAGAGAATTGAAAATAGAAATTCTGAAAATTCTCAGAGATATACAAGAAAACACAGAAAGGCAATTTAGGGAGCTCAGAAAACAACTCAATGAACACAAAGAATATATTACCAAGTAAATTGAAACTATAAAAACAAATCAAACAGAGATGAAAAACTCAATTCATGAACTGAAAAACTAGGTAACAAGCTTAACTAATAGAACAGGCCAGATAGAAGGTAGGATTAGTGACATAGAAGACAAGCAACTTGAGAGAGAAGAAAGAGACTCAAAATTTAAAAAAAATGAGAAAGCCCTACAGGAATTGTCTGACTCCATCAAAAAGAATAACATAAGAGTAATAGGTATATCAGAGGGAGAAGAGAGAGAAAATGGAATGGAGAATATACTCAAACAAATAATAAGACGAGAACTTCCCAAGCCTATGGAAAGAACTAAAGCCTCAAATTCAAGAAGCAAACAGAACACAGAGTTTTCTTAACCACACAAACCTACTCCAAGGCACATATTAATGAAGATGGCACAAACCAACGACAAAGAAAAAATACTCAAGGCAGCCAGGGAAAAGAAGAATACAACATATAAAGGAAATGAGATTATCATCAGATTTCTCAGCAGAAACTCTACAAGCTAGAAGAGAGTGGACCCCAATATTTGAAGCCCTGAAAGAGATGAACTTTCAGCCAAGAATACTATACCCATCAAAGCTATCCTTCAAGTATAAAGGAGATATAAAAACATTCACAAATACAGAAAAGATGAGGGAATTTATCATCAGAAAGCTCCCACTCTAGGTAATACTAAAGGGGGTTTTCCAACCAGATTCAAAGAACAAAATAATACAAAACCACAAGTAACAGCTCCACCAAAAACACAACAAAACCAAACTTATACTGTGATAACAAAAGAAAAAAAAGGGGGGGAGGATGGAGATTAACAGTAGCAAAGGATGAGGAAGCGCAGAAACACTCATAAGATAGGGTACTACAATGAATATGGCAGGTACCCTTTTCATGACTTAATGGTAACCACCCTTGAAAAAACCATCACAGAAACACATGACTTAAAAAAAGTAGCAACAGAGGAAAAAAGTATGGAATACAAACAAACAAAAACAAACGATAGAAAAAAAGAGAAGAATCAAACAACATACAAAACTAACAGAAAACAATTTATAAAATGGCAATAGGGAACCCACAAGTGTCAATAATTACACTAAATGTAAATGGATTCAACTTACCAATAAAAAGACACAGAATAGAAGAATGGATTAAAAAAGAAAATCCAACTATATGCTGCCTACAAGAAACACATCTAAGCAACAAGGATAAAAACAAATTCAAAGTGAAAGGCTGGAAAACAATACTCCAAGCAAATAACATCCAAAAAAAAAAAAGCAGGTATAGCAATACTCATATCTAATAATGCTGACTACAAGACAGAAAAAGTACTCAGAGTCAAAAATGGTCATTTCATAATGATTAAGGGGACACTGAATCAAGAAGACATAACAATCCTTAATATATATGAACCAAACCAAGGAGCACCAAAATATATAAGACAGCTACTTATTGACCTAAAAACAAAAACTGACAAAAATACAATCATACTTGGAGATCTCAATACACCGCAGACGGCTCGAGATGGTTCATCCAAACAGAGAATCAATAAAGATATAGTGGCCTTAAACAAAACACTAGAGCACCTGGATATGATAGACATCTACAGGACATTTCATCCCAAAGTGACAGAGTATACATTTTTCTCTAGTGCACATGGAACATTCTCAAGAATTGACCATATGTTGGGCCACAAAGACAACATCAGCAAATTCAGATAAATTGAAATTGTGCCAAGCATATTTTCTGATCATAAAGCCTTGAAACTAGAATTCAACTGCAAAAAAGAGGAAAAAAACCCCACAAAAATGTGGAAACTAAACAACATTCTTTTAATAAATGAATGGGTCAAAGAAGAAATAAGCGCAGAGATCAAAAGATATATACAGACAAAGGAAAATAACAATATGACATCTCAGAATCTCTGGGATGCAGCAAAAGCAGTAATAAGAGGAAAGTTCATATCACTTCAGGCCTATATGAACAAAGAAGAGAGAGCCCAAGTGAACCTCTTAACTTCACACCTTAAAGAACTAGAAAAAGAAGAACAAAGACAGCCCAAAACCAGCTGAAGAAAGGAAATCATAAAAATCAGAGCAGAAATAAATGAAATAGAGAACAAAAAAACTATTAAAAAAATTAATAGAAAAAGGAGCTAGTTCTATGAAAAGATCAACCAAATTGACAAACCTTTGACAAGACTCACCAAGGAAAAAAGAGAAAGGACTTATATAAATAAAATCCAAAATGAAAGAGGAGAAATCACTACAGACACATATATATACAAAGAATTATTGTAGAATACTATGAAAAACGATATGCCACTGAATTCAACAATCTAGAAGAAGTGGATAAATTCCGAGAACAACACAACGTTCCTAGACTGAGTGATGAAGAAGCAGAAGCCTAAATAGACCAATTAGCAGGGAAAAAATAGAAAAAACTATTAAAAACCTCCCCCAAAATAAAAGTCCAGGCCCAGATGATTATACTAGTGAATTCTTTCAAACATTCAAGGAAGACTTGGTTCCTATTCTACTCAAAGTCTTCCAAAAAATTGAAGAAGAAGCAATACTTCCAAACACATTTTATGAGGGCAACATAACCCTCATACTGAAACCTGGCAAAGATGGCACAAAGAAAGGAAACTATAGACCAATATCTCTAATGAATACAGATGCTAAAATACTAAAGAAAATACTGGCAAATTGAATACAACAACATATTAAAAAAAAATACATCATGATCAAGTGGGATTCATCCCAGAATCTCAAAGTTGGTTCAACATACATAAAACAGTAAACATAATACACCATATCAACAAAACAAAGAACAAAAACCACATGATCTTATCAATAGATGCAGAAAAGGCATTTGCTAAAATACAACACAACTTTATATTTAAGACACTCAACAAAATGAGTATAGAAGGAAAATATTTCAACATGATAAAGGCCTTATATGATAAACCATCAGCCAACATCATATTAAATGGCATAAAACTGAGGACTATCCACCTTAAATCAGGAACAAGACAGGGCTGTCCACTCTCTGCACTCTTATTAAACATGCTGCTAGAATTTCTGGCTAGAGCAATCAGACAAGTGAAAGAAGTAAAAGGCATCCATATCAGAAAAGAAGAAGTAAAGGTATCATTTTTTGCAGATGATATGATCCTGTATATCAAAAACGCGAAGGACTCCACAAAAAGTTTACTAGAAACAATAAACCAATACAGTAAGGTAAAGGAAATAAAATTAACATACAAAAGTCCATAGCCTTTCTATATGCCATCAATGAAATATTAGAAAACGAACTCAAAAAAATAATCCCCTTCACGATTGCAACAACAACAACAAAATACCTAGGAATAAACATAACAAAGAATGTAAAGGACCTATATAATGAAAACTACAACTCATTGTTAAGAGAAATCGAAAAAGACACAATAAGATGGAAAAATATTCCATGTTCTTGGATAGGAAGAATAAATATAATCAAAATGGCCATTTATTATACCCAAAGCAATTTATAAATTTAATGCAATTCCCATCAAAATTCCTATGACATTTTTTAAGGAAATGGAACAAAAAATCATCAGATTTATATGGAAATATAAAAAACCCAGAATAACCAAAGCAATCCTAAGGAACAGAATGAAGCTGGGGGCATAACAATACCTGACTTCAAACTATATTATAGGGCCACGACAATCAAAACAGCATGGTATTGGCAGAAAAATAGACACTCAGACCAATGGAACAGAATACAAAGCCCAGAAATAAAACCACATGTATATGGTCAAATAGTTTTTGATAAAAGGGCCAAAAACACACAATAGAGAAAAGAAAGCCTCCTCAACAAATGTTGCTGGGAAAACTGGAAAGCCACATGAAAAAGAATGAAACTCGACTACAGCTTGTCCCCATGTACTAAATTTAATTCAAAATGGATCAAAGACCTAAACATAAGACCTGAAACAATAAAGTACATAGAAGAAGACATAGGTACTAAACTCATGGACCTTGGTTTTAAAGAGCATTTTATGAATTTGACTCCAAAGGCAAGAGAAGTGAAGGCAAAGATAAATGAATAGGACTACATCAGACTAAAAAGTTTTTGCTCAGCAAGAGAAACTGACATCAAAAGAAACAGACAGCCAACTAAATGGAAAATGATATTTTCAAACAGCAGCTCAGATAAGAGCCTAATATCCAAAATTTACAAAGAACTCATACAACTCAACAACAAACAAACAAACAATCCAAGAAAAAATGGAAGAGGACATGAACAGACACTTCTCCCAGGAAGAAATACAAATGGCCAACAGATATATGAAAAGATGCTCATCTTCATTAGTTATTACAGAAATGCAAATCAAAACTACAATGAGATACCACCTCACACCTGTTAGATTAGCTATTATCAACAAGACAGGTAATAGCAAATGTTGGAGAGGCTGTGGAGAAAAGGGAACCCTCATTCACTGTTGGTGGGAATGTAAAGTAGTACAACCATTATGGAAGAAAGTATGGTGGTTCCTCAAAAAACTGAAAATAGAACTACCTTATGACCCAGCAATCCCTCTACTGGGTATATACCCCCAAAACTCAGAAACATTGATATGTAAAGACACATGTAGCCCCAAGTTCATTGTAGCACTGTTTACAGTGGCCAAGACATGAAAACAACCAAAAACCCCTTCAATAGAAGACTGGATAAAGAAGATGTGGCACATATACACTATGGAATACTACTCAGCCATAAGAAATGATGACATCGGATCATTTACAACAAAATGGTGGGATCTTGATAACATTATACGGAATGAAATAAGTAAATCAGAAAAAACCAAGAACTACATGATTCCGTACATTGGTGGGACATAAAAATGAGACTAAGAGACATGGACAAGAGTGTGGTGGTTAACAGGGGTGGGGGGAGTTAGGACATGGGAGGGAAGGAGGGAGAGGGGAAGGGGGAGGGGGAGGGGCACAAAGAAAATTAGAGGGTGACGAAGGACAATCTGACTCTGGGCAATGGGTATGCAACATAATTGAATGACAAGATAACCTGGACATGTTTTCTTTGAATATATGTACCCTGATTTATTAAAGTCACCCCATTAACATAAATAAAAATTTATTAAAAAAAAAAAAGATACCAAGAGGCAGAAGAAGCCCAATAGAGATCAGGGGAACTATCAGCTTTTAGGATACATCCTTAAAGGCTCCAACACCTCAGAGGGGTCCTATAGGATGCCTTCTGGCTCCTGCTTTAATAGTGGAAACGAAGGTCATTGAGCTAAAACCTGCCAGACTTACATGCCTCTGCTGTGAGGAAACAGGGACACTGGAAGGTAGGCTTTTCCCTCGCTCCTCTAAGGGAGGGTTCAGTCTCTTCCAGCCCTGCTCCAGCCACCTATGACCTAACCTTGCCCAGAATGCTGGGGTTTGCCACTGAAGGCTGAATGTACCCAGGGCCATTGGCCCCATCTACGACACTGTGGATGAGCCTAGGGTATTTCTTCCAAGAAGCAGGTAAACTGATCTCATTTGCACAAGGGCCACTTAACTATGTCTTGCCTGAATAGTCAGGTTTTTTATTCTTCCCTCAAAGATTTCTGTTGTGGGTGTTGATAGTCCTATTTTCTGCTGCTTTGTTTAATATATAGTGTTTCCTTTATTCCTCCTACCTCAATGCCCAACTCATATTTCAGGTTTGGACCTACTCCTAATTTAGAGCTCTCTTTCCCCCTTTTGCCAACTTCTATTATGAATCTACCTTTGCCACCCAGCTTAGTGTATCCCAAGGTTCTCTTTACCAAGCCACAGTCACAGAGCTCCAGGGAAAAGCAACCTGGTCTCATCTCTCCAGGCAGAGGAGAACAGAAGCTACATCTCCACACATGCTGCAGATGGCTTTTCCAATCTCCCTGAATCATTACCAGCTGGAAGCAGCGGTCATTGGGACTTGGACGTAAGCTGCAAAGTATAGAATGGTGACAACAATTCCAGTGCCATGCGGATTTTTTCTGGATGTGGACTTTTCCTGGACTCCTGCTCCTTGTGACAACTCCTAACAGACTGAACTGGGGTTGGGTTGCATTTTTTAGGAATTTGGCATGGTGTTGGGGCCAACTTGGTTATGGATTCTTGCTGTATTGGCCAAGAGTTTGCTTAAAGGCTTTAATCAGTGTAAAAAAAAAATAGAAGACTAGATAAAGAAGATGTGGCACATATACACCATGGTATACTATTCAACCATAAGAAATGATGACATCGGATCACTTATAACAAAATGGTGGGATCTTGATAACATTATACGGAGTGAAATAAGTAAATCAGAGAAAAACAAGAACTGCAGGATTCTACACATTGGTGGGACATAAAAATGAGACTAAAAGACATGGACAAGAGTGTTGTGGTTATGGGGGGGGAGGCGGTGAGGAGGAGAGTGAGGGAGAGGGGAAGGGGGAGGGGGAGGGGCACAAAGAAAACTAGATAGAAGGTGATGGAGGACAATCTGACTTTGGGTGATGGATATGCAACAGAATTGAATGACAAGATAACCTGGACATATTTTCTTTGAATATATGTACCCTGATTTATTGATGTCAACCCATTAAAATTAATAAAAAATTATTTATTTTAAAAATAAATAAAGAATAAAAAGTAAAAAGAAAAAGTAAAAAGAATGGAAAAAAATTTGTAACAAAAAACACAAAAAACCCAATAATAATTTATTACTCCCCCCCTTTTTCTTTCTTCTCTTTCCCTCCTCTTCCCTCCTCCTTAAGAAAATATCATGATGAACTGTGAGTTATATTATGCTAAATGGAACAAAAACTGCCTATAATGGTAGGCCTGAGTTGGGGAGAAGTGTTCAAGAGGCAAAAAAGGAAGTAGGGACCCACAAAATGCAAAAAAAGAAAAAATTTGGGTCAAGTATAAAATGATTTGCTTGTAAGTGATGATTGACTAAGAGATTTAATAAGAGGTATAAGAGGCAAACAGAAAAAAATGAAAGAAAAAAAAAACTATTGTATTAAGTTGAGCAAAAACTAAATAGAATGGAGATCCTGGGTTGAGAGGAATGCTAATGAGTTAAAAAGCGAAGTAAAAAGCACCCAAAATGCCACAAAAAATAAAAAGCTTGAGTCCCAAATTAAATAATTTGTTTGTGATTGAGGATTGAATGAGAGGAATAGTAAAAGGAGAAAAGAAGAAACTAATAGAGAGGGAGAAATAAGAAAAGGGGGAAAAGGAAAAGAAGAAAAAAGAAAAAAAAAAGAAAAAAAGAGAGAGTTAAGGGTTTTGGAGTGCAACCCTCATGGAGAGTAAGGAAGAAGAAAAGAAATAAAATGTAACACTTATGGGTAGTGTAGTTCAAGAAGAGGAAAGAATAAGACAGGCAGAGAATAAATGAACCAAGGTGGAGAAAATAGAAATAATAATAATAAAGGTAAGAAAATGAAAGAAACAAAAAAATAGTGGAACAAGTTATAAAATCTGTGGATTTTTCTTGATTTTGAGAGGTTAACTTCTTCTTCCTCTTTCTCTCCTCTCCCTCTTCCTGGTCAGTGACTCTGTACCCCAGGCTCTGCCCTGTGGCATGCTTAGGTAGGGATTTGCAGTTGATGAGACTCTACGGCGATGTCATATATTAGGCTTCAGTCTTGTTGGTAGTCAAGGCTTGTTAGCGTTTGCAGGCTCCGACAATGAGAGAGTCTGTTTTCCTAGAGCCTCTCTCCTAGTCTCTCCTTCCTGAATTAGCAGCCTGATTATCCAGTTATGAGGCTGCCACTGCCTCTGCCTGGGGAGTGTAAGGCTCAAAAATCTGGCAAATCCCCACTCTATCCCCACTCAATGCAGGGCTCTGAGTAAGCCTCTGGCAGTCAGAGCCGCCAGCATAATCAGGTGGGACTGGGAGCCAGTTGTTCTGAAGGTGTCTTTCTATGATCCTCCAGGCCTGTTCAGCATGCCTAGCACTCTGTGGGACCACTCTCCCCAGGCTTTCTGCACTTTGTAACCTGTTTTGGCTGGGAAGAAGATGCCCTAGTCGCTGCCTGCAGTACAGGAGGTCTTAACATCTGCCAAGTCCCTCTTTTTAGCATATATCCCTGAGTATGAAAGCTCTGCCAATCAGAAGTTGCCCCCACCCCTACCTGCATAGCAAGAGGCACTAAAAAATATCATGCCTCTTGTCATGGATCGCTGAACTTAGAGAGATCTTGTCAATTAGAGCCGCGTAGGTCAGTTGGGAGGTGAGCAGACTGTGGGTTAAGCTAATTTCAGCGATTGGATCAGCCGATCTGCTCCAGAAAGGACTGCAAGCTGCCTGTGTGCCCCTCCCCCGATGCTTGATTGTTAGCTTGAATGGCTGGGTGAGGTGACCCGCCTGCCCAGAGAAGCTCGGGTGTAGGGAACTTTGCGGGAACTTTGCTTTGGCGCACTCCCTGCGCGCCACTGACAGCTGCTGCTCGAGGCGCGAGGCGCAGGTGTTTGCTCGCGTGGGCTGATTCACCACAGGCACACTCTTTCCTCAGCATGAATGTCTATGCCACAGCCTAGCTTCCTCCACACCCTTAGCCCCCCCCCCAACTCTCAGTTCCAAGTAAAAGCAGCCTTTGCTCAGGCTAGTGAGGAAGGCAGAGTGTTTTTTTGTCCGACTTATTTCCTTCAGGGTTGATTATATATTTAGTCAATTTTTTGCTCAATCCTACCTTCGCCTTCAGTGTGTGGAACTCCCGGACGCTCCAAGGATATATTTTTCTGTCTCTGGTTGATGAACTTGTTGAAATTTTGGGGAGATTTGTCGGTTGCACTCTTCATGGAGCCATTTCTTTGACGTCACTCACAGCTCATTTATAAAAAAGGGAATGGTATGTTAGAAATTTAAGCAATGAGTTTAACAACCCTTTTAATAGATAATTCAAGTGAAATTATCATACTTCCTTATGGAATAACTTGTAGCTAATTTTTAAAATAAAAAGAATAAGTACACATTTGTTCTAAATAATTTTTAAGATATCAAAGAAGCTTATATTTTAAAAAGGTATGTCTGGACAAATTGAATCAAAATTTTTTTTCATATTTTAATTGAAAACTTATGCCTCCAATATAATGAGTGTGAATCAATATACAAATATTTCTTAGATATGAGTACTTTTGTTAATTTCTTAATTTAAAATATCAATAAAAATAAGTACTATTTTTCCAATTTTAAAAAAACACTCATCAATTGGTCATATCCTTCTACCCCTCTATTTACATGATAATATATACACACATATAATTTATTACATATATGCATATATATACACATATGTAATATAATATATAATACATAATATATATAACAATTTATTTTATAATGTATATGCATTCTATACTATACAGGCATATTATATAATCTTTATTCAATCACTTTACTGGTAATGTCCTGAAAAAAGTAAAGCTTTAATTGAAATCTTTGGATAACTGTCTGAAGAATCATTTGTTCACCCATTGTTTTATAAAACATTTAATGATCTTACTATAGGGTAGATATTGTGATAATAACTGTGATTTATAACCAAAGTCCTTTTTTTTGCTCTTCTTTTTTTATTTATAGCAGTTATTTATATAGAGAAAAAAATTATCTTTTTATGATATATTGCAAATAACTTTATTCTTTACTTTATCCTATATGTTTGTTTAGGTTTGTTTTTGATTTAGATGTAGTCGAATTTATCATGTATTTGATTTCTATGTTACTGAATTAATCAATGTTTATCAATTCTGAATTTGAATATTAGTCCTAGGAGATATGTATCTTTCAGTACTTGATAGCACATCTAAAAGAGCCAATGTGAAATCTTGGATGTATTATCTTATGAGTCTCTAAGGAAATGACTGTGCTAGAAAAGCAAAATAAAACAAAACAAATAAAAACAGAAAGAAATACACTCTTTTGAATTTGTGACTCATAGATGCCAAGAAGAAGAAAAGGAATATACACTTATAAAACAGATATTTTTATACATGAAGCATCAATGTTCCACAGAAATTTAGGCTAGAAGTATGTTTTTCATTTAATTTCTAATCATAGGAAATTTTTAGAAGTGAGCAGACTCATCTTAAACTGTCAGTTGTAAAATGAACTAGGTTTTATGAATAGAGAGTGGGAAGCATAGTCACTTACTTCCATGGAACATATAGAAAACCTCTTCTTGGCTGTGATTTGCCACAGCCAAGCACTTTTGAAATCTGAATCTGCTACACTAATCCAAGATTTTCCTGATGTGGCATCCAGCCTCATCAGGCACCCAGGTGCTAAGCATTCCTCACAGTATAAAGAGTCGATGAGTTGAAGTTAACCAGACCTTTTGTAGAAGTCAAAAATGTGGTTTCTAGCCAGGAAAACAAGAGCATTGTCCACATGAGTGACAACCTAAGATACCGGGGTAGGGGTCAAAATGAACAGTCACCATTGGAGTACTCTCCAGTGACAGAAAATGTTTGCTTTTGTTTAGAGTTGTGAGTATGTATGTGTGTGTGTATGTGTAAGGGTTTGTGTGCATGTGCTTGTGCATGGGAAGTGAGGATGCTATATGTTTAAACAAGGAGAAATATATCATTCTTATCTAAATTTATGCTGAAAATATGACACTTGTGAAAGTAAGCACATTTTTGTTCCTGACAGTAGCTTGCCTTGTTATAGTCAATGCACATTCCTTCTGTTCATTAGGAAGCTATTAATAGATAAGTTTATATAAAGAATAACACAAAGTTATTTCACTCTAAACATTTTTAAAAATATTTACTTTAATTGTCTCCCTAGGCTTGTTATAGGGATGAAGGTGATCAAAGATCCAGTGCTAATGTCGAAAAGTTTCTGTGCCAGTCATGCCATTAAGATATTCAACACGCTGTACTATAAAATAATTGGATATTGGAGAGCCTTGAGAATTTGTAAAAATCATTTTGGCAACCAAACATTTATGATTTTACAGTAGAGAAGTTAAAGATTGTTTAATGTCAAGAAATGTTAGAAAGAACATCTGAGCAAAATCAGGCATATTATTATTGAATTCCACTCCCCTAATTCATATTATTAAACTCCTTCTTAAAAATTTTTTTCTTAAGTGAGAAGCAAGGAGGCAGAGAGACGGACTCCCACATGCGCCCTGACTGAGATCCACCAGGCAAACCCCTATGGGACTAGGCTCTGAGCATCTGGGAGCATCTGGGAATGTTGCTCTGTTGCTTGACAACCAAGCTATTTTAGCAGCTGAGGCAAGGCCATGGAACCATTCTCAACACTGGGGGCCAACTGCTCCAACTGAGCCATGGCTGCAGGATAGGAACAGACTGAGAGAGAAAGAGGAAAAGAGAGAGAGAGGAGGGATAGTGGGAGGGGGAAGGGGAAGGGTGGAGAAGCAGAAGGTCGCTTCTTTTGTGTGTCCTGACTGGGAATTGAACCCAGACATCCATACGCTGGGCTGACGCTCTACTGCTGAGCCAACCAGCCAGGACCTACTAAACTCTTTAGATTACTTTAATCTTATAAATCATTAAATCTTGCCTGCCCTTTCCAAACTGTTCCAAACACACTTACTGTTCCCTATATTTTACATGCATCTTGAGAAATATAATGCCAGTTCTTAGATCCCGTGTCCATATTGTTGATATTTATGGGAAAGATCAGAGGCAAAAAAAAAAAAAAAATAGAAAAAATATCTTTGTAACAAATCCTTTGATATTTTGGTAATTTTGCATGGATGAGAAAATCACATTCTCAGGCTAACACACATTTAAGAGCAAAGGTACAATAAGTTTGAAGATGAAGATACAGTAGAACTTCATCTAAACATGATTGAACATCACATCAATTTAGAAATAACCCTTATAAAATTTGATTACTCTTTCCTCAATTAAAATGGGATAAACACATTTTATACACAAAGCAGTATATATATTATAATTATATTACTGGCCTCGAAGGTTTAAATATGAATCCTGTTTCATAGCTGCTAAATTATAAAATTATACCATTGAAATATTACTGAAAAATTAATATTTATACATACTGAGAACATTTTATACAATTGTTTTGTACCAAATAAATAGAGGTTATACTTAGGAAAATACAGTATTTATATTTACTGCTATTAGTTATCATTTTATGAAACAATTATAGTAAAATAATTGCAGGGCCGGAATTTTATCTGATCACAATTTTATAAGCCAAAATATACTTATGTTGATCCTCTTTTTCTGACAACCTTGTGATAATCTAATAGTAATATAATGTAAGTCAAATTGTGGTTTACATATTTAAACATCTTATTAGATATTTTGAAGTTCAGATTTCTTAAAAATATAAAAATAGTTTAAATAAACACACTTTCCATAGAAACTAAGGAGGATACATATATTCAGTTTTTTAGAAAAGAAAAGATAATTAGGTTAGAGTGGGGAGTAGCCCCTTAAAATACTGTACTACTATGCCCTGACTGCATCAAGTGAACTAAGTGTGATTCTGCGAGGTAATATTTCTAAATTTGGTGTTAACCCTTGTGATTAAAGTTGAGTTTCTTTCTTCATCCAATAATACCTGTTTATTTCTTGTATAGTATGAAAGTTAAATATTAGAAATTACTATAACTATAATAAGGCTGGTAATCACTTTGAGAAAGACATGGTAAATCAGAAAAAAACATTTGTTTTTAAACATTCTATCCAATGAAGAGAAGGGTTAACTGGTGAAATATAAAACCTTCACTTATCTAAAGCACTTATATATTCTTACTTTAAATTAATTCTTATATTTTTTAAATATTCAACTTGAACTGTACTGTATGCTAAATTTAAAAGATACAATTTTATGTGAGAATATTATTTCTGTCTAAAGAAACAACAACACATACTTTTTAGAAGATCAAGATGTACCTGTGAGTAATGCTGTTAAAGCAGGAAATCAATCATTTATCCTTTTTTCTACTCTGGGCAAAAAAATGGCATTTTTCCAAATCTTACTCAGCTCCAAATCTTATAGAAAAAAGGGCAGTGCCAATCTCATGGTTTAAATAAATATGACAAATAAAAAACTCAGAAATTACTTCATATTAATATCTCAGAATCTTATTCTACCACAGTTACTGGTATAGGCAAGATCAGGGGCCCTTGGTCACAAAATCACTGACCCTCTAAGTGGAATTGTATCCTTTCATTCTTAGGTTAGAAATTTAAACCCATACTACTCTGCTTAAATGTGTTGTTCTAACAGTATACAGAAAGTTGGATGACTGGATAAAGTGGAAATTATAGCAGACTTTTGCTGTAATATTCTTCTTATGATGTATGTCACAATTTATCTTGTTGGATAAAGGGACCCAGAAAACTTGCTAATTTTGTCATTTCAATAAAGTAATACTCTAGAGTGAGTTAAGATAGGTTTTCCTGTCTTTTTGTTTGTTGTAGTTGTTGTTTTTGAGAGAGAGAGGCAGGAAGAGAGAGAGAGAGAGAGAGAGAGAGAGAGAGAGGGAGAGAGACAAGAACATGGAACTACTCCTGTATTTGCCCTGACAGGGGATCAAACTGTCAATTTCTGGCTCTGGGACGATGCTCCAACTGAACAAGCTATCCAGCCAGGACTTAAGATAGTTTTAGTTTAAAATAAATTTCACATATTATCTCTTATAGAGTCGCAGTGTTTCAATGTTTACTTCACAAAAAGAAACTCAATGAGGTATGTTATTAAGATAAAAACCATAAGTCCTTTTGAGTAGCAGAAATTTTTATGAGGCAGCATGTCTGACCAGGTGGTGGCGCAGTGGATAGAGCGTCGAACTGGGATGCAGCAGGAGGCAGCACGATTGAGTTAAGGGACCTAACCTTGTTTTGGATTTTATCTTTGCCTATTTATTTCTTTATATATATATATATTTTTTTAGTGTATTGTGTTGACATGGTTTCAGTGTCCCATTCAATATAACATCCTCTACACACCACATTATGAACCCCTACCCATGTGCCCATTTCTTCATTTTCAGAATATTTTTCTGAAGATAAAATTTTAATTTTTGAACACAGTACTTCTCAGTTCTTATATAAGTACTTTAAATTATGTTCACAAACAGAACTAATTTTTCTTTAAGGCATTGTTTTTCTCTTCCACATCATATTATAAACATCTAAAAGAAGCAAGGTAGAACTTTGAATATTCAGTGTTGAAATCACCTTAATTATGCACAAGATCTTTATATTTCCTTTCTGTTTTTCTCATTACTACAGATTACATTTTCTGCCACTCTCTATCAGCATGTGATGGGTGCCTTTTCTCCACCATTCTTTAATCCCTCATCAACAGGCTACTTGAGTCCCTTCCAACTTATAATATCCACTTCCTCAGTGTCCTTCCAGCTTTGGCCCACTGCCTCATTTGAAGCTAATGTCACATATTTTCAATTTCTTTGTTTTTCATGCAGCTGCTCCACTTCTAGAAACTAAATTCTGTTTGTTATTTATTATGGCATAGTGAATTACCCCAACATTTAATAGCACACAATGACAACCATTAAATTTTGATTGAGATTCTGTGGGTTAGGATTCAGGCAGGCCACAGCACAGATGACTCATCTGGGGGGCCTTCCTTAGAGTAGGACAAATGGCTGGAGATGGCTGGGACAGATTAAGTAGTGCAATAAGTTTGAAACTGTAGTTTTTGTTTTTTCTTTTCCCCTTTGAGATCTGGAGAACCTGCAGTATACAAGATGATTCCTTTACTGACATATTGGCAGCTGG
The DNA here is from genome assembly GCF_036850995.1 of Saccopteryx leptura. Classification (NCBI taxonomy): domain Eukaryota; kingdom Metazoa; phylum Chordata; class Mammalia; order Chiroptera; family Emballonuridae; genus Saccopteryx; species Saccopteryx leptura. The sequence goes on along the minus strand of NC_089514.1, from coordinate 54,144,806 downwards.
GCTGGGATGGCTATTTCTCCGTATGACCTCTTTACCTCGATAGCCTGAGTATTCTCATAGCATGGTGATCTTAGGCTTTTAAACTTTTTATATGGCTATAATGATAAGTGAGTAGTCCAAGAATTCAATATAAAAGTTACAGGGCTTAAAAGCTAGCCTTGAATTCATGCATCATTATTTATGCTACAATCTTTTGATTATGTATGGTCAGAGAAGATTCACTGTTAGAACCAACTACACAAGGGTGTAAATATTAGGAGGTAGGACTCATTAAGGGGCTATTTTAGAGGCTTACTTACCACAACACTTATTACCCAAGCCAAAGAAGTGGCTGGAGGCCCTGCAGAACGAAGAAAATTATGAGCATTTCTAGTAAGCTAGAAATTTAAAATTATAATAGAATGTATGAATGTTACTTTACTTCTCCCATAGTGTAATTTTCATACTCTCTTTCAGATTTCAACACACCAACATGCCCTCTATTGTGGTTTTTGTGATAACTTCATAAAGATCTATGTCAATCTCATATATACTTTTTGGATGCCAAACTGAGATAATGTTAGATTTTTTTTTTACTTCAGACTCTATCTCATAATATTTTCTGTTTTACAAAAATTAATAATTTCTATTATTGAAGGATTTTCATTCCATCCCGAGGCTTAGCTGTTACAATTTCTTCTTTTTTTCAAAATTTTAAAGTATGTCATTCCATGGATAACATGAATAATTACAACCGACTCTGGTTGAAATAATTAACATACTTGAAAACTCTAGCTTACTTAAAACCTTTTCATTGTTAACCTCAAGCTCTAAAAATAAATTGGCTTTTTTATTTGTTCACTCTGAAACTGTTGTTGACCAAAACACACTTCGGGAATTCTGAAGAGATAAATGTTGTCTGTATATTAAGACTTAAGCTTTGAAAGAAAAGAATCACAGGGGACAAATTGTGTGGGATACTGATATTTTGTTAAGAAAGTAGTAGAGACTCAAAATGCTCTTTGAGTATGTCATTATCAGCTGAGCTATTCTGGGCACAGCATGGAACACGTACTGTGACTAATGATCCTAAGGATGAGAAGTGTGGAACAGTGCATAAAATGGTATTTGAATACACAAACCTTATGTTGCCCATCAAATTTGAGCAGGAATAATCGTGTCTAGGAACATGAAACAGACCACCCGTTCACAGGGTCACAGAACCGGAATAAAAGAAGATAAGATAATGAATGAAGAGGGAAAAAAAGGAGGCAAAACACAGCCCAGATGGCAAATGAAGTGTAAGATAAGCAGGAGGAGGGTGGCAGTAATGCTCTGGTTACATGGTTTTGTTTCTCACATTTTTAAGCATGTAAACTAGGATAGAGTATTTTAATAGTCTAGTCATAGTTTTTTTTTTCCTTTTTTTCCCTGTGTGTACATCAGTTCAAATTATTTCCATATTGAAATAAATGGCACTGATATAGATATGGGGGGGGGGAATGGTCCTTCTTCTAGTTTTTCTATTAATTCAAAACAGAAACAATCCTTCTTCCTCCACCTTCTCCTTTTCTTTTTTGGGTTTTTAATATCTTCTTCCAGTTTTCCCCAGATTGCTGCAGCTACAGCTGCAAAACACACACAGACTAGAACAGCACATCCATAGGGAAAATGAGAGAAAAGGTGGGCTTTGGTTCAGTGAGTGCTGTTAAAGTCTGTTCTTTGTAATGTCTGTGCACAATTATCATATGATGTGATTATGAATCCTATCATTTTAATTGAGAGAAAGTTCATTTTCTTCTGCCTTGCCTTGCCCTGCCCTGCCTTGCCTTCTCCCTTCCCACTTGCCTTCACCCTTCCCCTTCCTCCTTCCCCGTCTCCCTTCCCCCTTCCCTTTTCCCATTCTCCCTTCCCCTTTTCCCTTTCCCCTTTCCCCCTTCTCCTTTTCCCTTCCCTATTTCCCTCCCCCATCCCCTCCCCTTTCCCCCTTCTCCCTTTCCTTTCTCCCTTCCCTTTCCCCTTTCCCTTCCCCCTCGCCTTCACCTTCCTTCTTTTCCCCCTGCGTCCTTCCCCTCCCTTCTCCCTTCACCTCCCTTCCCCCTTCTTCCCCCTTCCCCTTGTCTTCCCTTCCCCCTTCCCCTCTCTTCCCTTTTCTTCCCTTCACTTCTCTCTCTTTTTTTCTATTTGTTGAGTTCATTTTCTTTTTTTTAATTTTTTAATTTTATTTTTTTAATGGGGTGACATCAATAAATCAGGATACATATATTCAAAGATAACAAGTCCAGGTTATCTTGTCGTTCAATTATGTTGCATACCCATCACCCAAAGTCAGATTGTCCTCTGTCACCTTCTATCTTGTTTACTTTGTGCCCCTCTCCCTACCCCTTTCCCTCTCCTATTCCCCCCTCCCCCCTGTAACCACCACACTCTTATCAATGTCTCTTAGTTTCACTTTTATGTCCCACCTACGTATGGAATAATGCAGTTCCTGGTTTTTTCTGATTTACTTATTTCACTTCATATCATGTTATCAAGATCCCACCATTTTGCTGTAAATGTTCCGATGTCATCATTTCTTATGGCTGAGTAGTATTCCATAGTGTATATATGCCACATCTTCTTTATCCAGTCATCTATTGACGGGCTTTTTGGTTGTTTCCATGTCCTGGCCACTGTGAACAATGCTGCAATAAACATGGGGCTGCATGTGTCTTTACGTATCAATGTTTCTGAGTTTTGGGGGTATATACCCAGTAGAGGGATTGCTGGGTCATAAGGTAGTTCTATTTTCAGTTTTTTGAGGAACCACCATACTTTCTTCCATAATGGTTGTACTACTTTACATTCCCACCAACAGTGGATGAGGGTTCCTTTTTCTCCACAGCCTCTCCAACATTTGCTATTACCTGTCTTGCTAATAATAGCTAATCGAACAGGTGTGAGGTGGTATCTCATTGCCGTTTTAATTTGCATTTTCTAATAGCTAAAGAAGATGAGCATCTTTTCATATATCTGTTGGCCATTTGTATTTCTTCCTGGGAGAAGTGTCTGTTCATATCCTCTTCCCATTTTTTATTGGATTGTTTGTTTGTTTGTTGTTGAGTTTTATGAGTTCTTTGTATATTTTGGATATTAGGCCCTTATCTGAGCTGTTGTTTGAAAATATCATTTCCCATTTAGTTGGCTTTCTGTTTATTTTGCTATCAGTTTCTCTTGCTGAGCAAAAACTTCTTAGTCTGATGTAGTCCCATTCATTAATTTTTGCCTTCAGTTCTCTTGCCATTGGAGTCAGATTCATAAAATGCTCTTTAAAACCCAGGTCCATGAGTCGAGTACCTATGTCTTCTTCTATGTACTTAATTGTTTCAGGTCTTATGTTTAGATCTTTGATCCATTTTGAGTTAATTTTTGTACAGGGGGAGAGACTGTAGTCCAGTTTCATTCTTTTGCATGTGGCTTTCCAGTTTTCCCAGCACCATTTATTGAAGAGGCTTTCTTTTCTCCATTGTGTGTTGTTGGCCCCTTTATCAAAAATTATTTGACTATATATATGTGGTTTTATTTCTGGACTTTCTATTCTGTTCCATTGGTCTGAGTGTCTATTTTTCTGCCAATACCATGCTGTTTTGATTGTCGTGGCCCTATAATATAGTTTGAAGTCAGGTATTGTAATGCCCCCAGCGTCATTCTTTTTCTTTAGGATTGCTTTGGCTATTCGGGGTTTTTTATAGTTCCATATAAATCTGATGATTTTTTGCTCTATTTCTTTAAAAAACGTCATTGGAAGTTTGATGGGAATTGCATTAAATTTATATATTGCTTTGGGTAATATAGCCATCTTGATTATATTTATTCTTCCTAGCCAAGAACAAGGTATATTCTTCCATCTCATTATATCTTTTTCGATTTCCCTTAACAATGGTTTATAGTTTTCATTATATAAGTCCTTTACATTCTTTGTTATGTTTATTCCTAAGTATTTTATTTTTTTTTTTGCAATCGTGAAGGGGATTCTTCTTTTGAGTTCGTTCTCAATTGTTTCATTGTTGGCATATAGAAAGGCTATTGACTTCTGTATGTTAATTTTGTATCCTGCGACCTTACTGTATTGGCTTATTGTTTCTAGTAGTCTTTTTGTGGATTCTTTGGGGTTTTCGATGTATAGGATCATATCATCTGCAAAAAGTGATACCTTTACTTCTTCTTTTCCGATATGGATGCCTTTTATTTCTTTGTCTTGTCTGATTGCTCTGGCTAGAACCTCTAGTACCACATTAAATAAGAGTGGAGAGAGTGGACAACCCTGTCTTGTTCCTGATTTAAGGGAGAAAGCCTTCAGTTTAGTGCCATTTAATATGATGTTAGCTGATGGTTTATCATATATGGCCTTTATCATGTTGAGATATTTTCCTTCTATACCCATTTTGTTGAGAGTCTTAAACATAAAATTGTGTTGTATTTTATCAAAAGGCTTTTCTGCGTCTATTGATAAGATCATGTGGTTTTTGTTCTTTGTTTTGTTGATATGGTGTATTACGTTAACTGTTTTACGTATGTTGAACCATCCTTGAGATTCTGGGATGAATCCCACTTGATCATGATGTATTATTTTTTTAATATGTTGTTGTATTCGATTTGCTAGTATTTTGTTTAGTATTTTAGCATCTGTATTCATTAGAGATATTGGTCTGTAGTTTTCTTTTTTTGTGCCATCCTTGCCTGGTTTTGGTATGAGGGTTATGTTGGCCTCATAAAATGTGTTTGGAAATATTGCTTCTTCTTCAATTTTTTGGAAGACTTTGAGTAGAATAGGAACCAAGTCTTCTTTGAATGTTTGATAAAATTCGCTGGTATAGCCGTCAGGGCCTGGACTTTTATTTTTGGGGAGGTTTTTAATGGTTTTTTCTATTTCTTCTCTACTAATAGGTCTGTTTAGGCTTCCTGCTTCTTCTTGACTCAGTCTAGGAAGGTTGTATTGTTATAGGAATTTATCCATTTCTTCTAGGTTGTTTAATTTAGTGGCATAAAGTTTTTCATAGAATTCTACAATAATTCTTTGTATAGCTATGGTGTCCGTGGTGATTTCTCCTCTTTCAATTTGGATTTTGTTTATATGAGTTCTTTCTCTTTTTTCCTTGGTAAGTCTTGCCAAGGGTTTGTCAATTTTGTTGATCTTTTCAAAGAACCAGCTTCTTGTTCTATTAATTTTTTCTATAGTTTTTCTGTTCTCTAATTCATTTATTTCTGCTCTGATTTTTATTATCTCCTTTCTTCAGCTGGTTTTGGGTTTTCTTTGTTCTTCTTTTTCTAGTTCCTTAAGGTGGGAAGTTAAGTGGTTCACTTGGGCTCTCTCTTGTTTGTTAATATATGCCTGAAGTGATATGAACTTCCCTCTTATCACTGCTTTTGCTGCATCCCATAGATTCTGATATGTCATATTGTCATTTTCATTAGTCTGTATATATCTTTTGATCTCTGCACTTATTTCTTCTTTGACCCATTCATTTTTTAAAAGTATGTTGTTTAGTTTCCACATTTTTGTGGGGTTTTTTTCCTCTTTTTTGCAGTTGAATTCTAGTTTCAAGGCTTTATGATCAGAAAATATGCTTGGCACAACTTCAATTTTTCTGAATTTGCTGATGTTGTTTTTGTGGCCCAACATATGGTCAATTCTTGAGAATGATCCATGTACACTGGAGAAAAATGTATACTCAGTCACTTTGGGATGAAATGTCCTGTAGATGTCTATCATATCCAGGTGCTCTAGTGTTTTGTTTAAGGCCACTATGTCTTTGTTGATTCTCTGTTTGGATGACCGATCTAGAGCTGTCAGCGGTGTATTGAGATCTCCAAGTATGATTGTATTTTTGTCAGTTTTTGTTTTAAGATCAATAAGTAGCTGTCTTATATATTTTGGTGCTCCTTGGTTTGGTGCATATATATTAAGGATTGTTATGTCTTCTTGATTCAGTGTCCCCTTAGCCATTATGAAATGGCCATTTTTGTCTCTGAGTACTTTTCCTTTCTTGTAGTCAGCATTATCCGATATGAGTATTGCTACACCTGCTTTTTTTTTGTATGTTATTTGCTTGGAGTATTGTTTTCCAGCCTTTCACTTTGAATTTGTTTCTATCCTTGTTACTTAGATGAGATTCCTTTAGGCAGCATACAGTTGGATTTTCTTTTTTAATCCATTCTGCTACTCTGTGCCTTTTTATTGGTGAGTTTAATCCGTTTACATTTAGTGTAATTATTGACACTTGTGAGTTCCCTATTGCCATTTTATATCTTGCTTTCTGTTAGTTTTGTGTCTTGTTTGATCCTTCTCTTTCATTTTTCTATCTTTTGTTTTTATTTGGTTGTATTCCATACATCTTTCCTCTGTTGCTATCTCTTTTATCTCATGTGCTTCTGTGGTGGTTTTTTCAATGGTGGTTACCTTTGAGTAATGAAAAGGGTCCCTACCCTGTTCATTGTAGCGAACTATTTTGTGAGTACTTTTGCACTCCATCGTCCTTTGTTAATCTCCATCTTCTCCCCCCCCCTTTATTTTTGTTGTTGTCACAGTTTAAATTTGGTTTTATTGTGTTCTTCTTGGAGCTTTTACTTGTGGCTCAGTTTTTTTTTTGTTCTTTGTATCTGATTGGAGAACCCCCTTAGTAATTTCTGGAGTGGGGGTTTTCTGATGATAAATTCCCTCATCTTTTCTGTATCTGTGAATGTTTTTATTTCTCCTTCATATTTGAAGGATAGCTTTGATGGGTATAGTATTCGTGGCTGAAAGTTCCTCTCTTTCAGGACCTTAAATATTGGGGTCCACTCTCTTCTAGCTTGTAGAGTTTCTGCTGAGAAATCTGATGATAATCTAATGGGCCTTCCTTTATATGTTGTATTCTTCTTTTCCCTGGCTGCCTTGAGAATTTTTTCTTTGCTGTTGGTTTGTGTCAATTTCATTATGATACGCCTTGGAGTAGGTTTGTTGGGGTTAAAAAAACTCGGAGTTCTGTTTGCTTCTTGAACTTGAGGCTTTAGTTCTTTCCACAGGCTTGGGAAGTTCTCATCTATTATTTGTTTGAGTATGTTCTCCATTCCATTTTCTCTCTCTTCTCCCTCTGATATACCTATTATTCTTATGTTATTCTTTTTGATGGAGTCAGATAATTCTTGTAGGGCTATCTCATTTTTTTAAATTTTTGAGTCTCTTTCTTCTTCTGTCTGTTGTGCCTCAAGTTGCTTGTCTTCTATTTCACTAATCCTCTCTTCTATCTGACCTGTTCTATTAGCTAAGCTTGTTACTTCATTTTTCAGCTCGTGAATTGAGTTTTTCATCTCTGTTTGATTTGTTTTTATAGTTTCAATTTCCTTGGACATATATTCTTTGTGTTCATTGAGTTGTTTTCTGAGCTCCCTAAATTGCCTTTCTGTGTTTTCTTGTATATCTCGGAGGACTTTTAGGATTTCTATCTTGAATTCTCTGTCATTTAGCTCCAAGGTTTCCAATATATTAAATTTTTTCTCCATAGATTTTTCCTCACCTAGCTGTGTTTCCTGTTTCTTTTGTATCCATGATATTTGATTTTCTCTTCCTTAATGGCATCTGAGGGTGGTTTTGTTGATAGTATTAATGAGATTTAATAAAGAATAAAAAGTTAAAAAAAATAAAAAAATAAAAAATCAAAAAGAGTTGTTTTTTTTAAAAAAAAATTAATAATGAAATAAAGAAAAATAAAATAAAATAAAAATTTTAAAAAAGGAAATTATTCCCCCCATCTTTTTTTCCTCTCTTCTCCTCTCCCCTCTTTCTTGAGCAAATCTTGTGGTGAACTGTGAATTATAACAAACAATGCCTGTGATGGAGGGCCTGAATTGGGGAAAAGTAATAAAGGGGCAAAAAAAAGAAAAAAAAAAAGAAAAAAAGAAAAGGTGGTATGGACCCACAAAAAGCAAATAAGAAAAAAATTTGGGTCAAGAATAAAATGATTTGCTTTTAGGTGTTGGTTGTCTAAGAGTTATCATGAGAGGAATAAGAGGAAAACAGAAAAATGGGGGACAAATTAAAAAATTACTATTGTATTTAGTGGAACAAAAACTAGATAAAATGGAGAGCCAGGGATGGGAGCACTGCTAGTGCGTTAAAAAGGTGAAGTAAAAACCCCCCAAATGCCACAAACATAAATTTGAGTCCCAGATAAGATAATTTGTTTGTTATTGAGGTTTGAATGAGAGGAGTTATAAAGGAGAAAGGAAGAAACTAATATAGAGGGAGAAAAGAAAGAGAGAGAGAGAAAAAAAGAGGGAACCACTAAAAGAAGAAAAAAGAAAGGAGAGAGAGAGAGAGAGAGAGAGAGAGAGTTAAGGGTTTTGGAGTGCAACCCTCATAGAGAGAAAGGAAGAGGAGAGAAAAGATAATGGGAGATGTAACACTTATGGGTAGTGTAGTTCAAGGAGAGGAGAGAGTAAGACCGGCAGAGAGTTAATCGGCCAAATTGGAGGAGGAAAAAAAGTATCAAGAATGAAGATAAGAGAAACAAACGAACAAATATAATAAAATGGGATAGGTTATAAAGTCTGCAGATTATTCTTGATTTTGAGAGGTTATCTTCTTGCTTTTTCTTTTCTCTCCCTCTTCCTGGTCGGTGACTCTGTACCCCGAGTTCTGCCCCTTTGGCACGCTCAGGTAGAGGTTTGCAGTTGATAAGTCTCTATGGCAATGTCATGTATTGTGCTTTAGTCTTGTTGGCAGTCGAGGCTCATTAGCATTTATAGGCTCCGACAGTGAGAGAGTCCGTGTTCCTGGAGCCTTTCTCCTAGTCTTTCCTTCCTCAATTAGTAGCCTGATAATCCAGCTATGGGGTTGCTGCTGCCTCTGCCTGGATAGTAAGAGGCTCAAAGAGCTGGCAATTCCCCACTCTATTTCCACTCAGCACAGGGCTCTGGGTAAGGCTCAGTCAGTCAGAGCTGCTAGCATAATCAGGCGGGCTTTCCGCCCACTCAAAGAGCTCTGGCTCTGCCACTCTGTCTGGTAACACAGGCGGGCGCCCACTTCCGGAGTGCTTGGAGGAAACTCTCACTCACTGTCTGTGTGCGCAGACTAGGATATTCGGCCAGCAGTCTCACGCTCTGTGTGAAACCCCCAACCGCATGGAAAAGTTGCAGTGTTGGAATTGGCTCTCGCTCCGTCCCCGTGCGCGGCTTTTGCAAGGCGCTGGGGCGGCCCGAGATTCCGCTTTGGCCCACACAAAGGCCCCTGACTCTGCCCCTTTGTGTGATAACACAGGCGCGCACTGCCGAGTCACTCGGAGGAATCTCTCACTACCTATCTGCGCACGCAGACCAGGATATGAGGCCGGCCGCGTTTCCCTCTGAGTGAAACCCCCACCAGCACGGAAAATTTCCACCATTGGAATTAGTTCTCCCTCCCTCCCATGCACGGCTTTCCTAGGGCGCTGGGGCTGTCCAGAGATTCTGCTTTTGGCCCACAGAAAGGCCTCTTACTCTGCCTCTCTGTGGGGTAACACGGTCACCCACTCCCGGGGCTTAGGAAGAAATCTCTCGCCCACTAACAGCGCACCGACCAGGAGATCGGGTAAAATGGCTGCCCCGCTTGTCTTTCTTTCTTTGGGTTTGGCGCGAGTGTTAGCTTGTATTGCCCGGGTTGCCACAGGATCAGTTTTTCCTTGGCTTGGATCTCTGTGCCACAGCCTGGTTCGGCCGTTTGTGCTGCGGCCTGGATCTATTCACCCCCTTTGCCCGCCTCAGTTTCTATATTCACAGTTACCAGAGAAAGCCGCCCTGTTTAGGTTAGTGAGGAAGGCGGAGCATTTCTTACTCCCTATTTCCTTCGGGGTTTGGTTATATATTTAGCCAATTTTTCACTCGACCATACCTTCGGGTGTATTGCGAAGCATCTGGAGGCTCCAAGTATAGGTTTTTCTGTTTCTGGTTGAAGATCTTGTTGAGTTTTGGGGGAGATTTATCGATATTGCTTCCTACCCCGCCATTACTCTGACGTCATCTCTCTTTTTTTTTTTTACTTTGGCTATCACTGGAGTAAGTTTCTATGGGGCACGAAGCAGCACCATTATGCCCCATAAACATTTTCACAGGGAGGTTTCTGTTTGAATAGAAGACTCATTTAACAAATAAATATAATCCTGGTAATTCTGTTTAAGTTTTATTTCTATTAGGATTGAAATTTAAAATTGAGTCCTGTAATCTGTTTATTCTTAGTTTAGAGCCAAAGGAGGCATGACTAAAGAGAATTTCCTTTTGATCCTTAATGTTTGACAGATAGTGAGTGGTCAGGACCACACAAGATTAGCTGAAGTTGTCGGAAGTAAGCTTTTAGAAGGAAAATGATTAAATCGTTTTCCTACAAATATGAATTTTTGGAACGATTCCCTGAGAAAGTTCTACACACCTCTACAGTATTCTTCTAATTTGGCCACACCTGGAAATCTGTGTTTTGCTCCAGGCACTTTGCTGGGTAGGTATTTGAAAAGTATCGGAGAGATAAATGAAACGACCCAGCGACAGCCTCTGCAGTGGCAGTCATGGGCCCTTCCTGGGATGAAGTTATGTTCTTTCTACTGCAGCTGTCAGGCTACTACTTAGCTCTTTACAGCTCCTCTCAAAACAATATTCATCAGAAGGTGTCAATTAGGTTTTATCAGTGACAGCAGCTCCACTTTTATGAAGGGTTTTCATTAAAAATGTGACTAATATTGATAATGCCTCTTTAAATATTTATGGGGGCAAACTACATGACTCAAGTCCTGGAAGAAGATAAAATTGCTCAGGAAATTGGGAAGCCCAGGAAAGAAGAACAGAGTATCTCAAAAGTGTATAAAATAACCATTTCCTTGCCTCAAAACACTTTGAAAGAACACTTTACAAAGTTGAAGAGAAAACCCAAAAGGGGAGATAGTCAATCGAGGAGACTAGAATCAGAAATGCTTAATAAGCTCTGCTGAAATTATTCCCATCGTGTAGATGAAAAGTCAGTTCTCCCATACAATGTTCATAGTGTTTGGAATCTACTTTTATGGTTGCTCCTCCTCAGGCTTTGAGAACGTATAAAAGCATAAACAAGTATTAATATATCATGTGAAAAAGGACAATTTGTGTTAGAAATACCCATTTATTTCTTCAGAATGATCAAGAGTGACAACGTTGTTTTAAAGCAGTGCTTTTAACATATTGGAACCAATTATTTTAAAGATTAAAAGCAATCTTTTATTACTATGTTATGTTATGCTGTGTATATTTATTGTAGAAAGATAGAAAACATAAGCAAAAGTAAAAAAGTAAGCTCTATATTATGACCACATATATTTTATTGTTAAAAATGTTTACTGATATACTAAAAGAATTTTATCCACATTTATATCTTCTAATTATGTGTATATATACTATATATATATACATAATGAGATCAGACCGCTGTGCCGTTTTGCAACCTGCTAATTTTCTTTAAAAATCACTATTTTTGTATGTTAATATCTATTTATCGTATCAATAGATTCAGATATCTCCAATTTTACCAAAACTATCCTTTTTTTATTGATTGATTTTAGAGAGAGGGAAAAGAGAGAGAGAGAAAGGGAGAGGAGTGGGAATTATCAACTCATAGTAGTTTCTCGTATGTGCCTTGACCTGACAAGCCCAGGGCTTCATTTTTTTTTTTTTTTTAATTTTTTTTTTAATTCATTTTAGAGAGGAGAGAGAAAGGGAGAGAGAGAGAAAGGAGAAAGAGAGATAGAGAAAGAAGGTGGGGAAGAGCTGGAAGCATCAACTCCCATATGTGCCTTGACCAGGCAAGCCCAGGGTTTCGAACCTGGCGGCCTCAGCATTTCCAGGTCGACGCTTTATCCACTGCGCCACCACAGGTCAGGCAGCTCAGGGCTTCAAATCTGCCACTTTGGCATTCCAGGTCTACCCTTTATTCACTGCACCATCAGGTCAGACACCTAAAATATCCTTAATAGATGGTTTAGCTAAGCCAGGATTCAATCCAGGCTCAAATGTTGCATTTTTTTTTAATATTCTTTATGTCTCTTTTAACCTAAGACAATTTTTTTTGTTCTCTTTGCTTGTTTGGTTTAGCTTTTATTTCAAAGACTTGTTAAAGAGTCTAGATCTGTCTACTGAGTCAGCTTGTTTTCTTGAGGTATCTTATAACATATTTTTCTATTCCTATATTTTATGCAAATATGAATGTGAATCTAAAAGCTTAATGGATTCAAGTTATATATTTTTTCATTCTAGAATTATTCTAGATAATGCTAGGGACTTCATTATTTATTGGCCAAGGGGGCTCATAATAATATGCTTGAACCACCATTATGAATGCTGAGCTTGATCATTGTAAGGCCAGTGGCCACCACCATGGTCAGGCAGGTTCCCATTGGACTTGGGAAGACGGTAAAAGAACTGTGGAGCCAGAGGATGGTGGTCCATTCCATTTATTAGTCTTGTAATAGCAGATGAGCAAATAGGCAAGGAAGACCACTTCCCTTTCTCTCAGGGTTCCCAAGCCCGGACTCATTCTGGACTCAGCTGGACTCTTAAGCCCCCACAAGCCTCACCAAAGCTCTCTCTCTCTCTTTTGCCCTCCCATGCAAAACAGGCTGGGGGAAAATCCTTTTTCTCCAGCAAACAAAAGCAATGCAATGGCCCCTCCCAAGCAGGAAGGCAATTTGCAATTTGCAATCTGCCCCCTAAGGGCAAGCACCCACAGCCTTCCACAAACTACACACACATAGTGCTTCCCCATGCCCATGCAACAATTAGGTGAAATATAAGTGAGCAAACCTAACACACATGTTACACACTTGAAACACATTGGTTTGCCCAACAACCACTAAATAATAGTGGTGACTATCAAATGCTTCATTGCTCTCTTTGGTGCTTCCATCCTTAACTTAAAATTACATGTCGAGGCCCTGGCTAGTTGGCTCAGTGATAGAGCGTCAGCTGGCTGTGGAGGTCCTGGGTTTCATTCACGGTCAGGGCACACAGGAGAAGCGCCCATCTACTTCTTTACCCTTCCCTCTCTCCTTCCTCTCTATCTCTCTCTTCCACTCCGGCAGCCAAGGTTCCATTGGAGCAAAGTTGGGCCAGGCGCTGAGGATGGCTCCATGGCCTCCACCTCAGGTGCTAAAATGGCTCAATGGAGCAATGCCCTAGATGGGCCAAGCATCGCCCCGTTAGGCATGCTGGGTGGATCCCGGTCGGACGCATGTGGGAGTCTGTCTGACTGCCTCCCCGCTTCTAACTTTAGAAAAATACAAAAAAAAAAAAAAAGAAAGAAAGAAAGAAAGAAAGAAAGAAAGAAAGAAAGAAAGAAAGAAAGAAAGAAAGAAAGAAAGAAAGAAAGAAAGAAAGAAAGAAAGAAAGAAATTACATGTGGAATGATACTTGGCAGTATATGAATGTCCAGGTCCTCATCTACCGTCTACCTAATGGTTTTAACATTGTCATTTGTCTTTTGCCATTCCTGACACTGTTTTCTATCTTGGATGGTTTTAATGTAATCAAATTTATCCAGCTTTTTTTTTATGCTGTCTAGGTTTTGAGTTTAATTTACAGAGGTTCCCCCTACTACAAAATTAGCCATGATTCTACTTTATAGTTTCTTTACTTTCTTTTTAAACATTTAGAGCTTGTATCTGTCTGTAGTGTAAGCTTGTATATGATGTGTGGTATGAGTAACCAAGCAATTTTCAACCTTCTTCATCTCATGGCACACACAAACTACTAAAATTCTGCAGCATACCAAAATATATATATTTTTGCCTATCTGACCAAAAAATAGGCATAATTTTGATTCATTCACACTGGACAGCTATTGTTGTGTTGGTTGTTGTCATTTTTTAATTTGACAGTGTAAGGGAAAGGAGGCCAGGGCACAGGATAAATATTCAGGTATTGCATACCATATTTCCCCGTGTATAACGCACCCTTTTAAAAAAATTGGGGGTCTAAAAACTGGGTGCATCTAATACAGTGATTGTATATTTTTTTTACTGGCATTTCCTGCTTTTTCACACAGATGAGGAGTTGTATGAATTTTATAATGAATAAAACTTGAATTCATTAACTTTATGTAATATATTCCTTTTCATATTTCGGGCCCCAAGATTAAGGTGCATCTTATACATGGGAGCGTCTTATAAATGGGGAAATATGGTATTTTAAATTTTCTTGTGTTATGCCAGTGTGCCACAAGGTACCAGCCAAAAAACGCTGGTCTAATCTGATCTCTTTTATTTTCCACAAATTGTGTCTATCTGAGCCAATACCATTTATTAAAATGTTCATCTTTAGTTTACTGATTTGAAAGGCTGCCTTTAACATATATTAAAATTCCAAATGTGTGTGGTTATGTTTCTGGCTTTTTTGTTTTATTTCCTGTGTGTATTTTCTTATGCCAAAACTATTAATTTTTGAGGCTTTATGACACAGTATAATATCTGGTAGGGCTAGTCCTATTTTGTTTCTCTTTCCAACTTCTTCCTGCTGTCTTATACATATTTTTTCCATGTGAAAATCAGAATCTGCTTGTCTACTTCCATAAAAATACCTGTTGCTATTTTGTAGTAGTCTATGCTGAATGCACAAATTATTAAAAATAATGAATATTGTATGATCTTGGTTCTTCCTATTTAACACAATTTCAAATCTTTATATCTAAGCCTACTTTTGTGCCCTTCAGGAGTGCGTTAAAGTTTCCTTCATGTAAGAATTACTCCTGCCTGACCAGGCGGTGGCGCAGTGGGTAGAGCATCGCACTGGGATGCGGAGGACCCAGGTTCGAGACCCTGAGGTTGCCAGCTTGAGCACGGGCTCATCTGGTTTGAGCAAAGCTCACCAGCTTGGACCCAAGGTTGCTGGCTAGAGCAAGGGGTTACTCGGTCTGCTGTAGCCCCATGGTCAAGGCACATATCAGAGAGCAATCAATGAACAACTAAGTTGTCGCAACAAAAAACTAATGATTGATGCTCCTCATCTCTCTCCGTTACTGTCTGTCCCTATCTCTGACTCTCTCTCTGTCTCTATAAAAAAGAAAAAAAAAGAATTACTTCTTTTTAAAGGACTAATGTCTGTTTTATGTTTTATGGCTCCCAAATCTATAATTTGGAAATAGTGTACATATCTATAACCCAACATTAATACTTCTTCTTCTTTCTAATGGGTTAGCACACTTTTATAAAATATCTTAATTTCATTTCCTGCTGTCTTCTTTTTTAAAAATATGTATTTTGTCTTAACATGTCATTTCCATTTGCTTTAAATTTATAATGTTTGAAGGGAAAAATTCCATTGTTACCCATGCTAACTCCCTATTACATCTTTTCTGAAAGACATCCTTATTTTAAAATGAGGCTGAGCCATGCTTTAGGTAGTCTAAACTTCATCTTCATTTTGGTGTTTTATGGAGTTTGTTTTGTTTTGTCCTTTTTGAGAGAGAGGAAGGGGAGAGAGAAAAAGAGAAAAAAAGAAGCACCAACCTATTGTTTTACTTAGTTGTATACCTATTGATTACTTCTCATATGTGCCCTGATTGAGTCTGGAACTAATGACCTGGGGTTGAGTCGGTGCCCTCAGGATTGAGCTGGTGACCGCAGGATCAAACCGTGATCCCAGGGTCGCAGGATCAAAGCAGCGACCCTGGGATCCAGCCAGTGGCCTCAGTGTTCCCGGATGATGCTCTATCCACTGTGCCACCAGCCAGGACTGATTTTGGTGTTCTTAAGACACAGACTTGCCTGCTCCGGTAGCTCAGTTGGTTAGAGTGTTGTCCTGATATGCCAAGGTTGTGGGTTCAATCCTGGTCAGGTCATATACAACAATCAACCAATGAATACATAAATAAATGGAACAACAAATCAGTGTTTCTCCTTCTCCCCATTCTTTTCTATCTCTAAAAAAAGACATAGACCTAAAAGCATAATTTGAGAAATTAATATCTTAAAAAAGATATAAACTAATTTTATCCTAAAGCAAAATATCTACTATTTTTAACCTACATATAATTCTATAAAAATGTAATAAGTATGTGGTAGAAAATAAATTATGGCCTTTTATTTTGTCTATTGTTATAAAATTCAGTACTATACTTAAAAAATGACACATGTATTATAAAGTACAAATATATACATATTAGTAAAAATTAAATTGTATTGCTTTTAAAAAATTAAACTGTACAAATATTAAAGTTAACAGAAATATTTTCAATGTTGACCCTTTTTAGTGAATCTGAGAAAAGAAATATTGCTTTGGAGATAAATTGTAGACAGAGGCAGTGCTCATATTATTAGACTTATATTAATTCATGAATTGTTTACATTTCTTAGTTCTCTGTAACAATGAAGATGATATAACATTGCTGAGTGCTGGAGAAATTAAGCTATTCTAAAAGAATTAGTAAGAAATGAACCAATTCCAAATTAAAAACAATGTAGTAAAAATATAGGCAAAAATAAAATAAATGTAAAAAATAGATTGTGTGAAATAGTGAAATATTCTAGTTGCCATATTCAGAAAGAATAAAAACATATGGCTTAATGAGAACAACTACAAAAGCTAGGCCACCAATTATAGCACAGCGTGCACTAAAACTAATATGAAAAATAAAAGTAATTAGTTGACAAAGAATACCTCTTATAGCAAATACTTTTAGAAATATATGAGAAATCTCATTTAATGTTTTTGAAAATTAGTCTGAATTATTTTTTACTAAAACACATTTTCTGATATAAGTGATTTATATATCAATAGTGTTAAGTATTACCTGACCAGGCAGTGGTGCAGTGGATCAGCCTGGGACTGGGACGCAGAGGACCCAGGTTCAAAACCTCCAGGTCACCAGCTTTTAAGCACGGGCTCATCCAGCTTAAGCACGGGGTCTCTGCCTTGAGCATGGGATCATAGACATAACCTCATGGTCGCTGACTTGAGCCCAAAGGTCACTGACTTGAACAAAAGGTCACCTGGTCTGCTGTGCCCCCCCCCCCCCCGTCAAGGCATATATGAGAAAGCAGTCAATGAACAACTAAGATGTCACAATGAAGACTTGATGCTTCTCATCTCTCTCCCTTCCTGTCTGTCCCTATCTGTCCCTCTCTCTGTCTTTTTCACAAAAAATAAAAAAATAGTGTTAGGTATCATGATAAATTTATGTATAAATAACAATTATATAATAGTTTTTTGATAAAAAACTATATTTATTACTTCTAAAATAATCTTACTTTAATTAAGCCAAATGATGATTAGTGTGTTGTTTTAAATGTTTGTCCTTAAAATTGGGATTTGAGAAAGGGCTATTTTATAAATTCAACACATTGTAATGAATGATGTAGAAAAACTGACAACATTGAGTGGCTAGAGCTCAAAAAATATGATATTCTAAGCAGAAGATGGAATGTATACATAGGAGTATTAATTTATATTTTCCTTGGGGGGAGAAAGAAACACATATGTTTAGGCTCTAGTTTTATGAAGGCATGCTATTTAATATTTTTGGCTAAATTATTCTGGCACAGACAGTATTTTATAGCTATTATATAACTTCTTCTAGAAGTCCTCTATATTGACTTTTTAAAAACTTTACTAATATATAGCAATTAAAAACATAACTAAACTTTTTTAAAAAAATAGTAAGTAAATGGTTCATAATTTAGTCCGAAAGCATTCGTTACAAACATTCTTGAGTTTATTTTTTTAGGCAAAAACATACATGCCCTTTCCCCCTAAATAGATTCATTTTAGTATATAAATACTGCTTTGTAGCTTGCTCTTCCTTCCATCTCTTATTTCTATTATGCCATAATTTGCAATTGTGAACCATTTAGATGTTCTCTCCATTGTTTCATATTTTATATTGACACAAACACACTTGTTGCTAAATCTTTGTCAATAGTACTTTAATTACAATTACCAGGGTTGCTAATATATCTACATGCTTTAAAGTATTGGTATTGTTGGTAGATTTGAAGATATAAAACACTATATTATTCCAGAGTAGTTGTATTTGAGAATACTAGCATTCATAACTGGAAAGCTTTGGCTAATCTATTAATTTATTACTGTATTGACTTATTCAGTATAATCTATTAATAAATGGCATCACATTTTGAATTACATTATATGTATGATGCCATATGTGGGAGGAAAGTATCATATAGACTATTTCACATGAAAAATTATTCTGAAGGTTATACATGAAGTTCATATTACTCAACAAAACTAAGGTGAATTGTCATATTTCTCATGAGCAAATAGATGAAGAAAAATTATGGAAATTTCTACTAATCTCTTAATTTTTCGAATATTATTTTTCTGAAAAGTGTAAAAAAAAATATTCAGAACAACAGATCAGTACTGAAGGTTGCTAGATTTTTAAAGAAGCAGATGAACAATAAACCCCCTTTCCAAATGGGCTGTAGGGACTAAAACACAGAGATTGAGTGAATAAACAGTTGTTAATCCATAATCCACTAAAATAAAATCTTTTAAACCTTTTTGACTTCTATAAATTAGTAAGGCATTCTTGTTTGTCTCATGTAAATTTTAGTTAATTTATACATAAAAATCATATTCTAACTGGAATGGCTAATAATTATTTATATCTAAAATAAAAATTTAAATATATCAATACTTGAATAAAGAAAAAAATTATGGTATCATCAAATTATGAAAATAAGATTATATCTGAACAAGCCAAATTATATCACACTGTAGGTACTTCTTAACAATCTTTGATGAAGATCTTTGAGACCACTACTTTTAGTTTAGGTTATCTAATTTTAAGGATTTTAAAGATCCTTAAATTGACTTAAAACCAGAAACTGGTTTAAATAATTGGAAATATAATCTTTCCCACAGTTCTGGCAGCTTCCTATGGCTATAAATAATAATGAACAACCTTGTTATTAACATAAGGTTTTATGTATATTAGGGACATAAAAAGGTATTATTGGAATTACTTTAAACAGAAACTTGCTTGGAGAGGGAATGTGTGTAGATTATAATTGCTCTAATTCTAAAGAAATCTAAATTCTTTGAAATGCTTAGTGAAATGAAAGGTGGCTTTAATTGAATGTGAAAAAAATCCTATTATAACTATGTCTTAAAGCTTAATAAGCATATGGAAAAATCTTGTGACTCAACTGAACTTCTATATATAATGTATTGATTGTGTTTCTGTAAAATGCCAAGATCGAAAGCAGTCTTCATAATGGCTAATCCATGAACTATTATAGTTATAGGAAGAGAATTATATCATTTACTTAGTTACTTGGGACTTCTTTGTTATGTTTTATGCATTAAGGCATTATCTTTTCAGATTACAATTGATTCAGAGTGACTGATATAATTAATTTTGATATTTTAATAAGCCTTTCTCCACCTAACTTTGGTGGCCCCAATGATTGTTGTGTGCTAATTTAGCTAATGCTTGCCTGTTAATGTTTAAAGAACAATAGACTTTCTTTAACTTGTTATACAGTGCTTATGTGTTTTATCCACTTCCTTTTAAGGGTTGCTGAGAAGTCCTAGGACAATTTTATGGATAATAACATTATGAAAATAAGTCTCTCTAAATTAAAGTTACCATAGCTAGGTATCCAAAATCTAGTTGAAGAAGTATTAAAACATTACATTTTTAGACTAAAATGTTAAATCATTAAAAAAAAGGGTTATCATAGATCTAGGAGTATGGTTCTGAGAAATTTTATTTTTAAATAATTGTAAAAGAATTAAAAGGTAAAATAAAATTTTAAGTAACTGTTTGACTTACTTGAGTAAAGACAGAACTATGATTAAACTTACTATTCTCTAAGAAGCCATAACATCAACTAAGCTTTTGTGACTATTTTATCAAAAATATATTAAAAACCACTTAAGACAACTAAAAATAAAGATCAAAGTGTATTATATGTACTTTGGAAATGTTTCATAAACTCTTGTTATTTATGTATGTGGGGGAAGAGGGTCTATGTCTGGTGACTGAGTGTGTTTTAGGTGACAATATAAAATTATAAATAATTTCTTACTGTGGGTCAGAGTCAAATATTGTGAAAGCCACCACCTAGCCTCATTGCCATTCATTCATTTCCTCAAACCTGCCAGTGGTGCCCCTTTCCTGCTTTTGGGCCTCTGCAGTTGTTTCCTCTGCCTGAAATGATTTTCTCAATAATATCTTATTTCTTTCCTGTATCTTGTCATTTTTCGGTTCTAAACTTAAATGGCACTTTATAAAGAGATTTAGAACAATGACATTGGTTGGCTATGGCAAGCCTGCTTGGCTCTCCTTTAATGATGTGTGGCAGACAAACATATTGAATGATAACATGGTAACGCAATCTCCCCCGCTTCTCTCTCTCATACACACATCAATTTTATTTGAATTAAGTATCAAGGAAAGGTTGGTACTTTTCTGAGTTGGTTCTGTATAATATTTAGAACAAGTAATGTCACCTGTTTTTGGAGGTATATTTTATTATCTCTGTATGGTAAACACAGTCACAAATAATAAAATCTAGGAATAGAAATGTGCTTTTCAAATTATTTTGGTTGATCCAATTATTTACATATTTGTTACAATGTGTATGTACCTGATTATTGGAAACTGACTTTCTGTGGAGTGTTCTGTTTTTAATCAACAAGAGATTTGCATCTCTTAGGGTGAAATAATTTGTACAAATCTGTTTTGAGGATCAGAGTAAAACTCTTTGAATATGCTTACATGTACTAAATAGCACTGATTTTATTCTACGTGATACTTAGAAAAGCCTTTGCATATGTCACTCTTTTCCATTTATATAGACTTCCAAAAAATGAGCATGCTTGTCTTCCAGCTACTAACAACAGATGTGCTTAGCATAAAATATCAGAAGTGCATTGTGCAGACTGTTAGTTAAGATCAGTAAAATTGGAATGAAAATCTGCCTTCAAGGGAGCTGTCTGCTATTTTGTTCTGCAAGCCTGTTTCATATTTTCTTTAGAAGTGGGGGGAAGGATGAGCTCTCAGTCATGCTTTCGTACCAGCACTGCCTCTGTTTATCTACTTTTTAAATAAGGTTTAAAAAGTTGGTTCTTGTCTTAGAGACTTTCACCAAAAGGTTTTTAATTCAAAAGAGTAAAGATAAACTCTTATGACACTTTTATCTTAAAAATTCCCTTTTAAAATTCAATTCTGTTTGCCATAGAGAGTTTTCAACCATTAAACATCTCTCAATATTTTTTTTCCTAAAATTTGCTCTTTATTTAAACAGGAACACTGGGGTAAACCACAAAGCGTGTGATGGCCTCTTCTAATTATGACACAGAAAGCTACTGCACATATGCTTCTTTATAGATTTATAAAGCACTTTTCTAAAATATTACATCCTACGGCACATTAATTTTTCTTTTAACAGCAATTGTGAGAGGTTTTCAAGTTCCTAAAAGCAATCTTTGAATTTACCCCAGTGTTCTAGTGTATTTGTTAACAGTTTGGGAAGTACACTGGCTGAGAAAAGTAGCTTCTGTCTCCATAACACTTTGCTATATCTGGAGTATAAATTTATTCTTTTAAACGCTTAATGCTGTTTTTTTCTTAAAGCTTTATAAAATGTTTTGCTTGTTTAAAAAAACTAAATTCAATTTTTGAACTAGTTTATTTTAAGTCTCTCCAAGACTTAGGATCTTTCCCCTCAATGGTTTCTGTAGGCTCTGTTTAACTGTGCTATGAAACAATAAGCTCTTTATTTAAATCTGTACTCATCAGGAGGCTCCTTGTAGTTTACAAGCAGTTAAAAATATTATTTCTTATAGAATAATGAGACTTGATTTGAAGTAAAAATAGTGAAATTTCATTTTTCTAAATCTATCACATTGTATATTTCTAGAAATACTTTATAGCTGTATAAGAAATTGACCTTATCATTAGGTATACCATAGTTTATGAAAATGGTTACTCCTGTATGGTGACAAACCAACCTGCATGATTATGTGGGGGTCCAGAATCAGTCATCCCAAGATGTGCACCTGTGGTATATAGATTGTTTTGAGCTAAAGGCAACAAAGACATCAGGCTCAAGAAAATATTCTGCCTCTCCCTTTAACTACCTCGAAGAATTTGAATTAAGGAACTTGCTCATAATAAGATACTATCAGCCATAACTTTTAAGACCCACCTACATGGCAAGGAAAACTTGTATTTATTAAACATCTGCTCTTCTTACCACCTTGTAAAGACCCTTTGAAGCCCCCAATCTGCACTACCTCATCCCTAGCTCAGAATGCCGTCTATACCTCAATTTCCTCTGACTTCTCATGCACGATTGGTTTCCATACATATGTGTGTATTATATTTGGTATTTCCTTTTGCTAATCTGCCTCATGTCTATTTGATTATTAAACCAGCTTGAAAAACCTTGAGAGTAGAGGAAAGTTTGTTTCTCCCCCACAATGACAAACCAAAAGTTTGTTCTATATTAATGAACAAATAAAAATTATTCCGTAATTTGCTATGACAGGAAACATTTTCAAAACTAGCTACTATTTGAAAAATTGTTTCTGATTTGTGGTTGGCCGAAACACTTGACTGCAGAAGAACAACTCTATTCCTGAATGCAAGGCACCAGTCAGCTGTTTTTTAGAACTCGACAGTTGCAGTAGTATAAAGCCAAGTCTTGATGCTTTGCTGAATTAGTTCTTCTCTTCCCCTGTATATGGTCATTGTTGTTCCATAACATTTGAGCCTCTCACTCTTTCATTGGATGAACACACACCTGAAATCACAATAGAGTCTAAAAGTTCAAGACACTGCCCTACATTTTTGGTGATTCTCAATTGACTTTTTAATTTAAATATTTTTATAAAAGTAAAGTAGTGAGTATTGGTAGAGAAGCTGACACTGAAACCATAAATGTTATGTTTAAGTTCTGAGATTTCATCTATAAAAGATTAGCCCTTTGAGTAGTATAAACACTCATGTATGCCCTCATGCCTCCTGACCATCCAGAACGATTGTACAAAAATTTTTATTTTAAAAATGTGTAAGGCAACTGTAAAGCCAGTAGCCAGGGCCATCATTACAGCCGCCTGGCCCATGCAGGTTCTCATTAGATTCAGACATACGGTAATGAAACAATGGAGCCAAGACCTGGTGGGCCATCAGCTTTAATCCTAGCTTGCACCCGGGGGGCAAGAATACACACACTGGGCTCCCAAACCCACACATTCAGCACTCCCAAAGCTACTGACTTATCCGAGTTTCCTAGAATCAAAGGTTTCTAACCTCACCAGTCTCATTCACCTCTGTTCCCCATCTCCTTCTCTCTATACAAACTCTGCACAAACTGGCTTCTCCTTCAGCACCCCACCATCTTGGCTGCTTTACCTCTCCTCCATGTGGTCTTTCTCTGCTTTCCTCTCTAATGCTAATCTCAGGAACAGAGAGAGCAAGCTCCTGGTCTGCCCCACTTTATAGTGTAGAAATCAAAACCTTTAATCCAATATAAAAACAAGGAAGTCTCTGATACAAAGTCGCTTATTGAGGCATAATGGGATTCCTCATGAGAGTGCAACACCCCACACCAAAAAGGGTGGGAAAGAGTCCCAAAACCAAGCCCCAGCCTACAAGGATCCTGCCTGCCCACAGCTCACCCTCAACACACATTAATCATATAATCACTCCCATCCCAAGCAAGAAGGGCAACTAATACCATCACCTGGGTGACGGGCTTCCACGTGGGCAGTGACATCTTTAACAAAGTGAGCATAATATATTTTATCTGCCCAACATCCTACCTCTTTCTTTTTTTTTTTTTCATTTTTCTGAAGCTGGAAACAGGGAGAGACAGTCAGACAGACTCCCGCATGCGCCCGACCGGGATCCACCCGGCACGCCCACCATGGGGCGACGCTCTGCCCACCAGGGGGCGATGCTCTGCCCATCCTGGGCGCGATGCTCTGCCCATCCTGGGCGTCGCCATGTTGTGACCAGAGCCACTCTAGCGCCTGGGGCAGAGGCCACAGAGCCATCCCCAGCGCCCGGGCCATCTTTGCTCCAATGGAGCCTTGGCTGCAGGAGGGGAAGAGAGAGACAGAGAGGAAAGCGCGGCGGAGGGGTGGAGAAGCAAATGGGTGCTTCTCCTGTGTGCCCTGGCCGGGAATCGAACCCGGGTCCTCCGCACGCTAGGCCGACGCTCTACCGCCTACCTCTTTCTTAATGTGCATTAGTAACAAAGTGCAGTGGTAAGTTTGCATGTCACAGC
Source organism: Saccopteryx leptura (assembly GCF_036850995.1). NCBI lineage: Eukaryota > Metazoa > Chordata > Mammalia > Chiroptera > Emballonuridae > Saccopteryx > Saccopteryx leptura. The sequence continues at coordinate 54,120,561 of NC_089514.1, read as the reverse complement.
TTTCCCGGAATGTACTGCAATGTGTCCTTCAGCATGTCTGGTTTTAACTGCCTATCATGCTGTTGTAAGATACCAAAAAGCTACAAATTCATATTGATATTCTAGGAAGAAAAGGTCAGGCTTTTCTGTTCTTCCCTTGGAAAATGGAGGAAAAGGAATGTAGAAGTCTCCTGACTTACAAGGACAACTAGGGTAATTTAGTTTTAAGTTCTCTGAAAGGATTAGGTTAACCTAGAAACTTCTCTTTCAATAGGAGGCAGAATTTACATACCACCTTGCATTGATTGTAGTTCCTCTCTTTCCCGGAATCTTGAGAGTAAAATACCTCTAGGCTAGTGAGGGAAGAGGAACCCTGAAAGATTTATAAATGTCTTTGATTGTGTTACCTTGAAAGGCTTAATGTTTCTGTGTATCTCAGACAAATGTTATAATCTTGTTAATGATTGTGCCATAATGTCGTGTTCTCTACCGCCCACGTGTGATCAAGGGTATATAAGCAGCCCCTGAACTATTTTTTGGGCTGAATTATTTGGGTCTGCATATGCCCAATGTCAGCCATATGTGGCCGGCATATTAAAATTTCCTCCTTTAATAAAACTCTTCAAAATTTATCTGGACTGGGTGTCTCTACATGGACTCGATGAAGTGAGGTATGGTGCCTTTCAGAATCTGGGGTGCAGTACTTGATAACAATGCATGCTGGATTATTACTTCTAATATTTTTTCTTATGCACACAATAAAATGAATTGGAATTGTTTTTAAGATATCAGGAAGCATGTGCTCACAGTAGCTGTAGATCAATGGTCATTTCATGCTGATGGAACTAATTTGAATATATGGAATTAGGCTCGGCCCTACTAGCCTTGCAGGGGACCTACCTACTATAGTTAATATAACCACGTTGCCATGGGAAGTGTCTCTCAGATCGCCAGCTTCTTGACACACTAAAAGAAGCTTAAGTGTCTGAGAGCCTAGAAGACGTGTTCTGGAATTCACATTGCTGCTTGTGCTTCCGGGCTTTCCTCACTCAGGCTGTTCTCTGACAATGACCGAGCATGGCCAGGATACCCAGGCAGGAATGTTTGCTCCTGGGAAATTAAGGACTCTAATGGGTGATTTTTGCTTAAGGACTTACCAAATGCCTTGCCTAACTTTTCTTAGAACTGCATGGTGTTGGGCAGATAAAATATATTATGCTCACTTTGTTAAAGATGGCGCTGCCCACGTGGAGGCCGTCACCCAGGTGATATTAATGTGTGTTGGGAGTGGGCTGAAGGTAGGCAGGATTCTTGTAGCCTGGGGCTTGGTTTTGGGATTAAGCCTTTCCCACCCTTTTTGATGTGGGGTGGTACAATCTCATCATGTCTCTGATAAGTGACTTTGTATTAGAGACTTCCCTATTTTGTATATTGGATTAAAGGTTTTGATTTCTACACTATAAAATGGGGGCAGAATGGAAGCTTGCTCTCTCAGTTCCTGAGATTATCATTAGAGGAGAGAGCAGAGCAGAGCAGAGCAGAGAAAGGCCAGGAGAAGCAGCCAAGATGGCGGAGTGTTGAATGAGAAGCCAGTTTGTGCAGAGTTTGTGCAGGGAGAAGGAAGAAGATGGGGAACAGAGGTGAATAAGTCTGGTGAGCTAGAAACCTTTGATTCTAGGAAACTCGGATAAGTCAGTAGCTTTGTGAGCACTGAATGTGAGTGGGTTTTGTAGCCTAGTGTGTGTTTTTACTTGCCCACTGGGTGCAAGCTAGGATTAAAGATGATGGCCCACCAGTTTTTGGCTCCGTTGTCTCTTTACCGACTGTCCGAATCCAATGCAAACCTGTATGGGCCGGGCAGCTGTGATGGCAGCCCTGGCTACTGGCTTTACACATGGCAATCTGAAATGCTTCCATTTACTGAATAACCAACCAGATAACTAACTAACTCTAGCTTTTCACTCTTCTTTTCCATTTTCCTTTTCTAGCAGGGAGGCTTATAAAGACCTAATGCCTGCTGTGGATGAAATGGGGCCACATGCTGAACCTGACAAACTCAGGGAAAGCCTGCATTGTGGCCTTACAGACTCTGAGACCTAAAGTAAGCACACAGGATGGTCTGAAATTAATACTTTCTAACTAAAAGCAGTTGATGTGGGTAGTCATGTCCCAGGAAGGTATTTTTCTCTAACAAGGGTCATGCCTACCTTAATCAAGCCTGCTATTTTCTTTTGCATCTATAATAACATACCAGATAACATGCCTTTGAAATGTAAGAATCATCTTCTTTACCTGCCCCTCCCCCCAGGGCAGGCATTCCACCAGAGCAGGAACCAGAAAACCCCCTCATGGTTATAATTATCCTGTTAGTTAACTGTTAACTATTTTATGCCTGCCTATGGAAAGAAGTTTCAGCATATACATTTTTACTTTTTATCTAACCCCAGATATTTCTCTGCTTTGCTTTCTCCCACCTTCCTAATCTATCACCAATCAATTTTATGCAACTACTCCCTTTCTTCCCCTTTGGTTCTGATGTATAAAGTAGGTGAAACTGTCGTTTTCTGGAGCACTTTCTCAATCCATTGAGACTTTGCCTCCAGGCAATTGTCAACAGTTTGTCTCAAATAAACTCATAAAAATTCTTACAGGTTTGGAAGTTTCTTGCATTGACATTGCAAATCTCCTCTTCCTTCCCCTTCCTGTTTTCTCTCAGAGACTTGCCTCTTGTGAGATTTCTTTTATTCCAACTGTTCTGGTGTCCACTTCAGAGGACCTGTACTACACATAGTAAATAATTCTTACATTGTGAAGTCTCAATGAATTCTTCCATTACTATATAGAGCTCTTATTTTGTTATTTAATAGAGTGAGTGTTTGCTAGGAAAGATCTAACAAAGCCAGAAACAATTTTATAAATTCAAATAATTTGGAAAACAGACTGTAAATTATAAACTAGAATACATGCTTTCTATACCTCCATACCTAAAAATATAAAAAGAAAATATAATTGTTGGGCAGATAAAATATATTATGCTCACTTTGTTAAAGATAGTGCTGCCTGTAAAGCCAGAAGGCACGGCCAGGGCCACTATCACAGCAGCCGCCCGGCCCATGCAGGTTCGCATTGGATTCGGACAGTCGGCAAAGAAACCATGGAGCCAAAAACCGGTGGGCCATAATCTTTAATCCTACCTTGCACCCGGCGGGCAAGTAAAAATACACACTGGGCTCCAAAACCCAGTCACACTCAGTGCTCACAAAGCCACTGACTTATCCGAGTTTCCTAGAATCAAAGGTTCCTAGCTCACCAACCTTATTCTCCTCAGTTCCCCATCTCCTTCCTTATCCCAGATACAAACTCTGTACAAACTGGCATCTCACTCAGCACTCCGCCATCTTGGCTGCTTCTCCTGGCCTACTCCACGTGGCCTCCTTCCGCTGCTGGCTCTACTTTCTCTGCTCTCTCATGCTAACCTCAGGAACCAAGCGCCAAACTCCCGCTCCGTTCCCATTTTATAGTGTAGAAATCCAAACCCTTAATCCAATATACATAATAGGGAAGTCTCTTAATACAAAGTCACTTCTCTGAGGCATGATAGGATTGTACCACTTTACACCAAAAAGGGTGGGAAAGGCTTAATCCCAAAACCAAGCCCCAGGTTACAACAATCCCCAACACACATTAGTATCACCTGGGCAACGGCATCTTTAACAAAGTGAGCATAATACATTTTATCCGCCCAACAATCCACCCCTATGCTCACTTTACTACCCAGAATTTACATCACCAGCATTCCTGTGCAAGGAAATTAGAACATTACACAGATTACAACAGCAAAAATCATACAGTTTCAACAATTACAAAGGTACATTTCACCAGTCTCTCAGCACTTAGCCCAAAGCGCAAAATGTCCTCGGCCTTTTTTCTAGCCATGGGAAAGCTTCCCAGGGCAGGGGAGTGCTTCCAGCAAAGCCACCCCTCACCCCCATCAGGGTATTTTACATTGTCCAAAATCCGTAATTCGTAAGTCCATCCAACAATGCCAATGCCCACTCCAGTCGTAGTCCAGGAAATCAGTCCACGCACATAGGGCGTCAGCCACCCCCCTCATTCCTGCCATCCTGGCAGGTCTTACACTGTCCCAAAGAGGGGCACGTGGCAATGGCAGTCAGCATTTCCATCTCTGCTCCGGAAAGCATGTCCAGCCCTGTGTCCCAAAATCGCAGACCTACCGGGGCCGCAGTAGGTGCTCCTTCCAGCTGGGCTCTCATCTTATGGAGACTGCGGATTGCAACTCCAGCCCGATTTTCATCCTCCAAAGAGGAACTTAAAACACCAGCTCCGGCTGCCGGGCTCGAGCCCTGGGCCGCTGCCGCCTTCTGCTCCGCAGACCTTGCAGCTCCGGACCCAGCCTCAGCCTCAGCCTCAGCTTCAGCCCTGGCCTCCCGCCACTGCTGACTCTCCGCAACATCCAGGGCGAGCTGCAACTCATGAACCTCTGAATCCTCCTCCAGCATTTGCTCCATTTCCAGGCGAATCTTGAACACCTGGTTGGCCTCCTCCTCCAACATTTCCTCCAGCTCCAGGGTCAGCATCGGTTTCTCCTGCATTTGCTCCAGCTCCTTTCGCTGCTCGGTTTGCAGGTCCCAGGCAGCCTCTCCCACAGAGCTCTCGGTTTCCTCACGCATGGCTGTAAAAGTCAGCCAGCCTACGGTCCCCAAAAGGACAGCCATGGGGAACCCTAACACTAGCCAGTCCTCTACTCCACTGCTCAAAGGCTCCTTGCCGATCTGTATCGAATCCTGCCACAGACTACGCCAAATGTAAAGCCAGAAGGCACGGCCAGGGCCACTATCACAGCCGCCTGGCCCATGCAGGTTCGCATTGGATTCGGACAGTCGGCAAAGAAACCATGGAGCCAAAAACTGGTGGGCCATAATCTTTAATCCTACCTTGCACCCGGCGGGCAAGTAAAAATACACACTGGGCTCCAAAACCCAGTCACACTCAGTGCTCACAAAGCCACTGACTTATCCGAGTTTCCTAGAATCAAAGGTTCCTAGCTCACCAACCTTATTCTCCTCAGTTCCCCATCTCCTTCCTTATCCCAGATACAAACTCTACACAGACTGGCATCTCACTCAGCACTCCGCCATCTTGGCTGCTTCTCCTGGCCTTCTCCACGTGGCCTCCTCCCACTGCTGGCTCTACTTTCTCTGCTCTCTCATGCTAACCTCAGGAACCAAGCGCCAAACTCCCGCTCCGTTCCCATTTTATAGTGTAGAAATCCAAACCCTTAATCCAATATACATAATAGGGAAGTCTCTTAATTCAAAGTCACTTCTCTGAGGCATGATAGGATTGTACCACTTTACACCAAAAAGGGTGGGAAAGGCTTAATCCCAAAACCAAGCCCCAGGTTACAACAATCCCCAACACACATTAGTATCACCTGGGCAACGGCATCTTTAACAAAGTGAGCATAATACATTTTATCCGCCCAACACTGCCATATACACTATGGAATACTACTCAGCCATAAGAAATGATGACATCGGATCATTTACAGCAAAATGGTGGGATCTTGATAACATTATACGAGGTGAAAAAAGTAAATCAGAAAAAACCAGGAACTGCATTATTCCATACATAGGTGGGACATAAAAGTGAAACTAAGAGACATTGATAAGAGTGTGGTGGTTACGGGGGGAGGGGGGAAAGGGAGAGGGAAAGAGGGAGGGCGAGGGGCACAAAGAAAACTAGATAGAAGGTAACAGAGGACAATCTGACTTTGGGTGATGGGTATGCAACATAAATGAACGACAAGATAACCTGGACTTGTTATCTTTGAATATATGTATCCTGATTTATTGATGTCGCCCCATTAAAAATATAAAATTATTAAAAAAAAAAAAAAAAAGATGGTGCTGCCCACGTGGAAGCCTGTCAGCCAGGTGATAATATTAGTTGCCCTTATGCTTCAAATGGGCGTAATTATATTAATATGTGTTGGGGGCAGGCTGTGAACTTGGTTTTAGGCTAAGCCTTTCCCACCCTTTTTGATGTGGGGTGGACTTTGTATCAGAGACTTCCCTATTTTGTATATTGGATTAAAGGTTTGGATTTCTATACTATAAAATAGGGGCAGAACGGAAGCTTGCTCTCTCCATTCCTGAGATTAGCATTAGAGGAGACAGCAGAAAGAGCAGAGGAGAGCAGAGAAAGGCCATGTGGAGAAGCAGCCAAGATGGTGGAGTGTTAAGTGAGAAGCCAGTTTGTGCAGAGTTTGTGCAGGGAGAAGGAAGGAGATGGGGAACAGAGGTGAATAAGGCTGGTAAGCTAGAAACCCTTGATTCTAGGAAACTCAGATAAGTCAGTAGCCTTGTGAGCACTGAATTGAGTGCGTTTTGGAGCCCAGTGTGTGTTTTTACTTGCCCGTTGGGTGCAAGCTAGGATTAAAGATGATGGCTCACCAGTTTTTGGTTCCGTTGTTTCTTTACCAACTGTTCATATCTAATGCGAACCTGCATGGGCTAGAAGGCTGTGATGGTGGCCTTGGCCATGGATACTGGCTTTACAATAATGCTTACCTCCATGTAGCATATATTAATAAGAATAAATGATTTAATGTTTTAAAAAGATTTTTGCAGAGTTATTGGAATTATTATGTGTAAGGCTAGGGTCCTCTGCCGTCATGCCACACAGGTTCTCATTGAATTTGGACAGATGACAAAGAAGCAGTTGAGCCAAAATATGGTGGGCCCTTTCATTTATTAAAGTCTCGCACCAGCTGACAAGCAAACAGGCACAGAAAACATTTCCCTTTCACTCTTAAAGCACTGACACATTCTGCAGTTCCACAACCAGGAGAATCTTCTCTAGTTCCTCCTAGAATCAAAGGCCCCAACCAGCCTCAGTGGAGCTAGCAAAGCCCCTCAGCTCTGGTTCCCCATCGGTGTACTTTCTTCTCTTCTGCAAAACCAGCTTCTTCCTCAGCACTCTGCATTCTCTCTTCTTTCCCTGCAAAACTGTCTGGGCCCTTAAAGATGTGTCCTACAGCAAACATTAGCAGAACAATGGCCCCTCCCAAGCAGGAATGCAATCTACAGTTTGCAATCTGAGGGCAAACACGCACCTGGCTGCCCAACAACATTTTTTAACAATAAAAGTGAGCAAACTCAAAAAATACAAATTTTACAAACTCATTTGCCCAACAGTATGTAATCCATAATCGGTTAAATATTAACTTACTTTACTTTGAGGGTTTATGTGTAAATTGTATCTCTAATTTCAGGATTGTAATGTTATTTTCATTATTTTTCTTTTATTCTAGAAGTCTAGACTATCACTGAATTTTAAGTCCCTCAGTAGTCTCAATTCCCCTGAGGACAGAGATCCTGATTATTTTGCTGTATATTTCAAGTACCAGTGAAGGCCAAATTTTGTGGGAGACTGCCAGTCGACAAAAGTCCTAGCAGTTTAAGACTTAAGCGGAAAGGAAAAGCTCTTGCCCACAACCTCTGATTGTTTGGTTAAGTTGCTAAAGGCTATGCCTTTCTCCACACCTCTGTATTAGCTGTGTTTCCATTTGTCCCATCCCCCATGTCCCTTAAAAATACTGAAGTCAGTTTTCTTTTTACCTTTTTATTTTGTGAAGTGAAATTATTGCAGGATGGGGGAAATCCAGTAGCCAGGGCCACTATCACAGCTGCCTGGCACATGCAGGTTCTTATTAGATTGGGACAGATGGTAATGAAACAACGGAGCCAAGAACTGGTGGGCCATTACTTTAATCCTAGCTTGCACCCGGTGGGCAAGAAATACACACAATGGGAAAACACTTCCCTTTCCATTCAGGGCTCCCAAAGCCACTGACTTATCCGAGTTTCCTAGAATCAAAGGTTTCTAACCGCACCAGCCTTATTCACCTCTATTCCCCATCTCCTCTCTGCACAAACTCTGCACAAACTGGCTTCTCCTTTAGCACTCCACCATCTTGGCTGCTTCTCCTCTCCTCTATGTGGTCTTTCTCTGCTCTCTCTTCTCTGCTCTCCCTAGAATATAATCACTCTTCCATGGAACAACGTGATCTCTCCTTTTAAAACCTTTTGGTATGAAAGCCCTCCGCCAACACACATTAATATAATCACACCCATTCCAAGCAAGAAGGGCAACTAATATTATCACCTGGGCAATGGGCTCCCACGTGGGTGGCGCCATCTTTAACAAAGAGAGCATAATATATTTTATCTGCCCAACAGAGGGTTTTCTGCTCTTGGGAGAATTTTTGCTGTGCCTTGGAAATGTGACTTTGTATCTGAGCTCTCTTTGATTTGCAAAGGACTTTGCTTTACACTATAAAAATAAAACTTTTGGGAGTGCAGGTGCTTTTGGTAGGCCATCAGCCACCATAAGACTTTCTGATCCCATCCTTTTTCTTTCTGTGTTTATTTTCTAATCCTCCACTGTTCCCACCCGAGACCTGCAAAATTACAAGTCATACTGGTTCATGACAAAATTTAGAATATGGTCATAGTGACTTTTATCACACCTTCCTACTCAAAGTGTCCCAGGGCCAGCATTATTGGTATCACATGAGAGGTTCATAGTACTGTAGGACCTAAGGTTTCCTATGGACTTCACTGATTCGAAATGTGTACTTTATTATTATTATTATTATTTTTTACAGGGACAGAGAGAGTCAGAGAGAGGGATAGATAGGGACAGACAGACAGGAATGGAGAGAGAGATGAGAAGCATCAATCATCAGTTTTTCATTGCAACACCTTAGTTGTTCATTGATTGCTTTCTCATATGTGCCTTGACCACAGGCCTTCAGCAGACTGAGTAACCCCATGCTCAAGCCAGTGACCTTGGATCCAAGCTAGTGAGCTTTTTGCTCAAGTCATATGAGCCTGTGCTCAAGCTGGCAACCTCAGGGTCTGGAACCTGGGTCCTCCGCATCCCAGTCCAACTTCCTATCCACTGTGCTACCGCCTGGTCAGCCCTGTGCACTTTATTAAAGTTTTTCAGTGGTTCGTGTGCACATGAAAGTGTGAAATGCAATGATCCAGAAGACTTATTTTTGAGTGTTCATGCTTTCTACTTCTTCCTTCCTAAAATAATCCTAGTTGTAATCTGGTAGTCTCCTCTGTCTCACAGCTATTTGACTCAGGAAGCTATTAGTATCCTCAGCATTTGGGGAGAAGCCACATTGGTCTAAACTGTTCTCTTTGTAAATATTTTGTTAGCTGTAGGCCAATGAGATAGCAGGACAAATCTGCTGGAGGGAGCACTTCTGGGTAAGGTGTTATTTATTTGGGAAGAAAAAACCCACTCTTCTTATCTCTGGATAATGCTGCATTTTATTTGGACTCGTAGCACTGCCTTAGCTTCTTCTCTACTTGCCTGATAAAGAAGCCAACAGAGGAAAGGTGGACCACGAGACAAGAGAGAAGTGGAACCAGAGCTCTGCTCTATTTTTAAATACAATTTTCATCATTGGAAACAAAAACCTAATTGATTTCTTTTCAATCCAACTTTGCCAGCTATTACAGCACTTAATAAATGTGGTATGGACCTGAAAAGAAAGATTCATTTCATGTAAACCCGTAAATTTTTATCTGCTGAGATGGGCTCTGCATGATCAACTACGGGCCCCAATTTTATAAATTTTAAAATGCCTAGTGATTATTGACTGACAGGAATTCTCACACACTTTGTGTACTTGGAAAAACCTCAAATGAACTCCTGGCTTCCCATACTGCGCCCTGCTTGTATACTCCACCTGATGTAAACAACTGAAGGGAAATCCTGGTTTTGTCTTTTTACTGACAGACAAACTGAGACCTGCCCTGTCCAATTAGAATGGAACAATTTAGATATTTCATTTACATAAAGTGTAATTGAGAATGTGGGTGCAAAATTTCTTTATAAAAGATGACCTCCCCTTTTGACAATACTACCTGAATGTCTCTCTGGGCTGAAGCTTCTCTTTGATTAAATAAATGCTTTTTATTTTTTATTAAATTTATATCAATTTATTATGTGTTAAATTTATGCTAGTTGTAAAGCCAGTACCACGGTGACCATCACAGCTGCCTGGCCCATGCAGGTTCGCATTAGATTCAGACAAATGGTAAAGAAACAATGGAGCCAAAAACTGGTGGGCCATCATCTTTACTCCTAGCTTGCACATGGTGGGCAAGTAAAAACACACACTGAGCTCCAAAACCCACTCATTCAGTGCTCACAAAGCTACTGACTTATCTGAGTTTCCTAGAATCAAAGGTTTCTAGCTCACCAGCCTTATTCACCTCTGTTCCCCATCTTCTTCCTTCTCTCTGCACAAACTCTGCACAAACTGGCTTCTCCTTCAGCACTCCACCATCTTGGCTGCTTCTCCTGGCCTCCTCCACATGTACTTACTCTGCTCTCCTACAGCATGGGCTTCTCCTAGAACACAATCACTCTTCCCCTGGAACAACATGATCTCTCCTTTCAAAACCTTTTGGCGCGAAAGCCCTCCCCCAACACATATTAACATAATCACGCCCATCCCAAGCAAGAAGGGCAACTAATATCACCTGGGGGTGGGCTTCTACATGGGCAGTGCCATCTTTAACAAAGTGAGCATAATATATTTTATCTGCCCAACAATCCACACCTATGCTCACTTTACTACCCACAATGTATACCACCAGCATACCTGTGCAAGGAAATTAGGCACATTACACAAATTTCAAATAAATGACAAATTATACAAGTTCAACAATTACAAAGGTACATTTCACCAATCTCTGAGCTCTTTGCCAAAAGCGCAAAATATCCTCGGCCTTCTTTCTAGCCATTTGAAAGGCTTCCTGGGGCAGGGGAGTGCTTCCAGCAAAGCCGCCTTCTACCTCCATCAGGGTATTTCACGTTGTCCAAAATTTGTAAGTCCATCCAACAAAGGATCCAGTGCCCACTCCGGTCATAGCCCAGGACTCAGTCAAAGCACATGGGGCCTCAGCCACCCCCCTCATCCCTGCCGTCCTGGCAGGTCTTACACTGTCCGAAGGAGGAGCACGTGGCAATGGCAGTCAGCATTTCCATCTCTATTCAGGAGAGCATGATGGTGCCCACCCCTATGTCCCAAAATTGCAGATCTACCGGGGGTGTAATAGGTACTTCTTGCTGCTGAGCTCTCATCTTCTGGAGACTGCATGGATTGCAACTCCAGACCAATTCATCCTCCAAAGAGGAACTGAAAACATCAGCTCCTGCCGCTGGGCTCGAGACCCAGGCTGCCACCACCTTCTGCTCTGCGGGCCTTGCAACCCCAGCTATGGCCTCAGCCCCAGCCTCCCGCCTCTGCTGGCTCTGCACAACATCCAGGGAAACCTGCAAGTCATGAACCTGTGATTCCTTCTCCAGCAGCTGCTCCGTTTCTAAGCAGATCTCGTGAATCTGGTCGGTCTCTTCTGGTGCTTGCTCCAACTCCAGGGTCGGCATCTCTTTCTCCCACATTTGCTCCAGCTCCTTCCACTGCTCATTTTGCAGGTCCTGGGCAGCCTCTTCCACAGAGCTCTCAGTTTCCTCACACATGGCTGTAAAAGTCAGCCAGCCTATTGTCCCCACAAGGACAGCCATGGGGAACCATAACAGCAGCCAGTCTTCTACTCCACCGCTCAAAGGTGGTGGTGGCTCCTTACCAATCTGTATCAAATCCTGCCACAGACTACGCCAAATGTAAAGCCAGGAGCCACAGCCACCATCACAGCCGCCTGGCCCATGCAGCTTCACTTTAGATTCGGACAGATGGTAATGAAACAATGGAGCCAAAAACTGATAGGCCATTTTCTTTAATTCTAGCTTGCACCCAGTGGGCAAGTAAAAACACACACTGGGCTCCAAAACCCACTCACATTCAGTGCTCACAAAGCTACTGACTTATCCGAGTTTCCTAGAATCAAAGGTTTCTAGCTCCCCAGCCTTATTCTCCTCAGTACCCCATCTCCTTCCTTATCCCAGATACAAACTCTACACAAACTGGCATCTCACTGAGCACTCTGCCATCTTGGCTGCTTCTCCTGGCCACATGGCCTCTTTCTGCTCTCTGCTCTGCTCCCTCTGCTCTCTCATGCTAATCATCCCAGGAACCAAGAGAGCAAGCTCTCGTTCTGCCCCCATTTTATAGTGCAGATTCAAAACCTTTAATCCAATATACAAAATAGGGAAGTCTCTAATACAAAGTCACTTCTCTGAGGCATGATTGGACTGCACCGCCCCACATCAAAAAGGGTGGGAAAGGCTCAATCCCAAAACCAAGCCCCAGGCTACAAGGATTCTGCCCGCCCACCACCTGCCCCCAACACACAACAATATCACCTGGGTGACGGCCTCACGTGGGCAGCGCCATCCCTAACAAAGTGAGCATAACGTATTTTATCTGCCCAACACCATAGTTTCAACCATCACACACATGCAGACTTCAAAATTCTGTATGTTTTAGCCTCAGATATAAGTTTCACAGCAAGCTCATAGTTATATAGTACTCCTATTATGGGATAAATCCTGAACTAAGAGCTCTAAGAATATGAATCACTGAATTCCTGAAACAATCCTTAGAAGCAGATATAATAATGATCACCTTTTTAAAGCAGAAGATGATTCTGAGTGTTGGGCAGATAAAATGTATTATGCTCACTTTGTTAAAGATAACATGAGGAGGCAGTCGCCCAGGTGATATTAATGTGTGTTGGGGTGGGCTAGGGGCAGGCAGAATCCTTGTAGCCTTGGTTTTGGGATTAAGCCTGTCCCACCCTCTTTGGTGTGAGGTGGTACAATCCTATCATGCCTCAGAGAAGTGACTTTGTATTAGAGACTTCCCTGTTATGTATATTGGATTAAGGGTTTGGATTTCTACACTATAAAATGGGGACGGAACGAGAGTTTGCGTTCTTGGTTCCTGAGGTTAGCATGAGAGAGCGGAGAGAGTAGAGCCAGCAGCTAAAGGAGGCCACGTGGAGGAGGCCAGGAGAAGCAGCCAAGATGGCGGAGTGCTGAGTGAGATGCCAGTTTGTGTAGAGTTTGTATCTGGGATAAGGAAGGAGATGGGGAACTGAGGAGAAGAAGGCTGGTGAGCTAGAAACCTTTGATTCTAGGAAACTCGGATAAGTCAGTGGCTTTGTGAGCACTGAGTGTGACTGGGTTTTGGAGCCCAGTGTATGTTTTTACTTGCCCGCCGGGTGCAAGGTAGGATTAAAGGCTATGGCCTATCAGTTTTTGGCTCCGCTGTTTCTTTACCGACTGTCCGAATCCAATGCGAACCTGCATGGGCCAGAAGGCTGCTGTGATGGTGGCCCTGGCCCTGGCTGCTGGCTTTACACTGAGCCACAGAAGGTGTTATGCTTCATTGTATGTGTTTACTTTGAGACAGGCTGTTGAGCCAGAGCAAATGGAAAAGGGAAACTGAGACAGACAGTTAAATGGCCAAGCAGTTTTCAGCCATTCTAGTAAACTGCAAAATGCTATCCTCCCTGACCAAGGACACTTAAGCAAATGATTCATACTTCTTCTCCCTGAGGTTAAATAACTTACGTCACCCTTCTCGGAGAGATAGATAACAAAAATCCAATTTGTGCCATTTATGCCAATCACACCCAAGGATAGATGAAGTCAGGGGAATAATCTTATTTTGGTGTATCAGCATAAAGCTAATAAATATTCTATGAGATCTTCCCATAGACCTCCTCTAAAGTTCCTGCCTTTAAAAACAGATAAGCCTGACCTGTGGTGGTGCAGTGGATAAAGCATCAACCTGGAATGCCAAGGTCACAGGTTTGAAATCCTGAGCTTGCCCAGTCAAGCAATATATGGAAGTTGATGCTTCTTGCTCTTCCCTCCTTCTCTCTCTGTCTCTCTCTCTTCCTCCCTCTTCCCTCTCTAAAATGAATAAATAAAGTCTTAATAAAAAAAAATTAAAATCTTAAAAAGAACAATACAAAAAAAACCCCCAAACAGATAAGAATGATCCCCAGCCAGGGCACACACAGGAAGAGTTTGATGTTTCTGTCTCTATCTCTCTCCCACTGACTCTCTCTAAAAACAAACAAACAAACAAACAAAACCACAACAGATAAGAACCCTCAGAGCCAGGCTAGGTTCTGTCTGGAGCACACCCATACCTTTCTCCCCCAGGCATATATCCTTAGCTTTCTCCCTAAATTCTGAGAGTACCCTTGAGACATATAATAAGGTGACCAATCGTCCTTCTTTTGGGAGGACAATCCTTTTGTAAGTTCTGTCCTCCCTCGAAAAGTGTCCTCTTACATGTCCTCCTTTTTGATATTGGAAGACTAATCTATAAAAGTCCATATTCGATTGATGCAGAGTCAATCCATTGTGTGTGATGTGATGTATTTGTATGTAAATTAGTACTTTTTTCTTATAATTATTATTAAAAATTAATAGGCTTGTAAGCATAATTACAATATAAAATATTACAAATGCTTTTATTATGCATTTATCTGTGTATTATTATTGCAATAAATAAAATGTTTCTTTTATTTACAATATTGTTTTTTAATCTATTTTTTTATTTTATTTTTTTAAACACAAATTTTTTAAATTTAATTAATTGTGTTTACATAGATTCTAGGATCACCCCAAATACATCCCTCCTCCCCTGTGTTCCCCTCATCATCTCCCTTGCCCTCCTCCTTACAGAGCCCTTTTCCCCCCTTCCCTTCAGGTTTATCCCATCCTATCATCCCCTTTCCTTCTGCCCTCTTTTCCTGTGGTCCCTTTGATCCCTCCTCTGTCTCAATTTTGTTTCTCAGTTCTCACTGTTCCTTGCATTCCTCAAATGAGTGAGGTCATATGCCATTTTTCTTGCTCTACCTGGCTTATTTCACTCAACATAATAGTTTCCAGGTTTATTCATGTTGTCGCAAAAGGTAATATTTCCTTCTTTTTCATGGCCCCATAGTATTCCATTGTATACTATATATGTACCACCACTTTTTAATCCACTCGTCCACTGACAGACACTTGCATTGTTTCAAGATCTTTGCTATTGTGAACAATGCTGTCATAAACATGAGGGGTGCATTTCTTTTTTTCAGTCGGTGATATGGTGTTCTTGGGATATATGCCTAAAAGTGGGATGGCTGGGTCAAAAGGCAGATCCATTTTTAATTTTTTGAGGAATCTCCATACTGTTTTCAACAGTGGCTGCACCAGTCTGCATTCCCACTAGCAGTGCAGGAGGATTCCCCTTTCTCCACATCCTCACCAGCAGCTATCATGTGTTGTTTTGTTAATGAGTGCCATTCTGACTGGTGTGAGGTGGTATCTCATTGTGGTTTTAATTTGCATTTCTCTAATGATTAGTAATGTTGAACATTTTTTCATCTGTCTATTGGCCATCTGTATCTCCTCATTGAAGAAGTGTCTATTCATTTCTTTTGCCCATTTTTTGAATGGATTGTTTGTCTTCCTGGTGTTGAATTTTACAAGTTCTTTATAAATTTTGGTTATCAACCTCTTATAAGATGTATTGTCAAATATGTTCTCCCATTGTATGGTTTGTGTTTTTATTCTGTTCATACTGTCTTTAGCTGTACTTTTTAGTTTGATATAATCCAATTTGTTTATCCTGTCTTTTATTTCACTTGCCCATGGAGATAAATCAGTAAATATGTATATTGTTGTGAGAGATGTCAGAGAGCTTGCTGTTTATGTTTTCTTCTAAGATGCTTATGGTTTCACGGCTTACATTTAAGTCTTTTATCCATTTTGAGTTTCCATTTGTGAATGGTGTAAGTTGGTGGTCTAGTTTTATTTTTTTGCAGGTAGCTGTTCAATTTTCCCAGCACCATTTGTTAAAGAGACTGTCTTTACTCCATTGTATGCTCTTACCTCCTTTGTCAAATATCAATTGTTCATAAAGGTATGGGTTTATTTCTGGGTTCTCTGTTCTGTTCCATTGATCAATAAGCCCGTCTTCCTTTTCATTGTAAAAAAGATGGTCACTGTATGGCCAGGGGCCACCATTGTGGCCATTCACATGCAGGTTCTCATTGAATTTTGGCAGATTGTAAAGAAATGGTGAAGTCGGAGGATGGTGGGCCATTCTGTTTATTGGTGTCTCGCCAAAACAGGCAAACCACAAGAAAAGCCAAGGGAAAAGCAGAAAAGCTGCTTTTCCCAGGGAGGGCAAGGGATCAGGGAGGCCTCTGCAATGCTGATAGCAGAAACCAAGAGAGAGCGAGAGTCCCAGTCTACCCCATTTTATACTGTAGAAAATTAAAGCCTTTAAGCCAATATACAAATAAGGAAGTCTCTGATACAAAGCCACTTTTCTGAGGCATAAATGGGATTCCTCATAAGAGTGAAGCACCCCACATCATGCAACTGTCAAGGGTGTGGGGAAAAGCTTAGTTATCAGAAGATCTTAGTATTAGAAGGGAGGGAAAAACTTAGTCTTAAAACTAAGACTTAGGCTATAAAGACTTTGCCAGCTTACAGCCTGTCTTCCACACCCAAAGCAAATAAACATATACATCATATTTACAAACTTATTCAACTAACATTCCACCACTTTTGCTTGCTTTACAATCTAAACTACAGGTCTCTTCCATGATGGTCACAGTGCAAAGAGTGGGGTACATTGCATAAACAGAAACAGTACCAACTACAGCAATAGGATTAACAAATCAAAAGCTATGGGTGAAATGAGAGAGCTGTCAGCGGCACCAAGAGAGGCAAATCTTTTCCCTCTGGCAGAATACAGGCCAGAATTTTGTCTGCAGACAGCACTGTAGCTGGTACCAGAGGCTTCCCTGAGCAGGCATACCAAACCTTATTGGCCAATACACCAGCATCTGCTGGTTCTATGTGTAGTAAAATAGGAGAACTCATTATTGGCCATAAAGAAATTACAAAGGTGCCCTTTATAATGCTGTCCCCCTGAGCACTCAAGGGATAATACACTTCTACCTTAGGTGGCCAGATGCTGGTTGCCCAAGGAGTTAATTGGAGGTCCACCTCTAGCCTCTTTCCCCATGGTGCCAACAAGGCCACCCATCTTCAATGGAGGGCCTGTATGATTCAGGGCCAACTCCATTGAAGCTGTTAGACTTTAAGAAGGGCTGTTGGAGCAGGGAAGAGCACACTGCCCTGCTGTACAAAACCTGGCTTGAGTAAAATGTCCTTGGCGCGTATCTGCAACTGAATGGGGGCAGCTGCCCGATGCAAGAGGGCTTCCACTGGAGTTGGGCTCCCCTGTCGAGTTCTCTCATTCAAAATCCGGAGTACTGTCCATAAGCGGCGTGTCCATCCAGTAAGGGAGCTGGTGCCCCCCTCCTGTCGCAGTCCCTGCTTTAAGAGTCCATTATACTGCTCAATGATACCAGCAGCCTGGGCGTGGTAGGGAACATGGTACCTCCAGTCCACCCCCAGCTCTTGAGCCCATTGTCTCACTATAGAACCAGTGAAGTGGGTACCATTGTCACTTTCAAGGACCAGCGGTCGCCCGTATGCAGCACTCAGGCGGTCCAGAGCCTGTATGACTGCCCTCTGGTCAGGGTTATGAGTGGGGTAAGCAGCAAGCAGCCTGGTGGCAGTATCTATATAGGTGACTGCATACTGGTACCCTTATGACTTTGGTAAGGGTCCAGTGATGTCTATCTGCCATCATGTCAGTGAAACATGGCACCTCTGGATCTGTCCAAGTGACACCAGTGGTCTCTGAGGGTGCTCCTTGGAACATACTGCACATTGCTCACAGGCTGCAAGTACCTCAGCATAGGACACAGGCCATGTTCCACGCCTTAACCGTAACCCACATAGTTTTCTGTCCCGCATGGAGCAGGCGCCAGTGGAGCCACTGCACCACATCACCTGCAGGTGCAGTCTCCAACCATCGCACCCTTGCCAACGTATCTGCTTCATTATTCCCAGGATGGGTGTTGGGCAGATAAAATGTATTATGCTCACTTTGTTAAAGATTACGTTGCCCACGAGGAGGCCGTCACCCAGGTGATATTGTGTGTTGAGAATCCTTCTGGCCTGGGGCTTGGTTTTGGGATTAAGCCTTTCCCACCCTTTTTGATGTGGGGCGGTACAATCCAATCATGCCTCAGAGAAGTGACTTTGTATTAGAGACTTCCCTATTTTGTATATTGGATTAGAGGTTGTGAAGCTACACTATAAAATAGGGGCAGAACGGGGGCTTGCCCTCTCTTGGTTCCTGAGGTTAGCCTGAGAGAGCGGAGAGAGTAGAGCCAGCAGTGGAAGGAGGCCACATGGAGGAGGCCAGGAGAAGCAGCCAAGATGGCGGAGTGCTGAGTGAGATGCCAGTTTGTGTAGAGTTTGCATCTGGGATAAGGAGATGGGGAACTGAGGAGAATAAGGCTGGTGAGCTAGAAACCTTTGATTCTAGGAAACTCGGATAAGTCAGTGGCTTTGTGAGCACTGAATGTGAGTGGGTTTTGGAGCCCAGTGTGTATTTTTACTTGCCCGCCAGGTGCAAGCTAGGATTAAAGATGAAGGCCCATCAGTTCTTGGCTCCGTTGTTTCTTTACCAACTGTCCGAATCCAATGCGAACCTGCATGGGCCGGGCGGCTGCTGCGATGGTAGCCCTGGCCCTGCCTGCTGGCTTTACAATGGGCTAGAGGGGCATGCCCAGTGACATGATATACTGTCACCTGCTTCTGATGTCCTATTTCCCATAAGTCCTGCCACATGGCCTGACCCCATAGTGGACAGTGCATCCACTGGTTAGTGTGCCAAGTAGCAATCCAAAGGGTCAGTCCATGATAGACAGCCCAGCTGTCAGCACAGATCACCAGAGGTAAAGGTTCATTATGGGAAACTAGCCAAACAGCTCTTAATTCTGCCCATTGGCTGCTTTGGCCTGTACCTGTGTCCACCTTTGGGTCAAAGAAGTTTGCAAATATAATGTATATGCTTACTGGCTTATAGTTTGCATTGGGTGTGGGAGACAAGCTGTAAGCAGGCAGGGTTGTTATAGCCTAAGAGAGTCTTAAAACTAAGCCTTTCCCACCCTTTTAATACTAAGATCTTTTCAAAACTAAGCTTTTCCCCACACCATTGAATGTTGCATAATGTGGGGTGGTGCACTCTCATGAGGAATCCCATTATACCTCAGATAAGGGATTTTGTATCAGAGACTTCCTTGTTTGTATATTGGATTAAAGGTTTTGATTTCTACACTATAAAATGGAGCAGAGGAGCCCATGCTGGAGGAGAGCAGAGAAAGACCAGGTGGAGGAGAGGAGAAGCAGCCAAGATGTCAGAGTGCTGAAGGAGAAGCCAGTTTGTGTAGAGTTTGTGCAGAGAGAAGGAGATGGGAAAAAGAGGTGAATCTGGCTGGTGAGGTAGAAACCTTTGATTCTAAGAAACTCAGGTAAGTCAGTGGCTTTGGGAGCCCTGAATGAAACGGAAAGTGTTTTCCCACTGTGTGTATTTCTTGCCCGCTGGGTGCAAGCTAGGATTAAAGCTACTGGCACACCAGTTGTTGGCTCCATTGTTTCATTGCCATCTGTCTGAATCAAATGCAAACCTGCATGGTCCAGGCAGCTGTGATGGTGGCCATGGATACTGGCTTTACACCAACCAAATAGTCTCAGTGGCCGATGGAAGGCTACAGCCATCCATTTGGCAGGTTGGCCCCTGCTGGAACCATCGGTATACCAGGCATCTTTGGGGATGGGCGCTCACCTCTCCTGGTAGGTACTGACTTCAGGTTCTGCCTCCTGAGCCCCAGCTGCACCTGACTATAAGATCACATTGCTGACTGGACCCAAGACTTCCTGCAGTTCTGCCCTCAATGGGCTGGTGCTAAGAGCACAGCATTGTTGAAGATAGGCACCCCACTTAGCCAGGGTGAACATTTGGGCCATACCACTATGGGGTTTGGTCGCCCAATCTCTCACCCATCCTGCAATAGATACTGTTGTCTTGACTGTAACTGGTGTTGTGGTTGTAATACTCTCAGTGGCCAGGAGGGCAGCATACACAGCTGCCAGCTGCTTCTCCACTAATGAGTAATGAACTTTAGCACCTTTCCACAATTGGGACCAAAACCCAATAGATTGCCTTAAGTGCTCTGTCCATTGCCACAAACCCCATCCAAACCCCTTCGAGGTTACATGAACATCCAGCTCACAGGGCCTGGCAGGATCAAACATATTCAAGGCCTGTGCCACCTTGACAGCTTTCTTAACTGCTGAAAATGAACCTTGCTCCTGCTCAATCCAATCCCAACAAACCCCCTTCTGAATAAGGTTGTACAAGGGGCATAGTAACTGAGCCAAGTGGGGTATAAATGCTCGCCAATACCCCAACAAACCTAAGAATTCCTGTAACTGTTTTACCGTAGTGGGAATGGGGTATACTTGGATCTTATCTTTAACTGCTTCAGGGAAAACTTTTGTCTTACGGGACCAGATCCAAGAATTTAACAGATAACCCAGGTTCTTGTACTTTGTTCTTGTTGACTACCCAGTCACATGCTTTCAAATGGGACAGCAGGGTAGGGACTGCTTGCTCCATATCTGGAAGAGAATCACTAGTTATCATAATATCATCAATATAATGGTACATGCAAACTGTCTCTGGTTGTTTCTATTTAGCCAGGTCAGCAGCCACCAGCCCATGGCACAAGCTGGGGCTATGCAAATAGCCCTGGGGTAATACTGTAAAGGTCCACTGTCTCCCTTCCCAACTGAAGGCAAATTGGTCTTGACTCTCTGCAGCTGTATCAATAGAGAAAAAAGCATTGGTCAAGTCTGTGACAAAGTTGTATGTCCCCAACTCAAGGCTTAGCTGATCCATCATGTTAGATATTGAGGGAACAGCAGCATACTGGCCCATCAGTCTTTGGCTCCGTTGTTTCATTACCATCTGTCCAAATCAAATGTAAACCATCTCTGTATAGAGGGAACAACTTTATTAAGTTCTCTGTAATCTACTATCATTCTCCAGGTTCCGTCTGGTTTGCGTACAGGCCATACCAGGGTGTTGTAAGGACTGTGTGCTGGCCGGATGATCCCCACCTTTTCTAGTTCGAGGACTGTCCCAGCAATTTCTTCATAGCCACCCTGGAAGGCAGTATTGCTTGGTGTTAGTCACATGCTGAGGGATGGGTAACTGCAAAGGGGAATGTGATGCGTGTACCCGCAATACGGCCTTCACAACCCTGATCCACTGCCAGAACTCCACAGCTGTAGTTTCCAACCACAGTCCTTGCAAGACATCTGCCCCCAAAATATATTCAGGAATAGGAGATACATACACTGTATATGGCTTAGGAGGCAGTCTTCCTACCCCCAATGAAATAGTTACTGGCTTCACTAGAACGGTTTGGCCCCATAACCGTCAATGGGCACTAGGGTCCCAGCAAACCGCTCTGGGTTCCCATAGAGGAGGGAACATTCTGCACCTGTATCCACCAAGGCCAACACCTGTTGTACATTAGAAGGGGACCAGTGGATAGCCAGTTTCATGTGTGGCCTCCAGTCCCCGCCCATCCTTGTTAGATGGATCCCTCGGCCCTTTTCCTTATTCAGACTGGTACAATGGGTCTTGGGAGTTCTCTCCCTCAGCCATCTCTATCATATAATCTTGTAACCGAGCTGCCCACGGACCAAACGCTTTATTGGTAGCTGCTGGGGCCTTTTGTCTCAGTGGCTGGAATTTCTGTTCTGGTTTAAGCTGCCGCCAAAGCTTCAAAAGAATTTTATTAGACTGGCCATCCAATTTCCCCTTATCTGCTCCAGCCGCAATCAGATCTACCCACATCTGTGTTCGGGTAACCTTTATAGGCCCATTTTCCTTGTTAGTTGGGTGGGGGGGCATAGGCAGCAGCCCTCACTGCTTTATGATCCCGAGTGACCTCCAGCTCTCCCAAATCTGCTACTATCTGTGTAACCGCATTGATGGGCTGCCCCACATAGGGGACCAAGATAGTCACAGGTGACCCCAAAAGAGCTGATGGGACACTAGCAATGATAAAGCCCCTCATTTTTGCCATAAACACTTCCTCATCTGGCCCACGGGACCCAGGGTTAAAAACAGCATTCTTCATACTTAGTTCCCAGAGGACCTTTACTAACTCACTGTAGCACTACCACCGACTCATTGCCCCTGGCAATTCTCCAGCATTCTGCCAGATCATATGAATGGCAGCCATCACCCATTCTAATAGGGTATGGTCTCCTGGGTTGCCAGGGCAGTTCTGAAGACACTGCTTCAAGGAGGAGTGTGTGGTAATGGTGGCCAATTTCTACATCTCTGTTCTGCAGAGCATGATGCCATCCACACCTATGTCCCATAATTGTAGTAACCAGGCTACCAGGGATTCAGTAGGTTTCTGCCTAAATTGTGCCCCCAACTCCATCAGCTCTGCCTGGGTATAGGGCTGGACCACAGAGTGTTCCATTACCTGGGCAGGAGGCTGTGACTGCCCCTGAGGGACTTTTTGCTGCCGGGTTTTTACCTTCTTGGTGACCACTGGTCGGGCTCTCAGTGTGCGTATGGCAGCTTCAGCCTAAACCTTCTCATCCTCAGAAGAGGAGTTGCAAGCACCTGCTCCCACTGACTCAAAGCCAATCTACCGGCATAGATGCTGCTGCTCCTTTGGCAACCATTTAGGCTCCTGTGGCTGCTGGCTTTTGGCCAGAAGCTGAGACTCGAGCTCTTGAATCTGCAGTTGTTTCTCCAACAACTGCCGGTGCAAACGTTCAGCTTCCAAGGCAGACTGCAACTTGCAAACCTGTAATTCCTTCTCCAGTGCTCACTCCAATTTCAGCCTTTTCTGCGATTTGATTTTAATTCATCCTGGAGCTTTTGACCTCGGGCAGCTTCTCGCACAGAAATTCTGGTTTCCCCTTGAGTAAAAAACACCCAGCCCATGGCCCCTAAAAGGACAGCCATGGGGAGCCAGAGCAGCAACCAGTCCTCTACCCCACCCCTCAAGGATGGCAGCTCCATACCAATCTGATCCGAATCCTGGCACAAACTATGCCAGTTATATGACCAGGTGCTGCAATTTTGGCTACACACATGCATGTTCTCATTGAGTTTGGGCAGATGGTAAAGAAATAGTGGAGTCAGAGGATGGTGGCCCATTCTGTTTATTGGTGTCTCACCAAGATAGGCAAGCTGTTGGGCAGGTAAAATATATTATGCTCACTTTGTTAAAGATGGCGCTGCCCACAAGGAGGCCGTTGCCCAGGCGATATTGATGTGTGTTGGGGGCAGGCGGTGGGCAGGCAGAATCCTTGTAGCCTGGGGCTTGGTTTTGGGATTAAGCCTTTTCCACCCTTATGTGGGGTGGTACAATCCAATCATGCCTCAGAGAAGTGACTTTGTATTAGAGACTTCCCTATTTTGTATATTGGATTGAAGGTTTTGATTTCTACACTATAAAATGGGGGCAGAATGGGAGCTTGTGCTCTTAGTTCCTGAGATTAGCATTAGAGGAGACAGCAGAGAGCAGAGAAAGGCCACATGGAGGAGGCCAGGAGAAGCAGCCAAGATGGCAGAGTGTTGAGTGAGAAGCCAGTTAGTGCAGAGTTTGTGCAGGGAGAAGGAAGGAGATGGAGAACAGAGGTGAATAAGTCTGGTGAGCTAGAAACCTTTGATTCTAGGAAACTTGGATAAGTCAGTAGCTTTGTGAGCTCTGATTGTGAGTGGGTTTTGGAGCCCAGTGTGTCTTTTATATTTGCCCACCGGGTACAAGCTAGGATTAAAGCTAATGGCCCACCAGTTTTTGGCTCCGTTGTTTCTTTACCAACTGTCTGAATCCAATGCGACCCTGCATGGTCCAGGTGGCTGTGATGGTGGCCGTGGCTACTGGCTTTACAACAAGAAAGGGGATAGACGGCAAAGAACCAGTGAGGCTTCTGCAATGCTGATGGCAGGAACCGAAAAAGAGCGAGAGCCCCGGTCCACTTCATTATATAGTGTAGAAAATTAAAGCCTTTAAGCCAATATACAAATAAGAAAGTCTCTGATACAAAGCCACTTATCTGAGGCATAAATGGGATTTCTCATAAGAGTGCACCACCCCCTATCATGCAACAGTCAAGGATGTGGGGAAAAGCTTAGTTTTGAGAAGACATTAGTATTAGAAGATAAGGAAAGGCTTAGTCTTAAAACTGAGCCTTAGGCTATAATGACTTTGCCAGCTTACAGCCTATCTCTTACACCCAAAGTGAGCAAACATCATATTTACAAACATATTTGACCAACAGTCACTGTTGGACAGATAAAATATATTACGCTCACTTTGTTAAAGATGTTGCTGCCCACATGGAAGCCTGTCGCCCAGATGATATTAATGTGTGTTGGGGGTGGGCTGTAGGCAGGCAGGATCCTTGTAGCCTGGGGCTCAGTTTTAGGACTAAGCATTTCCCACCCTTTTTGATGTGGGGTAGTACAATCCCATCATGTCTCTGATAAGTGACTTTGTATTAGAGACTTCCCTATTTTGTATATTGGATTAAAGGTTTTGATTTCTACACTATAAAATGGGGGTAGAACAGGAGCTTGCTCTCTCAGTTCCTGAGATTATCATTAGAGGAGAGATCAGAGAGGAGAGCAGAGAGAGGCCACATGGAGGAGGCCAGGAGAAGCAGCCAAGATGGCGGAGTGCTGAGTGAGATGCCAGTTTGTGCAGAGTTTGTATCTGGGATAAGGAAGGAGATGGGGAACTGAGGAGAATAAGGCTGGTGAGCTAGAAACCTTTGATTCTAGGAAACTCGGATAAGTCAGTGGCTTTGTGAGCACTGAATGTGAGTGGGTTTTGGAGCCCAGTGTGTGTTTTTACTTGCCTGCTGGGTGCAAGCTAGGATTAAAGATTATGGCCCACCAGTTTTTGGCTCTGTTGTTTCTTTCCCGTCTGTCCAAATCCAATGCGAACTTGCATGGGCCAGGCTGCTTTGATGGTGGCTGTGGCTCCTGGCTTTACAATCATCTTACTTATAATCAGGGAGGTAGTAGGCAGTAGCAGCTCTTCCTGAGCTTACCCTCTGAACTTGTTTATAAGGCCCCCTTTTCTATGACTTTTCAGTGAGCTAGAAGCTGCTCTGCCTTGGCTCAATTCTGTACTATACCATTTTCTACACAGCCAACGTATATACTGCCTAAGACTTCTCCTGATGCTTCTTCTACTCTAAACCTTTCCTTTGTTTCACTGTCCCCAGGTTTAATAAACACACTCCCCAAATTACTTGGGCTTGTGTTGTGAAATCTTTCCTGCATGAAGTCCAGAACCCATACATACTGGCTAGCCAGAGGCAGACCTGCTCTGCCTGGTCCCTTTTCAGTGACAACTTGACTGACCACAGGGTGCCCAGATTAAACATTATTTCTAGATGTGTTTGTAAGGGTATTTTTACAGATGAGATTAGCACTTGAATAGGTGACTCATTAAAGTAGATTGCCCTCTCCAGTGTGGGTGGACATTGTTATTGTAAAGCCAGTATCCAGGGTCACCTGGCCCATGCAGGTTCGCTTTAGATTCAGACAGACGGTAATGAAACAACGGAGCCAAGAACTGGTGTGCCATTAGCTTTAATCCTAGTTTGCACGCAGCAGGCAATAATACACACAGTGGGAAAACACTTCTCTTTCCATTCAGGGCTCCCAAAGTCACTGACTTATCCGAGTTTCCTAGCATCAAAGGTTTCTAACCTCACCAATCTCATTCACCTCTATTCCCCATCTCCTTCTCTCTACACAAACTCTGCACAAACAGGCTTCTCCTTCAGCACTCTACCATCTTGGCTGATTCTCCTCTCCTCCACATGGCCTTTCTCTGCTCTCCTCTCTAATGCTAATCTCAGGAACAGAGAGAGCAAGCTCCCAGTCTGCCCCACTTTATAGTGTAGAAATCAAAACCTTTAATGCAATATACAAACAAGGAAGTCTCTGATACAAAGTCACTTCTCTGAGGCATAATGGCATTCCTCATGAGAGTGCACCACCCCACATCAAAAAGGGTGGGAAAGGCTTAGTCCCAAAACCAAGCACCAGGCTACAAGGATCCTGCCTGCCCACAGCCCACCCCTAACACACATTAATATAATCATGCCTATTCCAAGCAAGAAGGGCAACCAATACCATCACCTGGGCAACGGGTTTCCACGTGGCCAGTGCCATCTTTAACAAAGTGAGCCTAATATATTTTATCTGCCCAACAGTTCCCTAACTAAAGAGATCATCAGAGCCTAATAAGACATGAATAGGAATTTGCAGCGGAGCAAGGAAGGGTTTATTTTATTTTTTATTAACTTTAAGTTATTGTGTTAACCTGAATTCAAGTGTTTCATTCAATATAACTCCCTCACCCCCACCTCTTTGTTCCTCACTAAGGAAGGGCATATTTCTTAGGCAGTGATCCACACCTAGAGACAGGGGAGCTAATGCTAAAAGACCTGGCTCCCCAATGGGGGTTGAGTTATATAGGAGAAAAGTCATTAATTATGGTGACTAAAGCATTAGTTTAGAGCAGTGGTTCTCAAAGTGTGTGCTAAGGTGCACTGGTGTGCCCTAGAAGATTTTCAGGTGCACCCTTGTGCCTGTTGGGGACCAAAAAAAAAACCAACAGAGTTTTTGGAGTTTAGGTTTTTGGGGGACAGAGGTGTAGGGAATTGGTTGTAAACTGACAGTCTGCCCAACCCCCCACTTCCCTTCCCTGATTAGGTTGCAAATGCTATTAAGCTGTGGTGCTGGATTGTTTACACTACCCCCATGTTCCCCAGAAAGACTGGAGGCAAGTTTCTTCTATCCTTTGTTTAGTGTAAAGTTAAGATGATATATATTGTGGGGGATTTGGATTGATGATTAAACATAAAGAATTGTCTCATGAAGCCTTTTGGATTTCTATAAAAAAGAATATGTGGTATTATCTAAAAAAGCTTTGAACATTTTACTGCAATTATCAACATCCTATTTATGTGAATTAGGATTTTTTTACCCTCAACACAATTAAGAGTAAAAAGAGAGGAATTCTTTAATGTATTGATGAGGAAATGAGAGTTTGCCTTTCAAATATATGCCCAAAGATTGAAGAAATCACTAGGACACATCAGGCTCATGGTTCTCATGAACACAAGAATAAAAAAACTTAGCACATTTTTGCCAGGACCTGCCAAATTTACTAAATCTTACTAAGAATGTATCTATATATATATAAAGATAACTTCTTTGTCATTTTTAAAATTTTTAACCTTTTTTATGAATGCTAAAAAAATAACTTAAAAATGTAACTAAAATGTTTTTTGTCAGAATACATTTAATTTTGTTGTATTTATTTTGTTTAATTACCATAAAAGCATGCTTGAACTTTATATTTTTTTCTTTAATATTTGACTTAATTATTATAACATAGTTCTCAGAAATTTGTATATAGTGCGCCTACAATTATTTGTAGGATTTTAAATGTGCCCCGACTTCAAAAAGTTTGAGAACCACTGGTTTAGGGTCATGGTCGGGGTCAAAGTTTCTACTGATTGGTCAGTGTTAGGAAGAAGTACTTGATCACTGCATCTGGATCTGATATCAGCCTGTTTTCTTGGAAGGGCAGGGAGGGTAGCGGTTGTGTTCATCACCAACGGCCAATAAGTTTATCATTATGCCTATTTAATAGAATGTCCATCACAACTCCAAAGGCCAGCATTTGGAGAGCTTTAGGGTTGGTGAACACTTGGGGTTTCAGAGAGTGATGCACTTGTATAGAGCATATAAGCTCCTTGCTCTTTCCCCATTACTTGCCCTATGCATATGACTTGCCCATCTGGGTATTTCTGAGTTATATACATACTTTTATTAAAGAAAACCAAAAACCATTGACTTAGTAAGCAACATGTTTCTTTGAGTCTTGTGAGCAGCTATAGTACATTACCTGAGGAGGAAGTCAAAGGAGCCTATGATTTATAGTCAGTGGGTAAGAAGTACATGTGACATCACAATGGGGGGTGTGGGAGGCTATCTTGTAAGACTGAAAACTGAATCTGTAGGATCTGATGCTATGTCCAGGTTGATAATGTCAGACTTCAACTGAATTCTTGAACAGCCAGCTGTGTCAGAGCATTGCTGGATAGTACAGGAACTCCCCTTCAAATTATAATTAGGACACATGTACATTCTTATTATAGCATGTGTCAAGTTCTGTACTGAGTTGTGTCAGCCTAAATCTTTTATCCTAGTACTCTGAGTAGTGTGCAATCTAGCATGTTTCTAGTATAAAAAAGAATTATTGTTTCAATTGAATGGAAATCAATCACTCGATTCTCTTACGGCAGTGGTAGTCAACCTGGTGTCTACCGCCCACTAGTGGGCACTCCAGCTTTCATGGTGGGCGGTAGTGGAGCAACCAATGTATAAATAAAAAGATAGATTTAACTATAGTAAGTTGTTTTATAAAGAGTTATTCTTCCAAACTTAGTGAAAATCCGACATAAAGTATTTGGTAAGCAATTATTATTATATGCTTTAACTTGTTGTAACTCTGCTTTTTAATTTTATAAAGTAAAGTTACTTCCCTATTTTATAAATCACCATTACTGTGGAACCGGTGGGTGGTTAGAAAATTTTACTACTAACAGAGATACAAAAGTGGGCTGTAGGTATAAAAAGGTTGACTAGCCCTGTCTTAAGGCAAACCTTATTTCTCTGTGCATGTTCTACATAGTCTACCTTTGTTATCAATGTTTAATCTGATGTATTACTGCCCAGAAGTTAGATGTAATGCATATAGAATAAATATAGAAATATGAGTCACATCAATCTAAATATAAGAGGTGTTGATATTAATTACTTATTTTTCTGAATACTATATAATTATTGGATTAATTGGAAATTGAGTAGGAAACATGAATTCAAGGATACAAACTTAAATGCATTAAAGATTTATTTAGATGTTTGCCTTGCTGTCTCCTGAGTGAAGGATTTTAAGTTACTAGCATAGAGGAGAAATAGTCATTACCATGTGTACTAGGACTAGAGTCAAGACACTAAAAAAATTCAATCTTTAAGAGGGTTGACCCTTTACATGGAAAACTTTCTGCTTTTGATTAAGAACTAATTCAAGGGTTATTCAGAGACAATTATGTAAGGCCTGGAGATTTCTCAAGTGTATGTCCTCCTGGGATGCAGGTGCTTGAAGCAAAATCTTGAAAAAAATAATAGAAATACAGTTCCCAAAAGATATCTTAGAATCATAATAGATTTCTATTTAGATGAAATTAGAAAATATGTCTATTTCTTTACATCTATGTAGAGTTATATGTTTAAATAAGGGAAAGTAAACACGCTCTAGTAAGAGAAAAGATATATTACAGAATATTTTGAGTCTAGAATATTATGTATAATACAATGTATCGAGATTTTTCAAAATTAGAAGACTCACTTTTCTGGGAGTTTACAATTATTAGTGGTCCAGTACCACAGAATTTGTTGATTCAATCTGTTGTAAAAAAAAAAAAAAAAAGAACGAAAGAAAGAAAGAAAGAAAGAAAGAAAGAAAGAAAGAAAGAAAGAAAGAAAGAAATCTCTACTTTGTCTAATAAAGACTTTGCTGGCAAATTGGCATTTACAATTCCTTTTTATTTTTATTTTTGTACATGGTGTAGGGTATGGTGACCTGGTCTTCTGCATTATAAGAACAAATTCTTGGTGCAGTTCAATAGTATCAAGTTCATCAAACCTGAGAAAGCTGTCTCATGTTGATTAAAATCAAAAGTGACATATATAAGCTACAATGTCAATTTATTTTCTTATGATAAAAATATAGCTGTCATAGCACATTTCCTCAAGGAAATCTACATGAGGTGACCATTATCAGAAGATTGGTGGTTGACAATAGGATCAGAACTGGCGTCTGAGAGGAGGGAATAGAGAAAAGGAGTAGTTATATGACTTAACTATTTAATGCCCATGGGCTAAAAGACAAATGTATCCATTTTCTCAATTGATTTATTTTCTCATTTCATAACAGGGGTTAAGTTTTGGTTCAGGGAAATCTATTCCTTGCATAATGATTGGTAGCTGCTGCCTAACTCCTTTTATACATTTCTGACAAAATTCCTTTCTACTGGCACATTTTGTCTTCAGCAATGTTAATATTTTTTATCCATTTGCAATCAGGTTTTTTTCACGTGCACGTGTATCTTTGTATAATGATATCTCTGACCTTACATACAACGTGTTGAATTTAGCGTTTAACTCCCCAGGGTGATGGTGTTTCTCTTATTTCCTACTTCTCAGTAGGACCTTTCTTGCCCCTCCCTGCACTAACTAGAATAGACAATAAAAACATAAAACTCAAAATTACAGAACCACACACAATACCTTCTTATTTAAATTATTTTGCATATTTCTATTACTGTAAACTGTATTTTTACCACCATCATTTCATAGAACATTTCAAAAATTTCACTAATATGTTTCTGATAATTACACTAATTTGGGAATGTAGAAAAGCTTATTATTTGAGGCTTGCATAACATTTCAACTATTGCTGCATATGTAACAAAACTACTCAGTGACATTTAAAGGTGATGCTGTGTGTGGCAGCTAAGGGTTGATAAAAAGAACTTTTATTTTACATTTAATCAAAGACTAAACAAATTATTTTAAATTGAAGATTTTAACTGAATTTAAAAAATATTACATTGGCTTTCTTTGCACTTTGGGCTACTCTGCACTATGTTCTAATCTCCTCAGGGCCAGGTTCTAAGAAAGTAGAGACAATATCTATGTCCTCTTAATGCACAAAATTATCCAAATTAGCCATTTCACAAGAACACCAGTTCTGATTCTATTGTCAAAAGCCTAGCTCTATCCCTAGAACTCCAGCTTGTTGTTATCCTGTCCCCTAGCAGCCCTTTCCATGACTCAACCTTGCAGTCTTCTTTCTTCCAGAGCTACAAGGAATGAAGAGTTTGGCCTTTTATTTATATGAGTGTCAGTGCATTCTGTGCTTCCAGCAAAACGATCTTTAAATTTTATAATACACACATCCAGAAAACCACTTTCTCATTCTATCAAGAACACAGGACTAATCTCTGGTTTCTGAACAAAGTAAGTTACATCTCCCAGCTGGCTGGAGTCTCTAGTGAGCTTCTTACTCATTCTCACATCTCATTAATTATTCCTACAAATGGGACTTACAAAAATGTCAGTATCATCAACTGGACTCTATATACCTTCTTGTATAAAACAGTATGTGAAACATCAAGAGACAGTAGACCTCTATTCCTCATCCCCCATGATTCAATACTTTCTCCTAATATTCTAATATTCTGCAGTCAGATAGGGGTCAGTGAATGGGTTGATTATAACCATGACTCCTCTCAAATAAGCCATCTTACTGTAGTTGAAAGGTAACCCCTGAACATTGTCAACTCTCTGCTTTAAGCAAGCAAATCAGGGTATATATACATCGATCAGGGGGACTTTGTAATAAGGTTTGCCCATTTTTGCCTTCTCCTCCAAGTCACTGCTGGGAAGGATAATTTAGGACAGAATCTTTTGTCTTCACACATACCTGTTTTTGGTTTCAGTTTTCATTCACAGACTTAAATTAAATTTCCGATTAAACAACCACCACCACACAACCACAGGATAACACAGGCTTTCTGAATGAAATGAAAAAACAGCAAGATTTAGGAAATAAACTAAACAACAGGGGTCATACACTCTCACTGATTCTCAGAAGACAGGTTGGCGAAAGATCACCATTAACAGCAGCACAGGGCTAAGAATACTTCAGTTTCTGGAAAGATTAGCAAAAGAAATTTCATCTCTTGCTATGAAATTTGGGTTGGTGATGTCTAGAAGAGGAAAGAGAATAGTAGAAAAGTTTATGCTTAATCTGTAACCCAAAACAAATGCACCAACAATTTATTTGTTATCAGAGACCACTGTTTATAGGTGATTGTGTGCTGGCTCTCAGATTGACAAAGAAGTACCTTGATTCCAAATTTTTTATACATTGCTATTCTTTCATTCTCTTGGGGAGTTTCCATGGTTTGCAGGGCATGATTCAGGAAGTTTGGGGAGCTGAATATATCTTATCATCATAGCTCCAAACCCTTTCCTCTTATCTCCAGGAACATTTTATTTAAACACTGTGGAAATATAGGGGAATGAGAGAATAGATTGTCTCCAAAGGCAAAGAACTATTCTCCATAGAATTCAGAAAATATACATAAGAATGAGTGAGAGCAGAAGGAAGAAGATGGAGAAAAGGATATGTTTAATGTAAGCAGAAACTACACATACACACACACACACACACACACATTCAGTGCTCACAAAGCCACTGACTTATCCGAGTTTCCTAGAATCAAAGGTTTCTAGCTCACCAGCCTTATTCTCCTCAGTTCCCCATCTCCTTCCTTCTCCCAGATACAAACTCTGCACAAACTGGCATCTCACTCAGCACTCTGCCATCTTGGCTGCTTTCCTGGCCTCCTCCACGTGGCCTCCTTCCGCTGTTGGCTCTACTCTCGACCGGAGTGGGCATTAGCTCCTTTGTTGGATGGACTTAACGAATTACGGATTTTGGACAATGTGAAATACCTTGATGGGGGTGGGGGGCGGCTTTGCTGGAAGCACTCCCCTGCCCCGGGAAGCTTTTCCCATGGCTAGAAAGAAGGCTGAGAACATTTTGCGCTAAATGCTGAGAGACTGGTGAAATGTACCTTTGTAATTGTTGAAACTGTATGATTTTTGCTGTCGTAATCTGTGTAATGTTCTAATTTCCTTGCACAGGAATGCTGGTGATGTAAATTGTGGGTAGTAAAGTGAGCATAGGGGTGGATTGTTGGGCAGATAAAATGTATTATGCTCACTTTGTTAAAGATGACACGAGGAGGCCGTAGCCCAGGTGATATTAATGTGTGTTGGGGTGGGCTAAAGGCAGGCAGAATCCTTGTAGCCTGGGGCTTGGTTTTGGGATTAAGCCTTTCCTACCCTTTTTGATGTGGGGTGGTACAATCCAATCATGCCTCAGAAGTGTCTTTGTATTAGAGACTTCCCTATTTTGTATATTGGATTAAAGGTTTGGAAGCTACACTATAAAATGGGGACGGAGCGGGAGTTTGGGCTCTTGGTTCCTGAGGTTAGCATGAGAGAGCGGAGAGAGTAGAGCCAACAGCAGAAAGAGGCCACGTGGAGGAGGCCAGGAAAGCAGCCAAGATGGCGGAGTGCTGAGTGAGATGCCAGTTTGTGCAGAGTTTGTATCTGGGATAAGGAAGGAGATGGGGAACTGAGGAGAAGAAGGCTGGTGAGCTAGAAACCTTTGATTCTAGGAAACTCGGATAAGTCAGTGGCTTTGTGAGCACTGAATGTGAGTGGGTTTTGGAGCCCAGTGTGTGTTTTTACTGGCCCGCCGGGTGCAAGCTAGGATTAAAGACTATGGCCCACCAGTTTGTGGCTCCGTTGTTTCTTTACCGACTGTCCGAATCCAATGCGAACCTGCATGGGCCAGGCTGCTGTGATAGTGGCCCTGGCCTTGGCTTCTGGCTTTACACACACACACACACACACATCATCTTTTATTGCAGAGAGAAATCCATATAATCATGTTGTATTTTTGTCAACAAGACAATTTCAATGGGTATATATCCAGCAACTAATTTTATCAATCAAAGTTGTGCTTTTATTTTGTTTATTGGCCAAAATGCCCAGAAGTTCTACTCATATCTTCTTTAGATTATCACTTAGATAATTACTTGCTTCAGGAAAAAAACTATTCTCACCAAAGTTCTTTTCTGATATCCTGGAAAACGAGAAGGGTGTCCTAAGCAAGTCCCTTTCAACAGCTATAAAATCCTATCATAAGAGATTAGCTATTAGCTCGGAAGATATATTTCTTATATGATTGGTCAAATGCGGGGTAAATTTAAAAAGTTATAGGTGATTTCAAGAGTGAAAATATAAGCATCATCTGTGACAGAAAGGTAAAGAGGATTACATTTAGAAAATTGCTTTTCACTATACACTTTGTAATAAACAATGGAGGAGGAGTCAAGTTGTGGGAGATTAAGAAATATAAAGCAGTATATGAGAAACTCAGCTCTAAGTGTAAAGAAATAGAAGTATTGGGGGATTTTATTTGATATGTGCATGTGTGTGTATGCACCCATGGAAGCACATGTACTTTGCTATTCATAACATAAGGGGAAATGTTGAGAGATGACAGAAGAAGAGAGTATAAAAATGCTACATTATGAAACGGTTAATTTGGGGGTGTTGGGCAGATAAAATATATTATGCTCACTTTGTTAAAGTTGGTGCTGCCCACGTGGAAGCTCATCACCCAGGTGATGATATTAGTTGCCCTTATGCTTGGAGTGGGCGTAATTATATTAATGTGTGTTGGTGGTGGGCTGTGAGCAGGCAGGATCCTTGTAGCCTGGGGCTTGGTTTTGGGACTAAGCCTTTCCCACCCTTTTTGATGTGGGGTGGACTTTGTATCAGAGACTTCCCTATTTTGTATATTGGATTAAAGGTTTTGATTGCTGCACTATACAATGGGGCAGACCAGGAGCTTGCTCTCTTGGTTCCTGAGATTAGCATTAGAGGAAAGCAGAGAAAGGATAGCAGAGAAAGGCCATGTGAAGGAGAGAAGAGGCAGTCAAGATGGCGGAGTGCTAAAGGACAAGCCAGTTTGTGCAGAGAGAAGGAGATGGGGAGCAGAGGTGAATAAGTCTGGTAAGCTAGAAACCTTTGATTCTAGGAAACTCAGATAAGTCAGTAGCTTTGTGAGCACTGAATGAGTGGGTTTTGGAGCCCAGTATGTGTTTTTACTCACCTGCTGGGTGCAAGCTAGGATTAAAGCTAATGGCCCACCAGTTTTGGCTCCATTGTTTCATTACCGTCTGTCCGAATCTAATGTGATCTTGCATGGGCCAGGTGGTTGTGATGGTGGCCATGGCTACTGGCTTTGCAGAGGGAAAAATGGACATGGATTGGCATCTCACTCTGGAAAATGAGGTAGAGAGCTTATAGTTCAGAGAGACTTCTAATAAAAAGAGAAAGGGTCCCTTCAACAATACATATTGATTTTTTGAGAGTTAAATGATTGTTCTTCATTTCATTCTTTTCCCAAGTATTGTGCTTCCAAGGTTCCCAGTGTACAAGACTATTTGCCACCAAGTTTCCCATGTCTCACCATATTTTGTGGAGTCTAAGTGCTACAAACATCATAATATTTTAAATTAACTGATTGTGGGTGGGTTATTAGATCCCAAAATCCCTGATCTTTATACTATAACTTTTCATTCTTATAATCAAAATGCATTCTTTTTTTTTTTTTTTTTTTTTTGTATTTTTGTATTTTTCTGAAGCTGGAAACAGGGAGAGACAGTCAGACAGACTCCCGCATGCGCCCGACCGGGATCCACCCGGCATGCCCACCAGGGGCGACGCTCTGCCCACCAGGGGGCGATGCTCTGCCCCTCCAGGGTGTCGCTCTGCTACGACCAGAGCCACTCTAGCGCCTGGGGCAGAGGCCAAGGAGCCATCCCCAGCGCCCGGACCATCTTTGCTCCAACGGAGCCTTGGCTGCGGGAGAGGAAGAGAGAGACAGAGAGGAAGGAGGAGGGGGGTGGAGAAGCAAATGGGTGCTTCTCCTATGTGCCCTGGCCGGGAATCGAACCCAGGTCCCCTGCATGCCAGGCCGACGCCCTACCGCTGAGCCAACCGGCCAGGGCCTCAAAATGCATTCTTAAGTAAAAAACAACTAACTCACATAGTTGGATGGGATTTTAATGAATAAACAATATGGTCTTAATCATATGTCCTTATTAAAACCACTCTGTTTTTTCATGTTTAAGAGAACAAAAATTACAAGTTTGATATAGAGGCTTCCTTCCTGTCCTATGTTGGCATGCTATACTTTTTCTCTTGAATTTTATGTTTCAGCCCTCAAGTATAATTGTGTTTCCCTGTATTCAGAATGCATCTCACATATGCTAATCACCATGCCATCTTTATATTCCAATAAGCCCCAACTTCCCTGAGCCTCCAGTCATCATGCACACACTGACAGGGTAATTATTGCTTATCATTCAGATCTCGGCCTGGTCATTTATTTCTTCCAGAAAGCCCCACCTGAACTACACTCCCATGACTTTCTCTGATTCCTGCTTTCCCAGCATTGATGATAGCCTATTTGAATGATATGTTTACTTGTCCATTGCTTGCTAACCAGAGAGTACCCTTCTTGAGAATATTCTCTGATTGTTATTTTTTATAACAAGACCTTAACTTTGTCTGGCACATAATGACTAGTCAATAAAAACGTTTCTCTTATCTGTAAACTCTAAGTCTTTATTTTTGAAATGGCAACCCAAGGGAAGAGAAACATATTTCTTAGTTATTGTTTTTAATAATTTGTATATAGATGGTTATATGCAAATAAGTGATAAGAAATATTTAGTAGTTTTTAGAATGCAAATAAAAACTACTGATGGGTTAAATAAAACATAGTAAGTAAAGCAGTGAGAGTTCACTCTTGGTATCAGCAAATTTCTCAAGATGTTTTTTTACCTTATAGATAACATCAAACTTATTTGTATAATAAGCAGATAAAATTAATCTTTAGAAAATTAGTTTTTAATATGAAACAGTTATTTTAAAAGAAACCTGTTAATTAAGATAAGTTAAAACCTTTATGTGAAATTATTAGAAAAATCTGCCAACAGGAATAGAAAGGTACAGAATATGTATGTTTAAATGCTAAGCTTATACTGAGCCATATTAGTAGAGACACTGATATTTATAGAACCATATTTGTTTCCAAAAGGTACTAAATAATTTTATTTATTTATTTATTTAAATGGTTTCTTTCTCTCTCTCTCTCTCTCTCTCTCTCAGAAAGAGGAAGGAAGATATTGAGACAGACTCCTGCCTGCACCCCAACCAGGATCCACCTGGCAAACTTCATTCGGGGCTGATGCTGCAAATGAGCTATTTTTAGTGCCTGAGGCAGAGACTCCAGGGTGTCATCCTCAGCTCTAGGGGCCAAGGTGCTCAAACCAAAAAAGATAGAGGGAGAGAAGGGGGAGGGGGAGAGGAGGAGAAGTGGATGGTCTCTTCTCCTGTGTGCCCTGATCGGGAATCAAACTTGGGACTTCCACAAGCTGGGTCGATGCTCTACCACTGAATAGTTTCTACAATAATCCTCTTTTAATAAATTATTTGGGTTCTATGTCTCAATGCAAAGAAATTACTGGGACCCACCAATAGGAATCCACATCTTGAGTGATGCACTTCTTAAGAGCATAATGATCATTTCTCAAAGAAAACAACTTTGCAGTGTCTTAGAGCATTGTTTAATTTATTTTCTACCCTTTTACTGCAATATATGGTCATTTTTCACAAAGGCAAATATCAGTCATTTTTTTTTTTTCTGAAGCTGGAAACGGAGAGAGACAGTCAGACAGACTCCCGAATGCGCCTGACCGGGATCCACCTGGCACGCCCACCAGGGGCGACGCTCTGCCCCTCTGGGGCGTCGCTCTGTTGTGACCAGAGCCACTCTAGCGCCTGGGGCAGAGGCTAAGGAGCCATCTCCAGTGCCCAGGCCATCTTTGCTCCAATGGAGCCCCGGCTGCGGGAGGGGAAGAGAGAGACAGAGAGGAAGGAGAGGGGGAGGGGTGGAGAAGCAGATGGGCGCTTCTCCGGTGCACCCTGGCTGGGAATCGAACCCAGAACTCCTGCATGCCAGGCCGACGCTCTACCACTGAGCCAACCGGCCAGGACCTATCAGTCATTTTTAAACAACCTTTCTACCTACTAATTGACAGCAGTGTACTAGTCCATTCTTAACTAGGAAAGAAAACCATGCCTTTTAAAATATTTATAATTAAAATAAAACATTATATTTAGCTATGTAGATTTATATAGAACATTATTAGTAATCATAACAATATTTTGCATTAATGTTAGCCTGAAGCAACAGCTATCTTCTGTAACTATTTTGAAAACATATATATATTTATATATATAAAATACCTAAATATATTTTTAATTACATATATTTTATTTAGCAAAGATTAATGTTTTTATCATTCTGGCGATTGAGATATAATATTACCAAATAACATAAATATCATTTATAATTGTTATAATATTCTAAATAACATACATACTTATAAACAAAACTCACTATAAATTTTGTACTGTTTTTCTCAATTGGTAGTTCCAATTGATACATATTCAAAAAAATTTAAAACTAACTCTAAAAGTAATTACAATGAGGATTATAATACTTCTTTATTAATTCAAAGAGAAAACACATTCTATCTTATTAATAATTAAGATTCATTTGTATGCCCTGGTGTGATAGCTTAGTTGGTTAGAGAATCATCTTGAAACACAGAAGTTGCTGATTCGATACCTGGTCAGAGCACATACAGGAACAGATCAATGTTCCTGTCTCTTTCTCACGCTCTCTCTTCTTCTAAAATTAATAAATAAATATTTATAAAAAATATTAATAAAGCTACCTTTAAATAGAAATTGTTTTTGGTAAGTTGAAAGAAAGTAGAAAAATGTAATCAATAACCCATTGTTTGAATTAAGTCACTTAATTCTTTTAGGAACAAATTTTAGTTATTGATAAATTAGTTAGGGCTTATTATAAAAGATTAAGATTTTCTTTTAATTTCTGTTAGATAGTTGAATGTTTCTTT
Organism: Saccopteryx leptura; assembly: GCF_036850995.1. Taxonomy (NCBI): domain Eukaryota; kingdom Metazoa; phylum Chordata; class Mammalia; order Chiroptera; family Emballonuridae; genus Saccopteryx; species Saccopteryx leptura. The sequence goes on along the minus strand of NC_089514.1, from coordinate 54,081,855 downwards.
GAACCTATTTCTGTACTGTTTGCTTATATACTAATTGGTTTTAGTTTGGATAAGTTCTATTAAACTGAAGCTCATCCAATGTTAAAATTCCATTCAAGAGTTCAAACTTCATTTTTAATTTAAAATGTTTTATTACTAAAAATTCCAAAAAGAGGTTAAAATAGAGAAGTCAGTGTAATGAGCCCTCCTTTAGCCACCACACATTTATCACACAAATATCACATCATGACCAATGTAATTTCAAATGTGTATCTGCCTACTACTCCGTTCATTATGCTGACACATTCTAAACAGTATACCACTTTATCTGAATTTCAATAAGTATCTGAAAAAATACTCTTATTTTTCTTAAATAAAATTACAATACTGGAGTGACGTCACGGAAATGGCGCCGTGAGCAGCGCGTCCGACAGATCTCCCCAAAATCACAACAAATTTATCAACTAGAAACAGGAAAATTTATCTTCGGAGCATTCCGGAGTTCCACACAAACTGAAAGCGAAAGGACTGTTATCACTTGAATCTGAAAGACGAGGGTGTCGAGGAAGCTACCGCAGGGACGTTCATTCAAGCCGCGAGGAAGTGCGCCTGTGGTGGTGGTGAGTCAGCCCATACTCGGGAGCCGCGAGCCGCCACCGCGAGAGCGCCCGGTTTGGTTGCAGAGCGAGCACCTCCGCCGCGAGCAGCCGCCGCGAGCACCGCCGCCGCGAGCAGCCACCGCGAGAGCGCCCGGTTCAGTTGCAGAGCGAGCACCGCCGCCGCAAGCAGCCGCCGCAAGCAACGCCCGGTTCGGTTGCAGAGCGAGTACCGCTAACGTTCCCAGCGGCCCGCGCACGGGGAGCAGGAGAGGCCCCAGGGCGGTATTCCCTACTTGGGAGATTCTTTCCGCGGGCGGGGCACCTCACCCAGCCATCCAAGCTAACAATCAAGCATTGGGGGAGGGGCGCGCGCAGGCAGCCTGAAATACCTTCAGGAGCACAGCTGCGACCCAATTACTGAAAGTAACTTAACCCGTGAAATCTGCGCACCCTCGGTTCTAATTGATAAGATCTCTCTCAGTTCACCGACCCAAGACAAGAGGCGTGATATTTTTTAGTGCCTCTCGCTAAAGGGGCGGGGGCAACTTCTGATTGATAGAGCCTCCATATTCAGGGATAAACGCTAACAAGAAGGACTTGGCAGATAATAAGATCTATACTACACTAGTCGCAAGCAGAGACTAGTGCCTCTTCTTACCGGCCAAAACAGGCTACAAAGTGTGGAAAGCCTGGGTTGAGAGGTCCAACGGAATGCTAGGCGCTGAACAATCACCTTGACAACAATTGACTCCCACCCCCGCCTGATTACACTGGAGGCCCTGACTGCCAGAGCCTTTCCCAAAGCCTTGCACTGAGTGGGGATAGAGTGGGGATTTCCCAGCTCTTTGAGCCTCTTACTCCCCAGGCAGAAGCAGTGGCAGCCTTATAGCTGGATCACCAGGCTGCTAATTCAGGAAGGAGGGACTAGGAGAGAGAATCCAGGAAAGCAAACTCTCTCATCATTGGACCCTGCAAACGCCAACAAGCCTTGACTACCAGCAAGACTAAAGCCAATTATATGACATTGTCATAGAATCCTATCAACTGCAAATCCCTACCTAAGTGTGACACAGGGGCAGAGCCTGGGGTACAGAGTCACCGACCAGGAAGAGGGAGAGAAAAGAAAAAGGAAGAAGTTAACATCTCAAAATCAAGAAAAATCCACAGACTTTACAACTTGTTCCACTAATTTTTTTTTTTTTGTTGTTGTTGTTTGTTTCTTCTATCTTATTGCCTTTATTTCCTCCACCTCGGTCCTTATATTCTCTGCCCATCTTATGCTTCCCTTTTCTTGAACTACACTACCCATAAGTGTTACATTTTATTTCTCTTCTTAATCCTCACCCTCCTTTAAGATTATACTCCAAAACACTTAACTCTCACTTTCTCCTCTTTTGTTTTTTTTTTGTTGTTGTTTTGCTTTATTTTGTTTTTTTCTCTTCCTTTTTCATTTCTTCCTTCGTTTTTCTCTTTTTCTTATTTTTTCCTTTCTATTCGTTTTTTCTTTTCTCGTTTTACTTTCCTCCCATTTAATCCTCAATCACGAACAAATTAGTTAATTTGGGACTCAAGGCTTTTTTTTGGCTTTATTTTTCTTTTTCGCTTTTGTTTTTGTTTTTTTCTTGTTTGTTTATTTTTGTGGCATTTTGGGTCCTCCCAACCCAAGGTCTCCATTGTATTTAGTCTCCGCTCCACTTAATACAACAGATTTTACTTATTATTTTTATTTTTTTCTTCTTTATTATTCCTTTTTTTGTCCTTTTTTCTGGTTCCCTCTTATCCCTCTCATTATATCTCTTAGTTGACCATCACCCACAAGCAAATCATCTTATGCGTGTCTAAGATTTTCTTCATTTTTTTTTTTTTGTTGTTTGCATTTAGTAGGTCCCTACTCCCCTTTTTTTTTTTGCCCCTTGAACTCTTCACCACAAATCAGGCCCTCCATTATAGGCACGATATTTCCCTGAGGAGGGGAGAGAAGGGAAAGAGAAGAAAGAAAAAAAGGGGGAAATAATAAATTATTACTGCTTTTTTTTTGTGGGGTGTTTTACCTTTTTTTTTTTCCTACTTTTTACTCTTTATTAATTCTAATTAGTGCTATCAACAAGACCACCCTCAGATGCCAATAAGAAAGAGGAAATCGAATATTATGGATACAAAAGAAAGAGAGGTAACACAAATAGATGTGGAAAAATCTATGGAAAAAAGACTTAACATATTGGAAGCCTTGGAGCTAAATGACAGAGAATTTAAAATAGAAATCTTAAAAATACTCAGAGATATACAAGAAAACACAGAAAGGCAATATAGGGAGATCAGAAAACAACTCAATGAACACAAAGAATATATTACCAAGGAAATTGAAACTATAAAAACAAATCAAACAGAAATGAAAAACTCAATTCACGAGTTGAAAAACGAGGTAACAAGCTTAGCTAGCAGAACAGCCCAGATTGAAGATAGGATTAGTGAAATAGAAGACAAACAACTTGAGGCAGAACAGAGAGAAGAAGAAAGAGACTCAAAAATAATAAAAAACGAGAAAGCCCTACAGGAATTATCTGACTCCATCAGAAAGAATAACATAAGAATAATAGGTATATCAGAGGGAGAAGAGAAAGAAAATGGAATGGAGAATATACTCAAACAAATAATAGACGAGAACTTCCCAAGCCTGTGGAAAGAACTAAAGCCTCAAATTCAAGAAGCAAACAGAACACCGAGTCTTCTTAACCCCAACAAACCCACTCCAAGGCACATCATAATAAAGATGACACAAACCAATGACAAAGAAAAAATTCTCAAGGCAGCCAGGGAAAAGAAGAGTACAACATATAAAGGAAGGCCTATTAGATTATCATCAGATTTCTCAGCAGAAACTCTACAAGCTAGAAGAGAGTGGACCCCAATATTTAAGGCCCTGAAAGAGAGGAACTTTCAGCCAAGAATACTATACCCATCAAAGCTATCCTTCAAGTATGAAGGAGATATAAAAACATTCACAAATACAGAAAAGATGAGAGAATTTATCAACAGAAAGCCCCCACTCCAGGAAATACTAAAGGGGGTTTTCCAACCAGATTCAAAGAACAAAAGAAAACAACACCACAAGTAACAGCTCCACCAAGAACACTATAAAACCAAACTTAAACTGTGAAAACAAAGGAAAAAAAGGGGGGAGAGGATGGAGATTAACAGTAGCAAAGGACGATGAAGTGCAGAAATACTTATAAGATAGGGTACTACAATGAATATGGTAGGTACCCTTTTCATTACTTAATGGTAACCACCCTAGAAAAAACCACCACAAAAACACATGACTTAAAAAAGGTAGCAACAGAGGAAAGAAGTATGGAACACAAACAAACAAAAACAAATGATAGAAAAACAAAAGAGAAGAATCAAACTAGATACAAAACTAACAGAAAGCAATTTATAAAATGGCAGTAGGGAACCCACAAGTGTCAATAATTACACTAAATGTAAATGGATTAAACTTACCAATAAAAAGACACAGAGTAGCAGAATGGATTAAAAAAGAAAATCCAACTATATGCTGCCTACAAGAAACACATCTAAGCAACAAGGATAAAAACAAATTCAAAGTGAAAGCCTGGAAAATAATACTCCAAGCAAACAACACCCAAAAAAAAGCAGGTGTAGCAATACTCATATCGGATAATGCTGACTACAAGACAGAAAAAGTACTCAGAGACAAAAATGGTCACTTCATAATGATTAAGGGGACACTGAATCAAGAAGACATAACAATCCTTAATATATATGCACCAAACCAAGGAGCACCAAAATATATAAGACAGCTACTTATTGACCTTAAAACAAAAACTAACAAAAATACAATCATACTTGGAGACCTCAATACTCCGCTGACAGCTCTAGATCGGTCATCCAAACAGAGAATCAATAAAGATATAGTGGCCCTGGCCGGTTGGCTCAGCGGTAGAGCGTCGGCCTAGCGTGCGGAGGACCCGGGTTCGATTCCCGGCCAGGGCACACAGGAGAAGCGCCCATTTGCTTCTCCACCCCTCCGCCGCGCTTTCCTCTCTGTCTCTCTCTTCCCCTCCCACAGCCAAGGCTCCATTGGAGCAAAGATGGCCCGGGCGCTGGGGATGGCTCCTCGGCCTCTGCCCCAGGCGCTAGAGTGGCTCTGGTCGCAATATGGCGACGCCCAGGATGGGCAGAGCATCGCCCCCTGGTGGGCAGAGCGCCGCCCCATGGTGGGCGTGCCGGGTGGATCCCGGTCGGGCGCATGCGGGAGTCTGTCTGACTGTCTCTCCCCATTTCCAGCTTCAGAAAAATGAAAAAAAAAAAAAAAAAAAAAAAAAAAAATAAAAAAAAAAAAATAAAAATAAAGATATAGTGGCCTAAAACGAAATACTAGAACACCTGGTTATGATAGGCATCTACAGGACACTTCATCCCAAAGCGACAGAGTATACATTTTTCTCTAGTGTACATGGAACATTCTCAAGAATTGACCATATGTTGGGCCACAAAGACAATATCAGCAAATTTAGAAAAATTGAAATTGTACCAAGCATATTTTCTGATCATTAAGCCTTGAAACTAGAATTCAACTGCAAAAAAGAGGGGGAAAAACCCACAAAAATGTGGAAACTAAACAACATACTTCTAAAAAATGAATGGGGCAAAGAAGAAATAAGCGCAGAGATCAAAAGATATATACAGACAAATGAAAATGAAAATACGACATATCAGAATCTCTGGGATGCAGCAAAAGCAGTAATAAGAGGAAAGTTCATATCACTTCAGGCCTATATGAACAAACAAGAGAGAGCCGAAGTAAACCACTTAACTTCACACCTTAAGGAACTAGAAAAAGAAGAACAAAGACAACCCAAAACCAGCAGAAAGAAAGAAATAATAAAAATCAGAGCAGAAATAAATGAAATAGAGAACAGAAAAACTATAGAAAAAATCAATAAAACAAGGAGCTGGTTCTTTGAAAAGATCAACAAAATTGACAAACCCTTAGCAAGACTCACCAAGGAAAAAAGGCACAGGACTCAAATAAATAAAATCCAAAATGAAAGAGGAGAGATCACCACAGATATCATAGATATACAAAGAATTATTGTAGAATACTATGAAAAATTATATGCCACCAAATACAACAATCTAGAAGAAATGGATAAATTCCTAGAACAATACAACCTTCCTAGACTGAGTCATGAAGAAGCAGAAAGCCTAAACAGACCAATCAGCAGGGAGGAAATAGAAAAAACTATTAAAAACCTCCCCAAAAATAAAAGTCCAGGCCCAGACGGTTATACTAGTGAATTCTATCAAACATTCAAAGAAGACTTGGTTCCTATTCTACTCAAAGTCTTCCAAAAAATTGAAGAAGAAGCAATACTTCCAAACACATTTTATGAGGCCAACATAACCCTCATACCAAAACCTGGCAAGGATGGCACAAAGAAAGAAAACTACAGACCAATATCTCTAATGAATACAGATGCTAAAATTCTAAACAAAATACTGGCAAACCGAATACAACAACATATTAAAAAAATAATACATCATGATCAAGTGGGATTCATCCCAGAATCTCAAGGATGGTTCAACATACGCAAAACGGTTAACGTAATACACCATATCAACAAAACAAAGAACAAAAACCACATGATCTTATCAATAGATGCAGAAAAGGCTTTCGATAAAATACAACACAATTTTATGTTTAAGACTCTCAACAAAATGGGTATAGAAGGAAAATATCTCAACATGATAAAGGCCATATATGATAAACCATCAGCCAACATCATTTTAAACGGCATAAAACTGAGGACTTTCTACCTTAAATCAGGAACAAGACAGGGTTGTCCACTCTCTCCACTCTTATTTAACGTGGTGCTAGATGTTCTGGCCAGAGCAATCAGACAAGACAAAGAAATAAAAGGCATCCATATCGGAAAAGAAGAAGTAAAGGTATCACTTTTTGCTGATGATATGATCCTATACATCGAAAACCCGAAGGACTCCACAAAAAGATTATTAGAAACAATTAACCAATACAGTAAGGTCGCAGGATACAAAATTAACATACAGAAGTCCATAGCCTTTCTCTATGCCAACAATGAAATATTAGAAAACGAACTCAAAAAAATAATCCCCTTCACGATTGCAACAAAAAAAATAAAATACCTAGGAATAAACATAACAAAGAATGTAAAGGACCTATATAATGAAAATTACAAAGCATTGTTAAGGGAAATCGAAAAAGATACAATGAGATGGAAAAATATTCCTTGTTCTTGGATAGGAAGAATAAATATAATCAAAATGGCCATATTACCCAAAGCAATATACAAATTTAATGCAATTCCCATCAAAATCCCTATGAGATTTTTTAAAGAAATGGAACAAAAAATCATCAGATTTATATGGAACTATAAAAAACCCCGAATAGCCAAAACAATCCTAAGGAAAAAGAGTGAAGCTGGGGGCATTACAATACCTGACTTTAAACTATATTATAGGGCCACGATAATCAAAACAGCATGGTATTGGCAGAAAAATAGACACTCAGACCAATGGAATAGAATAGAAAGCCCAGAAATAAAACCACATATATATGGTCAAATAATCTTTGATAAAGGGGCCAACAACACACAATGGAGAAAAGAACGCCTCTTCAACAAATGGTGTTGGGAAAACTGGAAAGCCACATGCAAATGAATGAAACTCGACTACAGCCTGTCCCCGTGTACTAAAATTAATTCAAAATGGATCAAAGACCTAAATATAAGACCTGAAACAATAAAGTACATAGAAGAAGACATAGGTACTAAACTCATGGACCTGGGTTTTAAAGAACATTTTATGAACTTGACTCCAATGGCAAGAGAAGTGAAGGCAAAGATAAATGAATGGGACTACATCAGAATAAAAAGTTTTTGCTCAGCAAGAGAAACTGATATAAAAATAAACAGACAGCCAACTAAATGGGAAATGATATTTTCAAACAACAGCTCAGATAAGGGCCTAATTTCCAAAATTTACAAAGAACTCATAAAACTCAACAACAAACAAACAAACAATCCAATAAAAAAATGGGAAGAGGACATGAATAGACACTTCTCCCAGGAAGAGATACAAATGGCCATCAGATACATGAAAAGATGCTCAGCTTCATTAGTTATTAGGGAAATGCAAATCAAAACTACAGTGAGATACCACCTCACCCGTTAGATTAGCTATTATCAACAAGACGGGTAATAGCAAATATTGGAGAGGCTGTGGAGAAAAAGGAACCCTCATTCACTGTTGGTGGGACTGTAAAGTAGTACAACCATTATGGAGGAAAGTATGGTGATTCCTCAAAAAACTGCAAATAGAACTACCTTATGACCCAGCAATCCCTCTACTGGGTATATACCCCAAAACCTCAGAAACATTGATACGTGAAGACACATGTAGCCCCATGTTCATTGCAGCACTGTTCACAGTGGCCAAGACATGGAAACAACCAAAAAGCCCTTCAATAGAAGACTGGATAAAGAAGATGTGGCACATATACACTATGGAATACTACTCAGCCATAAGAAATGATGACATCAGATCATTTACAGCAAAATGGTGGGATCTTGATAACATTATAAGGAGTGAAATAAGTAAATCAGAAAAAAACAAGAACTACATGATTCCATACATTGGTGGAACATAAAAATGAGACTAAGAGACATGGACAAGAGTGTGGTGGTTACCAGGGGTGGGGGGAGGGAGGACAGGGGGAGAGTTAGGGGGAGGGGGAGGGACACAGAGAACTAGATAGAGGGTGGCGAAGGACAATCTGACTTTGGGCGAGGGGTATGCAACATAATTTAATGACAAAATAACCTAGACATGTTTTCTTTGAATATATGTACCCTGATTTATTAATGTCATCCCATTACCATTAATAAAAATTTATTTAAGAGAAAAAAGAATTACAATACTGTTTCCATATTCAAAATAAAAATATCTAAATTCCTCAAATATTACCAAATATCGATTAAATTTTCCGCAATGTCTCATTATGTTTTATAGTTTGTATGCATCAGGTTACAATTAACATCTCCCAAAAAGCAAGACAACAAGCTTATGCTAAGTCCCACCTCACCAAGATGAGACTTAGGGAGTTTCAGCTCTCCCAAGAATGGAATTTTAAACCAGTCAATAAGGAATCGCCTAATCAGCACTAATTAAGTAATCTGCTGGACAGACCCCTTCTAATCCCCAAAAGAAAGTAATCTGCTATAACTAACCTGTTTTTTGGCCTATTATAAATAACTTCCTTGTTTCTACTTCCATTTGTTCATAAAAGTCTTCCATTTTGTACAGCTTTCTATCTGCTAAATATGAAGCTTCTCCCTGGGAATTGGTCTTTGGTCAAATTAATTCCTAAAATTTTTAATATGCTTTAGTTCATCTTTTAACAGTTCTGACATCAGAGAGGAAACCCTGACAGCCCTGGGAGTAATGAACAACTACTGGTAGGTGCCTTTTGAGCTCCTTGAGCTCTGGGCTTCTTGCTGCCTCCAGAATTGGTGGGTAAGCGCAGACACTGACTGGGTCCTACACAGAAACTGGATCTGGGCAAGGAATGGTTCTGACTGAGAAATTGGATGAGGTCTGGACAGTGGTGGATTGAAATAATTTAACAACTGGTTCTTTGCCCTAATGACCGTTTTAAGTATAAAAACAGATATATTGAAAGGTAGTTTATTATTTCATGCATTTAATTCTTAAATAAGAACATAAAAGAGGTACACAAAACTAGATTATATTATAAGAAAGAGTTTTAAAATATTAATGAAAAAATATTAAATAATACCTGACAAAAACAATAAAACTGTTATTTAAGATATTTCCATATTGCTTCTCGATTGGTGTCCTCACTTGCAATTCTTTTTTCTTAATTCAGTGAGAGGAGGGGAAGCAGGGAAGCAGAGAGACAGACACTTCTGCACGTGCCCTTACCAGGATCTACCAACCAAGCCCACTAAGGGGTGATGTTCTATCCGTCTGGGGCATTGCTTCATTACTCAGCAACCAAGCTCTTCCTAGTACCTGAGGCAGAGGCCATGAAGCCATCCTCAGTGCCTGGGGCCAAATCACTCCAATCAACTCATGGTTGCAGGAGGAGAAGAGAGAGAGAGAGAGAGAAGGAAGAAGGAAGGGGTGGGGAAGCAATGGGTGCTTCTCCTGTGTGCCCTGACCAGGAATTGAACCTGTGACAAATATTTTTCACCTATGGACAGAATGAACAATTCTATGGGCACTTAGAGTATGCAGTTGCACAAGTGAACGTTAAAAAAAGAGTAAGGAATGTAAATTTGTGATTTGCACATTGGATGGCTGCCCAGGTGCCGACCTTAGAGAGAACCCTGGTTACTAGTGCCATTTTAACAACTGGTATGCTGAACTCAGCAAAAAATTAGGTATCAGTTATGCTGAACTAGTATAAACCAGCTGAATCCCACCACTGGGTCTGGGGTTGAACTGGTTCCAACTGTGAAATGGAACAGGGGTTGGGGGTCAAACTGTTTCCAATTGAGCAAACAGACAGGGTCTGGAGTCAGGCTGTGGAGGCTTTAAGTGCACTGGAACCATGTGAGGGTTCTGGCTGTTTGGCACAGTTGTAGAAGTCCCAGTTCAATTCCTGGTCAGGGCACACAGGAGAAGTGCCCATTTGCTTTTCCACCCTTTCTCCTCTTGCTTCTCTTTCTCTTTATTCCCCTCCTGCAGTCATGGCTCGATTGGGGCAAGTTGGCCCCAGGTGCTGAGGATGGCTCCATGGTCTCTGCCTCAGGTGCTAAGAAGAGCTTGGTTGCTGAGCAGTGGAGCAACATCCCAGATGGGGAGAGCATACCCCTACTGGGCTTGCTGGGTGGATTTCAAGCACATGAGGAAGCCGGTCTCTATCTCTCCTCCTCTCACTGAATAATAATAATAATAATAATAATAATAATAAAAAATAGTGTGAGGACTCAGATGAGTAAAATTTTGTTTTAAGGTTGAGCAGGCAGGTTAACTTACTAGAGACTGTTTTGTATCAGAGTGACCATAGTGGAGAGCTCTTAACCTAGAAAAGCTTATTGTTTACAGAATGCATTAAAAAAGCAGTCTCCACCAAGTACTCACTGTAAAGGCTAGAGGGGAATTTTTTTTATTTTCTAAAATAATTAAAATTATATTTAATTTTTTTCCTACAGTTTAGGTGATTGGGATTTTTGGGATATCTCACTTGCTCTAGAACTTGGGAAAACTAATAAACTGGCAAAGGGGGAGAATTCTTATGGAAGTCCTTATCTGCTCCAGAAAGAAAGGTAAAATTTCATGTTGTCCCTTTCTTTCCAAATTTTTTAAGAATTGCCTTTTCTAAATTGAATTTTGTTTTATAATTATGCAAAATATTTACATAGTTCTTAAGTTATAGCTACAAATCAAGATATCTCCAGAGAAATATAGATACAGGGGGTCCTCAGGTTATAACAGTCTCGAAACACAACATACTGAGTTCATGACGCTCACTCCCATAAAAACTTAAAAAAATGTATGTGAGTATTTTGGCTTACACCATTAGCATCATACATACGGACTATGTGGGTGAACTAATATGGTAGCACACAGAAGAAGAATATGCAGTAATGCGACATATGAGTGAAGAAAGTTGGACATTTCCTGTGCCTTAGTTGTGTTTTTATGTTCTAGATTATGATTTTACAACTGTGTTAAGATAGGTAAGTGATTTGGGATAGGGTGTGTTTCGACTTACACCAAAATTCAGGTTACGTCACTGTCATAGGAACAGATGTGTCATAACCCGAGGACTCCTTGAATAATCTCAGTATGTCACACCTGGTTTCTTCTCTTCCTTCCATAGGTAAATATTTTTAAATGAGTATTTTTCATTCCACTTTCAAATATAAGCAAACATGTTCATGCATATATTTAGTGTGTGTGTGTGAGCATGTGCATATTATATTTAAATCAACCCTCCTCCTTTTCTTGGATAAGTAGTGGAAAAGTATAAATACTTCTCTCTCCTTTGCTGTTTTTTTTTTTGTGTGTGTGTGTGTTTATCCTTGTAATGTCTATTTATTTATAGATGTTTTTATTTGAACATGGTCAAATTTCTCAATTTTATGTTTCATGGTTTATGATCATTATGTTTTTTTTTATTAAATTTAATGCAGTGACATTGAAAAATCAGGGTACATATGTTGAGAGAAAATATCTCTAGATTATTTTGACATTTGATTGTGCTGTATACCCCTCCCACAAAGTTAAATTGTCTTCTGTCACCTTCTGTCTGGTTTTCTTTGTGCCCCTCCCCTCCCCTAACCCCTCTCTCCTTCTTCACCCCATCCCCCCTCCCCCAAGCCCCCGCCCCTGTTGCCATCACCCCCCCGCCCCTTGTTCATGTCTCTGAGTCTCATTTTTATGTCCCTTCTATGTATGGATTCATCTTAGTTTTTTTTCTGATTTACTTATTTCACTCCGTATAACATTGTCAAGGTCCATCCATGTTATTGTAAATAATCCGATGTCATCATTTCTTATGGCTGAGTAGTATTCCATAGTATATATGTACCAAAGCTTTTTAATCCACTCATCCTCTGACAGACACTTGGGCTGTTTCTAGATCTTCGCTATTGTGAACAATGCTGCCACAAACATGCGGGTGCATTTCTCCTTTTCGAGCCGTTCTATGGTGTCCTTGGGGTATATTCCTAAAAGTGGGATAGCTGGGTCAAAAGGCATTTCGATTTTCAGTTTTTGAGGAATCTCCATACTGTTTTCCACAGTGGCTGCACCAGTCTGCATTCCCACCAGCAGTGCAGGAGGGTTCCCTTTTCTCCACATCCTCGCCAGCACTTATTCTGTGTTGTTTTGTTGATAAGCGCCATTCTGACTGGTGTGAGGTGATATCTCATTGTGGTTTTAATTTGCATTTCTCTAATGATTAGTGATGCTGAGTATTTTTTCATATGCCTATTAGCCATCTGTATGTCCTCTTTGGAGAAGTGTCTATTCATCTCTTTTGCCCATTTTTGGATTGGGTTGTTTGTCTTCCTGGTGTTGAGTTTTACAAGTTCTTTATAAATTTTGGTTATTAACCCCTTATCAGACGTATTGTCAAATATGTTCTCCCATTGTGTAGTTTGTCTTTTTATTCTGTTCTTGTTGTCTTTAGCTGTGCAAAAGCTTTTTAGTTTGATATAGTCCCATTTGTTTATCCTGTCTTTTATTTCACTTCCCCGTGGAGATAAATCAGCAAATATATTGCTCTGAAAGATGTCTAAGAGCTTACTGCCTATGTTTTCTTCTAAGATGCTTATGGTTTCACGGCCTACATTCAAGTCTTTTATCCATTTTGAGTTTATTTTTGTGAGTGGTGTAAGCTGGTGATCTAGTTTCATTTTTTTGCAGGTAGCTGTCCAATTTTCCCAACACCATTTGTTAAAGAGGCTGTCTTTACTCCATTGTATATCCTTACCTCCTTTGTCAAATATCAGTTGTCCATAGAACTGTGGGTTTATTTCTGGGTTTTCTGTTCTGTTCCATTGATCAATATGCCTGTTCTTATGCCAGTACCAGGCTGTTTTGAGTACAACGGCCTTGTAGTATAACTTGATATCAGGAAGTGTGATACCTCCCACTTTATTCTTTTTTAAGATTGCTGAGGCTATTTGTGTCCTCTTTTGGTTCCATATAAATTTTTGGAATATGTGTTCTATATCTTTGAAGTATGTCATTGGTATTTTAATTGGTATTGCATTGAATTTATAGATTGCTTTGGGTAATATTGACATTTTAATGATGTTTATTCTTCCTAACCATGAGCACGGTATATGCTTCCACTTGTTTGTATCTTCCTTGATTTCTTTTATCAATGTTTTGTAATTTTCTGAGTACAAGTCTTTAGTCTCCTTGGTTAAGTTTACTCCTAGGTACTTTATTTTTTTGGTTGTAATTGTGAAGGGGATTGTTTCCTTAATTTCTCTTTCTGACTGTTCATTGTTGGTGTATAAAAATGCTTCTGATTTCTGAGTATTGATTTTATATCCTGCCAGTTTGCTGAATTTATTTATCAGGTCCAGTAGTTTTTTGACTGAGACTTTAGGGTTTTCTATATACAATATCATATCATCTGCAAATAATGATAGTTTTACTTCTTCTTTTCCAACTTGAATGCCTTTTATTTCTTCTTCTTGTCTGATTGCTGTGGCTAGGACTTCCAGGACTATGTTAAATAAGAGTGGTGAAAGGGGCACCCCTGCCTTGTTCCTGATCTTAAGGGTATTGCTTTTAATTTTTTCCCATTGAGTTTGATGTTGGCTGTGGGTTTCTCGTAGATGGCTTTTATCATGTTGAGGTATGTTCCCTGCATTCCCACTTTGCTGAGAGTTTTGATCATGAATGGGTGCTGGATTTTATCAAATGCTTTTTCTGCATCTATTGAAATTATCATATGGTTTTTCTCCTTCTTTTTGTTTATGTGATGAATCACATTGATTGATTTACGAATATTGTACCAGACTTGCCTCCCCAGAATAAATCCCACTTGATCATGGTGTATGATTTTTTCCATATATTGTTGGATCCGGTTTGCTAATATTTTGTTGAGGATTTTAGCATCTATATTCATCAGAGATATTGGCCTATAATTTTCTTTCTTTGTGTTGTCTTTGCCTGGTTTTGGAATCAGAATTATGCTCGCCTCATAAAAGGAGCTTGGAAGTCTTCCTTCCTCTTGAATTTTTTGAAATAGTTTGAGAAGGATAGGAGTTAGTTCTTCTTTGAATATTTGGTAGAATTCTGTTGTGAAGCCATCGGGCCCCGGACTTTTCTTTGTTGGGAGTTTTTTGATAACTGTTTCGATCTCATTTGTTGTAGTCAGTCTGTTTAGGTTTTCTGATTCTTCCAGATTGATTTTTGGAAGATTGTATGTTTCAAGGAATTTGTCCATTTCATCTAGGTTGTCTAGTTTTTTGGCGTACAGTTCTTCATAGTATTTTCTTACAATATTTTGTATTTCTGTTGTGTCAGTTGTTATTTCTCCCCTCTCATTTCTAATTTTATTTATTTGAGTCCTCTCTGTCTTTTTCTTGGTGAGTCTACTTAAAGGTTCATCAATCTTGTTTACCTTTTCAAAGAACCAGCTCCTAGTTTCATTGATCCTCTGTATTGTTTTTTTAGCCTCTATGTCATTTATTTCTGCTCTGATCTTTATTATTTCCTTCCTTCTACTACATTTGGGCTTTACTTGCTGTTCTTTTTCTAGTTCTTTTAGATGCAGGGTTAAGTTGTTTATTTGAGCTTTTTCTAGCTTCTGAAAGTGTGCCTGTAGTGCTATGAACCTCCCTCTCAGAACTGCTTTCGCTGTGTCCCATAAATTTTGAGTTGTTGTATGCTCATTGTCATTCGTTTCTAGGAATTTTTTTATTTCTTCTTTGATCTCATTTGTAATCCATTCATTATTTAACACCCTGCTATTTAGTTTCCATGTGTTTGAGAATTTTTGAGCTTTTCTGCTGTGATTCATTTCTAGTTTCATGCCGTTGTGATCGGAGAAAGTGCTTGATATGATTTCAGTCTTCTTAAATTTGTTGAGAGCACTTTTGTGCCCTAATATGTGGTCTATCCTAGAGAATGTACCATGAGCACTTGAAAAGAATGTATATTCTGCTGCTTTAGGGTGAAAGGTTCTGAAGATATCTATTAAATCGAGTTGATCTAGTGTTTCCAATAAGTCTGCTGTTTCTTTGTTAATTTTCTTTCTTGAGGACCTATCTAGTGATGTTAGTGGGGTATTGAAATCCCCTACTATTATAGTATTGCTGTTGATCTTGCCCTTTAAATCCATCAAAGTCTGTTTTATATATTTGGGTGCTCCTATATTAGGTGCATAGATATTTATAATAGTTATATCTTCCTGTTGGATTACTCCCTTTATCATTATGTAATGGCCTTCTTTATCTCTTACTATATCCTTTGTTTTAAAGTCCAATTTGTCTGATATAAGTATTGCTACCCCAGCTTTTTTTTCATTTCCATTTGCATGAAACATTTTTTTCCATCCTTTTACCTTCAATCTATGTGTGTCTTTTGTTCTAAGGTGTGTCTCTTGTAGACAACATATGTATGGGTCCTGTTTTCTTATCCACGCAGCTACCCTATGTCTTTTGATTGGATCATTTAATCCATTTACATTTAAGGTTATTATTGATATGTAGTTGTTTATTGCCATTTTCTTCTTTAAAGGTGTATTCCTTTTTTTCTTTTTCTTCTGTATTCTTTTCCCACTTTGATCTGTTTACACCAGGCCCCTTAATATTTCCTGCAGCATTGGTTTGGTTGTAATGAATTCCTTGAGTTGTTTTTTGTCTGGGAAGCTTTTTATTTCTCCTTTGATTTTAAACGATAGCCTTGCTGGATAAAGTATTCTTGGTTGTAGGTTCTTGTTCTGCATTACTTTGAATATTTCTTGCCATTCCCTTCTGGCCTCAAGTGTTTCTGTTGAGAAGTCAGATGTCATCCTTATGGGGGCTCCTTTGTAGGTGATAACTTTTTTTTCTCTTGCAGCTTTTAATATCTTCTCTTTATCGCTTAGCTTTGGTATTTTAATTATGATGTGTCTTGGTGTAGGTTTCTTTGCGTTTCTCTTTAATGGAGTCCTCTGTGCTTCTTGGATTTGTGAGAGTTTCTCTTGCATTAATTTAGGGAAGTTTTCAGCTATGATATGATTGAACAAAGTCTCTATCCCTTGTTCTTTTTCTTCTTCTTCAGGAACCCCTATGATGCGGATGTTATTTCTCTTCATGTTGTCACAGAGCTCTCTAAGAGTTTCCTCTGACTTTTTGAGTCTTTTTTCTCTTTTCTTCTCTGCTTTCATGCCTTCATTCCAGTTGTCCTCTAACTCGCTGATTTGATCCTCTGCTCT
Source organism: Saccopteryx leptura (assembly GCF_036850995.1). Lineage (NCBI taxonomy): Eukaryota > Metazoa > Chordata > Mammalia > Chiroptera > Emballonuridae > Saccopteryx > Saccopteryx leptura. The sequence goes on along the minus strand of NC_089514.1, from coordinate 54,065,301 downwards.
ATCTATCCTGTTTTTAATTCCTTCCATTGTGGTCTTTATTTCTGATATTGTATTTGTCGTCTCCAACTGATTCTTTTTTATACTTGCTATTTCTTTATTTAGGTTTTCAAACTGCCCCTCCATTGTTGTTCTAATATCCCTAAGCATCCTTACAATCATTATTTTGAACTCCGCATCTGGAAGTTTGATTATTTCCATATCACTCAGTTCATCTCTAGAAGGTGTCTCTTGTGGTTTCATTTGGATTGCACTCCTTTGTCTTATCATCTTCTTTTTTTTTTGTTTTATTTGTAGAGTTGGTTGAGTCTAGGCTTGGTGTTGTCTGCCTCCAGTTTTCAGTTGTGTTATTTCTAGGTCTTCTTGGGTTGGTATCAGCTATTATTTGTAATCCACTTTCGGATTTGGGCAGCTTTGAAGTCTTGATTTGTTTGTTTTCTTAACAGGTGATAATCTTGTTAACTGATCTCAGCAGGGGGCTTCCTTGAAACTGTAACCAGGAATGCTGTGGGTGTAACCTGAGAAGCTGAAGGTCTCTTCCACCAACTAATCTCACTGGGGGCAGGGTTTTTTCTCAGCTTCAGTAGGGGGAGGTGTATCTCAGATCTCCATGGAGACCTGAGTTACTGCCCCTCCTCCCCACTTCTTGTTTTCAGCTGTGTCTTGTTGCGCTGATTGGAGCTGGATAGATGTCCAGAGATCTCTGATCCGGAAGCACTTCAGCTCTGTTTTGTGAAAGTTTCAGTCCTTCCCCCAGCTATGGCCGCCTCCAGCACGAATGAGTCAGCTTTTTTATTTCATTTCTTGCATACCTTAGCCCCTTCACAGTCTGTCCCTCTCCCTGTCCTTTCCACTTGGGAGATAAGCTGGTCTTTTCAACCCACCTTGCTCCCTGGTCGCCAGGTAAGTGGCTGTGAGCAGTAGTTTCTGCTCTTTTTCCTCTGTGAAATCCTCTCTGGGCTCTCAGCCTCACCCCCCCCCCCCTTCCGTTCCTGTAAGCAGAGGAGATTCAGGCACTCCTTACCAGGATTATTGTGGCTTCCTCTTTCCTCCTTGGTTTTTGAGAGCTGTTCTTGCAGTTCAGTGTTGGTTTTTCATGCTGATTTTTCCTAAATTGATTTGTATTCCAGTTTGGTGTTGAGAGCTGGGCGTCTGTGCGTCCGCCTACTCCGCTGCCATCTTGGAGCTCCTCCTTTGCTCTTTTTCAATTAACAATATACTTATTCTGGATATCACTTGATGACAGTATATAGAGGGTTTCATTTGGTCTATAGCTTAATATACTCCATAGTGTGTATATTCTATAGTTTATATTAGCAATTGTCTCCAGGGTTTGTTTGTTTTCCTGGTTTTTAAATCAACTTGTACAATGCTGAAATGAATAGCCTTGAATTACTCCATTTATGTATTTTTCTAGTGCAGAAATATAAAATTAGAAAGTGGGAATGCTGTGTCAAAGCTTGGATACATAAGCACTTTTCTGTCTGTCGCCATATTCTTTCCACAATGGTTTTATTTTGTAATTCTTTTATTCATTTTTATAGGACTGAGTATATATGAAAATTCAATCTTCTTTCTTAGGCTACTTTGGACGTTCATATGATTGTTTCCTTTGGGAATTAAGAGAACTCATTTGAAATCATACACTCAGAATGAATGGGACAATAAAAATTGAATTCCTATTTAAGGGTTGGTCTAAATAATAAATTGCTTCAATTGCTAAATTATATGTATACATGTGGCAGAGAGTGTATGTCTGGAAAAGATGCAACTGGGTAAGTTATTATACCATTTTCTTATATTTATAGTCCCATAGAATTCCAGATGCCATTGTCATGAATGCATTAAAAGGAATTAATGTGTGCTGATTATGTATTCCATTTCTATTATGCGTTCAATTTTGTATTGTTCTTTCTATATTTGGGTATTCTCTAGTGATTTTTTTTTTCTGGAAATGACTCTCAAAAAGGCTTTAACATGAAAATAGTGAAAATGCAAGGGGAGGTTTAACTAAGTGAAACATTTTGAACCACTTTTTAGACAGTTTAAAGTCCTCTATGTAAAAAAACCCCAGTATTATAAAAAGTGGTTCTATGATTTTGTTTGTTTACTGATTAAGAGTTCCTTAAATTACAAATGAGTAACTTTTCCTAGAGTGCTCACACCTAGGAATGATTTTATAAATGTTTCAGGTTCCAACTCTGAAACTGGTTATGATCAACAAAGTATCAGGAGAACTTTTGTTAAAGAATAGAAAGAGGGAAGAGCAGGTGGGAAAAAGAAACACATTGGGAGAGTTTCTTCTTCAGTTTTGAGCTACTTGTTATTGTTACCCTTACTTTTTAGCCAAGCTTTGTTTTAGTCCATACTCATTATCTTTCATTCATCATCCTTTTTTTTTTTTTTTAAGGGAGAAAGATGAGAAGCATCCACTCATAGTTGTGGCATGCTATTTGTTCATAGATTGCTTTCTCATACGTGCCTTGACCAGGGGGTTACAGCAGAGCAAATGACCCCTTGCTCCAGCCAGTGACCTTGAGCTTCAAGCCATTGACCTTTGGCCTAAAGCCAGCAATTATGGAGTTAAGTCTTTGATCCCACATTCAAGCCAGCGACCTCAGGGTTTTGAACCTGGGTCCTCAGTGTCCCAGTATGATGCTCTGTCCACCGCACCACTGCGTGGTCAGGCATCCTTCATCATATTTTATCCACACTACAGCTCAACTTATCTGGCTTCTGCTCTTCTCTGAAAAGCCTCCCAAACTCTGGAACTTCCACAGTTTACCAATAATTTCCTATTAACACTCTTCAATTCTTTTATTAGTTGATTGAGTCCAGAAAGAGGGAGTGAAGCATTCATTTGTTGTTCCACTTAGTTGTGCATTCATGGCTTGCTTCTCATACACATGAGAAGCAGAGGTTGAACCTGCAACCTTGGCCCCACACTGTATTTATGCCAGGTCATTTTAAAACCCTGAGTTGACAGAGTTCTTCCATGAAATTCTCAATTTTCTTTGTTGTCTTAAAAGATTTTTAAAATATTTACTTTACCTTATCTATGTGTTACACTACACTGGAGAACAAAATTTTTGTTGCACCCACAAAACACTTGTTCTTACCTAATTCACGTGTGCTGATCTCAAATATGACATTAGTTTTTCTCTGTAATCTACAAATTTTTTGCAATTCAAGATTTTATGTTTTCATCTTATTGTAAAATTTTCAACATTTATTTTAACATAATGATGTAGAATGTCTTCTTAGGCATCATCTTTGTGAAAATATAATAATTTATATAATGCAGTAAATACACTAATACACTAAAAGATATGATTGCATCAGAGTTTGTCTACAATTTCAAAATAGAACATATTAAAACACTTATTTTAGCGTAAAACTTATTTAAATTCTATTCAGGCAAAAATTTGTGTTTGTAGCTCTTGTGTTTGTGTACTTGTTGAGGACAATCTCATTTGATGCTCTAGCAGTAGTCTGCTCATCACTAACAGCTCCAAGATATTCAGGAAACTTATCAAGGTAACTATTCAGGAAGTGGATCTTAATGCGCATGTTACATCCAATGTCGCGGAAAGCTAACAGCATCCTTTCAACCGAAAGTGCATAGGAAGTTCTTTATAACTGCCACAAAAGACTGCCATGCTGCTTTCTCCTTCTTATTCCTCTTCCTGACAAATTCTTCATCACATATAAGGGTTCAAATTTGAGGTCCATTGAAGCAGAAATAATATGTTGAAAGCATTCACTTTCTCTATTCAAAGCCTGAACAAACTGCTTCATTAAGCCAAGTTTGATGTAAAGTGGGGGGAAAATGATCCTGTCTTGATTAACTACAGGTTCACTCACAATATTTTGCATCCCTACTTCCAAAGCTTCACGTTTCAGCCACTCCTTCTGTGTCCAGTGTTTTTTTCCCAAGCTTGGCTGTCCCACAAACACAGAAAGCAAGGATACTTTATGAAACCTCTCTGTTGTTCTAGCAGGAAATTTACCATTTTAAGATCCACACAAATGATCCAGTTATGTTCCCCATACTTCAGAAAGTCGAGGACAATTTTTATGTCATTATAATCTTCTCGCTAATGAGTTAAATAACCAATTGGAACTGCTACATAAACATTACTGTTGTGTAGGAGAACACATTTCAGACTCTGTTTAGAGCTGTCAAGAAATAGCTGCCATTCTGTTGGACTGTAAGTGGTAACACCTAGCTGGCTGAGGAGACTACTGATATCATGACAGTAAACAAAGTGTTTGTCTTCAGAAAAAAAAGTTCACAAAAATTTGTTCAAGCTTCCTGAAATGGGATACTTTAGCTGACCGGTGAAGTTCATTCTTTTCTTGAAGCCTGGAGGCTAATAACACAGCTGCTTTCTTTGATAGGCCCAAATCTCTTACTAAGTCATTCGATTTGGGTTGGCTAAACTGCTGAGGGGTTAATGACTGCTTGGCATCAGAAGGAGACCCTTCAGATTCTACAACCATTTCCTTATGCATCTTACCAAAATACACTTGATCACCATGTTCACTTTGTTCATCCTTAGAAGAAATAATAAAACCATTGAAAACTGGAACCAGGAGTGTCTCAGACTGTGGATAGGTCGTATTGCTGAAGAAATATTAGGAAATGCGATCATATGCCATTTTTTCTTGCCAATGCCTGTTGTATGGATCAGACAGAAATAAAGGTCACTGCTGTGGTCCTTAGGTTCACGCCAAACCATGGGAATACCAAAAGGCATTCCTTTGTGTTTTCCTTTTGTCCAGTCACAAAGCATTTCCTCACAAGTATGACACACAATATGAGGAGCCCAATTCTTGTCTTGATCTCCAAGGGGAACTTGAAAAAAGGCGATATATGCATGTGTCACAAATGGATGAACTAGTGCGCCTTTGACGTTGAAGTGTGTAACAGCCACATATATAACAGAAGGTGTCAGGACTATTCTTACATTTATGCCTACTTGATAAAGCTATGATTTAATCTTAAAACAAAATAAGAGGGTATTTTTATCACATAATAACTTTTTTACATTTAATAACTATAATTATGTAAAAGTGATGTTTTAAAACATTAATTGCCTTCTGGTTATGTTCAATCCAAGAGTCGTTGCCCTTTAATTCCAATTTAAAAACCAACATATGCCATTAACTATAAAACAAAGAAATTAAAATTGCATAAAAACTAAAGCATGCACCAAAAAACCAGATTTCGGATTTGGAATCAGTGATGCAGAAATATATAGAAACAGTTCTAAAACTGCATGCAACAGAAAGTGAAAAAAAAATGTTCCCTAGTGCTATCTATTAATATTTGCTACCTGTGGAAGAAGCACCTAAATAATATTAGGAGCTTTATTTATAGCCCTAATTGATGTTTGTGAAAATAGTGATTAAAATACTATGTGTTTCTACTTATTGTTTAATTCAAATTTTATTTAGGATATGAAAACTTAGCATGTCAGTTTTAAGTATTTAAGTGAATTTAACACTTAAAATTCAAGTTTGATTAATTGCTGTAGAAATATAATTTCTTATTTCAAAAGGTAGCTTTCTTAGTATTTTTGGTACAGTCGAGTTTTTTTAATAAGTCTAAATAAACTGATAAAAACCATACATATTACTTTTTTATATTTTATTTATAATTTTTTATTTATTTTATTTTTATAAACTTCAAATAAGTCTTAAAAGATCCATAAGAAAAAAATGTGACTACCATTTTTTATACCTGATGAAGCCTACATATTCTGGAAGTTTCTTCTTTTTAAAACCTTCTATCTCTTTCACCTTTTAACTACATTTTATTGGCTATGTTTTGAAATGCTTTATCTTAAAAATAGTATATAGCCTGACCAGGCAGTGGTGCAGTGGATAGAGCATCGAACTGGGATGTGGTGGACCCAGGTTCAAGACCCGAGATGTGGCAGACCCAGGTTCAAGACCCAAGGTCGCCAGCTTGAGTGCAGGCTCATCTGGTTTGAGCAAGGCTCACCTCAAGCAAGGGGTTACTCGGTCTGCTGAAGGCCCACGGTCAAGGCACATATGACAGAGCAATCAATGAACAACTAAGGTTTCGCAATGAAAAACTGATGATTGATGCTTCTCATCTCTCTCCATTCCTGTCTGTCCCTATCTGTCTCTCTCTCTGTCACTGTAAAAATAAATAAATATATTAAAAAAATAGTATATAATATACATTAGATTGGAACATGAGAAACCAAAAGAGAGTATGTGTTTAATTAGGGATAAATAAAATACAAGCAATAGAAAATTCTACCTGAACTAAGTGTTTATTTCTAGCTTTTGAACTTCTTGGTAGTGTTCAGTAGCCACAGAGGGTGTTGAAGAATCAGAAATCGAGAAATTAATATATATGACTCTCTGTGAAGTGAATTTATATACAGCTATGAAATTTCAGGTCTTGTTACTTGCCCTATATTTCCAATCCAACTTTTCGGTTAATATATTTCATGTTCATATTTACTAGACTCTTTTCTCTACATAATAAAATAGGCAAAGTTTAGAGAAAAATTGTTTGCATGTTTTATTAAAAATATATCTGTATGCAAAGCATTTGAAAATAACTTCAGGCATTTTGTGGCATTCAGCACACTGCCAAGTTCTCCCCATCTTTCAGCTTGTTCTTTGATAGGGCCTAGTTGTTGCCAATGCAAACAGTTCTTATAATGTAACAGATTAGAAACTCATATGAAAAATAAACAATAGGAACAGATGACTTCTTCAAAGTGAAACTCTGTTAATTTAAAATTCTCAAAAAATAGAAATGTAAATAAAAACATTATGTCAATGCTGATTATGTCTATGGTTATTACTTGGGGGATTGCAAAAAAGACCTAACAAGCCTCTGCTTGAATTTAGAAATGACCTTAAGAAGTAATATGAGGCCCTGGCCGGTTGGCTCAGCGGTAGAGCGTCGGCCTAGCGTGCGGAGGACCCGGGTTCGATTGCCGGCCAGGGCACACAGGAGAAGCGCCCATTTGCTTCTCCACCCCTCCGCCACGTTTTCCTCTCTGTCTCTCTCTTCCCCTCCCGCAGCCAAGGCTCCATTGGAGCAAAGATGGCCCGGGCGCTGGGGATGGCTCTGTGGCCTCTGCCTCAGGCGCTAGAGTGGCTCTGGTCGCAACATGGCGACGCCCAGGATGGGCAGAGCATCGCCCCCTGGTGGGCAGAGCGTCGCCCCCTGGTGGGCATGCCGGGTGGATCCCGGTCGGGCGCATGCGGGAGTCTGTCTGACTGTCTCTCCCCATTTCCAGCTTCAGAAAAATGAAAAAAAAAAAAAAAAAAAAAAAAAAAAGAAGAAGTAATATGAATGACAAAGAAGTCTTTCTGGAGAGTTTGGTAGGTAGCAAATGTATACCCTGACTAAAACAGTATTGAATAAATAAATAATTGCTTATATGTTACATATACTATTTTATAAATATCTTATTCTAAAAGTTTCTCTACAGTTGTCTTCCTAGACATTTTTATGGGTTTCAATAAATTTAAGATTTACTAAATTAAATTGAGATATATGTCTTTTCATTATAGCATTTTCATACTGTATTACAACTTGTTGTTAAACATCAGTTTCTCCCACAAGATACCTTCTCTCTAAATAAAAATACTAGATCATCATTGTATTCTTTCAACCTAGGTAGTTCATATCTCAGTGCTCAACATCACTAATCGTTAAGAGAAATGCAAATTAAAACCACAATGAGGCCCTGGCCGGTTGGCTCAGTGGTAGAGCGTCGGCCTAGCGTGCGGAGGACCCGGGTTCGAATCCCGGCCAGGGCACACAGGAGAAGCGCCCATTTGCTTCTCCACCCCTCCGCCGCGCTTTCCTCTCTGTCTCTCTCTTCCCCTCCCGCAGCCAAGGATCCATTGGAGCAAAGATGGCCCGGGCGCTGGGGATGGCTCTGTGGCCTCTGCCTCAGGCGCTAGAGTGGCTCTGGTCGCAACATGGCGACGCCCAGGATGGGCAGAGCATCGCCCCCTGGTGGGCAGAGCATAGCCCCTGGTGGGCGTGCCGGGTGGATCCCGGTCGGGCGCATGCGGGAGTCTGTCTGACTGTCTCTCCCCATTTCCAGCTTCAGAAAAATGAAAAAAAAAAACCACAATGAGATATCACCATACACCAGTTAGAATGGCGCTCATCAACAAAACAACACAGAATAAGTGCTGGCGAGGATGTGGAGAAAAGGGAACCCTCCTGCACTGCTGGTGGGAATGCAGACTGGTGCAGCCACTGTGGAAAATGGTATAGAGATTCCTCAAAAAATTAAAAATGAAACTGCCTTTGACCCAGCCATCCCACTTTTAGGAATATACCCCAAGGACACCACATCACTTATTCAAAAGGAGAAATGGACCCCCATTGTTTTTTTTTTTTGTTTGTTTTTTATTTTTTTATTTTTTACAGGGACAGAGAGAGAGAGAGAGGGATAGATAGGGACAGACAAACAGGAATGGAGAGAGATGACAGGCATCAATCATCAGTTTTTTGTTGTGACACCTTAGTTGTTCATTGTTTGCTTTCTTATATGTGCCTTGACCGCGGGCCTTCAGCAGACCGAGTAACCCCTTGCTCGAGCCAGCGACCTTGGGTCCAAGTTGGTGAGCTTTTTTTGCTCAAGCCAGATGAGCCTGCACTCAAGCTGGCGACCTCGGAGTCTCGAACCTGCGTCCTCTGCATCCCAGTCTGATGCTCTATCCACTGTGCCACCGCCTGGTCAGGCTGCACCCCTATGTTTATGGAGCATTGTTCACAAAAGCAAAGATCTGGAAACAGCCCAAGTGTCCGTTTGTGGAAGAGTGGATTCCAAAGTGGTGGTACATATATATACTGGAATACTATGAGACCATGAAAAAGAAGGAAATCTTACCTTTTGCAACAACATGGATGGACCTGGAAACTATTATGTTGAGCGAAATAAGCCAGGCAGAAAAAGAAAAATATAATATGACCTCACTCATTTGAGGAATCCAATGAACAATGTGAACTGAGAAACGGAATTGAGACAGAGGAGAGATCAAAGGGACCAGAGTAAAAGAGGACAGAAGGAAAAGGGATGATAGGATGGGATAAAGCTGAAGGGAAGGGGGGAGGGCGTCATGGGGAGGAGGGCAAGAGAGATGTTGAGGGAAATGCAGGGGAGCGGGATGCATTTGGGGCAACACTAGAATCTATGTAAACATAATAAATTAAAATCAATAAAAAATAATTTAAAAAATAAAGAAATATATAAAAAAGTTCAACACAAACTATGTTTCAAAGTTTATAAATAGAAATTAGTTTGCAAAAATTGAACAATGAATGAAATATTCAATAAAACATTCATCAGTATTAAGTGTTATTTTTTCAGCCTTGTCTTAAATAAAGTATGTAATACTTGATGCATTTATCCAAAACATAATGTTACAGTGACATATAAGCTTACAACTAAAGCTTAAATCCTATTTCAGCTTGGTAAAGGCTATATAATTTTTCTCTGTATATAAAACAAGGGAACAGTAGAAATGGCATAGATAACAAATTTATGCAAAAATTCTCTATAGATATCCCAAACATTAAAAAAGGTATGAGTTCTCAAAGCTAAAACATGCTTTCTTTTCAATCTAAGATAATTGACTATGTATTATTTAAAAATCTATTTGGAAAACAGTATATTGGAATTACATTCTACAACTTGTAATGTTAGGAAAAAACTAAGCTGTGTTTTTGCTATTTTCTTACATTATGCTCTACCTGACTGCACAACAATACATAATAGTTTAAATCAGAGAGGCAAAGGAGAGAAACCAGCTTTACCACTTTAACAATTATAAATTGATAGCCTTAGAGAAACTGAGGGAGTTAGATAAATAGGTAAACAATACATAGACATGTAACAAACTTTCCATGAATATTTATAAATACATGTCAGAAAGCAAACACTTTTCAAATTGATGTTAGTTATCCAATTTTTTCACCTTTTAAAAGCATTTTAATTGACAGCATTTCAGTTTTGAATACAAAGTTGTAATTTTAGTTATAATTACAAATGCGTACACACATTCCAAAAGTATACACCTTTAAATGTCACAAACATTTTATGGCAAAAATAAGTTCATTTCAAACTTAAGTCCAGTGGGAAAGAAGTACAATGAATAAATATAAAAATTGCCACTGATAACTAAGATATTTTATCTAATATCTTTGCTTTAAAAATAGCTCCTTAATTGCTTGTCTTGAGTTGGAGCAATTCTCATTGGCCCTGAGATGAACCTACATAGTTTTGTAATTTCAACATCAGATTTAATTTTGATGCTAGATAATAGGATGTTTCATATATACAAGTCTTGGGCTACTTATGGGTTGTGATAAACATATCTTTTTTTTTTTAAATGCTTATTTTAATTAAAATTTTTTTTTAAAGAGAGAGAGAAGAAAGAGAGAAAAAGAGAGAGAAAGAGAGAAGGGGGTCAAAAAGGAAGCATCAACTCTCAAATGTGCCTGACCGGGCAAGCCCAGGGTTCCAAACTGGCGACCTCTGTGTTCCAGGTCAATGCTTTATCCACTGCACCACCACAGGTCAGGCTAAATGCTTATTTTATGTCATGGCAAATTTGGGTAAGGACCACTATGTCAGAAAAGAAGTTGTTAAAACACAGTTGAGAAGAAATCTGTGATATCAATGCCAATCAACTCAAGATTAACCCTTTGAGTAGTATGAATATTCATGTATGTCCTTGTGCCTCCTGACCATCCAGAGCACAAGATAACAAAAATTTTTATTTTAAAAATGTGTAAAGCAACATTAAAAAAAGGCAAATGTATGTTCTTCTTGTTTCCATAAATTGGTTGTCAAACAAACATGATTTTAAGTTAATAAAACTGTAAATAGAACTAATTTTATTCTTTGAAAAAAAAACTCCGGGGTTCAGCAAGCATGAAAAAAAGTCATTCACAACTCAAAGGGTTAAGATATAGATATTCAGGCCCTGGGCAGTTGGCTTAGTGATAGAGTGTTGATCTGGCGTGTGGAAGTCTCAGGTTCGATTACCAGTCAGGGCACCCAAGAGAGGCGACCATCTGCTTCTTCTCCCCCTCTTTTCCTCCCATAGCCATGGCTCAATTGAATTGAGCATGTTGGCCCCTGGTGCTGAGGATGGCTTCATGGAACCTTTACCTCAGGCACTAAAAATAACTGGGTTGCAAGCATTGGCCATAGATGGGGGTTGCTAGATGGATCCTGGTTAGAGCACATGTGAGAGTCTGTTTCTCTATCTTCCTTCCTCTCACTTATAATATATATATATTCAATGTTAAGTTAAATTAAATTAATCATTTAATTATATAATTAAATATTAAATAAATATAGTCTTATTATGTTTACCATTAAGTCAAAGCAGATGGTGGCATTTAAAAAGGCTAATAAAAATTATTTTTTAGATACTAATTCCTTTAAATATACATAAACAAATAAATGTACATCATTTTTCTAGGGATAATTTATAAGTTTATATAAATTATTTATTATCAATAACCATTATAAAAATATTAAAGTTTTAAAAGATTATCTTATCTAAATGTAAAATTCATGTTTTAAATAGAAATGTGTCTAGCCACCTATTAACAAGTGTTAATCATCCAAGGTAATAATTTAGGTGTTATCTACTAAAAATACTTTATCTGTTGGAAGATTCAGAATATACGGAATAAATTAGCTATTTCTTTAGCACCTCTTAGTCACCCCCTATCTCTGTGATGCATATAAGTTCATAAGATATTTTGTGATTAAAGAAAAAAATACTGATTTAGAAATATGGAAATATATACATACTTTTAACACATTTTTCCATCTGGGAGACTTTTAATTTTCACAGAGCAACAAAGTAAGCCGAAGTTTACATAGCACTTGAAGAATCTCCCTGACAGTGAATATTTAGCATTGCATAAACCCCCAACTAAACATGCAAAAGTCATGTCTTAATACCTCAAACCATAACATTTTTTTTATGACAACAACTTTGCCTCAATTTTAAAACATCATCATATGTATTCTGAGCAATGTCAGATCTGTACCCTGTTGGTGAATCTAGTTTTCATCTTAAAATTTAAATAATGTATTTATTTTGAATCGCTTTTCAAATGTGACAAAGGCCATTTTAAAGGGAAGAATGAAAGGAAAAAGGACAGCACTAACATTTTGGATTAATAGTTGAAAATGTATTCTTGTGACTATAGTAAGTATACTTACACACATATATGTGTACATGCTCAAACACTTTTAATATTACTAAATACATGGATAATAGTCATTGATAAACCGCATATTACTTATTGATTCTACACTTTAACTGTGATACTGTTTAACAAGTTAAAATTTGGCCAAGAATAGAAAATAATCTATTTCTGCTTTGGCATTACTTTTAAAATTATTTTAATAAATTTATGAAATAAGAAGCATATGTGATTTACTAAGACCTACCTGGTGTGTTGTTATAAATTCTTGAAATCTAGACTCTTGTAAATATTTACATTCAAATTTTGTTTTCTCTCTTGAGTGATCCTTTTATCAGACTAACATATAAAATGTGATTGGACCTTTCAGAAAATACTTTAATCTCCAAGTCTTATTGGACTCATGCACACTCGAACCTGGAGTGTTTCCAAGTATGACAGAATTATTTGTTTGAGTAAATACCAGAGTGCGTAGAAGTCCCGGGTTCAATTCCCAGCCAGGGCACACAGGAGAAGCGCCCATCTGCTTCTCCACCCCTCCCCCTCTCCTTCCTCTCTGTCTCTCTCTTCCCCTCCCGCAGCCGAGGCTCCACTGGAGCAAAGATGGCCCGGGCGCTGGAGATGGCTCCTCGGCCTCTGCCCCAGGCGCTAGAGTGGCTCTGGTCACGACAGAGCGACGCCCCGGAGGGGCAGAGCGTCGCCCCCTGGTGGGCATGCCAGGTGGATCCCGGTTGGTTGCATGCAGGAGTCTGACTGTCTCTCCCCGTTTCTGGCTTCAGAAAAATACAGAAAAAAAAAAAAAAAATACCAGAGTGCGTCTAACTGTGAAGATTGAAGAAAATATGAGTACCAGTTTCACTTAAAGAAAAAGTCATGGTTTTAAATCTTTAAGGAACTATTCATATATTCATATATATCACAAAAATAGCAAAGTTTAAGATGGTATACCATACTTGTTCAGTGCAAATTCTGGTGTCAAAACTTAGGCTAGAAATTTAATTGCTATGCATCTTGGTTTTCTCATCTTTAAACTAAGAATGATAAAAATAGCTTTTCAAAAGTTTTTAGATTTCATACTTCTAGGCTAAATTTGTTAATAAATGTCAAGTATTTAGAATCATGTGCTTAATCAGTATTACTTATAAAGATGATGATGATTGTGATGATGAAACAATGACAATGAGACCTTAGGTTGAGTACCCACAAAAAGCAGATCCAATGACAGGCTTGACTGCAAGTAGATTCCTGGGAAGAAGGTGATCTTAGAAAGAATTACAATGAAATGGGGAAAGTAAGACCTATAGGAGAAATAAAATAATAAGAGTGTATTATGACTGGATTATTACTGATAGCAGCTGGAACCCAATCTTGCTGGGACTCATGCCATGTGGCACCTGTCTTAGAATCATCCACTGGGGTATGGAAGTAGGGAGGGACCGAAAGAAAAGAAAAGACTGGGTAGTTATTTGCTGACATCACAATCCCTTTGGCTTAAGGGTGCCTCTAAAAGGTGTTTATAAGGTTTCTTATTGATGAGCTATTAGGAAATTTTTTGAAAGAGCCATAGATTTAGAATTAAACATATGGGTTTAACTCCTCTTTTAATTTTAGATGAATAAAATTAGGTTACTTTAATTTTACTTACTTATTTGTAGATCATTTCTATGCTTGCAAATAATTGTTTATTTTCTTTACATAAATAGCATGTATATATTGCTTAAAATTATACATATATAAACATATATAAATTATATAACATATGCTGTATACCCACTGTGACATAATAAACTTTATATGAAAAATTACTAAGGTTATTGTATATGAGAAAAAGAAAGAGAATGATGAAGAATGGAAAGTCAATGTAGAGATCAGGAGACTGAAAAACGTAATTAGGGAGGAACACCAGGGGCTTTAAATCATTGCTATTTTTTTACTTCTTAAACTCTCTGATGGGAACATGAATGAGTATTTTAATGCTATTTAAACATTATTTATGTACCTTTTTTATGGAGATGTTTCTCAAAAAAGGAAAGAAAGAAAGAAAGAAAGAGGTGCTTGTAAACTGCCTTTACCAAATAAGTATTGTATTAAGAATTATTAGTGAAACTTCTTATACTGCTGAAAGTTTCTCTGGGAAATGTTCTCTGAATTTGAAGAGTTATGTGTACCTTTGCTTTTTTTCTTGGTTTTTTTTTTTTTTTTTTCCAGTTTAAAATTTGCTGATTAGATGGTTGAAAATGAAAGATACTTATTCAGTAAAAGCTAAACTACTGGCCCTAGCCGGTTGGCTCAGCGGTAGAGCGTCAGCCTGGCGTGCGGGGGGACCCAGGTTGGATTCCCGGCCAGGGCACATAGGAGAGGCGCCCATTTGCTTCTCCACCCACCCCCCTCCTTCCTCTCTATCTCTCTCTTCCCCTCCCGCAGCCGAGGCTCCATTGGAGCAAAGATGGCCTGGGCGCTGGGGATGGCTCCTTGGCCTCGGCCCCAGGCACTAGAGTGGCTCTGGTCACGGCAGAGCGACCCCCCGGAGGGGCAGAGCATCGCCCCCTGGTGGGCAGAGCTTCGCCCCCTGGTGGGTGTGCCGGGTGGATCCCGGTCGGGCGCATGCGGGAGTCTGTCAGACTGTCTCTCCCCGTTTCCAGTTTCAGAAAAAAAAAAAAAAAAAAAAAAAAAAAGCTAAACTACTAGTAGTTGGATTAAATTCTTCACATATAATTTCTGATTAATACAGAAAGTAATATTTTATACATGTATCTTTAGAAAAAGGTTATAAGTATTTTTAATGCGTATAGAATGACACAGAGTAAAATTTTTTATCTATTTATTATCTGTTACAGAGAAATTCTTACTACAGGATTATACCAGAACAAAATATTACTGTAAAGTTAATTTATTATTAACTTTGTTTTCAATAGCCAACATCATCAAAATGTCTAACATATATAAGCTGTATCTAATTTAAGCCTGAAAGGAAAATAAATTTCTGACTAAAATTATTAGATCTTAACATAAGGTTCATTAGCAATATCAAAATGTATCATTACCACATACTTTTAAAACAAGGATCACTGATTATTATTATTTACTTCTAGTGTTTGAAATAAAATGCTCTACTTTTGAAGAATTTATTTTGAAAGATAATTTTTTTCCAGTATGTAATAAATAATATTAAATTAGCTGACCCATCAGGATGTTAGCTTTTCAATACTGGGAAACATAAAAACATTATAAAACTAAACTTGAATGTTCATGATTATAACTTAAGAAAAGTACAGTCATAATAGTTTCACTGTACCAAGAATAAATCTTCCTTTGCATGATGACTTGAAGGAATCCAGTTTTTTTTTAGCCTTAGAAGAGTCCTATAATATGTTAGTAAACTTATATTCTATGGGGACCACTGCATTGCCATAGGTTAACCTAGCATATTTTAGTCTTGAAGGATTTATTACATTTTGGTCTACTGATCTAAAAGCCAGCAAGAGGACAGATGTGCTAGTAATTGGGCCTTTTAGAAATATTTGACATAATCATGCAGTGGAGTAGAACAAATTTTATTTTTCAGAACACAGTTCTAGCCCTGAAAAGATGCAGTTTATAGTAAAATCATGTTATCCTAAACTCTAATCTGCACATATAAAAATATCATCTTATGACCCTCTCTCAGCTTCAGATGGTTCCACTGAAGTTCTTTCACAAGTACAGTACTGGATGTTGTGTTAGCCACTGGACTTCGAGCTGATCTGCCAGTAATCTCTCAAACCCTGGTTACCTCTTCCTTCATTCTTTACCTTTCTTTCCATATTCCTCTCCTTCCATCACTTATATCTGGATGCTTGAGTCATCCTCTGAGCCAATAAAAATATTAAAGCCTCCAAAGAGCAAAAATAAAATAAACATAAAAGCTAGTGTACTCTTCAGCTTGTGTTTCATTTTGTGAACCCATTCATTGTTACTAATTGCTAGCTTTTGATAATTTAATGTTTGCTTTTCTTTGTGTGGAATGAGCAAAGAGATCTTATAGCTAAATCACAGGCTCCCACTGGTATTTCCAGTAGTACAAAACTTAATATAGACATGAAGAAATTCTAGGCAGAGGAAAATGCAAGAATTATTACTTTGAGGCAGGAAGGAAGTAATTACAGTTTGAGGAAAAGATCAAAGGCAGAATAGCCATGCAAGCCATGATAAAAAATTTAAACTTTCCTCTAACTGCTAAGGGAAGACAACGAAGCATCTCAAGCAGGGGAATCATGCTTTGATTTATAGTTCTAAAAGATCATTCAGATTGCAGTGGAAGAATGAACTGTAAAGGCAAAAGTAAAAATAAAAAAGTCATTAGGAAACCATTGCAGTAATCTAGGCAAGACATACATTTTTGAGATATAATTTGCAAAATTCAATGGTGGGATGTCTATGGAAGGAAGTGGAAATGGGATAATTAAAGATGACCAATACTTTTCACTTGTGCAGCAGAGTGGTGCCATTACTGAATGAAGGAGCTTGAGTAACAACACGTTTGAAATTAGAGTGAGCACTAAAGAGTTCATTTGGGAATATCATTTGTGAGATGGCATCATCACATTAAATGTTCAAGCCTTTTCAATATTAAACCGAAACAACATAAAGATCTGTCTCAATCTTGCTGGGTCTCTAAACTTTTCTTGGCTTTCTTTGTCAAGCTTCTTGAAAAAAATTCTCTCACCTCATTTTTTCTTCAATCTTTTATACTTTGACCTCTAATAGCACTATGTACTCTGAGGATACTCTTGCTATTCTTGCTGTAGAATATTAGTGCACAATTTATGGTTCCTGAAAGAGCAATATCAGTATCATCTGGAACCTTGTCAAAAAATTCTCAGGCTCCCTTAACTCTATATCTGATTCTGAATCAAAATGGACCCAGGAATTTCTCTTTTCATAAACCCTCTCAAATCATTCTGAGGTGCAGCAAAGTTTGCATAAACAGTACTGTGGAAGGATCAGAGAGCTCCCCTTTAAGTCCAAGGCAGTCATTCCCCCAACCTCTGGGAGTTTGGAAGCAGAAAACTCTTAAGTAAGCCCCTCTCAATAGGAGTGATTACCCTCCCAAATGCAGCTAAGAGCCATCTGGCCCTAAAACCACCCAAATATGTGCAATTTTTATTTGACAATCATACCTCAAGATTAAAAAAATGTCTTTTCTATCCATGGAATTTTTTTTTTTAAATGCCAAGTTTTTATACCAGTTGAAAACTCCAGACATATATACCAATTGTTTATTTTACCTAGACGGCTTTCTGTTTTCTACTTTAATTAAACAACAAAGATTTAGTAAGGTGATGATTATTCCACAAATATTTATTAAGTACTGACTGTGTTCCTGGAAATATTCTGAAGACTTACAGTGTTTTATAGTGTATTGCTCATGCAATACAAATTCCTGATATACAGAGTTTATATTCAAGTGAGAGCCCACAGACAATGAACACTAAACCTAATAAATAAATGTGTATGACAGTAAACTGGTAGGTCTAACAAAACAGCTGATCAGAAGAGATTGTGCAGTACCAGAGGCTACAAGGATGAAATTTTTTAAATGGTGGTTTGGGTAGGCATACTGAGAAAGTCATCATTGAGCAAATATATAGTGGAGATATGGGAATTTGCCATGCAGCTCTCTAATAGAATACAGGGGGTCCTTGGGTTAGGACAGCCTCAACATACGATATTTTGAGTTTATGACACTCACTCCCATGTATACTTAAAAAAATTGGACGTGAGTGTTCTGGCTTATGCTGTTAGAGTCTTACAGGTAGAATCATCTCCAGCATCTCCTGCATGTTCCTTAGGCAATCCTGATTCACCTGACCCAGTATCTCCAGCACCTTCTGCAGGTTCTCCTGCCTCTCCAGCTTCCTCCTCCCAATAGGTCACTCTCTCCCACCTTGCAATGCCCCTTCTAGTGTGCAAGCCAACCACAGGAATAAAGGTAAGGAATTTTTTTGCACTCATTTTTTCTGTTACTATAGTACAGTGTACAGTACAGTATATTTATGTCCTTTTCCTTTTTCTGTGGTTTAGTTGTGTTTTTATGTTCTAGGTTATGATTTTACCACTGTGTTAGGATAGATAAGTGACTTAGGCTAGGGTGTGTTTTGACTTACACCCAAATTTGGGTTACATCACTGTCAGAGAAACAGAACTGTGTCATAACCCGAGGATCTCCTGTAGTCTTTCAGTTGAGAAACTAAACTGTTTAAGGGCCCTAAGATAAGAATGCACCTGATTAGTATGAGGAGCAGCAAGAAGGCCTCGTGGCAGGTCAAGTGAGCAAACAGAGAAGTAGAAGATGGTGCAGTGTAGAGCTGTCATGGAACAGGTTATAGAGATGACTTTGTGCCATTGAAAGAAGTTCAGTTTTGGGATGAAATTGGGGCTATTGAAAGGTTTTAGTATAAGATAGAAATAATTTAACTTACTTTTTGAAAGGATTTCTTTTTTTTTTTTAAATAATTTTTATTTATTTATTTATTCATTTTAGAGAGGGAGAGAGAGAGAGAGAGAGAAGGGGGAGGAGCAGGAAGCATCAACTCCCATATGTGCCTTGACCAGGCAAGCCCAGGGTTTTGAACCAGCAACCTCAGTGTTTCCAGGTTGACGCTTTATCCGAAAGGATTTCTTTAGATACTGTTTTGAAAATTGGCTATCTGGGGAACCAGGGCAGAGCAGGGACCCAGTCAGGCAGCTGATACAGTCATCCATAGGAGGTGGTCATAGTGGAAGTAATGAGAGAGCCTAGATATATACTGCTCACAAAAATTAGGGGATATTTTATTGCTTTATATCAGGGGTCCCCAAACTTTTTACACAGGGGGCCAGTTCACTGTCCCTCAGACCGTTGGAGGGCCAGACTATTAAAAAAACTATGAACAAATCCCTATGCACACTGCACATATCTTATTTTAAAGTAAAAAAAAACCAAAACGGGAACAAATATAATATTTAAAATAAAGAACAAGTAAATTTAAATCAACAAACTGACCAGTATTTCAATGGGAATTATGCTCCTCTCACTGACCACCAATGAAAGAGGTGCCCCTTCCGGAAGTGCAGCGGGGGCCGGATAAATGGCCTCAAGGGGCCACATGTGGCCCGCAGGCCGTAGTTTGGGAACCCCTGCTTTATATTCATTTTGAAATATCCCCTAATTTTTGTGAGCTGTATATTTTCAATATAGAGCTAACACGACTTGCTGGAGTACTAGATTTAGAGAAGGCATGAGGCAAAGATGACTCTAAAATTTACTACCCAAACACCTGGAGAAATAGCGCTCCCATGAGGTAGGAAAGACTGGGTAGAGCAAATAATGGCAAAATGATCCCAAGTGCATTTTGTTATATTGACTTTGAGATAGCTACTAGAAGGTGTTGAGGAGATTGTTGGATATAAGACTGGAAATAAAAAGAACTATCTAGATTAACAATAAAACTTAAGAAGTCATTGCTATACACATAATATTTTTTTTAAAATATGGGATTGGTTGAAATTATATATTAAGAAAATGAGTTGAGTCAAGAAGAGAAATATATAATGAGCTAGGATACTTCAATATTAAAAGTCATGAAAACAAAACAAAACAACAACAACAAAAAGGAAGACTGAGTCAATACATTGAGAAGAAATAGCCCAGGAAGTAGAAAGGAAACAAAGTTTTGTGACATAGTAGCCAAATTTAAAAAAAAAAAAAATGTTTGTTATGTAAGAGAAACTAATTGTGGCAAATTGGGCTTCTCCATGAAAGAAGATGACTTTTACTATTATATACTTTTCTATTGCTATATAACAACACTTCTCGATCTTTTGAATCTCATAGCACACATAGACTAATTACTAAAATTCTGTGGCACAACAAAAAGTTTTTTGCTGACCTGACTAAAAAAAGTATAATTTTGAGTCATTCACATCAGATAGCTATTGTTGTGTTGGCTGTTGTCAGTTTTTAAATTTGAAAGTCTGAGTAAAAGAGGTCAGTGCCCCTGACTAAATAGGTATTGCATGTGTTAAAAATTCTTGTGGCACACTGGTTAAAAATCACTGCTAAATAACAAACTACCACAAACTTACTGTGAAATAATTTATCTTCCTGTTTCTGAGGGTCAGGAATCCAGTATGTCTTAATAGGGTTTTCTGTTCAAGATCTCACAGGGCTCAAATCAAGGAGTTAGCTGGCTGCATTCTCACCAGGAGATGGAGGGAGAATCTTACAAGTTAACTCAGATTGTCTGCAGAATCAAAACTGTGAAAATATATTTGTTATTTCAGTTTTTAAAGCATAGTACTTATTGAGTTTCTAACAATGTGTCAGGCTACTAGATGCTATGGAAAATGGAATGATCAGCCCTGGCCAGTTGGCTCAGTGGTAGAGCGTCGGCCTGGCGTGCAAGGGGTCCCGGGTTCGATTCCCGGCCAGGGCACACAGGAGAAGCACCCATCTGCTTCTCCACCCCTCCCCCTCTCCTTCCTCTCCGTCTCTCTCTTCCCCTCCCGCAGCAGAGGCTCCATTGGAGCAAAGATGGCCCGGGCGCTGGGGATGGCTCCTTGGCCTCTGCCCCAGGCGCTAGAGTGGCTCTGGACAGAGCGACGCCCAGAGGGGCAGAGCATAGCCCCCTGGTGGGCAGA
Source organism: Saccopteryx leptura (assembly GCF_036850995.1). Classification (NCBI taxonomy): domain Eukaryota; kingdom Metazoa; phylum Chordata; class Mammalia; order Chiroptera; family Emballonuridae; genus Saccopteryx; species Saccopteryx leptura. The sequence continues at coordinate 54,044,396 of NC_089514.1, read as the reverse complement.
GCATCATCCCCTGGTGGGCGTGCCGGGTGGATCCCCGTTGGGCGCATGCGGGAGTCTGTCTGACTGTCTCTCCCCATTTCCAGCTTCGGAAAAATACAAAAAAAAAAAAAAAAAGAAAGAAAATAGAATGATCAACTACATTGAGATATTTTTTTCAGGGAATACATAATATTATAGGTTAGATAAAATCTAAGCATGAGTTACTGTAGAGGTTATTCTAAGAAATACATGTTCATTTTAACTTGAGACATGGCTGTAGATATGAAACAGAATGTATTTTTTTTTTTTTTACAGAGACAGAGAGAGTCAGAGAGAGGGATAGATAGGGACAGACAGACAGACAGGAACGAAGAAAGATGAGAAGCATCAATCATCAGTTTTTTGTTGTGACACCTTAGTTTTTCATTGATTGCTTTCTCATATGTGCCTTGACCGTGGGGGTACAGCAGACCGAGTAACCCCTTGCTCAAGCCAGCGACCTTGGGTCCAAACTGGTGAGCTTTGCTCAAACCAGATGAGCCCGCACTTAATCTGGCGACTTGGGGTTTCGAACCTGGGTCCTCCGCATCCCAGTCCGATGCTCTATCCACTGCGCCACCGCCTGGTCAAGCCAGAATGTAATTTTTAACTTGATATTAGATGACAGTGGGATTTAACTCTGTGTAAAGCAAACAGGCAGTTTCTCTTCACAGAGCATTATCACAGTTTGCCTGGACTACAGACATACCTGTAGCTATGACTGGAAATTAGAAGTAAAATCCAGGTTTTGTGGAGCCATAGTCTTATGCAGTTTCAGGAACCATTTTTAAAAAAAGAATGCAATAACACAAATAAAAAACGCCTTTGGCCATTTAACTGCCATCCACAATGAAAGGGAGTGGAATGGGGGGGGGGGTAGTCAGAGTGGGAAATACAACTGTCTCCACTGATCGTTATTAGACTATTTTAATTTTGCTTATTTTCAAATAACGTGACCATGTAAACACAAAACTGTGTTCCTTCCATAGAAAAGACCCATGCTGAGGGGCCCTGAAGCCAAGTTTCATTCAATTTATGGTCACCCCACTTCTGCTGGAAGTGTACAGAGGGTTTGAGAGCATAGCTAAGCAGTTGGTCTTCAGGACTGAAAGAGGTACTACTGAATAAAGTGTAAAGTGTAAGCAGCTACCGTATTTCCCCATGTATAAGACACTTCCATGCATAAGACTCACCTTAGTTTTGGGGCCTGAAATTTGAAAAAAATTGCATTACATAAAGTTATTGAACTCAAGTTTTATTCATCATAAAATTGGTAAAACTCCTCATCACTGTCAAAACTCTCATCCATTAGCTTGTCCTCATCTGTCAACAAGCATGAAAAAGTGGGAAATGAGAGTAAAAAAATCTACAACAATGAGAGCAAAAACAAGTGAAAAAAGTAGGAAGTGCAAGTAAAAGAATCTACAACCACTATATAAGACACATCCCATTTTTAGACCCCAAATTTTTTGAAAAAGGTACATCTTATACATGGGGAAATATGGCACCTGAACGATTTGAACCATGAACCAATTTTATCTAAAACACCTAAATCACTGATAGGTGAGAAATATATTTGTTGGGATTTATTTTGTCATGACTTGTCCATAAAACTTATTTCATTCTTTATATTATATCATCCAAGTGAAATTAAGAGAAAAAATATAGCCATTTATGAATGTGGACTTTTTAGATAATTATCAATTCTATGTCTTTATGAATAACAGATTTTTTTACAATTATTTAAAAATATAAAACATTGAGCCTGACCAGGAGGTGGAGCAGTAGAGCTTCAGACTGGGATGCAGAGGACCAAGGTTCAAAACCCCAAGGTCACTGGCTTAAGTGTGGGATCATAGACACGACCCCATTGTCACTGGCTTGAGCCCAAGGTCGCTGGCTTAAGCAAGGGGTTACTTGCTCTGTTGTAGCCCTGACAAAGGCATATATGAGAAAGCAATCAATGAACAACTAAGTTGTCGCAACAAAGAATTGATGCTTCTCATCTCTCTCCCTTTCTGTCTGTCTGTCCCTATCTCCATCTCTCTCTGTCTCTGTCACATACACACACATGGGGAAGGGAGAGCAATAATTAGAAATAATAATTTTTTAATATAATTCAAGAAATATATATAAAACATTGAAACCTGGCTCTGGGATTTGTCTTTGAGTTGACAAGGTAAACTATGTAGATCTATTTTTTTTCCAGTAAAAGAAAGGAAAATTTATAGTTTTGCTTGTTGTTTCTGTTCTCTACGTTACATGGCCTACTTCCTTGATTTTCATTGTAAACTGAGTTGGATGAATTACAATACTTCTATACTGATGAAGAACTTTAACTCATCTATAACCTTGCTATTCAAAGTGCGGTCTGTGGATCTCATTAAAGTTTGAGAAGAACGGGCTTATAAGACCTAGCAAACAAACTTTCAGGAGCTTCATGGGAACACTTTAAAAATCTTTGTCAAAACCAATCAGTATGTTATGTATATAAATCCAATTAATGTGTTTTTATTTGTCCTTTATTAGTGTCATCATTATAGTGACATATTACCTATAGTAATAAAACTGGCAGTCAAAATTAGTATCCCCCATGCTTTTTAAGCCCTCCTAAATCTCAGAAATTCTATCCATGAAGAAAAAGAAAAAGAAAGTCCCTTCATTTATATGAAAAACAAGACACAATTTATAATAACTCTTCTGAGTCTTTCACAAGATTGTGATTGGCTATAAATATAATTCTTTGAAATCTTAGGGAGCCATTCTTATATATTTCATTTTTATCATAAGATTTATACAATTCTACTGCCAAAATTGAGCTGACACTCATTTTTCACTTTATTGTAAAGAGCTTTTTTATTCAGTACATAAATTAACACTAGCATCTTTGGTAAAAATAATAGCATATTATTTGTAAAAATCTCTAAATTGGTTATTTCTATATAAATATATTAGAATAATAGATTTGCAGAAGTGGAATTATGAAGCCTAATAATCCAACCTCACACCTACCAGGGGAAGCTTTTGCTAGGTTTTGTGTTGGTGACAAGCAATCCCAAAATTTTAAACACCTAAAAACAATGCTGAAGTTCTGTTTGATTACAGATTAGGGGTGTTCTGTGAGGCTGTGTTCCTTGCGCCTTTATTCCAGAATCCAAGCTGAAATGTACAATGTAATTAATCAATTCACTCTTCATCACACTCTAACATTCAAATTTTTAAAACTTTTGTTCACACTAGGTTTGTGTCAGTTATGCTCATATTTCGTTGACCAAGGTGAGTCTCCTGAAAAGCCTTCCCATGGCGCTGGGAAGAACACTCCTTGCAAGGGAAGGCAGTGCAAGTACCTGGAATTTGGGGGATAAATCTCTCATGGGAAGGGGAGAGCAATAATTAGAAATGATAATTTTTAAATATAATTTAAGATTTATATACATATTTAAATTACTTAATTTTCTTATTTAGATTGCCCAGTCTGAAGCTAAAAAGCTATAGTTTCCTTCTAGCAATAGACTCTCAGTCCTCAGTCAGTCCTATTCATGTATGTACTTCATTGAGAAATATGGAAGCTCCAGGCCTTATGAAGGAAAGTTTACCTCAAATGTGAATTTTCTCTTCTAATATCCCTGCAACTTTTACCCTCAGTGCCCAATTTTCTTATTCTGTCTTTGATAGCCAGAAGCTGCCTGTGAGCTCATTTTTTCCTTTATTTCTCTGTCTCCCCGTCATAGGTTATTTCTACAGTTTTGAAAGCTTTACTTTCTAATACGTAAATACTGTAACCAAGTTTATATCAAGATATTATTTTACTTAGACAATTTAACTCTTTATCAGTTATATTAAACATATCTCATTAAGAATATGGGTTAGGCCTGACCTGTGGTGGAGCAGTGGATAAAGCGTCAACCTGGAAACACTGAGGTTGCCGGTTCAAAACCCTGGCTTGCCTGGTCAAGGCACATATGGGAGTTGATGCTTCCTGCTCCTCCCCCTTCTCTCTCTCTCTCTCTCTCTCTCTCTCTCTCTCTCTCTCCTCCCTCTTTCCTCTCTAAAATGAATAAATAAAAAAAATTTTAAAAAAAGAATATGGGTTAGGAAAGAGGCTGATGGTAGAATTGCAGGTTCTGCATTAGACATGAAGATTGAGTCATGCCCTGTGGTAGAGGAGTTTCTCCTAGAACATTGCATTTGATTATTTGACTTTTCTATGGAAGTAACAATCTCACACTTGTTCATGGATAACTATTGATATAAATCAATGAGACGTTAAAACAAGGGGAAAATTATAACTCTTTATTTCTAACATTACCATAATCAAAGAAATAAGACAGTTAAAAATGTTTATCTGAGAGGACTATATATGAATTAACCAGATAATTTACTGAATTTTAGTTTCCACTGATATGTGCAGACATGCCCTGATTTTTAAAGTTCAGCCAACATTTTTCTGTGTTTTGTTTTCTGTTACAAGATTGTGTTCTGTTGGAAACACTGTTCAAAAAAATGAGGATTTGTGGTGCCAATCACTTGGGATAAAAATAATTACTTTGTTGAATATTTCTGGGAAGAAACTATAAAAAAAAGCTAAGAAAAAATATGAAATAGTCACATACACCTTAACCTCTGTAGATTAAAAAAATTCCTTTTCATTGTCTCATTCGCTACTATTACTTAAAGTGTAATGGGGTTTCTTCTTCTTTGAGTAAATAAGCCAGGGAGCAGCCCAGAAAACTGTGTGGCTGATTTATCACTACTGCTCTAATCAGGGAGCTATTTCTTTAGATAAACTCTTTTGCCTGAAATATTTTCCCTGCTGTACCATCTAGTTTGATTGGAAAAGCAGTGATCCCTCCCTCATTTCTGTAGTAAAACTAGAAAACTTCCTTTGCCCTTCAACAGTTTTAAAAAATATATTTCAATAATTCAAAAGTTTGTAGGCTTATAGCAATATGACTTTTTGTACTTGAAGAAACTTGATCTAATGTATGATTTGAAGAATAAAGCCTATTCTTCCAGACTGGTATTTTTGTAGAATTGATATTATGGAAATCTGATCTGACTTTTAAGTCACTATTTTACCTTACAGATGGCAATAAAATTCTAGTAACATCCAGAGCTATGCTATTGTGTTTCTTGAAAGAGCATTTTATAAATGGAACAGAAATGTGCTTACTGAGATTGAAATTCCAGGAGTACAGGTTTTTTATATTTAGAGCTTTAAACTTTTGTAAGGTATAATCACTTAATCATATAATTAGACTTTATATTGTGAATAAAATAATAGTTCTCTTACTTCTATTTCTAAATGGGAAGATGGTTAAATGCAAATAGAAACCACTTAGAAATGCCTAGATAGCTGGAGGGGATTCAGTCTGAAAATTAGACCAGGAGTGATCAATCTTGATTATTTTTAAATGTAACTGGGCCCCCAAAGCACAGTTCAGTAACTGATATACCTGTTTGCAGGCAGTACTGAGAGGTTCTTCTTTTCTAAATTCTGTAACAGCTATTGTTAGAAAAAAATGTTTAAAATTTAAACTAAGCCAAATACAAGTACAGGTACATGATTTATCTAGATAACCTTATTCTACATGATTCTAAATAGTGTTATAAATTGATTCTTTTGTTTTTTTTCTATTTTTAATTTATTAGGGGGACACTAGTTAACAATTATACAGGTTCCAGGTGTCCAATTCTACAACACATCTCTGTACACCACATTGTGTGTTCACTGCCCCAAGTCAAGTCTTCACACATCACCATTTATGTCCCCAAATTTATTCTTTTGAATAATTTATTCCTCTTGAATGGTAATTTGTTTTAAATATCTATATGATTTCCATGTGGGACTGGGGACTGTGGGAAATAGAATTTGGATAAATCTTGGAGTTATTTATAGGATTTCCTTAAAAAATTTTTATTTTGTAATTCAGTATGACATAAGACTTTCTTCTTAGAAACACTGAGGCTTCAAAGGGAAATACAGATCTGAAACAGGTCCTTAGGAATTTAAAATTTTTATAAAATGTCTTATATTTGATAACTTTCAGTTCTTTAGTTTATATTGTGTGTCATGTATACACATGTGTATATGTATAAACATATCCAAATCAAATGATTAGTTTATTTAAGACTTTTAAAATAAATTTCATTATGAAAAAATTGGTAGAACAGTATAATTGTGATTATATAATATTTGTTCCGAACTGATGAATAAAATATATTTAGCCTTGTATTTAATTGCAGAATAAGTTGCATCACCAAAATTTTATTAAAATATGGATCTCAAAACATTTAAATAAGTATATTTTTCCAAGATTATTTTACTGTGTTGTATGTATGCCAGAAGAGAATGCAAAAATGTGAAATGATTTTTCACTTATTTATTAAGACAATGTATTTTATATTTTATAGAATTTTAGATTACTAATTGTGAAGTTGCCTTGTGAATTCCCCAGAAAAAAGCATATTTTTAAGCCATAGAACACCTAAATAATTTGTATATTTCACATATTTGCTGAAAAAAAAGCATATATGGGAAAAGATGCTGTGGTAGAAAAATCTGTTTAAATTATCCCAGAAAAATTAGTGCACCCAAATTTTTATACTTCTTGTTCTGGTGCAAAGTAACATTTAGATTTCTTTAAAGTTTTAAAATAAAATTATGTTATACAATTACCTTTTAATGCTCATTTATCCCAATTCTTAGAACATGTCAACTGAAAAGTATTCTAAAACATGAGATCAGATTTTAAATCTTTATAACTGAATCATTGAAATGTTTATTCAAGGTTAGTTCAGAGAAATTTTATTCACATTCTCCAAATGTATTTATAGATGTATACATAACAAATCATAAAGAAAATAGGATATACTGTTTACAATAGGCTAATGCAAATAAAGGTTATATGGTGTCCTTGTACATTCTTTTTTGAGACTTCTTAAAATTTAACATGGCTTTTAAATAAAAAGTTTAAAAGATTAAAAATATCCAAAATTGTTTTTATTAATTTGTAGCTTAACTGAATTTTTTATTCAAATTGGTTAATTTTGGAGTCCTGTAATTGTATACTATGAAAATTTATAAATATTTGCTAGGCACTTTTACATCTATTTACTCCAATTTGACCACATTTTTTATATCTAAAATTCCAACTTTAAATAAATAAATTTGAGAATGGTGAGCACACTCTCCTTCTTGAAATACTTTGTTCACTTAGCTTTCAAGACACCACATTCTCCTAGTTTTGCTCTCTCATTCTTCCTGTTCTTTCTCAGTCTTCTTTCCTGGGTTTTCTTTCTCTCCCTAATCCTTTAAACATTGGAGGGCTTGATGTTTGCTTTCTTGCACTATTCCTTCCTCATTTTCATTCCTTGGCTTGGTGATTTTTAGTCTCTTGCTTGAAACAAGTGTGTGTGTTGATAATTTTCAAATGAACATCCCTATCTAGTAGATCCTTTATTTTCAGATTCATCTGTCCAACTGACTCCCTGATACCTCTACTGAGATGTCAAACTCTCATCTTTACCCTGACCTGTCCAAAAGTGAATCACTAGTTTTATTTTCAACATGTATTTCCATATTATTGCTTTTACCATCACATTTTTCCCCGAACCACCAACATCTGAACCTAGATTATATCAAAGCCTTCTAACTATTCTCCTTATTTCTGACCTGCTCCTTTCAGACTAATTTAATTTTTTAGTGAGAGAGCCAGAGACACAGAGAGAGACACATAGGGACAGACAGACAGGAAATGAGAGAGAGATGAGAAGCATTAATTCTTTGTTGTGGCACCTTAGTTGTTCATTGATTGCTTTCTCACATGTGCCTTGACCGGGTGGGGGGGGGGGCTGCATCTGAGCCAGTGACCCTTGCTCAAGCCAGAATCCTTGGGCTCAAGCCAGCAACCTTTGGGCACAAGCCAGCGACCATGGGGTCATGTTGATGATTTTATGCTTAGACTGGTGACCTTGGGGTTTCAAACCTGGGTCCTCTGTGTCCCAAGCTGACACTCTATCCACTATGCCACACACTGGTCAGGCCAGACTAATTTCATTTTTAAAAATATAAACATTTTGCCCTGGCCAGTTAGTTCAGCAGTAGAGCACTAGCCCAGCATATGGAAATCGTGGCTTCAATTTCTGGTTAGGGCACAAAAGAGTAGCGACCACTTTCTTCTCCATCCCACCCCTTCCACTTCTCCCCCCCTCCCCCCCAGCCATGGATCATTCAAGCAAGTTGGCCCAGGGCGCTGAGGTTGGCACTATGGCCTCACTTCAGGCACTAAAATAGTTCAGTTGTTGAATAACAGAGCAGCAGCCCCAGATGGACAGAGCATTGTCCCATTGGGGGCTTGCTGGGTGGATCCTGGTTGGGGCACATGTGGGAGTTTGTCTGCCTTCCCGTCTCTCACTTAATAAAAAATAAAAAATATATATATAAACATTTAAGGCCATAAATATCCCTCAAACATTATTCTAGTTATATCTCGCAAATTTTGATATCTTAATTTTTATTATCACTCAGCTCAACAAAGTATTTTCTAATTGTCTCAGTATTGTTTTTGACATAAGACTTAAAATAAAAATATATTTAGTTTTATAAATTTGATGTCTTCTAGATATCTTAATGTGACTCATATTTAACTTAATTTGTGACTAGATAATATACCCTTTTGATTATAATTCTCTTAATTTTATTAAAGGTTGTTTTCACAAGATATCTTGGTGAATAAATTATGTTACTTGAAAATAATGTGTATTCTGTAGTTGTTATTCAAATAACAACTAGATTAAAGAGGTTGATATAGTTGTTCAGATGATCAATCTCTTCACTGATTTTATATACTTTTCTTTTTAGTTTTAGAATTTCCATCTGGTTCCTTTTTATAGTTTCCTTTGCTAAAATATATCTTTTTATTTATAGAAGTATGATATTCTTTAGTTCATTGAGAATAATTAAAATACCTTTTAAATTAACTGATATTTACTAATTTCATCATCTGAGTCTTTTCTCTTGATACCGGGACACATCTTAGTTCTTCGTATGTTGAGTAATTTTGAATTATATCTGAGACTTTGTAATTGTTTTTTCATGGAGACCATGGATTCTATTACATTCCGTCAAATGGAATTGAGTTTTGATTTTAGCAAGGAATTAAGTTGAGTGGACTCAAACTGCAAACACTGTCAAGTTGAGTGGACTCAGCATTCTGCCTGACACGTGCATAGTTCTTGGGGTGGGCATAGACTTAGGCACAGTCTATATACAGAATTTAGGGTAGCCTACACCTAGTTCTACCACTTCAAATGACTCTTTCATTTCTCAGTGCTGAGCATGGTTGTCCTGAACCCTAAACTCAGGCTCTTTCATCTAGAAAGAATGTGTTTGGATTTTTTTTTCTTATAATTTTTATAATTTTTCTTATATTTCTTATTTTTCTTATAATTTTTTTCTTATAATTTTCTAGTGCCATTGGCCTGGTGCTTGTTTACACTCCTTTAGAATTAATTTGCTTTTATTCATACTTCATGCCTCTAAGTTTTTGTGTTTCCTTTATTTTGCTTTGACCTAAATTTAGGGTTGTTAATTGTGTGAGAGTGGAGCTCAGGCAGTGACGTCAGAATTGGAACTCCCAAGTCTATTCTGTATAAATATTCAAAGTTATCCTGTGAAAATCACATCAAATCATATAACTTGTTTTTTCAACATCCTACAATCGTTTCCCAACTCATTCAGAATGAAATTCAAATTTCTCATCATGACTTATTTCATTACCCAGCCACTGCAACTACCTGACTGCATCTCTCATTCTTTATCTCTGGACGTGTGCCACTCAGGCATACTGTCCTTTCTCTATTACTCATGTGAGCACATTAGGTCCGTTTGTCTCTCAAGACTTTGCATCTGTTTTCTTCTTGGAATATTCTCTCCACCAAACATAGACATGGCTTGGCCCTTAAAACCTTCAGGCCTTTACTCAATTGTCACTACACTTTTAAAAAAGTTAAAAAGATAATACAGAAAGTTCTTAGATGAACTGCACTCAACACCCCCTCCCACATTACTAGTATTTTGTTAGTATGGTATATCTGTTACAATTAATGAACCAATTCTGGTACACTATTATTAACTAAAGTTCATCAATTTTTGACATTTTCTTGGCTTTTACATAATATGGGTTTTTTGGTCCAGAATCCTATCCAGGACACCACGTGACATTTAGTTGTCTCTTTAGGTTCCTCTTGGCTATGACAGGATCTAAGACTCTCTTTTTTTTTAAATGACAGGAGGGGAGATAGTGAGACAGACTCCCACAAGTGCCCTGCCTGGGACCCACCTGGCAACCACCATCTGGGGCTGTTGCATTTTTAAAAAGCATTTTCTTAGTTCTGAACCTACAAGATGATTTATCTTGTATATTTCCTGCCCTACTCCTAGAACTAACTATTTTTCCAAGGATTCTTTGTTCTTTTTATTGGAGAACAATATTAGAAACTAAGATATGGGTGGTAAAAGTGCTCATTGCTACTGGGGTGATATTATTTTTAGGCTCTCTCAGATGACAGAATAAGGAAATATATGGTTATACTAACACACACACACACCATATATATATATATAATTTCTATATGTAATTATCTGTCTCCATATTAAGCCACATATAAGTTCATACTGATGTCTCCAACTCTAATACATTATCACATCAATCATTCTAGCCTGTCTGCTTGTTTATTTATAACCTCATATCCAACAATCTAGCTTTCACCAAAAGTCATACATTTATTCATTTACTTAATACTTCAACTACAGTACACACACACACACACACACACACACACACACACACACTATAAATTTTTCTAATTCATCTCCATGGGAAACAACTTCATCAATTAGAATACAATACTTCCCCCTCCCTTTAGTCTTAAATACTTCATTTCCAAAGTGAGTTATATCAGCAGCTGTCTCCCAAATTCCTTCACTGAAGTTGTTTATAAGCCAATTAGATGGTTTTGTTATACTGTGCATTCAATCCTGAGATATTACTAGCCTCCTAATTATTTTTACTTGCATACATTAAGGTTCACTCTTTGTGTTGTAAAGTTCAATTAATTTTGAAAAATGCATAATGCCATATATTCACAATTACAGTATTATAGAAAATAGTTTCACTATCCTAAAAAGCTTGTGTTTAATCTAGTCAGCACTCCCCCTCTTTTTTCCAAAACCTATGATATCTACTGATCTTTCTTATTTTTATTTTTTATTTTTCTTAAGCCAAAAGCAGGGAGGCAGAGAGACAGACTCCTGCATGAGTGAACCAGGATGCTCCTGGCAAGCCCCTTATGGGGGGATGCTCCACCCATCTGGGGCTGTTGCTTTCTTGCTCAGCAACTGAGCTATTTTAATGCTTGAAGGAAGGTCATGGAGCCATCCTCAGCACCAGGGGCCAACTTGCTGGAATGAGCCATGGCTGCAGGAGAGGAAGAGAGAGATAGAGCGGGAGAGAAGGGAGATGAGGAGGGGTAGAGAAGCAGATGGTCGCTTCTCCTGTATGCCCTGACTGGGAATCGAACCCAGGACTTCCACAGGCCGGGCAGATGCTCTACCACTGAGCAAACCAGCCAGTGCCTCCATATCTACTGATTTTTCTAATGTCTCTATAGTTTAACTCTTTTCAGAAATCTATATATTTGGAACCATAAAATACATGTTTTTTTTAGTCTAACTTCTTTTATTTAGAAATAAGTATTTAAAATTCATCAATAGCCCTGGCCAGTTGGCTCAGCAGTATAGCGTCGGCCTGGCATGCAGGGGACCCGGGTTCGATTCCCGGCCAGGGCACATAGGAGAAGCGCCCATTTGCTTCTCCACCCCCACCCTCTCCTTCCTCTCTGTCTCTCTCTTCCCCTCCTGCAGCCAAGGCTCCATTGGAGCAAAGATGGCCTGGGCGCTGGGGATGGCTCCTTGGCCTCTGCCCCAGGCGCTAGAGTGGCTCTGGTCGCGGCAGAGCGACGCCCCGGAGGGGCAGAACATTGCCCCCTGGTGGGCAGAGTGTCGCCCCTGGTGGGTGTGCCGGGTGGATCCCGGTCGGGCGCATGCGGGAGTCTGTCTGACTGTCTCTCCCCGTTTCCAGTTTCAGAAAAATACAAAAAAAAAAAAAAAAATCATCAATGTATGTACATTCCTTGATAGATCATTTATTTTTAGTGCTAAATAATATTCTATCAATATTATAAAGATGTAGCACAGTTTATTTACCTATTTATCTATTGAAGGACTTCTTGGTTGCTTTCAGTTTGGGAAAATTATACATAAAGTTGTTATAAACATTCATGTGTAGGTTTTGTTTGGATCTAAGTTTTCAAGTCATTTGGTTAAATATTCAGGAGCACAATAACTGAATCATACAATAAGACTATGTTTAGCTTTGTAGGAAATTAGCAAACTAATTTTCAAAGTGGCTGTGCTATTTTTCATTGTCATTAGAGCTGAATGAGTGTCCCTGTTGCTCCATGTTTTCGTCCACATTTAAAATTGTCAGTGTCTTATATTTCAGCCATTTTAATTGGTGTGTAATAATATCTCATTATTATTTTAATTTGAAATTTCCTATTGACAAATCATATTGATTATCTTTTCATATGCTTATTTGCCATTTGCTTATCACTATTGGTATGCAGTTCTTTTAGCCATGTTTTAATTGTTAGTTTTCTCATTGTTAAATTTAAAGTGGCTTTTTTGTGTGTGTGCATATTTTGGATGCTAGTCCTTTATCAGAAATGTGTTTTCCAAATATTTTCTTTCAATATGTAACTCTTCTCAATGCTCACATTTTTCCAAATCAAATGATGTAAATGTGTTTAAAATGTATAAAGCTGAAGTCTTATTTATTCTAATGTAAAGTGTTTCAAAATGTAACTAGTTAAAACATAGATTACTCTCTCTCTCTCAAATAGTTTTTAATCATATGTGAAGTGAATGTTTGTGTATATATGTATATTTTACCTGTACTATGAAGGAATTCAGTTGCCTGATAAAAATAAATTAATTTATTGACTTTTATATTGTAGATATTCATGAAAAACAAAAAAGATCATGTCAAAATTAAAGTTCAAAACAAGTAACAGATTCTTTATTGCATGAAATATAAATGTAAAAGCCCTAATGTGGATAGCTGTGATTTTAGTGGCCTTCCTTCTCAGTATGAAAACCATTATATGTCAATGTTAGTATTCTTTTTTTCAGCCTTGATGTCTCTGTCTGGAAATTTTTATTGGCTGTGAATTAATTTCTATTATGGCAGTAGAGGAATTATAATCACATTAAATGCTGGTATTTTGATAGTTATACAAAAAAAGAAATAAATGAGTCTGAGATATTTTTGTACTTCTTGAATTTCATCATTCTTTATTAATGCTCACTGAAAGAGCTCATTTGAGGTAGTTTTGATTGTAAATTCCATATGTCAATTAGTAAAGCATAGTTGCCAAAATATGAAGAACAGAAACAGAAGGGAATGCTTAACCAAGCATACCACATACCAGCTAGTCATTGTTGAAAAACCGTTGTTGAGAGAAATATATGTGAAATGATTTTGGTAGTTTGAGAATTTTAGAAAGTGATCATAAAAGAGTAAGATGAATTGGGTATAGATAATTATGTGTAAGGGTATATGTATATTCATCATTGTACATCATTTCCACTAGTTTCTGCATAATGGTTTAGTGATTACTGTCATCTAGACTTGGTTGAAAAAATAAACTGCTATACATATAAAGCTGTTTCTCGAAAGAGTGATTGACTCCTTCCAAGACCCTAGATATTAAGAATTTATATTATTTTATCTAGGGGAAATAGAGTAATGGTAAAGAAATAAAAAGATGAATGTTTTTAGTTTCTTTTCTTTTTTTTTTTTTTTAGAGAGAGAAAGGGAAAGAGAGAAAAATGGAGATACAGACAGGGACAGAGAGGAAGGGAGAGAGATGAGAAGCATCAACTCGTAGTTGCAACACCTTAGTTGTTCATCGATTGCTTTCACATATATTCCTTTTTTTTTTTAATTTTCTTTCTGACTTACTCAGTCTGTCATGGTTGCTCCATATAATTTTCTTTTGGGTAGCTTGATCAACAAGGGCATTCCTAGGCACTGGCCAGTTGGTTCAGTGGTAGAGCATTGGCCTAGTGTGCAGGATTCCCGGGTTCGATTCCCAGTCAGAGCACACAGAAGAAGCGCCCATCTATTTCTCCACGCCTCCCCCTCTCCTTCCTCTCTGTCTCTCTCTTCCCCTCCCGCAGCCAAGGCTCCACCGGAGCAAAGCCACCCCAGGCACTAAGGATGGCCCCATGGCCTCTGCCTCAGGCACTAGAATGGCTCTGGTTGCAACAGAGCAACACCCCAGATAGGCAGAGCATTTCCCCCTGGTAGGCATGCCAGGTGGATCCCAGTCAGGCGCATGCGGGAGTCTGTCTGACTGCCTCCCCATTTCCATCTTCAGAAAAATACAAAAAATAAATAAATATTGAGAATTTATAATAAATATTATGTACTTATAAAATGCTCAAATAAATATATACGGCAACGAAACTTTCTTCAGTCTATTATTAAACCACATAATTTAGTAAATTAAAAGAAATCTCTATCAAATTATTTGGTAGGTTTGTGGCAAAGATTTTATTACTATTAAACCAGGAGAAGACACCTGAGTGTCTGCATGAGGTTACAACTCACATTTGACTTATCTCCTTTTAAATTTCCTCTTTCTAGCAAATCATTTCTTGGCATAGTTTTCTGTGAACTCATTAATATCAATGTGCATACATTAAGTCAGTGGTTCTCAAACTTTTTGACGTCAAGGCACATTTAAAATTTTACAAATAATTGTAGGCACACTATATACAAATTCTAAAAAATTTCCATGTCCTGTTATTATAATTAAGTCAAATATTAAAGAAAAAATATAAAGTCCAAGCATGCTTTAATGGTAATTAAACAAAATAAATACAACAAAATTAAATTTATTCTGACATTAAAAAACATTTTTATGTTACATTTTTTAAAATTTATTTATTTATTTATTTAATGGGGTGACATCAGTAAATCAGTATACATATATTCAAAGATAACATGTCCAGTTTATCTTGTCGTTCAATTATGTTGCATACCCATCACCCAAAGTCAGATTGTCCTCTGTCACCTTCTATCTAGTTCTCTTTGTGCCCCTCCCCCTCCCCCCTTCCCTCTCCCTCTGCCCCCTCCCCCCGTAACCACCACACTCTTATCAATGTCTCTTGGTCTCACTTTTATGTCCCACCTACGTATGGAATAATGCAGTTCCTGGTTTTTTCTGATTTACTTATTTCACTTCATATACTGTTATCAAGATCCCACCATTTTGCTGTAAATAATCCGATGTCATCATTTCTTATGGCTGAGTAGTATTCCATAGTGTATATGTGCCACATCTTCTTTATCCAGTCATCTATTGACGGGCTTTTTGGTTGTTTCCATGTCCTGGCCACTGTGAACAATGTTGCAATGAACATGGGGCTACATATGTCTTTACGCATCAATGTTTCTGAGTTTTGGGGGTATATACCCAGTAGCGGGATTGCTGGGTCATAAGGTAGTTCTATTTTCAGTTTTTTGAGGAACCACCATACTTTCTTCCAAAATGGTTGTACTACTTTACATTCCCACCAACAGTGGATGAGGGTTCCTTTTTCTCCACAATTTGCTATTACCTGTCTTGTTAATAATAGCTAATCTAACAGGTGTGAGGTGGTATCTCATTGCACTTTTGATTTGCATTTCTCTAATAACTAAAGAAAATGAGCATCTTTTCATATATCTGTTGGCCATTTGTATTTCTTTCTGGGAGAAGTGTCTGTTTATATCCTCTTCCCATTTTTTTATTGGATTGTTTGTTTGTTGTTGAGTTTTATGAGTTCTTTGTATATTTTGGATATTAGGCCCTTATCTGAGCAGGTGTTTAAAAATATCATTTCCCATTTAGTTGGCTGTCTGTTTATCTTGTTATCAGTTTCTCTTGCTGAGCAAAAACTTCTTAGTCTGATGTAGTCCCATTCATTAATTTTTGCCTTCACTTCTCTTGCCTTTGGAGTCAAATTCATAAAATGCTCTTTAAAGCCCAGGTCCATGAGTTGAGTACCTATGTCTTCTTCAATGTACTTTATTGTTTCATGTCTTATGTTAATATATTTGATCCATTTTGAGTTAATTTTAGTACAGGGGGACAAACTGTAGTCCAGTTTCATTCTTTTGCATGTGGCTTTCCAGTTTTCCCAGCACCATTTGTTGAAGAGGCTTTCTTTTCTCCATTGTGTGTTGTTGGCCCCTTTATCAAAAATTACTTGACTATATATATATGTGGTTTTATTTCTGGGCTTTCTATTCTGTTCCATTGGTCTGAGTGTCTATTTTTCTGCCAATACCATGCTGTTTTGATTGTCATGGCACTATAATATAGTTTGAAGTCAGGTATTGTAATGCCCCCAGCTTCATTCTTTTTCTTTAGGAATAGCTTTGGCTATTTGGATTTTTTTATATTTCCATATATATCTGATGATTTTTTGCTGCATTTCTTTAAAAAATGTCTGGAATTTTGATGGGAATTGCATTAAATTTATATATTGCTTTGGGTAATATGGCCATCTTGATTATATTTATTCTTCCTAATCAAGAACAAGGAATATTCTTCCATCTCATAATATCTTTTTCGATTTCCCTTAACAATGGTTTATAGTTTTCATTGTATAAGTCCTTTATACTCTTTGTTATGTTTATTCCTAGGTGTTTTATTTTTTTTGTTGCAATCGTGAAGGGGATTATTCCTTTGAGTTCGTTCTCAAATGTTTCATTGTTGGCATATAGAAAGGCTATTGACTTCTGTATGTTCATTTTGTGTCCTGCGACCTTATTGTATTGGCTTATTGTTTCTAGTAGTCTTTTTTTGGATTCTTTGGGGTTTTTGATGTATAGGATCATATCATCTGTAAAAAGTGATACCTTTACTTCTACTTTTTTGATATGGATGCTTTTTATTTCTTTGTCTTGTCTGATTGCTCTGGCTAGAACCTCTAGTACCACATTAAATAAGAGTGGAGAGAGTGGATAACCCTGTCTTGTTCCTGATTTAAGGGGGAAAGCCTTCAGTTTTGTGCCATTTAATATGATGTTAGCTGTTGGTTTATCATATATGGCCTTTATCATGTTGAGATATTTTCCTTCTATACCCATTTTGTTGAGAATCTAAAACATAAAATTGTGTTATATTTTATCGAAAGCCTTTTCTGCATCTATTGATAAGATCATGTGATTTTTGTTTTTTGTTTTGTTGATATGGTGTATTACGTTAAGCATTTTACATATGTTGAACCATCCTTGAGATTCTGGGGTGAATCCCACTTGATCATGATGTATTATTTTTTTAATATGTTGTTGTATTTGATTTGCTAGTATTTTGTTTAGTATTTTAGCATCTGTATTCATTAGAGATATTGGTCTGTAGTTTTCTTTTTTTGTGCCGTCCTTGCCTGGTTTTGGTATGAGGATTATGTTTGCCTCATAAAATGTGTTTGGAAATATTGCTTCCTCTTCAATTTTTTGGAAGACTTTGAGTAGAATAGGAACCAAGTCTTCTTTGAAGGTTTGATAAAATTCGCTGGTATAACCGTCTGGGCCTGGTCTTTTATTTTTGGGGAGGTTTTTAATGGTTTTTTCTATTTCTTCTCTGCTAATAGGTCTGTTTAGGCTTCCTGCTTCTCCTTGACTCAGTCTAGGAAGGTTGTATTGTTCTAGGAATTTATCCATTTCTTCTAGGTTGTTGAATTTAGTGGCATAATGTTTTTCATAGTATTCTACAATAATTCTTTGTATATCTACGATGTCTGTGGTGATTTCTCCTCTTTCATTTTGGATTTTGTTTATATGAATTCTTTCTCTTTTTTCCTTGGTAAGTCTTGCCAAGGGTTTGTCAATTTTGTTGATCTTTTCAAAGAACCAGCTCCTTGTTCTATTAATTTTTTCTATAGTTTTTCTATTCTCTATTTCATTTACTTCTGCTCTGATTTTTATTATCTCCTTTCTTCGGCTGGTTTTGGGTTGTCTTTGTTCTTCTTTTTCTAGTTCCTTAAGGTGTGAAGCTAATAGGTTCACTTGGGCTCTCTCTTGTTTGTTCATATAGGCCTGAAGTGATATGAACTTCCCTCTTATCTCTGTTTTTGCTGCATCCCATAGATTCTGATATGTCATATTGTCATTTTCATTTGTCTGTATGTATCTTTTGATCTCTGTGCTTATTTCTTCCTTGACCCATTCATTTTTAAAAAATACGTTGTTTAGTTGCCACATTTTTGTGGGATTTTTTTCCTCTTTTTTGCAATTGAAATCTAGTTTCAAAGCTTTATGATCAGAAAATATGCTTGGTACAACTTCGATTTTTCTGAATTTGCTGATGTTGTTTTTGTGGCCCAACATATGGTCAATTCTTGAGAATAATCCATGTACATTGGAGAAAAATGTATATTCAGTCACTTTGGGATAAAATGTCCTGTAGATGTTTATCATATCTAGGTGCTCTAGTGTTTTGTTTAAGGCCACTATATCTTTGTTGATTCTCTGTTTGGATGACCGATCTAGCACCGTCAGCGGTGTATTGAGGTCTCCCAATATGATTGTATTTTTGTCAGTTTTTGTTTTAAGGTCAATAAGTAGCTGTCTTATATATTTTGGTGCTCCTTGGTTTGGTGCATATATATTAAGAATTGTCGCCTGACCTGTGGTGGTGCAGTGGATAAAGGTCAACCTGGAAATGCTGAGGTTGCCGGTTCAAAACCCTGGGCTTGCCTGGTCAAGGCACATATGGGAGTTGATGCTTCCTGCTCCTCCCCCCTTCTATCTCTCTCTCTCCCCCCTCTCTATAATGAATAAATAAAATCTTAAAAAAAAAAAAAAAGAATTGTTATGTCTTCTTGATTCAGTGTCGCCTTAGCCATTATGAAATGGCCATTTTTGTCTCTGAGTACTTTTGTTGTCTTGTAGTCAGCATTATCAGATATGAGTATTGCTACGCCTGCTTTTTTTTTGGATGTTATTTGCTTGCAGTATTGTTTTCCAGCCTTTCATTTTGAATTTATTTTTATCCTTGTTACTTAGATGAATTTCTTGTAAACAGCATACAGTTGGATTTTCTTTTTTGATCCATTCTGCTACTCTGTGCCTTTTTATTGGTGAGTTTAATATGTTTACATTTAGTGTAATTATTGACACTTGTGAGTTCCCTATTGCCATTTTATATCTTGATTTCTGTTAGTTTTGTGTCTTGTTTGATCCTTCTCTTTCGTTTTTCTATCTTTTGTTTTTATTTGGTTGTGTTCCATACATCTTTCCTCTGTTGCTATCTTTTTTAAATCATATGCTTCTGTGGTGATTTTTTCAATGGTGGTTATCATTAAGTAATGAAAAAGTGTTCCTACCCTGTTCATTGTAGTGCACTATTTTGTGAGTACTTTTGCACTCCATTGTCCTTTGCTACTGTTAATCTCCATCCTCTCCCCCCCTTTCTTTTTGTTGTCACAGTTCAAATTTGGTTTTATTGTGTTCTTCTTGGAGCTTTTACTTGTGGCTTTGTTTTGTTTTTTTTTTTTTTTTTTTTTTGTTCTTTGTATCTGATTGGAGAACCCCCTTTAGTATTTCCTGGAGTGGGGGTTTTCTGTTGATAAATTTCCTCATCTTTTCTGTATCTGTGAATGTTTTTATTTCTCCTTCATACTTGAAGGATAGCTTTGATGGGTATAGTATTCGTGGCTGAAAGTTCCTCTCTTTCAAGATTTTAAGTATTGGGGTCCACTCTCTTCTAGCTTGTAGAGTTTCTGTTGAGAAATCGGATGATAATCTAATGTGCCTTCCTTTATATGTTGTATTCTTCTTTTCCCTGGCTGCCTTCAGAATTTTTTCTTTGCCGTTGGTTTGTGCCAATTTCATTATGATGTGCCTTGAAGTAGGTTTGTTGGGGTTAAGAAAACTTGAAGTTCTGTTTGCTTCTAGAATTTGAGGCTTTAGTTCTTTTCACAGGCTTGGGAAGTTCTCATTTATTATTTGTTTGAGTATTTTCTCCATTCCATTTTCTCTCTCTTCTCCCTCTGATATACCTATTATTCTTATGTTATTCTTTTTGATGGAGTCAGATAATTCCTGTAGGACTATCTCATTTTTTTTAAATTTTTGAGTCTCTTTCCTCTTCTCTCTGCTGTTCCTCAAGTTGCTTGTCTTCTATTTCACTAATCCTCTCTTCTATCTGGCCTGTTCTATTAGTTAAGCTGTTACCTCGTTTTTCAGTTCATAAATTGAGTTTTTCATCTCTGTTTGATTTGTTTTTATAGTTTCAATTTCCTTGGAGATATACTCTTTGTGTTCATTGAGTTGTTTTCTGAGCTCCCTAAATTGCCTTTCTGTGTTTTCATGTATATCTCTGAGTATTTTTAGGATTTCTATTTTAAATTCTATGTCGTTTAACTTCAAGTTTTCCAATATCTTAAATTTTTTCTCCATAGATTTTTCCTCACTTAACTTTACACAAAACAAAGGATAGAAGAAACTTGCCTTCAGTCTTTCTTGGGGACATGGGGGTTAGCACGGTCCCTATACCGAATGAAGCTCTACCTCATTAAATAAAACCTTCCTCTAATAAAACTTTTTTGGAAAACAATTGAAAATAGACAAAGAGCAAAGTTCAGAACAGAGGCATTGCTTCTGCCTCTGGGTAGACTGTGTGAGTTGGCACCTGCATAAGAGAAAGGAGGGAGGGATGTAACCAGACTTGTCCATGTGTTGCAAGTTGTTATTGTGTAAAGGGCATTTTTTGAAGTGCAAGTATTATAATCCTATTTGATTTCCTAGTAACCAAAGGGCTGAAAGATGGGGCAAACTTACATCACATTCAGTATTTAGTAAAAGAAGAAGAAAGTCCTCACATTAACTCACCTCTAGGAACAGACATAACTACCTTCTATTCCTGACAAGTTACAAACTTTGCTGAAAACTGAAAAAAGAAAGAGAAAAATGAAATTTAAAGAAGTAGGGTATATAATAATGTTGGCTCTAAATATTATTAAAAAAGCAATAGTACATCTCAATCACACATATACACATTAAAAATTTGTGGAAGGATAAATATCAAATTGATAATCTTGGTTACTTTAGAAGGTGGAGTTAAATGAGTATGGGAAACATGATTCTGTATGGGTGACATGTTTATGTACATAACTCTATATTAATTTGACTATTAATAAAAATGTAACATTTGCCTATAGAAGTAAGGTCCTAAAAAAAAGGGTCAGTAATGCCATACCTTTGTACTATGGTCTCACAGATTACAACAGTCTCTACAAAAAAAAAAAAATTCTCTCATTATTGTTCAACACAGGTTTGGGATTTGAGTAATAGTTTACCCTTTTCTTTTCTTCTTCTTATTTTTTTTCTTTTTGGATAGTACTGTGTTTCAGGGAATTAGTGGAGAGTAGACCAAGTAGAACTGGAGCAGTTCTCCTTAGCTTAATTTAGCTTTCCATTCTAGGGTAGGGGATAAATCCACCAAAAAGCATGAGAATTTTTGCTTCAAGTCCTAATCACAAGGGCAGGGTTGGGGCAGGCTGTAGACTGACAGACAATATCTATGGTTGGTACCAAGACATGAAAAACTCACTGGCATATTAATTTTTTAAAAATACACAGGAAGAGCCTGACCAGGCAGTGGCACAGTGGATAGAGCATCAGACTGGGATGCAGAAGGCATAGATTTGAAACCCAGAGGTTGCCAGCTTGAGTGCAGGCTCATATGGTTTGAGCAAAGCTCACCAGCTTGAGCCCAAGGTCACACTGGCTTGATTGAGCAAGGGGTCACTTGGTTGTTGTGGCCTCCTGCTGAAGGCACATATGAGAAAGCAATCAACTAACAACTAAGGTGCTGCAACAAAGAATTGATGCTTCTCATCTCTCTCCCTTCCTGTCTGTCTGTCCCTATCTGTACCTTTCTCTGTCTCTGAAACACACACACACACACACACACACACACACACACACACACACACAGAATTTACTTAAATTTTACTGTACACCAACCAAACAATATAGAATTCTAGGAACATAGATATTAATTAACAAACACTTATCTTTAAAGAACTCACTATCCACTTAATAGAGACATCCTCATAAACAATCTGCTGTAATACAGTGTGATAAAGTATTATAAAAAGTATGCAAGCCTGACCTGTGGAGGCACAGTGGATAAAGTGTTGACCTGGAACACTGAGATCACTGGTTCAAAAATCTGGGCTTGCCTGGTCAAGGCACATATGGGAGGGAGTTGATGCTTCCTGCTCCTCCCTCCTTCTCTCTCTGTCTCTCTGTCTCTCTCCCCACTCTCTAAAATGAATAAAGAAAAAGTCTGCAAAAGCATAGGGATGGCATATGATCTCTGCATGAAATTGCTCAAGAAAGGCTTACTTTAAGTGAAATTTGAGCTGAAACTTTAAAAAATGAGCACAAGTTTGCTAGGTAGATTGGAGTTTCCAGAAAAACATTTATTACCAGCAGAGGACATTGCATCTGACAAGCCATAGGAGAGTAAAAAAGTGACAATTTTGGTAAACTGAAAGAAGCAGCTGAAGATGTGGCTGGAAATGAGATGTGGGAATGCAGACACTGATGCAGAAAAGATATGAACTTTCTCCTGTGGGTCATGTACAGCCATGGAAACACTTTAAGTAAGTCTAGAACAAGCCAATGATCAGCCCTTTCCCTTTTGGCTTTGTTAATTTTCCACTTTTATATTAACGCATTTGGTTGGTCCCCAAATAATCAAGCTTTGTTTTTTAAAAAGGCACATTATTAATTAAAATAGAACCACATTTTCTTTGCCTAAATAAGAATGGGAAAGGGAAAGTGAATATTCAAAGAAAAAGCTAAACATGCAATAAAGAATAAATTGGGCCTGACCTGTGGTGGCGCAGTGGATAAAGCTTCGACCTGGAATGCTGAGGTCACTGGTCCAAAACCCTGGGCTTGCCTGGTCAAGGCACATATGGGA
The DNA here is from genome assembly GCF_036850995.1 of Saccopteryx leptura. Taxonomy (NCBI): domain Eukaryota; kingdom Metazoa; phylum Chordata; class Mammalia; order Chiroptera; family Emballonuridae; genus Saccopteryx; species Saccopteryx leptura. The sequence goes on along the minus strand of NC_089514.1, from coordinate 54,021,263 downwards.
GTTGATGCTTTCTGCTCCTCCTTTCTCTCTCTCTCCTCTTTAAAATGAATAAATAAATAAAGTTTAAAAAAATTTTTTTTTATTTTTTTTTTATTTTTAAAGATTTTATTTTTTTTCAAATAAATTTTTATTAATGTTAATGGGATGACATTAATAAATCAGGGTACATATATTCAAAGAAAACATGTCTAGGTTATCTTGTCATTAAATTATGTTGCATACCCATCGCCCAGAGTCAGATTGTCCTTTGTCACCCTCTATCTAGTTTTCTCTGTGCCCCTCCCCCTCCCCCTAACTCTCTCCCTCCTATGTCCTCCCTCCCCCCACCCCTGGAAACCACCACACTTTTGTCCATGTCTCTTAGTCTCATTTTTATGTTCCACCAATGTATGGAATCATGTAGTTCTTGTTTTTTTCTGATTTATTTATTTCACTCCGTATAATGTTATCAAAATCCCACCATTTTGCTGTAAATGATCTGATGTCATCATTTCTTATGGCTGAGTAGTATTCCATAGTGTATATGTGCCACATCTTCTTTATCCAGTCTTCTATTGAAGGGCTTTTTGGTTGTTTGCATGTCTTGGCCACTGTGAACAGTGCTGCAATGAACATGGGGCTACATGTGTCTTTACGTATCAATGTTTCTGAGGTTTTGGGGTATATACCCAGTAGAGGTATTGCTGGGTCATAAGGTAGTTCTATTTTCAGTTTTTTGAGGAACCACCATACCTTCCTCCATAATGGTTGTACTACTTTACATTCCCACCAACAGTGGATGAGAGTTCCCTTTTCTCCGCAGCCTCTCCAACATTTGCTATTACCTGTCTTGTTGATAATAGCTAATCTAACAGGGGTGAGGTGGTATCTCATTGTAGTTTTGATTTGCATTTCTCTAATAACTAATGAAGCTGAGCATCTTTTCATATATCTGTTGGCCATTTGTATTTCTTCCTGGGAGAAGTGTCTGTTCATGTCCTCTTCCCATTTTTTTATTGGATTGTTTGTTTGTTTGTTGTTGAGTTTTATGAGTTCTTTGTAAATTTTGGATATTAGGCCCTTATCTGAGCTGTTGTTTGAAAATAACATTTCCCATTTAGTTGGCTGGCTGTTATTTTGATATCAGTTTCTCTTGCTGAGCAAAAACTAAAAAAAAAATTAAAAAAAAAGAGAATGAATTGGGCACATGCAGGAATTGCCATCAACTGAAGCAGTAATTGTTCCCAGAATTTTTATGCGTAAACATATCTTTGGGGGGAAATGTCAAAATACTTTATAATCAGTTTAGATAATAAAATGGGCAAGAGTTTAAACAACTTAAAGAACTATGAACATGTTTGAAGTAATCTTAATATGATAAAAAGATCATGTATTGATATTGCTCTATTTATAATTATTTCATGAATGGTCCATTACTTTAGGGGATTAGCTCAAATTTTTACAAATATTGTGGCACACAAACGCTGTACTTTGGGTTCCTGTTTTAATTGAGTTGTGTGTGGTACTACACACAACCAGGATCACTGGCAGCTAATCCTCGTGTCTCCCAGAAAACAGAATTCTCATTGTTGTGGTTCTTCACTAGAAACAGCTGGGCTACCTTTCCTGGGTTAGTTGTCAGGATGGGCAGCTGCAGTCCCCAAATCACACAAACCACCAGTAATGTTTATTTTGATTGATAACTTCTGCTACATCAGGATACTTTTTAAACTTCTTCTATACATTGTGGTAGATTCCCATGCACTGCTTTACTCTGAAAAATGTTTGGGCTGTGGTCCTCCACTTAAATTGTCAAGGTTCAAGCATTCCCCAACTCTCGAAAAAGTTACTCTGTGAGATTTTTTGCTACATCTTTGAATGAAAAAATGTCCTTTATTTTTTCTTCTTTTAAGTTGTATTATACTTCCCTCTAGAGTAATCTTGGCATTTTCAACATATATTTCAACATACACTGAAAGTATGAAGTGTAAATTTGGGTCAGTTTGAAACATAGGGAAGTGCAGCTTTTATCTTTTTCTTTTTTTTACAGTGGAGGAAGAGCCTCCATTGATGAACTTTGTTCCCTGAAATGAGAACATCACCTTATGAGTATCAGCATGAGTCAGGGAGAAATGGAGAGAAGACACGGTCATGACAGGAAGCAATCCAAAAATTGCTAAGGTAGTTTATATACAGCATGATAAATCAATGCATTGACTGATTTAAGGGATTATATTTATTCATATAAGAAGCCCCATATATTAATAATGTGTTCATTATAAAAAGGCCTGAGCTTGAGAGAGTAAAATTAAAAACACTTTGTAAAACAAACTTAAGAAGATTCTAAAGGTAGAGAGAAGAAACCAAATTAGCTAGGCATCTCAAGAAATAATATAGTGATAAATTCCTTGGTTTTCTTTTTGTTTCACATATCCCAGACTGGATACTGGCAAAATAAGCAACTCAGAAACACTGTCAGGCACAGAAAAACAAATAGCCCAAGTCAAATTTGCTTTTTCTAGCCAAAAGATCAGAAAATGGGCAGACAGCATTGCATCTAGTTCAGCTGAACATCCCAGAAATATCAGTGGCCCCACCCTGAACTATGCCAGCAAAGGCTAACTGGGGACAGCATGGAGAAAGCAATTGGGAACACCAGCATGGTATTAGGTAAGGTGAGTGGGGATTCCAAGTTGACATCAGAGAAGGTTAAGTGCTAAGCTAGGACTTCTCTTCCTGCCATGAAGTGAAGAGATCCCCTGGCCTACTCAGTAATATCAGGGGAGACTGTGTGGGGGCATGAACTTTCAGTACCACCCAGTGTGATAAAGCATCCTCCCTCTCCTCACTGGAATGCTGTCAGAAGAGGCCTAATGAAAAATCAGGATATTTACTGCCATTTAGCAGTAATAAGATCATGTTTTCCTTTCCCAACACACACACAAACACAGTATCAAGGAAGAACACTTGGGAAGTAGGACTCCCACCGCATCCAGCAATAAAGAGGATCCCTTCTCCCATCTCATAAGTCAGTGGATGCTGAATTAGGAACACAATTTCCATTCACTCCATCTGGCAGTAATGAAGCAGCAGCACCCTTTGCTCACTAGACTGGTTCCAGAGAGTGCTAAAACACAATATTTAAGTAATGTGCACAGTTTTATAATAGAAAATCTAAAATGCCTAGGTTCTGATTGAAAACTACTAGTTATACCAAGAATCAGGAAGATCTCAAACTGAATGAGAAAAGACAACTAACAGATGCAACTGACATAAAACAGATGTTAGAATTTTCTGACAAAAATGTTAAAGCACCCATCATAAAAATGCTTAAATGAGCAATTGCTAGCATGCTTGAAGCAAATGAAAATAAAATTAGTTCCAGCAAAAAACCTCCCCCAAAACCCAGATGATATAAAGGGGAACCAAATGTAAACTTTAGAACTGAAAACATGCAATAGTCAATATAAAAACTCAATGAATGGGCTCAAGAACATGTGGACAGAAAGGAGAAAAGAAAGAGTAAACTTCAAATTAAGACAACAGAAATATACCAATCTAAATAACAGAAAACAAATGTACACACAAAAAATGAACAAAGCCTTTGGGACATGTGAGATTATTATGCAAGATCTACCATTTGTGTCACTAGTATAACAGACAGAACAAAAAAATGTATTATGCCAGTATAATAAAGATTTTAAAAAGTAATGGTTTAAATTTTCCAAAATCTGCAAAAATAATCAAACTATAATTCAAGAAGCTTAGCAAACTTAAATGGGTAAGACCAATTAAATCTATGTAAAGAAATATCATAGTAAACCTTTGAAGACTAATAAAAAATATAAAAATTTTGAAAGAGGCCAGACAGAAATGAAACCTCATCTTTTGTGGAAAAATAATGACCATAGATATCTCATCAGAAACCATACAGGACAGAATATAGTGGTACTATACTTTTTAAATGCTAATCAAAGTTACTATCAACCCAGAATTCTATATTCAGTAAAAAATATTTCTCAGGAATGAAAAGGAAATCTAGATATTATCATATAAGAGAAAACAAAGAGATGTTTTTCAAGCACATTTACTCTAAAACAATAACTAAAGAAAGTTCTCCAAACAGAATTAAAATGATAAAAGAAGGAATCTAAAATATCAGGAAGGAAAAAGCAATACATGAGTAAATGTATGGCTAAATATAAAAAAAAAATAAAAGCGCTTCTCTTCTTAAGCAATCCAAATGATGTTTGATAGTTGAAGTAATAATTATAACTATTGAATGTAGTTTCAAGGTGTATAGGGAAAGTATGACAAATATGATATTAACAGGAATAGAAAAGAACATACATATTCATATATTACATAAAGTCGATGTTAGAGTAAAGAAATTTATCAGTAAAAAAAGGAACATTACATAAGAATTAAAGAATCAACCTACCAAAATAACAGGGAAGTCTTAAATATGTAGGCACCAAACAACAGAGCTAGAAATTAATGTGAAGCACAAACTGATAGAACTGAAAATCAATGAACAAATTCACAATTGCAGATGGAGAATGAAAGAATGTAGAAGAACCTAACACCACCACTAATCAATAGTATCTAATCAATATTTATAAAGTACTTCAATCCACAAATAGCAAAAGACACACAGTCTTTTTGTGTGGGGTTTTTTTTGTGTGTGTGTGTGTGAAAGAGACAGGGAGAGTCAGAGAGAAACAGAGAGAAACAGACAGACAAGAATGAAGAGATGAGAAGCATCAATTCTTCATTGCAGCACCTTAGTTGTTCATTGATTGCTTTCTTATATGTGCCTTGACCAGGGGCTACAGAAGAACAAGTGACCCCTTGCTGAAGCCAGCAACCTTGGGCTCAAACTGGTGAGCCTTGCTCAAACCAGATGAGCCTGCCTTCAGGCTGGTGACCTCTGGAATTCAAATTTATGCCTTCTGCGTCCCAGTTCGACACTCTATCTACTGCACCACTGAATGGTCAGGCCACACAGTCTTTTTTAAATGTCCATGGGATACACACACACACACACACACACACCAAGATATACCATATTCTGGCCATAAAACAATTTAAGAAACTAAATTATACAGAGTATGTTCTCTGACCACAATTTAATAAAGCTAAAATTTGATAACAAAAAGGAGAAAATATACACTTGGAAACTAAACAACACAAAACTTAAAAATATATTTAACATACATTTGTCAAAACCCATCAATAATACAACACCAAGAATAAACTCTGAGAGAAATAATGGACTTCAAGTGACTATGATGTATCAAGCAAAGTAAGCTTATCCTTGGGGGGAAAAATGTACATTCTGATGAGTGATATTGATAATGCAAGAGGTTGTGCATGTTTGTGGGCATGAGATAATGAGAACGCTCTATATTTTTCTTTCAAATTTGTGATAAACCTGAAACTGTTCTAAAAACTAGGCTTTAAAATATATTAAACAGAGTAAAAATTAAAATACAATACTGTATACAAAAATCTGTGGGATGTGGCTTAAATAGTGCTGAGAGGGAAATTCATAGCATTAAATTCTTACATTGGGAAACAGATAAAGTACCAAACAATAATTTTATCTACCTACTCAAGAAACAAGAAAAAGGAGCAAGATAGGAAATAATAAAGAACAGGATAAAGGGGGAAAATAAATAGTGATGGAAAGAGACTTGACTTGGGTTGGTGAACACACAATGCAATATACAGATGATGTTATAGAATAGTATACCTGAAACCTATATAATTTTATTAACCAATGTCAACTCAAAAAATTCAATATTTTTTAAAAAAAGAAATTGAAACAAACAAATACCCAAGAAATCAATGAAGCAAAAAAATGGTTCACTGAAAAGATTATTACAATTGACAAACACTAACAAAATGAACAAAAGAATCGGAATGAAGTCATAATTACTAAGCTCAGGAATAAAATAGGAGCTATCATTACAGACACTGTAGTCAACAAAATGATAAGGGAATACTCTGAGCAACTCCACAAACATATATTGGATAACTTAACTTAAATGAGTCAATTCTTCAAAAAAGTATAAACTATTACAGCTTATTTTATATGAAATGTGTAATTTGAAGAGCACTATAATTATTAAGAAAATTGAATTAGTATATAAAAATAATCCAAAAAATAAAATTTCAATACCAGGTAGTTTCATTAGAAAATTCTAAATATTTAATGAATATGCCTCTCTGCTCAGAATGCTCCTTGATGTTCCATTTGACTCAGAGTGAAAGCCAAAGTGTTGTATGACCTACAAGAACCTGCCTGATCAGGCCTTCAATTACCTTTTTGAATTCATCTCCCAGTACTTTCCTTTTCTCCTTACACATCTATAAGGCCAATGGCTGCTGCCATGGCCATGCAGGTTCTCACTGGATTCGGGCAGATGGTAAAGGAACTGGGGAGCCAGAGGATGGTGGGCCATTCTGTTTATTAAAGTCTCCTAACTGCAGACACGCAAACAGGCAGGGAAGACTGTCTCTTTCAGGTCTCACAGGCCTTCAAAAGCAAAACAGCACTAAGCCAAACAGGTCGGGCCAAAATCTCAGGGCTCCCAAACCCCTCAGCATCCTTTCTCTCTCTCGTTCTCTCTCTCTCTGGACTCTTCAGCAACACCTGCTGGGGAATAAACCCCTTTCTCCAGCAAACAATAGCAAACAACGGAGGCAGGGAATCCACAATTTGCAAACTGCCCCCCTGAGGGCAAGCACCCACAGTCCTCCAAAGACCATGCACACTGGGGCTGCCCCAATGCCAGCGAGCAAACAAAAACATTTGTTACAAATGTGTTTGCCCAACAACATCTAATTGCGCATATAATCAAAAGGGCCAATTTGTTCCACAAACTGGAAGCACATCAGACCCATTCCCACCATAGAAACAGTGCAGCATGCCAGATGCTCTGCTTGACACCTGTGTTAGTCAGATTGGTCTGTCATAACCAAATAAGGCAGACTGGGGGGCTTAAAAACAGAAAATTATTTCTCACTGTCTGGAGCTGGGAAGTCCAAAATCAAGGGGCTCGCCAATTCTGTTGCTAGTGACAGAGCACTTCCTGGCTTGAAAATAATCACCTTGTATAGTCACATTGCAGTGAGAGTGAGCAAGCATAGAATTTATTTATATTATTTATTTATTTATTTATTTATTTATTGTCTCATTTTTTCACTATAATATAAGCTCCAGAAGATTAAGATATTTTATATCTTTTTTTGTTTTTTCATACTGTTTCTCAGAGGCCTATAAGGGCCTCAGTTACATAGTAGTCACTCAATAAATGTATTTAGTGTCTGAACACCATTTATAATCAGTCATATCGCAAAATTTATTACTTTTTAAAAAAACAGTATTTAGACAATTAATTTTAATGGGTGATATTGATCAGTTAGAGTACATAGATTCAGAGAAAATATCTCCAGATCATTTTAACATTTGATTATGTTGTATACCCATCACCCAAAATCAAAATGCCCTCCGCCCCCTATTTGGTTTTCTTTTTTTTTTTTTTTTTAATTATTTATTTATTTTTTTGTATTTTTCTGAAGCTGGAAACGGGGAGAGACAGTCAGACAGACTCCCGCATGCGCCCGACCGGGATCCACCCAGCATGCCCACCAGGGGCGACGCTCTGCCCGCCAGGGGGCGATGCTCTGCCCCTCCGGGTGTCGCTCTGCCGCGACCAGAGCCACTCTAGCGCCTGGGGCAGAGGCCAAGGAGCCATCCCCAGCGCCTGGGTCATCTTTGCTCCAATGGAGCCTTGGCTGCGGGAGGGGAAGAGAGAGACAGAGAGGAAGGGGGGGGTGGAGAAGCAAATGGGCACTTCTCCTATGTGCCCTGGCCGGGAATCGAACCCGGGTCCCCCGCATGCCAGGCCGACGCTCTACCGCTGAGCCAACCAGCCAGGGCCTATTTGGTTTTCTTTATGCCCCTCCCTTCCCCTCACCTCTCCCCCTCCTTCCTCCCTTCCTCTTGGAAACCACTGTACTCTTATCTATGTCCATGAGTCTCAGTTTTGTGTCCCACCTATGTATGGAATTATACAGTTCTTCGTTTTTTCTGATTTACTTATTTCACTCAATATAATGTTATCAATGTCCATCCATGTTGTTGTAAATGATTTGATGTCATCATTTCTTATGGCTGAGTAGTAAGTATCCCATAGTATATATGTACCACATCTTCTTTATCCAATCACCTATTGAAGGGCTTTTTGGTTGTTTCCTTGTCTTGGCCACTGTGAATAATGCTGCAATGAACATGGGGCTGCATATGTCTTTATCAATACATATCAGTGGTTTTGAGTTGTGGGGATATATACCCAGTAGCGGGATTGCTGGGTCATATGGTAGTTCTATTCTTAATGTTTTGAGGAACCACCGTATTTTCTTCCATAATGGTTGTACTACTTTACATTCCCACCAATAGTGAATGAGGGTTCTTTTTTCTCCACAGCCTCTCCAACACTTGTTGTTACCTGTCCTGTTGATAATAGCTAATCTAACAACTGTGAGGCGATATCTCACTGTAGTTTTGATTTGCATTTCTCTAATAGTTAGTGATGATAAGCATCTTTTCATATATCAATTGGCCATTTGTATTTCTTTCTGGGAGAAGTGTCTGTTCATGTCCTCTTTCCATTTTTTTATTGGATTGTTTGCTTGTTTGTTGTTGAGTTTTGTGAGTTCTTTGTATATTTTGGATATTAGGACCTTATCTGTGCTGTTGTTTGAATATCATCTCCCATTTAGTTGGCTATCTGTTTGTTTTGTTGACAGTTTCTCTTGCTGTGCAAAAGCTTCTTAGTCTGATGTAGTCCCATTCATTTATCTTTGCCTTCACTTCTCTTGCCTTTGGAGTCAAATTCATAAACTGTTCTTTATGACCACGGTCCATGAGTTTAGTACCTATGTTTTCTTCTGTGTACTTTATTGTTTCAGATCTTATATTTTGGTCTTTGATCCATTTTGAATTAATTTTGGTACAAGGGCACAAACTGTAGTCAAGTTTTATTCTTTTGCATGTGACTTTCCAGTTTTACCAGCACCATTTGTTGAAGAGGCTTCCTTTTTTCCATTATGTGTTTTTGGCTTCTTTATCAAAGATTATTTGACTATATATATGTGGTTTTATTTCTGGGCTTTCTGTTCTGTTCCATTGGTCTGAGTGTCTATTTTTCTGCCAATACCATGCTGTTTTGATTGTTGTGGCTCTATAACATAATTTGAAGTCAGGTATTGTAATGCCTTCAGCTTCATTCTTTTTCCTTAAGATTACTTTGGCTATTCGGGTTTTTTTATAGTTCCATATAAACCTGATGATTTTTTTGTTCCATTTTTTTTAAAAATGACATTGGAATTTTGATGGAAATTGCATTAAATTTATATATTGCTTTGGGTAATATGGTCATTTTAACTATATTTATTCTTCCTATCCAGAAACAAGGAATATTTTTTCCATTTCATTGTATCTTTTTTGATTTCCCTTAACAATGCTTTGTAGTTTTCATTATATAGGTCCTTTACATTCTTTGTTATGTTTATTCCTAGGAATTTTCTTTTCTTTTCTTTTATTTTATTTTTGCATTTTTCTGAAGCTAGAAATGGGTAGAGACAGTCAGACAGACACCCACACCTGCATGCGCCCGACCGGGATCCACCCGGCACACCCACCAGGGGGCGACGCTCTGCCCACCACAGGGCGATACTCTGCCCCTCTGGGGCGTCGCTCTGTTGCGACCAGAGCTACTCTAGCGCCTGGGGCAGAGGCCAAGGAGCCATCCCCAGCGCCTGGGCCATCTTTGCTCCAATGGAGCCTCAGCTGTGGGAGGGGAAGAGAGAGACAGAGAGGAAGGAGAGGGGGAGGGGTGGAGAAGCAGATGGGTGCTTCTCCTGTGTACCCTGGTCAGGAATCGAACCCAGGACTTCTGCACGCCAGGCCGACGCTCTACCACTGAACCAACCGGCCAGGGCCAGGAATTTTATTTTTTTTCTTGCAATCATGAAAGAAAATTTTTTTTTAGTTCATTCTCTGAAGTTTTATTGTTGTCATATAAGAAGGCAATAGACTTCTGTGTATTAATATTGTATCCTGCAACCTTACTGTATTGATTTATTGTTTCTAATAGTCTTTTTGTGGAATCTTTTGGGTTTTCCATGTACAGAATCATATCATCTGCAAAAAGTGAAACCTTTAGTTCTTCTTTCCCACTATGAATGCCTTTTAATTTCTTTCTCTTGTCTGATTCCTCTGGCTAAAACTTCCAGCACTACATTGAGTAAGAGTGGAGAGAGTGGGCAGCCTTGTCTTGTTCCTGATTTAAGAGGAAAAGTTTTCAGTTTTTTGCCATTTAATATGATGTTAGCTGATGGTTTGTCATAAATGGCTTTTATTATGTTGAGATATTTTTTCTTATACACATTTTGTTAGTGTTTTAAACATAAAATGTTGTTTTATTTTATCGAATACCTTTTCTGCATCTATTGATAGGATCATATGTTTTTTGCTCTTTGTTTTGTTGATATGGTGTATTATGTTAACTGTTTTAGATATGTTGAAGCATCCTTGTATTTCTGGGATGAATCCCACTTGATCATGATAAATTATTTTTTTAATATGTTGTTGTATTTAACTTGCTAGTATTTTGTTGAAAATTTAGCATCTGTATTCATTAGAGATATTGGTCTGTAGTTTTCCTTTTTGTGTTGTCCTTGCCAGGTTTTGATATGAGGGTTATGTTGGTGTCATAAAATGGGTTTGAAATGATTGTTTCTTCTTCAATTTTTTAGAAGACTTTGAGTAGAATTGGAAACACATCTTCTTTGACTGTTTGTTAGAATTCACTAGTATAGCCGTCTGGCCCTGGACTTTTATTTTTGGGGAGTTTTTTGATAATTGTTTCTATTTCCTCCCTGCTTCTTATGGGTCTGTTTAGCTATCTAACTCTTTGTGATTCAGTCTAGAAGACTGTTTTGTTCTGGAATTTATCTATTTCTTCCAGATTGTTATATTTGGTGGCAATAGTTTTTCATAGTATTTTACAATAATTCTTTGTATATTTATAGTATCTGTGGTGATTTCTCCACTTTCATTTTGGATTTTGTTTATATGAGTCCTTTCTCTTTTTTTCTTAGTGAGTCTTGCCTAGGGTTTGTCAATTTTGTTGATCATTTCAAAGAACCAGCTCCTTGTTTTATTGATTTTTTTTCTATAGTTTTTCTGTTCTCTATTTCATTTACTTCTGGTCTGAATTTTATTATTTCTTTTCTTCTGCTGGTTTTGGGTTGTCTTTGTTCTTCTTTTTCTAGTTCCTTAAGGTGTGATGTTAAGTTGTTTACTTGAGTTCTCTCTTGTTTGTTTGTATAGGCCTGTAGTGATATGAACTTCTCTTTTATTACTGCTTTTGCTGTATCCTAGAGATTCTGATATGTCTTATTGTCATTTTTATTTGTCTGTATACATTTATTATCTTTGTGCTTATTTCTTCTTTGACCCACTCATTTTTTAGAAGTATGTTGTTTAATTTCCACATTTTTGTGGGTTTGTTTACTTCTTTTTTGCAGTGAATTCTAGTTTCAAAGCTTTGTGTCAGAGAATATGCATGGTATGATTTCAATCTTTCTGAATTTGTTAATGTTAGTTTTGTGGCCCAATATATGGTCAGTTCTTGTGAATATTCCATGTACAGTGGAGAAAATGTATTATCTTGTGTTTTGGGATGAAATGTCCTGTAGATGTCTATCATATCCAATTGTTCTAGTGTTTCATTTAAGGCCAATATTTCTTTATTGATTTTCTGTTTGGATGAATGATCTAGTGCTATCAGTGGTATATTGAGGTCTCCAAGTTTAACTGTATTTTTGTTGGTTTTTATTTTTAGATCAGTTATTAGATGTCATATACTTTGGTGCTCCTTGGTTTGTTGCATATATATTAAGAAGTATTATGTCTTCTTGATTCAATGTTCCCTTTATCATTATGAAATGACCATCTTTGTCTCTGATTACCTTTGCTGTCTTATAGTTAGCATTGTCAGCTATGAGTATGGCTACACCTGCTTTTCTTTGGATATTATTTTGTCGGAGAATTGTTTTCCAACCTTTCACTTTTAATTTGACTTTATCATTGTAGCTTAAATATGTTTCTTGAAGGCAGCACACAGTTGAATTTTCTTTTTGATCCACTCTGCTACTCTGTGTCTTTTTATTGGTGAGTTCAATCCATTTACATTTAATGTAATTATTGACACTTGAGGGTTTTCTATTGCTATTTTATATGTTACTTTCTGATAGCTCTGTATCTTGTTTGGTTCTTTTCTTTTGTTTTTTTCTCATTTGTTTTTGTCTGGTTGTATTCATATTTCTTTTCTCTGTTTCTTTTTTTTTAAGCCATGTGCTTCTGTAGTGTTTTTTTTCAGTGGTGGTTACCAATAAGTAATAAAAAGGATATATATCATATTCACTGTACTACATTATCTCATGAGTGCTTCTGCACTCCATCCTACTTTGCTACTGTTAATCTTTGCCCTCTCCCCTTTTGTGTTTTTGTTGTCACAGATTAATCTTGTTTTTATTGTAATTTTGTTGGAGTTTTTACTTGTGATTTTGTTTTGTTTTGTTCTTTGTATCTGGTCAGATAATCCCTTTTAGTATTTCCTGAAGTGGGGGTTTTCTGGTGATAAATTTCCTCATCTTTTCTATATCTGTGAATGTTTTTATTTCCCCTTTGTATTTGAAAGATAGCTTTGATGGATAGAGTATTCTTGGCTGGAAGTTCCTCTCTTTCAGTACTTTAAATATTGGCGTTCACTCTCTTCTGGCTTTAGAGTTTCTGCTGAGAAATCTGATGATAGCCTCATGGGCCTTCCTTTATATGTTATATTCTTTTTTTCCCTGGCTGCCTTGAGGAATTTTTCTTTGTCATTAATTTTTGATTATTTTATTATGATGTGCCTTGGAGTAGGCCTATTTGGGTTAAGGTAACTCGGTGTTCTGTTTGCTTTTTGGATCAAGACTCTAACTCTTCTACAGGCTGGGGAAGTTCTCACTGATTATTTGTTTGAATATGTTCTCCATTCCATTTTCTCTCTCTTCTTCTACTGATATACCCATTATTCTTATGATGCTCTTTCTGATGGAGTCAGAAAATTCCTGTAGGGTTTTCTCATTCTTTTGAGAAAAAAAAATTTGTGAGTCTCTCTTCTCTCCTCTCTCTGGCCTGTTCTATTAGCTAAGGTTGTTTACCTCATTTTTCAGTTCATAAATTGAGTTTTTTATATCTGTTTGGTTCCTTTTTATAGTTTCAATTTCCTCAGTGAAGTATTTATTTTTTGTTCATTAAATTTTTTTTGATTCTCTAAATTGCCTTTTCTTGCTTTCTTGTATTTCCCTGAGTATTTTTAGGACTTCATTTTTTAATTCTCTGTCATTTAGCCCCAAGGTTTATTTTTGGTATATTTTTCTAGAGATTTTTCATCATCTATCTAAGCTACACTCTGTCTTTTGTATCCATGATATTTTATTTGTTTTTCCTTAATGGCATTTGAGAGCAGTATTGTCAGTAACACAATTAAAAAATAAAATAAAAATTGAAAAGATACAGTGAAAAATAAAAATTTATAATGATAAATGGAACAAAAACTACAGAGAACAAGGAGCAGGAACTGAGGAAAGATGATAAAAGAGATAAAAATGAAGTAAAAAACACACAAGAAGCTACAAAGAAAATAATGAATCCAAAATATAATAATTTGTTTATGTGACAATCAAATGAGAGAAGAAAAAGAAAAAAAAAAGGAAAGGTTTTTTAAATGAAACCTTCATAAAAAACAAGAATAAAAAATGTAACAACAATGGATAATGAAGTTCAAAAGATAAAGGAAATAATAAAAAAGAAAGAAGATAAAATGACCACAATGGAAAAAAAAAGTTATAAAAGTGTAATTTCTTACTGGTTTTGAAAGATAGCTTCTTCCTTTTTTACAGCAGGTGGCTCTGTGCTATGGTTTTTGCCCCTGTGGGTTTCTTGGTCAGAGGTTTGCTGTTGTATCTTTTGGAGGCTTTGACAATGAGAGACTCAGTTTTCCAGGTGTCTCTCCCCACATCTTTCCCACCTGAGCTAGTATCCTAAGGACTTAGCCATGAGGTTTGCCCCAGCTACTGCTTGCAGAGCAAGAGGCTGTAAGAGCAGCCAGGTCCTTCCTCCAGTACCACTCAAAGCACAGTTCTGGGTGAGGCTGTGCCAACCAGATCAGTCAGCGAGAGCAGACAGAGCTGATTGCAGATCTAGTGCCTTTCTAAAGGCACCTAGGCATGTCTAGTATGCCTTAGCACTTCACAGGTCTAATCTCCACAGGCTTCTTCCTTGTTCCCTGTTTAGTAGCCCACAGCAAGCCATGTGCATGCCCAGCCCCCACACCTTCAGCTGTGCACATGAAGGCTTGCACCTGCCCACTTAGGCAGAGAGCTCCTGTGATCTCAGAGCCTGGAATGTAGGCCTGCGGAGGCACCCCTCCTGGACAGTCTCAGGCCCAGGGATTCCGGCATTTGCTTACTTCCTGTACTGGTCACAGAGCTGGAACTGCACAAAGACTGCAACAGACCACACAGATGTTTATCACTAACAATCTCGGGCCAAGCCCTCCAGCCTGTGAGCATGTGTGCCCACGTCAGTGGTGCCAGGTGGAGCCACTCGCATACCACCCGTTATCACGGACCTGGAGGGTACAAAGCTGCTGGTGCCAGCACCAGCTCTCATGGGCACCCTGTCCTAGAAACCTTCGTCGAAGCCTGCCACCCATGCTTGCCCCTCGTCCTGGATCTCAGGCAGAGCTAAAGTGTTCTTCCTTCTGCTCGATCATCCACCCTAACCCAGCTTCTTCCCTCTGCCTCTGACCCTCTGCTTTGCTTGGCTTCAGACAAAAGCGGCCCTTCCTCAGATCAGTGAGGAAAGCAGAATACTCTGTTCTCCATCTTATTGCCTTCAGAGTGGATTATATAGTCAGCCACCTTTTTGCCCAATCATATCTTTCTCTGGTGTGTGTATATTTCAGGTGCTCCTGAGATTTTTTTCTCTATCTTTAGTTGTTGAATTTGTTGAAATTTCAAGGGGAGATATTGGGAGCACCCCTCATTGTGCCATTTCTCTGATGTCACTCCAATATTTATTAATGAGTCAAATTATTATATTTTGAGAGAAAATCATAAAGTAGAAAGGAGTTAAATTTAGATTTTAAAAATGTTTAACAGTTGCTGAAATCTCTTCCTGAAAAATTTAAAAATGTTTAAGAATTTATGTTCCTCCCTACTCTGCTCTGCTTTGACTTGCTCTGTTTCTCTCTCTATATATTATATTCTTGTCTTGTTTTCAGTTTCCTCAACTTAGAGTTTCATTTTGGTCTTTTAGTACATTTGATTTTTCTCCTCATATTTAATTGCCATTTTCTATTGTTTTTCTAGTTCTCATAAATTGTTTAATAATTTTACCACTTGTTAAAATTTTAAACTCTTGAGTAGGAAAATAAACTAAAAATTCATTTTTAATTAAATATTCAGAAATGTAATTTATAAATATATTTATAGTTTCATTAAATATAAAGTAAGTTAATTATTTTGATGTGTTTAAACTTGTAAAATAAATGAATTTAAGTTTATAATGATTAATTTTAAAATATTCATAAATATATCTAATTTTTATCAAAAGGTATCACTTACTGCCCACATTTATAAATAAATGTAATTTTTACTTCCTTTTTTTCTTTTTTTTCTTCTTTTCTAAGTGAGAGAAGAGGAGATAGACAGAATCTCGCATGTGTGCCCCAACTGGGCTCCACCTGGAAATCCCATTCTGGGGCTGATGCTCTGCCCATGTGGGGCCCATGCTTGTAACAGAACCATGCTCAGCTCCTGGGCTGATGTGCTCAAACCAATCAAGAGAGAGAGAGAAAGAGGAGGTGGAAGGTTGGAGAAGCTGATATTTCTGTCTCCTGTGTACACTTACTGGGAATTGAACCCAGGACATCCACATGCCGGGCTGATGCTTTACTACTGAACTAACTAACCAGGGTCACATTTTTTTACTGTAAAGGATATTTTAACTTAAGGTGATCATTGGTAATATATATTTAGGCATACTTATGTAGAAAGATTACCCTATTTAGCATTGAAATTTACATTGAAAAAATTATTATTTTTCTAAATATGTGTGAATAAAACCTACATTAAATCATTAAGATAATTTTATGTTTTATGTTATAAACAATGGGCTCCATCAATTTATTGAACATTTATATCCTGATTATTCATTTATTTACATTCTTTTAAAATCATGTTTATAGAATTAATAACTGTCAAAAATCATTCATATATTTTCTTTTTAATTGAATTTGTTGGAGTGACATTGGTTAATAAAATCATTAGGTTTCTGGTGTATACTTCTACAATACATCATTCATATACATTTATATATTGTATTGTGTGTTCACACCCCAAGTCAAGTCTCCCTCCATCTGATTTAGACTCATGCAATAAAACAATTTGAAAGCTGCCAATTTTTCACATTATTGAACTCCATGCATGGCAAACTTTAATTTTTTATTTTCCTGATTACTTGTACTTTGTGAATTCCTTTACAATAGTCGATCAGCAGTCATTTGGATTTGTACCAGCTGTAATTAGTACTTGAAAAGGATTGGAAAATTGTTGTAAAGAGCATTTTTATTGATAGCCAGAGATGCAAATTAATTTTATTGGACTTTCTGTTATGTTTTTGAGTATTTAGTTTTAATACTTTGGCATTGTAGCAATTATAATTGTTACATATTCTAATATTAGCCTGTTTCTCTATTTAGAATAATATACTTGTATAATATAAATTACATATTATAATATATAACAAATAAATTATATAATTTATATAATTTACCTATTCCTATTAATTAAAAATGTGAGTATAAAGAATTGACTAATTTCTGTATTCAGATTATTTTTTAATTCTTTTCCATGCAACCAGAATGCTAAATTTTGTTTACCTATATTTAGAAGGCTATTATTATTCCTAGCCTTGGATTAAACATGGAATTTAAAAGCAGCATAATTTCATGTTTTTGATCACAGTGATTAATTTAGGGAAGGGCATATGATTTAAATAAAGGAGTTCTTTCTTTGTTAACTGTGGGGAAAAGATGTCTCTTCTTATTGAATATGAATAAAGTGGTAAATGACCCAAATACAGAAGTTGCTTGAGGTCGTTTTGTAATCATGATATTACACTAAGAATGGTACTCACACAAAGGTAAGAGATCAGAGAGTTGGGGTTTGGGTACATCATGTGAACCCTTTCTCAAGTTAAACTAATCTATTCAGATGTTTAAAATATTATATGTCCTTTTTTCTTTAATTGACAATTCTGTTCATGTCAGTGTATATTTGCAACCAAAAGATTTATGGCATTATACACACTGATTTGAGTTTAAATACTTGGTTCTCAATCCTGGCCATTCATTAGAATTACCTAGGAGATTAAAAAAAAGTAATGATGCTCCAGTACCATCCAACCTAATTAAACCATAATTTCTGGGGTTGTATGCTGGGCATCAATGTTTTGTTTCTTTTTTCAAAGCTCCTCAAGTTATTCTAATACGTAACCAGGTTTCAGAACCACTGATTTACATGGAAATTAGGGATCACTAAATCTATAAAAAAAGAATTAGAAACAGAACACTAAAATTTTAAAACTGAGAAGAGAAAAAAGAAGTATGAGCTAGTCTTACTTTAATAGAAGATATGTTAAGAGACCACAAATTAAAATTGTGAACTAGTCAAATAATAAATGCCTCATGTTTACTGAAGATATTTTGTAAGATAGGCTCCTGAAAATCTGTATGTGAAAGATTACTAAAATGAAATATACCACTTTAATCTTTTTACTTTGTAATATTCTATAATACCAAATATACTCAAATTTTTCAACTCTTATAATGGCTTTCATTTAACATTTAAAGGAATATTTTTAATACAAAGTATCTTTATGTTTTGATAAATCTATTCATAATGTCTATGTCTGGATAAGGTGTCTTCAAAATTATAGCTGAATTTAAACAAAGGTTGAAGCAACATTCTCCAATACTAGGTTGGTAGATGACATTATTGATTTAATTCTTTGTATGTGTATAATTCTGTTTTGTCATAAACTTCTCATCCTCTTACTTAAGGGCAGTGTGTACTTTTCTCCCCTTGACTCTAGGCCCAGCCTTGTGTCTTGCTTTAGCCAGAAGGATATGTAGAGTCATGATACAAGTAGGGCTATAAAAGCACTTAGGTAGTACAGGCCATTGTCTCTCTTTCACTTCTGCTATTTTCTTGAGGAGTACATGTGCAGGCTCCCCAGCTAGCATAAGGAAGAGGACAGAGACCTAGTAGAACAAAACAAACTCTGGCAAATATGCAGTGAGAAGAAGTGCCTCATTACTGCATCCTTAGGCAAAGACTCTTGAGGATCAGGCAAACCCTACCCCACAGACTCTCAACCTGGAAGGATAAATGATTGATAAATTATTAAGTTTTGCAGTGGTTTGTCATACAGGATGATTATGGCAGTGGCTATAAATTTTTCTGAAGAGAAAATTTTTCCACTCTCATTTTATATTCTGGTAATAAAAGGGAACCATCTTTTATTACACAATGAAGGTAAAACTTAAAATGGCTATGCTTTGAGAAGCATTTGGCTTTGTCTCTACAGCATCCTTTTCGAGCAAATATTTATTTTATTTGGAGAAAATACACTGAGATCAATTTTTCTCTATTGATGCCTCTGTATTAAAAAATATAGAAAATGTAGGACTGAGCAATTAAAAACAAAATATAAAGATAATATTATAATTTTACCCACAAAAAGTACTTATGACAATTTGAAATATTTACCTTTTAGGAATTTCCACTGATGATTATTTACTAAATACTTCTTTCTTGGTGTTTTTAGTTTATTCTTGACTTCACTGATTTTTTAACATGTTTCCAAATATAAAACCAAAATATTTCACAAATCAGCAAGATACTTCATTGTACAATTTCTTAGTTCCATTAGTAATTATTGTGTTTGAGGGTTTTAGAGCAAGGGTCAGGAACCTTTTTGGCTGAGAGAGCAATGAATGCCACACATTTTAAAATGTAATTCTGTGAGAGCCATACAGTATGTTTAACACTAAATACAAGTAAATGTGTGCATTTTATGTAAGATCAACACTTTTAAAGTACAAAAAGTCTCTGAATTTTTTTTAATAACATTGTTATGCTGTTGCTAACCAATAATAAATAAAGTACTTCTTACCATTAATGCAACTTCTGGTGCTGCATGGATTTGCTGATGGCTTTGTAGTCTGGTTGATAACGTGGTGAGGTTAAGCTTCATGCAGGCGTTGAGACTTCCATCCATTAAACGTGATGGTAGGTTGGTCTCAATGTTCCTTAGATGTGAGAAAGACTGCTCACATGCATACATAGAGCCAAACATTGTCATTACAGCAATACTCACATGCTGCAGTGTGTGGTATGTGACAAGAAGCACGTTCCAAGTTTTGACAATCAGCTGGTCTGTAGGTTGAAGTTTTTTTATTCTCCCCACTTGTGTTTGCTCGCCTACTCTGCTTGGTGTTGTGCAAGTCTTTGCAAATCTTCATTCAGTGACTTGAACTTACTTACCCACATGTCTGAGGCCTTCAGGTCAGCAACTTGTAGCTCAAAATCACTGATGGAGACAATAGGGATGTAACTCAGGTCAGTGCGGTCCACTGCACACTCATGTGGATGGGTGATGAACTTAAAAAGATGAGTGCTCTCATAAAATTCTCCAAAGCGCACTTTGAATGATTTCAGGAGACTAGATGTGAAGCCCACTAGCTGATAGAGATCAAAATGTTGAGCAGGGTCACTTGCTGTGCATGCATCTTTAAATTCTCCCAGTTTCTCAAAGTGTAGTAAACAACCTGTTTCAATGTTGGTGATGAAGAGTTCCAGTTTGTTTTCAAATGCAAACACTGCTTGTTGAAGGGATAAGACTGTATTTTCAATGCCTTGCGTTTTCACATTGAGCTAGTTCAGATTTTCAGTCATGTCTATGAGATAGTAAAACTTCGGGAGCCACTCGGTGTTAGCTAACTCAGGATGCTCGACGTTTTTCATTTTGAGAAAAGTCCGGATTTCACTCAGACAAACCATGAAATGGCTGAGTACCTTTCCTCTTGACAACCAATGCACATTGCTGTGCAGAAGCAGACCAGGATAATTAGTCTGTTGGGCAGGTAAAATGTATTATGCTCACTTTGTTAAAGATGACGCTGCCCACGTGGAGGCTGTTGCCCAGGTGATATTAATGTGTGTTGGGGGCTGGCTGTGGGCAGGCAGAATCCTTGTAGCCTGGGGCTTGGTTTTAGGATTAAGCCTTTCTCACCCTTTTTGATGTGGGGTGGTACAATCCCATCATGTCTCTGATAAGTGATTTTGGATTAGAGACTTCCCCATTTTGTATATTGGATTAAAGGTTTTGATTTCTACACTATAAAATAGGGCAGAATGGGAGCTTGCGCTCTTGGTTCCTGAGATTAGCATGAGAGAGCAGAGAGAGCAGAACAGAGAGAAGAGAGAGGCCATGTGGAGGAGGCCAGGAGAAGCAGCCAAGATGGCAGAGTATTGAGTGAGAAGCCAGTTTGTGCAGGGAGAAGGAAGGAGATGGGGAACAGAGGTGAATAAGTCTGGTGAGCTAGAAACCTTTGATTCTAGGAAACTCAGATAAGTCAGTACCTTTGTGAGCACTGAATGTGAGTGGGTTTTGGAGCCCAGTGTGTGTTTTTACTTGCCCACCGGGTGCAAGCTAGGATTAAAGATGTTGGCCCATCAGTTTTTGGCTCCGTTGTTTCTTTACTGACTGTCCGAATCCAATGCGAACCTGCATGGACCAGGCTGCTGTGATGGTAGCCCTGCCTACTGGCTTTACATAGTCTCAACTTCATCCAGCAGTGTTTTAAACTGGTGATTATTTAAAGCTCGGGCAACAATAAAGTTGACCACCTAAATGACCAGCGACATCACCTCAGCAAGCTGCTCGCCACACATCTGAGCACAAAGCGCCTCCTGATGTAGGATGCAGTGAAAACTTAGGATGGGTCTCTTTTCATGTTCACGAGGAAGCACTATGAATCCTCTGTTTTTTTTCCACCATGCATGGAGCACCATCAGTACACACCAAAATAAATTATCCATTGGTAGATTTTTTCTTTAGCAAACTCAGTGAAAGACTTGAATAAATCCTCCCCTCTTTTTGCCTCTTTCATAGGCAAAACAGCAAGACTTTCCTCATATAGTATGTCACCAACAGCATACCTTGCAATCACGCTAAACTGGAATAATTGGTTTATGTCTGTTGACTCATCCAAAGCAAGAGAAAAGAATGGTGCTGCATTTATGTCCTTCACTTGTGTTGCCTCAATTTGATTTGCCATCATTATGGTACAATCGTGAACAGTTCTTGCCAACAGAGGCATGTCTTTTGTTTGTTTGATTATCTTGTCTTTATCCGAAAAGTCGTCAAAAAGTTCATTGGCAACATCAAGCATGAATGTTTTGGCATACTCACCATCTGTGAATGGCTTTCCGTTTTTCACAATTGCTAAAGCACCAGCAAAGCTAGCCGAATTTCAGTCACCTTGTTGGGTCCAAACACAGAGTTTCTGCTGATTAGCTTGCACTCTGCATGCCCTTGACATGCTTTCTTCCTGCTGTCCCCTGCTGGATATTTCGATGCAAATGTAGTATAGTGTGTGTCAAAGTGCTGCTTTATATTTGTCCTTTTCATTGATGCAATTTTATCATTGCATATTAGACACACTGCAGAACCTGCTTTCTTTAGAAAGGCAAATTCCTCTGTCCATTCCTGCTGAAAAGTACAATACTCCTCATCTTTTTTTTTTTTTTTTTTAGCCATCTTCTTCATCAAAAGGGTTTCTACAATTAGCTAGCTGACTACTTGATTAAAAGGAGGGAAGTTTATTTCCTGACTCACAATGACCCGTGTATGTTATGCATTATCCAATAAAAATTTGGTGTTGTCCCGGAGGACAGCTGTGGTTGGCTCCAGCCACCCACAACCATGAATATGAGCGGTAGTAAATGAATGGATTGTAATACATGAGAATGTTTTATATTTTTAACATTATTTTTTTTTATTAAAGATTTGTCTGGGAGCCAGGTGCAGCCATCAAAAGAGCCACATCTGGCTTGCAAGCCATAGGTTCCTGACCCCTGTTTTAGAGAAAGCATTGCATTTATAATAACTATTTCAAATAAGTTCCATATAATTATAACTTATGGTTTGGAAGAGAAAGCCAAAGTTCCAAATGTGCTTCCTAAGGTGTTGACTCTGTGATGAACCACTAAAAACGTGTCATTTTTAAAATTTAGTTTAATATTTATTTTTATCTCTGAGAGAAAAAGGTTATTGAGTAGTTTTTACAAAATTACAAAATGATGACATTTTAGTGGAAAAATAAGGGAAGATGAATTCTTGGAATTAACATAAAATGTAGTTTATAACATCATTATTCACATTCCCAAAATAGATAGAAGTGTTCAAGAGACAATGCAATGGATCACCTCATTTTAAACATATTGTTTCCATTTTATATAGCAGTTCTTCAATCTGAAAAAATAAACACTTTGATAGGAACTAAATGAGAAATAAAGTCATAGCATTGCCTTACCAGATACTTGTTTTTAATATGTTATCAAGTATATAAAAACACAAAGACATTCTATTAAAACACAAAGGCAGAAGAATCTTCAAATTGTCATTGGCAATGTCAGCTTTCAGTTCTTGAGTTCAGCCAAGAAAGAATTAAGAGCCAAAAACTCTAGTGCAAGAGGAAAAAAGTTTCGTATGCAGAGCAAAAGTATATTTGAAGAGAACATTTGAGCATGCTGCTCAGAGAGCTGCCTTGGCCTTCTCTCTCTCTCTCTCTCTCTCTCTCTCTCTCTCTCTCTCTCTCTCTTTGCCTCGGCCTTTTAGAAAGAACATCACAGAGGCAACAGAAGTGAGCCAGCTCTGCAGCATAAACTCAGGAAACAAGTTACAGAGGTGAAAGAAGAGCCTTTGGAATTCAGGTCAGGGGTGAGCCTTGGATGAGCTGCTGTTGCCCACTGCTACACTGCTTTCAAGTCTCATGGGAATCCCTAGAGCTTAGGAGAAAGAAAGAAAAGATACACACCTGAAGAAAGAAGGCATGTTCATGCTCTAGAAAGAGAGTGCACACAGGGTGCTTTGTCATGAAGGTTTTCATCTGTTTTCTAAAGGTGGGAAATTTAGGAGAGGTCTTGGGAGGATCTCAATAGAATATTCATCAGCTTTTCAGGTGTGTTTTTAATATGCTGATGCATCAAAGTGAGCATATAGGCCATTCTCCGATCAGTTTTACCTTCAAAGAATGTCACTTATTGGCCTTGGCTGGGTAGGTAGCTCAGTTTGTTAGAGCATTGTCCTGATATGCCAAGATTGTGAGTTTGATACCCCATCAAGGCACATACAAGAATCAACCAATGAATGTAATAAGAAATACATGTTTTTATTCTCTCTCTCCCTTTTCTTTCTCTAAAAAATCAATCAATCAATAACAATTACAAAGAGTGTCCTTGGAAGGGTTCAGAACTAAGGCAAGTCTGCCCAGTACTGTCTAGAATGTATCTGGCTGTAAATTGTTCAGCAAGTTTGTTTAGCTTTTTATCTGTTTCCCCACTCCACCTGCCAAGAAATTTTTCTAGCTTCTTCCTATCCTGCCTTACTAGCATAGTTTGCATTTCTAATAATCTACTTAAAGATATATTTTTAAATAAAGCCATACACATTTGAAAAATAAACCTTAGCACAGTACATGAAAAAGTGTAAATATTTCATGTGATATGCAGTGTTCTTTCTTAATGTGTTTCTCTCCTGAGAAGCTTAAGAGCACTTTTGTTTCTGATGCATTGGTTACATTCTTGGAAAGATTCTAGGCAACACTTTTTGAATAAGGAGAAATGTTTTAATGTTATGCATATTACTAATCCCAAGCTGTTTGCCATATTAAAAAGAGAATAGTTAAAAATAATGCCGATATCAACCTTTGCCTCTGACACAATTCTTGAAACGTTTCATTATCAATTGATACCTTAATTTATCACTCTTATCCCTGTATCTCTGTGCAAGCTAATAGTAAATATAGTAGATATTTTTGAGAACCTACCATTTTAGTTAAGTCTAAAATTGCAACATTGAACAGAACAAATTTGTTCTGTTTCAAATAAAGTAAAATTTGAGAGTTCAGTATTCAAGAATATTAGTTTAAGAAAGATCCTAGTTACAGCATTTCTTTCATTGATGGTTATGTGCTTTATGGAATAACATAAAAAATAAGGACAAGTTTTACTTTTATTACTCTGCAAGTAAAAATCTGAGAGAAGTCCATTTTTATAATATAATTATTTTCTTTAATAGGATTGATATATATAAAATGTGTCAGACTTACTACTCTTCTATTGCCAGCTGAGTAGATTTCAGCTGCCCACTCCATCTAAGAGAAGAAAAGCAGTGAAAAAAGCTTATATCAGCAAATGTCAGTTTTTATAAGATATCTGACTTGTCACTAACATTGTC
Organism: Saccopteryx leptura; assembly: GCF_036850995.1. NCBI lineage: Eukaryota > Metazoa > Chordata > Mammalia > Chiroptera > Emballonuridae > Saccopteryx > Saccopteryx leptura. Next base: position 53,996,572 of record NC_089514.1, on the reverse strand, counting down.
ACTTTTTTGTAGGTTCAGAGTTTTCCTTGGGAGCAAGATGACTTTTTTTTTTTTTTTTTTTTTTTTTATCAAGACGGTTTGCTTCAAATTCTTTTTTTTTTTTTTTATAAATAAATTTTTATTTTAATGGGGTGACATCAATAAATCAGGGTATATATATTCAAAGAAAACATTTCCAGGTTATCTGTCATTCAGTTCTGCTGCATACCCATCACCAAAAGAGAGATCTTCCTCCGTCACCCTCTATCCAGTTATTTTTGTACCCCTCCCCTTCCCCTTCCCCCTCTCCCTCCTCCCCTCCCCCCACCCCCTGTAACCACCACACTCCTGACCATGTCTCTTATTCTCGCTTTTATGTCCCACCAATGTATGGAATCCTGCAGTTCTTATTTTTTTCTGATTCGCTTATTTCACTCCGCATAATGTTATCAAAATTCCACCATTCTGCTGTAAGTGACCTGATGTCATCATTTCTTCTAGCTGAATAGTATACCATGGTGTATATGTGCCCCATCTTCTTTATCCAGTCTTCTATTTTTTTTACAGTGATTAAAAGCCTCCAAGCAAACTCTTGGCCAATACAGCAAGAATCCATAAAAGAGTAGTGTCCTTAACATGTTCACCAAGTCCAAGTTGGTCCCATCACCATGCCAAATCCCTGAGAAATGCAACCCAACCACAGTTCAGTCTTTTAGGAGCTGTCACAGGGAGCAGGAGTCCAGGAAAAGTCCGCATGGCGATGGAATTGTTGTCACCATTCTATACTTTGCAGTTCATGTCCAAGTCCCAATGACAGCTGCTTCTAGCTGGTAATGGTTCAGGTAGACTGGAAAAGCCATTTGCAGCATGTGTGGATATGGAGCTTTTGTTCTCCTCTGCCTGGAGAGATGAGACCAGGTTGCTTTTCCCTGGAGCTCTGCGACTGTGGCATGGTAAAGAGAACCTTGGGATACACTAAGCTGGGTGGCAAAGGTAAATTCATAATACAAGTTGGCAAAAGGGGGAAGGAGAGCTCTACATTAGGAGTAGGTCCCAGCCTGAAATATGAGTGGAGCATTGAGGTAGGAGGGATAAAGGAAACACTATATACTAAGCAAAGCAGAAGAAAATAGGACTATCAACACCCACAACAGAGATCCCCGAGGGAAGAACAAAAAACCTGACCATTCAGGCAAAACATAGTTAAGTGGCCCTTGTGCAAATGAGATCAGTTTACCTGCTTCTTGGAAGAAATACCCTAGGCTCGTCCACAGTGTCATAGATGGGGCCGACGTCCTTGGGCACCTTCAGCCTTCAGTGGCAAATCCCAGCTTTCTGGGCAAGGTTAGGTCATAGGTGGCTGGAACAGGGCTGGAAGAGACTGAACCCTCCCTTAGAGGAGCGAGGAGGAAGCCTACCTTCCAGTATCCCTGTTTCCTCACAGCAGAGGCATGTAAGCCTGACAGGCTTTAGCTCAATGACCTTCCTTTCCACTATTGAAGCAGGACCCAGATGGCATCCTATGAGACCCCTTTGGGGTGTTGGAGCCTTTAAGGGTGTATCCTAAAAGCTGGTAGTTCCCCTGATCTCTATTGGGCTTTTTCTGCCTCTAGGTATCTTAAAAGCCATGCTCAGAAGATCTCGCTGAGGGGTTTGAGGATCACCATCCGCCTATATAAATCTTTTCCATATATCTGGAGCTATTTGGAAAAAGACAAAACAGTGTTATTAGCTGGAACTAATAAAGAAGGTAATAGTTTGCAGGCGAAAAAGATTTGGTGTCTCCTGTTCATCAGCCTTCAAAAGAAATGTAAATTTTTTTTTTTTTAAGTATAAAGCATGATATGGTAGACCCATAGGAGTCATTGGCCTGGTGTGCAGGATTCCCGGGTTCGATTCCTGGCCAGAGCACACAGGAGAAGCATCCATCTACCTCTCTACCCCTCCCCCTCTCCCTCCCCTCCCTCCTCTCTGTCTCTCACATCCTGTCCCACAGCCAAGGCTCCACCGGAGCAAAGCCACCCCGGGCACTAAGGATGGCCCCATGGCCTCTGTCCCAGTTGCTAGAATTCCTCTGGTTGTAACAGAGCTACCCCCCAGATGGGCATAGCATCCCCCCCTGGTAGGCATGCCAGGTAGATCCCGATCAGGCACATGCGGGAGTCTGCCTGACTGCCTCCCCATTTCCATTCTCAGAAAAATACAAAAAATAAATTAATAAAAGAAAAAATACAACACAACAACAAAAAAAGAAAAAGAAAAAAAAAAAGGAAAAAAGGAAAAAAAAAAAGGGCATTCCCTTGTGTTAAAGCTCCAGGGAGCATGGAGTGAGCTTGAGTATGTCCTATGAAACATGGAGCTCTATGTTGACATATAACTCTTTGAAGAAGGAGGAACTGCTGAAATAGTTCATCAGCATTTGTCCCTAAGACAGCAGTCTTTATAGTGGAAACACCATAAGTAAATATTTGCTGTCTGTCTATAGATTAAAGGGGGAATATGGTAAATGTTGAAAAGCCATGCTCTTTGTGCCCCTCCCCTCCCCCAACACCCTCCCTCTCCTCCCCCCACCCTGTACCCCCAACACTGTTGTCCATGCCTCTGAGTCTCATCTTTATGTCCCACCTATGTATGGAATCATATAGTTCTTAGTTTTTTCTGATTTACTTCTTTCGCTCAGTATAATGTTATCAAGGCCCATCCATGTTGTTGTAAAAGATCCTATGTCATCATTTCTTATGGCTGAGTAGTATTCCATAGTATATATATACCAAAGCTTTTTAATCCACTCGTCCTCTAATGGACACTTGGGCTGTTTCCAGATCTTTGCTATTGTGAACAATGCTGCCATAAACATGGGAGTGCATTTCTTCTTTTCAAACAGTGCTATGGTGTTCTTTGGGTATATTCCTAACAGTGGTATAGCTGGGTCAAAAGGCAGTTCGATTTTTAATTTCTTGAGGAATCTCCATACTGTTTTCCACAGTGGCTGCACCAGTCTGCATTCCCACCAGCAGTACAGGAGGATTCCCTTTTCTCCACATCCTCGCCAGCACTTATTCTGTGTTGTTTTGTTGATGAGTGCCATTCTGACTGGTGTGAGGTGATATCTCATTGTGGTTTTAATTTGCATTTCTCTAATCATTAGTGATGTTGAACATTTTTCATATGCCTATTGGCCATCTGTGTGTCCTCTTTGGAGAAGTGTCTATTCATTTCTTTTGCCCATTTTTGGATTGGATTGTTTGTCTTCCTGGTATTAAGTTTTACAAGTTCTTTATAAATTTTGGTTATTAACCCCTTATCACACGCAATGTCAAATATATTCTCCCATTGTGTAGTTTGTCTTTTTATTCTGTTCTTAATGTCTTTAGCTGTGCAGAAGCTTTTTAGTTTGATAAAGTCCCATTTGTTTATCCTGTCTTTTATTTCACTTGCCTGTGGAGACAAATCAGCAAATATATTGCTGCGAGAGATGTCAGAGAGCTTACTGCCAATGTTTTCTTCTAAGATGCTTATGGTTTCACGACTTACATTTAAGTCTTTTATCCATTTTGAGTTTATTTTTGTGAGTGGTGTAAGTTGGTGGTCTAATTTCATTTTTTTGCAGGTAGCTGTCCAATTTTCCCAACACCATTTGTTGAAGAGGCTGTCTTTACTCCATTGTATTTCCGTACCTCCTTTGTCAAATATCAGTTGTCCATAGAGCTGTGGGTTTATTTCTGGGTTCTCTGTTCTGTTCCATTGATCTATGTGCCTGTTCTTATGCCAGTACCATGCTGTTTTGAGTACAATGGCCTTATAATATAATTTGATATCTGGAAGTGTGGTAACTCCCGCTTTATTTTTCCTTTTCAAGATTGCTGAGGCTATTCATGTTCTCTTTTGGTTCCATATAAATTTTTGGAATATGTGTTCTAAATCTTTGAAGTAAGTCATCGGTATTTTAATCGGTATTGCATTGAATTTATAAATTGCTTTGAGTAATATAGACATTTTAATGATGTTTATTCTTCCTAACCATGAGCATGGTATATGCCTCCACTTATTCGTATCTTCCCTGATTTCTTTTATCAATGTTTTATAATTTTCCGAGTCCAAGTCTTTAATCTCCTTGGTTAGATTTATTCCTAGGTACTTTATTTTTTTAGTTGCAATGGTAAAGGGGATTGAGTCCTTGATTTCTCTTTCTGACAGTTCATTATTAGTGTATAAAAATGCCTCTGATTTCTGAGTATTGATTTTATATCCTGCCACCTTGCCGAATTCATTTATCAGGTCTAGTAGTTTTTTGACTGAGACTTTAGGGTTTTCTATATACAATATCATATCATCTGCAAATAATGATAGTTTTACTTCTTCTTTTCCAATTTGGATACCTTTTATTTCTTTTTCTTGCCTGATTGCTGTGGCTAGGACTTCCAGAACTATGTTGTATAAGAGTGGTGAAAGGGGGCACCCCTGCCTTGTTCCTGATCTTAAGGGGATTGCTTTTAATTTTTGCCCATTGAGTATGATGTTGGCTGTGGGTTTGTCATAGATGGCCTTTATCATGTTGAGGTATGTTCCCCGTATTCCCACTTTGCTGAGAGTTTTGATCATGAATGGGTGCTGGACTTTATCAAATGCTTTTTCTGCATCTATTGAAATTATGTGGTTTTTCTCCTTTCTTTTGTTTATGTGATGAATCACATTGATTGATTTGCGAATACTGTACCAGCCTTGCCTCCCCAGAATAAATCCCACTTGATCATGGTGTATGATTTTTTTCATATATTGCTGGATCTGGTTTGCTAATATTTTGTTGAGGATTTTTGCATCTAAGTTCATCAGGGATATTGGCCTATAATTTTCTTTTTTTGTGTTGTCTTTGCCTGGTTTTGGAATCAGAATTATGCTCGCCTCATAAAAGGAGTTTGGAAGTCTTCCTTCCTCTTGAATTTTTTGAAATAGCTTGAGAAGAATAGGAGTTACTTCTTTGAATATTTGGTAGAATTCAATTGTGAAGCCATCAGGCCCAGAACTTTTCTTTTTGGGGAGTTTTTTGATAGCTGTTTCAATCTCATTTGTTGTAATTGGTCTGTTTAGGTTTTCTGATTCTTCCAGATTGATTTTTGGAAGATTATATGATTCAAGGAATTTGTCCATTTCATCTAGGTTGTCTAGTTCTTTGGTGTACAGTTCTTCATAGTATTTTCTTACAATATTTTGTATTTCTGTTATGTCAGTTGTTATTTCTCCACTCTCATTTCCAATTTTATTTATTTGAGTCCTCTCTCTTTTTTTCTTGGTGAGTCTCATTAAAGGTTAATTGATCTTGTTTACCTTTTCAAAGAACCAGCTCCTGGTTTCATTGATCCTCTGTATTGTTTCTTTAGCCTCTGTGTCATTTATTTCTGCTCTGATCTTTATTATTTCCTTTCTTCTACTAGCTCTGGGCTTTACTTGCTATTCTTTTTTTAGTTCTTTTAGGTGCAGGGTTAAGTTGTTTATTTGAGCTTTTTCTAGCTTATTGAGGTATGCCTGTAATGCTATAAACTTCCCTCTCAGGACTGCTTTTGCGTGTCCCATACATTTTGAGTTGATGTATGCTCATTATTGTTTGTTTCTAGGAATTTTTTTAATTGTTCTTTGATCTCAATGTTAACCCATTTGTTATTTAATAATGTGCTATTTAGTTTCTAAGTGTTTGAATGTTTTTCAATTTTTCTATTGTGGTTGATTTCTAGTTTATTGCCATTGTGATCAGAGAAAGTGCTCGATATGATTTCAATCTTCTTAAATTTGTTGAGACCGCTTTTGTGCCCTAACATGTGGTCTATTCTAGAGAATGTACCATAAGCGCTTGAAAAGAATGTATATTCTGCTGTATTAGGATGAAAGGTTCTGAAGATATCTATTAAATCGAGTTGATTTAATATGTCCTTTAAGTCTGTTGTTTCTTTGTTGATTTTCTTTCTTGAGGATCTATCTAATGATGTTAATGGGGTATTGAAATCCCCTACTATTATAGTATTGCTGTTGATCTCGCCCTTTAAGTCCATCAAAGTCTGCTTTATATATTTAGGTGCTCCTATATTAGGTGCATAGATATTTATAATGGTATATCTTCCTTTTGGATTGCTCCCTTTATCATTATGTAGTGACCTTCTTTATCTCTAACTATGGTCTTTGTTTTAAAGTCCATTTTGTCTGATATAAGTACTGCTACCCCAGCTTTTTTTTCACTTCCATTTACGTGAAATATTTTTTTCCATCCTTTTATCTTCAGTCTGTGTGCATCTTTTGATTTAAGGTGTGTCTCTTGTAGACAGCATATGTATGGGCCCTGTTTTCTTATCCACGCAGCTACCCTATGTCTCTTGATCAGATCATTTAATCCATTAACATTTAAGGTTATTACTGATATGTAATTGTTTATTGCCATTTTTTTTTCTTTGAAACTGTATTCCTCTTTTGCTATATTCTTTTTTTCCTTTGATCTGTTTACAACAGGTCCCTTAGCATTTCTTGCAGCCTTGCTTTGGTTGCAGTGAATTCCTTGAGTTTTTTTTTTTTTTGTCTGTAGAGCTTTTTATTTCTCCTTCAATTTTAAATGATAGCCTTCCTGGATAAAGTAGTCTTGGTTGTAGGTTCTTGTTCTGCATTACTTTGAATATTTCTTGCCATTCCCTCTGGCCTCAAGTGTTTCTGTTGAGAAGTCAGAAGTCATCCTTATGGGGGCTCCTTTGTAGGTGATAGTCTTTTTTTCTCTAGTAGCTTTTAACATTTTCTCTTTATCATTTAGCTTTGGTATTTTAATTATGATGTGTCTTGTTGTTGGTTTCTTTGGGTTTCTCTTTAATGAAGTTCTCTGTGCTTCCTGAACATGTTTAATGTTTTCCTGCCTTAATTGGGGGAAGTTTTCTGCTATAATATGTTTGAACAAAGTCTCTATCCCTTGTTCTTTCTCTTCCTCTTCAGGAACCCCTATGATGCAGATGTTATTTCTCTTCATGTTGTCACAGAGCTCTCTTAGAGTTTCCTCAGACTTTTTGAGTCTCTTTTCTTTTTTCTGCTCTGCTTCCTTGCCTTTATTTATTGTGTCCTCTAACTCACTGATTCTTTTCTCTGCTTCATCCATCCTGCTTTTAATTCCTTCCATTGTAATTTTTATTTCAGATACTGTATTTGTCATTTCTGACTGATTCTTTTTTATTATTTCAATGTCCTTTTTTATATTTGTTATCTCTTTATTTAGGTTTCGTAATGGCCATCTATGGTTGTTCTGATATCTTTGAGCATCCTAACTATCGTTATTTTCAACTCTGCATCTGGTAATTTGGTTATATCTGATTCACTTAGGTCCTTTTCTGGGGATTTCTCTTGGTTTATTTGTGTTGTATTTCTCTGCCTCCGCATTTTCTCTTCACGGGAGTGGCTGTGCTCGGGTGCACAAGTGTTGGTGGCCTTGGCCTTTGTCCCGCCCCCGTGTGTGACGTTATGCTCAGTCCTGAGGGCACTGGCGAGCACCTTTGCTCAGCTGCGGTTCTCCGCCTGTTTTCGGGCTTTCGCCCTGCTCTTGCAGGAGGAGCCCACTCGAGGAACGGCTGCTAGCCTTGGCTCTACTGCTGGGCAGGACTGCGTTCCCAAGCTCTACTCAGTAGTGGAACTCCGCCTCTACTGGGCTTTTGGCTCCACCCCCATGGGAGGAGCCAGCTACCACTTCAGACCACAAGCCTGGATTGCATGGGCGGGGAAAAGCTGTGCTCCTCTGCCCTTGCTCAGGGGCTGGTCTCCACCCTTTCTGAGGTTCCCGCCCTTTTCCCCACAGGCTGGATTACAGGCTGCCGGCAGCTGAGCTTGACCACTTTTGCACACCCCCTTCTCCCCAGCCAGGCAAGATTGAGCTCACACCTGAGCCCAGTGGTGGCCAGCTGGCTTCTGCCCCGCCAGCAGAACCGCGCTTTTTTCTCCGGCTGCTGCCCACCCTCTGGCGTGCCCTCAGCTGCGTGGGTGGGGGCGTTGTAGCTCGGACCCTAAGACTCACTACTGTAGACCCAAAAGCTCCCTCCTTCTATGTGACTCTGCTCTGAATGCTGCGGGGAGCTTGTTTGGCTGCTCTCCTGCTTCCCTTTGCTGGTATTGCTGTTTCTGGGGGAAATATTCACTTCAGCTTTGGGGGGTGACTCATCCCAGGGGTTAGGGTGGCTATCTCCCAAAATGCTTCTTTCTGTGCCTCCTAGATTACACATTCTTCCTGTTACTCTGGTCCTCTCCTCTTTCCCCCCATCCCCAGGAGCCCCGGGTGGGTGGTTATGAGAGAGATGTTCTGCGCGGTCCCTTTAAGAAGGATCCTGGGTCTGAGAAATCAGACTCTTTCTCAAAAACAGTATCCTGACTTGTTTCCAGCTAAATACTGTCCTTAAGCCTCTTTTGGGCTCTGGGGCTACAGGCTGGGGCTTTGTTCCTGGGGCTCAGGACCCTTCCCCCTCTGCTAAACTTACTTCCCGCCACGCGAGTCTCTCCCTGCTGCCGTTCGCTCCGGAGAGCTGGGCAGCCCTCTCCATGTTTCCCTGTTTCCGCTTTTCCTATCAGTCTCTGTGTGGCTTCTTCAGTGATACTTGGTTGAAGAGTCTAGATGGCTTCATTTTATATCACTTATTATAAACTGGAGAAATTATTTTCCCATTCTTCCATGAAACAGTTTTTGTAATATTGATAAGTATTTTAATGCGCAAATACATTATGCAAACAGTCTCTGAGTTTTTCTATATTTCAGTGTTGATGGAATAATTCTCATAAACCAGCTTTATGCAAATGTTCTATATTTAAAAAATTGTTTCAGCAGATTGGAATTAGACATATATAATTCAAAGTTTGTTTGCTAAGATCTGCAAATAAATATTTAAATGTTTTTCTACTCTCCAGATTCTGGGAGTACACTTGAAACCTATATGGTGTGGTAGACCATATAGGCTCTCTGGTAAATGAACTTTAATGATGGCTTTTTAATGTCTAAATATCTGTGCTCCTTTTCTAATACTAATCTTGTTTACCAGAAAAGATGCTTGCCTTTTCATTATTAGGAAAGCAAAAATCAGAATAGTTTAAAAAACAATCTTCGCCTGACCAGGTGTGGCACAGTGGATAGAGCATCAGACTAGGATGTGGAAGACCCAGGTTCGAGACCCTGAGGTTGCCAGCTTGAGCATAGGCTCATCTGGTTTGAGCAAGGCTCACCAGCTTGAACCCAAAGTCGCTAGCTTTAGCAAAGGGTTACGTGGTCTTCTGAAGGCCCGTGGTCAAGGCACATATGAGAAAGCAATCAAAGAACAACTAAGGTGTTGCAACGCGCAAAGAAAAACTAATGATTGATGCTTCTCATCTCTCTGTCCCTGTCTATCCCTCTCTCTGACTCTCTCTCTCTCTCTAAAAAAACCCCCCAATCTCCATATAATCTAACTTTTCTCAGTCAAATATATTAATCCTCTGATACTTCTAAACTTCAAGCTTTCTTCTATTTTTTTTTTTTTATGTCTGTGAAATATCTTCTAATTTTTAAAGATTTCTGGAGCATCATCCTCTTTCTAATGTTTGTTTGCATTACTCTATATGGACAAAATTTACCAATATTTTCCTTATGCCTTCAGTGCCTATCTTACATACTTCTATTCTAGCAAACCTCAATTTTGTGTTTTACCCAACTTACTCCTTGAATCTTTTTTACCTTCAATTTATTTATTTAGAAATTTATTGGATTCACATGGTCCACCACACCATATAGATTTCAAGTGTACTCCCAGAATCTTGAGAGTAGAAAAACATGTAAATATTTCTTTGAAGATCTTAGCAAACAAAACAGCAAGTATATAAGTGTTTGTAAAAATAATAAATAACTGAAAGAAAAGATAAATAAAAATTAGAGTAGCTTCTTCAGAAAACAGGGACATTGTTGAAATTCTTTGAGTTTACTCCTGCAGAGCCTGAAAATTGACTTAATACATCTCCTTAAGTGAATGTAAAGGGTAATGCATGTTTGATAGTAACAGTAAAGAGAATAGTTCATGTTAAAATTTAAGATATATGTTTTAACCACTTAGGTAGTTGTTCTGTGTGAGTGAACCTACGAAAAGCATGAGCTGACAGACCTTGTACAGCAGGAGTTAGGGATAGATATTTAGCGCTCAAATGCCAAATGCATCTTTTCTCTTCTTTACCAACATTGCTCTGGTGCCTCCACACTGTTCTTGTCAATCCTTTTGTGAAAAACGGCTGCTGACTGCTGACTATTTTGTGGGCACAGAAATATTTTACTCAGACTATTTCTTCCCATTTTCAGTAACTGAAATGAAATGGTTACCCCATGGAGTTCTGGTAAAACACTAATTCAGTGAATTTCAAACACAAAACTGTAGTTACTGGTCATGTTTTAACTCACAATAAGATGAATTTTTCAAACTAAACAACTTAAAAAACAGAGTTTTTGTTATTAAAAAAAGTTTAAAAGGCAAAAAATAGCAAGCTTCGTAGATTTAACTATTTTAATATACATTTTACATTTATATAAATGTACATATCAAAAAATACTTCATAATACTAGGTTTTACTGTAATAAATATAACGTTACCTACTATATCATTTATTTGTGTACAATATAAATTATCTCTCATACACTGCAGATGTGTACTTCTGTACTTCCTTTATAATATTCTGTAGTACCAGCATGATGGGATTTGGTTAATATTAATTTTTTCTAGATGGATTCCTACTGTGCTTGCTCAGCGTTTCTCTTCTGCTTCATTTCCCCATCACTTCTGCAGAATCAGTATGTAAGCAATAAAGTCAATTGGTCTTGAAATGGGTCTTCTACCACAGGGTTTTTTTTCCCCTTCCTGGGATTTGACTGATAATGACTGCTGAATTGTCCAGGAAAAAATAAAAACAGTCTTATAGGAAAAAGTATCCTATTTCAAGCCCATTGATTCTTAAAATATATGAATGGATGCAATATATTTATGTATATAAGTCATATGCTTGCTTTCTCAAAAGTTTTCCAAAAAATAACAATAACAAAATAATTAAAAAAAAGATAGCTAAGAAATTTTTAACTGGCTTTGCCAGGTCATTATTAACTACATAAACTATGTTTATATTATTTCAATATAGTGTAATTTAATCTGTCTCAAATAATGAAAACTTATATTTTAAATGTTATACTTTGTGGTACAAGGAATGTTTTCAACATAAAAACAGGAGTCATTACACAGGCTTTAAAAAATAAAGATATGCATATGTTTTTGGATCTGGAGTCAGGAACAAATAATTGCATTCTATGTTACTGAATATTGTCCTTATTTAAGTATATGTAGTATTTGCATTTTTTTTCCTCTTGGGTGGGTGATACTTCATTATAAAAGTCTGTGCCCTTTTTTTCCTTGCCTCATAATTGAGATTCTTGGCATCTGATATTAGATTTTATGGCTAAAACTAAAGTAAATAATGTACAGCTGTCTCTATTTTAGATGTTATTTATGCTTATTTTAGTGGTGTGACTATTGCATGACTCAGTGTTACTGAATTGTTGTGTTTCCACAATTCTGGACTAATTATGCAGATTTGTAACCAACTTCACTTCTTAGTTACTTTTATGAATGTTCTCTAACTATGGTTGAAAACTTGCAGATGATCTTACTCGAGCCTTGGTTCAAAAACCACAAAGGTATTAATGGTCATAAACTCTAAAAGCATTTTAGGTCAGAGGTCAACCAAATATAGGACATGAGCCAAATCCAGTTCATAGCCTGTTGGGGTATAGCTTTCAAGCCAAAGAAGGTTTATAAATGGTTATTGAAGAACAGTATAGAGAGTAAGTGGCCTACAAAGCCTAAAATATTTAGTAGCTTCCCTATCTTTATAGGTAACATTTGCCAACTCATTTTTAGGTTATCTCATCATATTTATTCACTTCTTTTCAGTTGTGTTCTGTTAATTTTTACTTTATTGTATAGATTATACCACAAAAATATAACATTACTATAAAAGAGATATAAATATTTTAGAGCAATGCCTTTAATATTTATATAAATTGCTTGAGTAATAAACATAACTAAAAAAATTACAGAATAAGGAATCTATCAAAAGCTGCATGCTTAAATATAGTGATTAGCAGCCTAAAGAATAGAAATATAAAACACAACTAATTAATATATTAAAAGATGTCTATTAATAAATTCAGGAGTAGATTGAGAGCTTAACATCATAGAATTTTGAATATACTCTTCAGGAAAACTTTCACTCTCTATGACTGAATTTCCTTTATAATCTGACTCAATCATCTCTTAATCAAAATCATCCTTGAAGATGGCGAGGGAGTGGGTGGACATACCACCTTCCACCTCCCAGAACCAAAGTGGATTACAACTTAATTTTAAGAACTATCATCTGAAAAAACCAACTTTGGACTAAACTAAGGAGACTCTTCAACCAAGAATACTGAAGAAACCACACTAAGACTGGTAGAAAAAGCGGAAAAGCGGAGAGGGCTGCCCAGCTCCCCAGAGCAAACAGCAGCCCAGAGAGACTTGTGTGGTGGGAAGTAAACTTAGAAGAGGAGGGAGGGTCCTGAGCCCCAGGAACAAAGCCTCAGCCTGCAGCCCCAGAGCCAAGAAGAGGCATATGGCCAGTACTTAGCTGGAAACAAGTCAGGATTCTGTTTGTGACAAAGAGACTGATTTCTCAGACCCAGGATTCTTCTTAAAGGAACTGCACAGAAAACCTCTCTCACAACCACACACCTGGGGCTCCGGAGGATGGGGGGAGAGGAGAGGACCAGATCAGTGAGAAGAGAGTATAATCTAGGAGGCACAGTGAGAAATACTTTGAAGGACAGCCACCCTAACCCCTGGGCTCAGTCACTCCCAAAATCTGAAGTGAATATTTCCCTGGAAACAGCAATACTAGCAAAGGGAAGTAGGACTCCAGCCAAACAAGCTCTCCCATGGTACTTAGAGCAGAGTCGCTTAGCAGGAGGGAGCTTTTGGGACTATAGTATTCAGTGTTAGGGTATGAACTGCAGCGCCCCCACCCACACAGCTGAGGGTTTGCCTGAAGGCGGGTAGTGACGGGACACAGAAGCACAGTTCTGTTGGCAAAGGCAGAAGCCAGCTGGCCACAACTGACGCCCAGGTATGAATCAGTCTTGCCCGGCTGGGGCAGAGGGGATGCGTAACAGTAGTCAAGCTGTAGGCCGCCTGCAATCCAGCCTGCAGGGGAAGGGCAGAAACCCCGGAAGGGGCAGAGACCCTCCCTTGAGCAAGGGCGCAGGAGTGCAGCCTCGCCCGACCCATGAGAACCAAGGCTTGTGGCCTGACGCAGGAGCTGGCTCCTCCTGTGGGGGTGGAACAAAAGCCCAAAACAGGCGGAGTCCCGCAAACTGAGCGAGGGCATGCAGCCCCACCCAGCCTGTAGAGCCAAGGCTTGCAGTTGTCCTGCGAGCGAGTTCCTCCTACAGGGGCAGTGTAAAAGCCTGGAATCTGGTGGAGACCTGCAGCTGAGCAAAGGTGCTTACCACTGCCCACAGGGCTGAGGCTTGCAGCTGGATGCAGGGCACATAACTCCACATGTGGGGGCGAGGCAAAGGCTGTGGACACAGAGGCTTGTACACCCGAGCACGTGATCACAGCCCCTCCTGTGAAAAAGAGGCAGAAGCCACAGCAACAGCCCCAGTGGGCTGGCACTGGCTACCCCCATACCGAAACACCCTCGGTAGCAGCAGCAGAGGGGGTAGCGAGCCTGCAGACAGACCACACCTAGGGAACAGAGAAGCCACACACAGTGGACTCCAGTGGCCAAAACCTTCTTTTAAACAGACAAAATGGGAAGGCAGAGAAATGCAACACAAATGAATCAAGAGAAATCTCCAGTAAAGAACATGAATGAGTCAGATATAACCAAATTACCAAATACAAAGATGAAAATAATGATTAATAGGATGCTCAAAAATCTTAGAACAATAGGTGATCATTACGAACACCTAAATAAAGAGATAGCAAATATAAAAAGGAACATTGAAATAATGAAAAAGAATCAGGCAGAAATGACAAATACAATATCAGAAATAAAGTTCACAATGAAAGGAATTAAAAGCAGGATGGATGAAACTGAAAATCGAATCAGCGAGTTAGAGGACAAGATAAATGAAGGCATGGAAGCAGAGCAGAAAAAAAGAAAAATGACTCAAAAAGTCTGAGGAAACTCTAAGAGAGCTCTGTGACAACATGAAGAGAAATAACATACACATCATAGGGGTTCCTGAAGAAGAAGAGAAAGAACAAAGGATAGAGACATTGTTCAATTATATCATAGCTGAAAACTTCCCAAAATTAACACAGGAGAAACTTTCCCAAGTTCAAGAAGCACAGAGAATTCCATTAAAGAGAAACCCAAAGAAATCTACATCAAGACACATCATAATTAAAATACCAAAGCTAAGTGATAAAGAGAAAATATTAAAAGCTGCTGGAGAAAAGGCTATTACCTACAAAGAAGCCCCCACAAGGATTACTTTCAACTTCTCAACAGAAACACTTGAGGCCAGAAGGGAATGGCAAGAAATATTCAAAGTAATGCAGAACGAGTCTACAACCAAGACTATGTATTCAGCAAGGCTATCATTTAAAATTGAAGGAGAAATAAAAGGCTATCCAAACAAACAAACAAAAAAAAAACTCAAGAAATTCACTACAACCAAACAAATGCTGCAAGAAATGCTAAGAGGCCTGTTGTAAACAGATCAAAGGGGAAAAAGACTATAGCAAAAGAGGAATACACTTTTAATGAATAAAATGGCAATAAACAACTACATATCAATAATAACCTTAAATGTAAATGGATTAATTGATCCAATCAAAAGACATAGGGTGGCTGCATTGATAAGAAAACAGGACCCATACATATGCTGTCTACAAGAGACACACCTTAAAACAAAAGATGCACATAGACTGAAGGTAAAAGGATGGAAAAAAAATTTCATGCAAATGGAAATGAAAGAAAAGCTGGAGTAGCAATACTTATATCAGACAAAATGGCCTTTAAAAAAAAGGCTATAGTTAGAGATAAAGAAGGTCGTTACATAATGATAAAGGGAGTAATCCAACAGGAAGATATAACTGTTATAAATATCTACGCACCTAATATAGGAGCACCTAAATATATAAAGCAGACTTTGATAAATTTAAAGGGTGAAATCAACAGCAATACTATAATAGTAGGGGATTTCAATACCCCACTAACATCACTAGATAAATCTCCAAGAAAGAAAATTAACAAGAAAACAGCAGATTTAAAGGACACACTAGATCAACTCAATTTAATAGATATCTTCAGAACCTTTCACCCTAAAGCAGCAGAATATACATTCTTTTCAAGTACTTATGATACATTCTCTAGGATAGACCAACGTTACGGCACAAAAGTGGTCTCAACAAATTTTAGAAGATTGAAATCATATCAAGCACTTTCTCTGATCACAATGGCATGACACTAGAAATCAATCACAATAGAAAAACTGAAAAATACTCAACCACTTGGAAACTAAATAGCATCTTATTAAATAATGACTGGGTTAACAATGAGATCAAAGAAGAAATTTAAAAATTCCAAGAAATGAATGATAATGAGCATACATCAACTCAAAATTGATGGGACACAGCAAAAGTAGTTCTGAGAGGGAATTTTATACCATTACAGGCATACCTTAAGAAGCTAGAAAAAGCTCAAATAAATAACATGACATAAGGCTAAAGAAACAATACAGAGGATCAATGAAACCAGGAGCTGGTTCTTTGAAAAGGTAAACAAGATTGATGAACCTTTAACCAGACTCACCAAGAAAAAAAGAGAAGGACACAAATAAATAAAATTAGGAATGAATGTGGAGAAATAACAACTGACACAACAGAAATACAAAATATTGTAAGAAAATACTATAAGGAAGTATATTCCAAAAACTAGACAACCTAGATGTAATGGAAAAATTCCTTAAAACATATAATCTTTCAAAAATTAATCTGGAAGAATCAGAAAACCTAAACAGACCAATTACAACAAATGAGATTTAAGTAGTTATCAAAAAACTCCCCAAAAAGAAAAGTTCTGGGCCTGATGGCTTCACAAGTGAATTCTACCAAATATTCAAAGAAGAACTAACTCCTATCCTTCTCAAGCAACTTCAAAAAATTCAAGAAGAAGGAAGACTTCCAAGCTCCTTTTATGAGGCAAGCATAATTCTGATTCCAAAACCAGACAAAGACAACACAAAGAAAGAAAATTATAGGCCAATATCCCTGATGAATTTAGATGCAAAAATCCTCAACAAAATATTAGCAAACCGGATCCAGCAATATATGAAAAAAATCATACACCATGATCAAGTGGGATTTATTCTGGGGAGTCAAGACTGGTACAATATTCGCAAATCAATCAATGTGATTCATCACATAAACAAAAGAAAGGAAAAAACTACATGATAATTTCAATAGATGCAGAAAAAGCATTTGATAAAGTCCAGCACCCATTCATGATCAAAACTCTCAGCAAAGTGGGAATACGGGGAACATACCTCAACATGATAAAGGCCATCTATGAAAAACCCACAGCCAACATCATACTCAATGGGCAAAAATTAAAAGCAATCCCCTTAAGATCAGGAACAAGGCAGGGGTGCCCCCTTTCACCACTCTTTTCAACATAGTTCTGGAAGTCCTAGCCACAGCAATTAGACAAGAAAAAGAAATAAAAGGTATCCAAATTGGAAAAGAAGAAGTAAAACTATCATTATTTACAGATGATATGATATTGTATATAGAAAACCCTAAAGTCTCAGTCAAAAAATTACTGGTACTGATAAATAAAATTCAGCTAGGTGGCAGAATATAAAATTAATCCTCAGAAATCAGAGGCATTTCTATACACTAACAATGAACTGTCAGAAAGAGAAATTAAGGAAGCAATCCCCGTCATTATTACAACCAAAAAAAAAAAGTAGCTAGGAATAAATTTAACAAGAGAGATTAAAGACTTATACTTAGAAAATTACAAAACATTGATAAAAGAAATGTTTATCAAATGAAGATACAAACAAGTGGAAGCATATACCATGCTCATGGTTAGGAAGAATAAACATCATTAAAATGTTTACATTACCCAAAGCAATTTATAAATTCAATGCAATTCCTGTTAAAATACCAATGACATACTTCAAAGATATAGAATACATATTCCAAAAATTTATATGGAACTAAAAGAGAACACAAATAGCCTCAGCAATCTTGAAAAGGAAGAATAAATTGGGAGGTTTTACACTTTCTGATATCAATTTATTACTACAAGGCCATTGTACTCAAAGCAGCCTGGTACTGGCATAAGAACAGGCATAGAGATCAATGAAACAGAACAGAGAACCCAGAAATAAACCCACACCTTTATCGACAACTGATATTTGACAAAGGATGTAAGAGCATACAATGGGGTAAAGACAGCCTCTTCAACAAATATGTTGGCAAAATTGGACAGCTACCTGCAAAAAAGTAAAACTAGACCACCAACTTATACCATTCCCCAAAATAAACTCAAAATAGATAAAAGACTTAAATATAAGCTGTAAAACCATATGCATCTTAGAAGAAAACATAGGCAGTAAACTCTCTGACATCTCTCACAATATATTTGCCGATTTATCTCCATGGGCAAGTGAAATAAAAGACAGGATAAACAAGTGGGACTATATCAAACTAAAAAGCTTTTGTGCAGCTAAAGACAATAAAAACATAATAAAAAGACAAACTACACAATGGGAGAATATATTTTACAATACATCTGATAAGTGGTTAATTACCAAAATTATAAAGCTTGTAAAACTCAACACCAGGATGACAAACAATCCAATCAAAAAACGGGCGAAATAAATTAATAGACACTTCTCCAAAGAGGATATACAGATGGCCAATAGGCATATAAAAACATGCTCAACATCACTAATCATTAGAGAAATGCAAATTAAAACCAGAATGAGATATCTCACACCAGTCAGAATGGCGCTCATCAACAAAACAACACAGAATAAGTGCTTGCAAGAATGTGAAGAAAAGGGAACCCTCCTACACTGCTGGTGGGAATGCAGACTGGTGCAGCCACTGTGGAAAACAGTATGGAGATTCCTCAAAAAATTGAAAATCAAACTGCCTTTTGACCCAGCTATCCTACTTTTAGGAATATACTCCAAGAACACAATAGCACTGTTTCAAAAGGAGAAATGCACTCCCATGTTTATGGCAGCATTGTTTACAATAGCAAAGATCTGGAAACAGCCCAATTGTCCGTCATTTGATGAGTGGATTAAAAAGCTTTGGTACATATATACTATGGAATACTGCTCAGCTGTAAGAAATGATGACATCGGATCATTTATAACATGGATGGACCTTGATTTCATTATATGGAGCAAAATAAGTAAATCAGATAAAACTAAGAACTATATGATTCCATACATAGATGGGACATAAAAATGAGACTAAGAGACATGGAGAAGAGTGTGGTGGTTATGGGAGGGGGTCAGGGAGGAGAGGGAGGGGGTTGGGGGATGGGAGTGGTATAAAGAAAACCAGATAGAAGGTGACAGAGGACAATTTGACTTTGGGTGATGGGAATGCAGCATAATCAAAAGTCAAAATAACTTGTAGATGTTTTCTCTGAACATATGTACCCTGATTCATCAATGTCACCCCATTAATATTAATAATAATAATAAAAAATCATCCTTACTTTCACTGCCATATTAATTTAATTTTTATTAAAGAGGGCAATGTGAGTTTTTATAATTGTTAAATAAATTCAGCATAAATTATTAAATAAATGCAACAATCAGAAATATTTTAGTCATAGATTTCAGATAAAACTGTCAAAAAGTTTTTTCTTAAGCTAAATGAACATTTATTTGTAAAAAGGAAATAAAACTACCTATATTTAAGTCCTTCCTATATATTAATTACTTTCTCTTATTATTTTACTCATTTACACAATCATAGGAAGCAAGTACTATCATTAGGCTCTATTTACAGATTAAAATCAGAGGACCTTACTCAAGGTCATACAGGTACCAACTATGAATCCAAAGTTTGAACCCTCATGCCAGACACTAGATTCTGTATGTTTAACAATTATCCCCTGCTTTCCAAGTTACCCATTGTATTATTCTGGCATATGGAACACAGTCTGTCACTCTGGGCTATGTTTGAAGAGCTAAAAAACATGTAAAAGTTAAGAGACAGAAAGATTAAGAGGAAAACCATAATTATATTATAGTTTTTTTGTATTTATAAAAGTTCAAATAGTTCAGTATAGATTATATAATTATAACTATAAAATTTTATACATTTGATAGAAGAACAAAATATAGTGACTGACCTAAGATGGACAATCTTCATATCTTTGAGATCTGTCATATGCAGGCTGCTGCTTGCTACCATTGGGCATGGGCTACACACAGGAATCACCTGGGATGCTGTCGAGTTACTAGTGGTCCACACCCAGAGATTCCAAATTTGTTAGTGTTAGATGGGGACTGAGCAGTGGGAGGTTTTTGAAGCTCTTTGGGTGATTCTAATGTATTGAGATTTTTGAGAACAACTTTGCTAACTACTTCTATATTCCTCACCCTTGATGTCCTCCCCACAGCTGATAGCCAGAGATTTGACGTGCACAATGATAGTAAGCAGAGAGGCCAAAGTCTCATCAACCTTTGACGTTCTAAGGAGTATTTCTCAAATTGTGGACCCTGAACCAGTGTCATTGACATAGTCTGTGAACCTGCCTGTCATACAAATTTTAAGACCCAATCCAGACCTATTGAATCAGTAAGACAAGAGGTGAGGTCTTTGGTTGATGCTGATGCATGCTAAAGTTTCAGAGGTATTTAAACCCAAAGAACCCAAGTAGGGATTTTGCCTTTTTTTCAGTTTGGAATTAAAAAAAACCCCCACTATATTGTATAATTCATATTTTAAAGGAATACATAGTTTATATATTGACAGTATATTACAGTTTCTATAGACTCAATATCATGGTAGGATTTGATCTATTTATTTCATCATAATATAAAATATATATAAATATATGTATTATGATATAATTGTTTCAAGTGTGTTTTGGGTTTGTGGATGTTAATATTTAAAGATTAGTTTGTTTTTTTAGCTGTGGGGTTGCTTGGATTTATGTGGAATTAGTAGGACTCTGGTATAATCTGTATGTCTTAACATATAGAGAGAGATAAATTGTTTCAAGTCCATCTATAAGCACATTTATAAGTAAGGTAAGAGTGTTTATAATTTATATATGCCTATTTTTATATGTGGATAGATAATATAATGTATATATATACTATGTTATTATATATTGTATTTATTTTTATTGGCATTTAACAACATGTAAGAAGCTTTATATAAATATAAACTCTCATTTGGTGGAACTATTGAAGGCAAGATATTTAAGAGTATGAAGCTGGAGTCTTACAGACCCCTGTTTAACCCCAGGATTGCTTATATTTATTAACTGTGATTTTAAGCAATTATCTAAGCACTCTCTTTTGGCTAACATTTGTTTCCTTTATACTCCAGTTTCTTTATGTATGCAACAGATTTTATGAAATAGTATCTATTTCATACTATCATGAAGTTGATATATGACATAATATGGGTAATATCCTAAACTCAGTGGCCATTACACAGCGATGAATAAATATTAGCTATTTTTATTTCTATTATCATACAAAAATATTTATTTATATACAACAGTAAACTTTTTCTTTTTAAGAGTATATGCATTTAACATATTTTTAAGTTAAATATGTTATAAAAATCATCTTATTTTGATTTTCTTGTATTTTTATATTTTTATCATTTACATTAAAAGTTTTATAGTGGAAAATTTTCAAACCTAAAGGATTACTAAGAAGTTTAATAAAGGGATTGACATAGTGGGCTATTGTTCATTGTAAATGGAGTGGAATTTTGATAAAATATGACCTGCAATAGCATGAAATTTAGCATAATCTTATTGATTGGAGCTTGTTACTGAAGAACCAGAAGGTTCTTGTTATACCACTTATCTATATCTCAGTTGCTTGGCAAAGACCCAGTGAATTTTGTTTTAGTGAAGTCCATCTTTGAGAAAATAATGGAGCAAAATATGATTCTTCTTCACTTTTACAGAACTCACAAAGTATTTGTTAAATAAATGAAGTATAAGCATTGATAGGGAGGCATCACATGTCTGGTAGTCAAAAATTCATATTGTATAGAAACAAAGATTTGAAAGTTTGGGTCTTTAAGGAATTGAGAATGTAAAACATCTGATAAGAATTGAATTATTGCAGTTTATTGAATTTAAGGTAGCTTATTGTTTTTCCAGACTATATTTTGTCTATAAAGTGATGTAGATGATATCTCAAATATATCATAATTTAAATGAATCAAAGATTCTAACATTCTAATGTAGAGTTCTAATTTGTGTTGAATACTTAACATTATTTTAAAATTATCATTTGAATGTATTATATAGTTATAGAATATAAACTATTTAAGATTAGATGTCAAGTTTTATATGTTTTGTATTTCAGATGCTAGCATAGTGCTTGTCATGAAGCAGAGATTCAGTAGATGTTTTCTGAATAAATGGAAAGGAAAGGTTAGCATTTTTCATGCATTGGTGATCCACTCCTATGTCCAAAATGGACTATTACATTGTTTTTGTTTAAAGAGATAGTAACTCCTAGTCCTCACGTTTTATTCCATGTGGAGTAATGGCCAGTAGGTTAACCTTTTTGACCTTTTTCTACTCCCACTTGTTTCTTTCTAGGAGCCAAAGAGTGACTTCCCTGACAAGTGGTTTGGAAGGAGAAACTGGGCTTGCTCTGCCAGCCCCTTTCTGATATCATTTTAGGATCCACCACTCATTGTAAAGCAGGTGTTCAAGTCTTCCCCTGGCCAGGTATGAGGTTGGACGTAAAAACCTGCAGCACAAAACCTATGATTATGCAGCTCTGCCTTTTCCTGTGTGGATAAGTCATTAAATTCTCAGAAACAGATGAGAAGTTCTTAAGGATTGGGATGCTGCATACATAAGCCATGATCTCTATCTGCTCCATCAATAACGAAGCTGGCATTTTTACTTTCCTTCTTTCTATTTTTCTTACCCTACTTGTGTCAGAATTCAGACTAGGAGAAGTGGTGTCATAAATTGAGTCTTTTGAACCATAACAGCCTTATACAAATATAACTTGTATGTTGGAAATGTCACTGACACAAAGGGCTGGCATCTGGATGGAAGGCATGCAAGTAATTACCTTTCTCTTGGCTGGAGCTCATATCAACTTTCTGGGGAAACACGCTGCTAAAAAGACAAATTTTTAACATTTGAGAACTCTTAAAACAAAGAAGGTAGAAATAGTACAGTGCCATAAAATATTAACGATGTGGTATTCATATGATTGTGCATTCCAGAGCACTACTAATTTTCTATGAAGACAGTAGTCCCCTTTGAGAGAAATTTATTCTAAGTTTCCCAGTGGATATCTGAAATACTAGATAGTACCAAACCCTTCATATACATTTTTTCTATACATATATACCTATGATAAAGTTTAACTTATATAGCAAAGTAGAAATGAATAATAACTAATAATAAAGTAGAACAATTATACCACTATATTATAATAAAAGTTTTGTGAATGTGGTCTCTTTCTCAAATTATCTTCTTTTTTATTAAGTGAGAAGAGGGGAGGCAGAGTGACAGACTCCTATATGTACCCCAATCGGGATCCAGCTGGCAAGCTCTCTACAAGGCGATGCTCTGCCCATCTGGGGCCGTCGCTCCATTGCTTGGTAACTGAGCTATTTTTAGCACCCAAGGCAGAGGTCACTGAGCCATCCTCAGTTTCCAGGGCCAACTTGCTTGAAACAATTAAGCCATGGATGCAAGAGGGGAAGAGACTAAGAAAAAGAGAGAGAAAAAGAGGGAGAGAGAGAAGAGGGAAGAGAAAGGATGGGCAAGCAGTTGGTCACTTCTCTTGTGTGTCCTGACTGGGAATCAAACTTGGGACATCCACACAGCAGGCCGATGCTCTATCACTGAGCCAACCAGCCAGGGCCTCAAAATATCTTATTGTACTATACTCATCTTTTCACTTACAGGAAGCACTTTACAGATTTTCTTGATATATCTGAATTTCTAGCATCACTCCTTTGTGTTTTGGCACCATTATTAAGTAAAATAAGGGTTACTTGAACACAGTTTAATAACCAGGATGGCAACTAAGTGACTAATTGGTATAGTCACACTGGACAAGGAATAATTTATGTCTCTGATTGGATGGAGCAGGGTGGTGATAGATTTCATTACACTTCTCAGAACATTATGCCATTTAAAACTTGTGAGTTGCTTATGTTTGCAATTTTATTGTTTAATATTTTCAGATCATGGTCAACTACAGGTAACTGAAACCACAGAAAATGAAACTGTGAATAGGGGGACTACTATATTCATAATATTTTTCTAAATAACTGACAAGTGGATAGAAAATATTTCTATCCTTAGTTCCATAGCTGCTATTATTTTTTTTTTCTTTAGTACCTTCATACCATGCCATAGTAATCTATTTTTCTGTCTTCTCCAAAGCTTGCATATTTCCCAGCCACATGTCTTCCAGACTTTCTCATTTATTAGCAGGAATAATTTTCTTCTTCATGTACCTGTCATGTGTATACCACCATCACATTAAAATCCAAACAAACAAAAAAAAAACTAAGTAGAAAATTTTTCTTTATATCTCAGTTTTAGTCAGAAGTTCAACTTTTTATCTCACATAATTTTTTTTTCTTTTTTGTATTTTTCTGAAGCTGGAAAAGGGGAGGCAGTCAGATAGATTCCCTCATGCGCCCAACTGGGATCCACCCGGCATGCCCACCAGGGGGCAATGCTCTGCCCATCCGGGGCGTCGCTTTGTTGCGACCAGAGCCATTCTCATGCCTGAGGCAGAGGCCATGGAGCCATCCCCAGGACCTGGGCCATCTTTGCTCCAATGGCGCCTTGGCTGTGGGAGGGGAAGAGAGACAGAGAGGAAGGAGAGGGGGAGGGGTGGAGAAGCAGATGGGCGCCTCTCCTGTGTGCCCTGGCTGGGAATCGAACCCGGACTTCCACACACCAGGCCGACGCTCTACCACTGAGCCAACCGACCCGGGCTTATCTCACATAAATTTATTATTTTTATAGCCTCTATATATGACTAGCTACCTAAAGTAAACACAAACAATACCATTATTTTCTGGCTAATTTTCTGTACAAGAAATCAGTTTATCATTTAAAGCAAGTGGAACTCAATTGTAAAAATCTATAATATCTAATATGGGATTTATCATCAGAATATGAAAGCAACTCTGTATATGTATATATATGTATATATAAAATATTATATATAATATAAAAACTTAAAATTGGTCCTGGATGGTTGGCTCAGTGGTGGATCCCGGTTGGGCGCATGCGGGAGTCTGTCTGACTGCCTCCCCGTTTCCAACTTCAGGAAAAGAAAAAAAAACCAAAACTTAAAATTGTCTCTTCTGTTTGATTCTTCTAAATGAAAATTCAAAATTATTAGCCTCAGTTCTATCATTCTTCTTCCTCTATTCTACATGCCTTCATTTATTTCTGCTGCTGTCTCTCTCCTTAATCGCTCCCCTCTATTTCTGGCTAGATTAGATCACTGAAAGCATCTTTACCTCTTAAAGTTAGACCTCTCTCAGAATGCAAATGCCATGTAATAGGCATTCAACAAACAATTGTTGTATTAATTTATTTATTGGTTAATTAATTACAGTTTAGTGATTAAGGGCAGAGCAGTTAAATAGAAATTTTAGCTCCACCAGTTTAGAGCTGAATGACAAAAATTATAGTTTTAATCTATCTGAACATCAGTTTCTTCCTCTATACTTTGAAGCTAATAAATTCTCCTCTTCAAAGTTCTTAGAAGGATAAGTATTAAAGTAAGTTAAATATTTGGTACCTGTTGGGTAAACAAATGTTTTTAAGTTTGCTGCTTATATTGCGGCAAAGTCTTGTGTGTAAGTCTCAAGTGCTTGCCCTCAGGGCGGCAGATTGCAAATTGCTATTGCTTTCCTGCTTGGGAGGGGCAATTGTTTGCTATTGCCCTCACCCCCAAGCCTGTTTTGCTAGAGAATTCAGAGAAAGCAGAGAGAGAGAGGGAGAGAGAAAGAGAGAGAGAGAAAGAGAGCAAGCTGAGAGGTTTGGAAGCACTGCTGAGGCTGGTGGGGGGTCTGTGATTCAGGGACAATCCAGAGAATGAGTCAGGGCTTTGGGGAGTCCTGAATGAGAGGGAAGCAATCTTCCCTGCCTGTTTGCTTGTCCACTGTATGGCCAGTAGCCATGACCACCATTACAGCCGCCAGGCCTGTGCAGGTTCTCATTGGATTCGAACAGATGGTGAAGAAACAACGGAGCCAAGAACTGGTGGATCATCATCTTTAATCCTACCTTGCTCCCAGAAGGCAAGTAAAACACACACTGGGCTCCAAAATCCACTCATTCTGTGCTCACAAAGCTACTGACTTATTAGAGTTTCCTAAAATCAAAGGTTTCTAGCTCACCAGACTTATTCACCTCTGTTCCCCATCTCCTTTCTTCTCCCTGCACAAACTCTGCACAAACTGGCTTCTCACTCAGCACTCCACCATCTTCGCTGCTTCCCCTGGCCTCCTCCATGTGGCCTTTCTCTGTTCTAATGCTAATCTCAGGAACTGAGAGAGCAAGCTCCTGATCTGCCCCACTTTATAGTGCAGAAATCAAACCCTTTAATGATCCAATATACAAAATAGGAAAGCCTCTGATACAAAGTCCACCTCACATCAAAAAGGGTGGGAAAGGCGTAGTCCTAAAACCAAGCCCCAGGCTACAAAGATCCTGCCTGCCCACAGCCTGCCCCCAACACACATTAATATCACCTGGGCAACAGGCTTCCTGTGGGCCGCGCCATCTTTAACAAAGTGAGCATAATATATCTTATCTGCCTAACATCCTTGTTGGTCAAATAACTTGTAAATATGATATATATGTTTGCTCGCTTGTGATTTATATTGGGTGTGGGGGACAGGCTATAAGCAGGCCAGGTCCTTGTAGCCTAAGGTTTAGTTTTAAGACTAAGCTTTTCCCCACACCCTTGACTGATTGTATGATCTGGGTGGTGCACTCTCATGAGGAATCCCATTATGCCTCAGATAAGTGACTTTGTATCAGAGACTTCCTTATTTGTATATTGGATTAAGAGTTTTTGGTTTTCTACACTGTAAAGTGGGACAGACCAGGAACTTGCTCACACAGTTCCTGCTATAACGATTGCAGGGTCTTCCCTGATCCCTTGCCCTTCATGGGAAAAGCTGGTTTTCTGCTTTTCCCTTGTCTTCTTTTGTGGTTTGCCTGTCTTGGTGAGACACCAATAAATAGGATGGCCCACCATCCTCCGACTCCACCATTTCTTTACCATCTGCCCGAATCCAATGAGAACCTACATGTGAATGGCCACAATGGTGGCTCCTGGCCTTACAATTCACCATTACAAGACTTTAATAAACAGAATGGTCCACCATTTTCTGGCTCCACTGTTCCTTTATCATCTGCCTGAATCTAATGGAACTTGCATGGCAGTGGGTCAAATAAGTTTGCAAATATGATGCATATGTTTGCTTTCTTATAGTTTGCATTGTATGTGGGGGACAGCCTGTAAGCAGGCAGGTCCTTATAGCCTAAGGCTTAGTTTTAAGATTAAGCCTTTTTCACCCTTTTAATACTAAGATCTTCTCAGCACTAAGCTTTTCCCCACACCCTTGACTGTTGCATGATATGGGGTGGTACACTCTTATGAGGAATCCCATTTATGCCTCAGATATGTGACTTTGTATCAGAGACTTACTTATTTTTATACTGGCTTAAAGGCTTTAATTTCTACACTATAAAATAAGGGAGACCAGGGGCTCTCTCTCTTGGTTCCTGAAACTAGCATTGCAAAGGAGAAGCAGCCAAGATGGTGGAGTGCTAAAGGAGAAGCCAATTTGTACAGAGAGAAGGAGATGGGGAACAGAGGTGGATAAGGCTGGTGAGGTAGAAACCTTGGATTCTAAAAATAATCAGATTTTTATAAAGTACTGCACCCCAGATTCTGAAAGGCACTGTACCTCACTTCATTGAGTCCACATAGAGATACCCAGTCCAGATGAATTTTGAAGAATTTTATTGAAGGAGGAGATTTGTTAAATATGCCAGCTACATATGGCTAACACGGGGCAATTGCAGACCCAAATTGTGCACGCTGAGTATATTTCAAAGGCTGGTTTTATACCCTTTCACTACATACAGGTGGGGGGGGGGCATGAAAGCATGACATAACCATTAACAAGATTAGTATTTGTCTAGAGAATTTACAGAAAACATTAAAACTTTCAAAGCAATACAATCAAAGACATTCACAAATCCTTTTAGTATCTATCTCTCCTTCTATGCCTAGAGGTACACATTAATCTCAGGATTCCAGGAAGGGAGGGAGAGCTAAAATCAGTGTAGGGTGGGACGTTAATTCTGCCTCCTATTGAAAGGGAAGAAGTTTCTCAGTTAACCTTAATCCTTTCAGAGAACTTAAGATCAAATGACCCTAGTTGTTCTTGTAAATCAGGAGGCTTCTACATTCCTTTTCCTAAATTTTCCAAGGAAAGGACAGGAAAGCCTAACCTTTTCTTCCTAGAATATCAATATTAATTTTCAGCTTTTTGGTACCTTACAACAAGATGAGTCAGTGGCTTTGGGAGCCCTGAATGGAAAGGGAAGTGTTTTCCCATTGTGTGTATTTCTTGCCCCCTGGGTGTGAGCTAGGATTAAAGGTAATGGCCCACCAGTTCTTGGCTCTGTTGTTTCATTACCATCTGTCTTAATCTAATGTGAACCTGCATGGACCAGGCAGCTGTAATGGTGGCCATGGCTACTGGCTTTACTATGGCTATGGCAGCAATGGCCCCTGGTCTTCCAGTATGTGTAGGTATGCAGTAAAAGGTAGCTAGTATTGTTAAAAGTTTGTGCAATATTAATATTTAAACATAATTATTAATGATTAAGAATAGTAATCCTTAGTAGTTGATTACTGATATATTATTTGTAATTAATAAAACATCAAAGCTAAGTAAACTTAGGAAAATAAAAACCCAATGAGTCTTATAAAAGGGTTGAGAGGAGGAGAGCTGCAGACACCAATATCATGTGGATGGCTTTTTCCAAGGACATACCTGGATTTTCCCTATTGTTGAGCAGATAAAATATATTATGCTCACGTTGTTAAAGATGGTGCTGCCCATGAGGAGGCCATCACCCAGGTGATATTAATGTGTGTTGGGGAGCAGGCTGTGGGCAGGCAGGATCCTTGTAGCATGGGGCTTAGTTTTAGGACGAAGCCTTTCCCACCCTTTTTGATGTGGGGTGGTGCAATCCCATCATATCTCTAATAAGTGACTTTGTATTAGACACTTCCCTATGTTGTATATTGGATTTAAGGTTTTGATTTCTACACTATAAAGGGGCAGAAAGGGAGCTTGCTCTCTTGGTTCCTGAGATTAGCATTAGAGAGCAGAGCAGAGAGAGCAGAGCAGAGAAAGGCCATGTGGAGGAGGCTAAGAGAAGCAGCCAAGATGGTGGAGTATTGAGTGAGAAGCCAGTTTGTGCAGGGAGAAGGAAGGAGATGGGGAACAGAGGAGAATAAATCTGGTGAGCTAGAAACCTTTGATTCTAGGAATCTTGGATAAGTCAGTAGCTTTGTGAGCACTGAATGTGAATGGGTTTTGGAGCCCAGTGTGTGTTTTCACTTGCCCGCCGGGTGCAAGCTAGGATTAAAGATGATGGCCCACCAGTTTTTGGCTCCGTTGTTTCTTTACTGACTGTCTGAATCCAATGTGAACCTGCATGGGCCAGGCGGCTGTGATAGTGGCCATGGCTTTTGGCTTTACACCTATGTTGGTCAAATAAGTTTGTATATATAATATATATATTTACTCGCTTATAGTTTGCACTGGGTGTGGGGGACAGGCTGTAAGCAGGCCGGGTCGTTATAGCCTAAGGCTTAGTTTTAAGACTGGGCTTTTCCCCATGCCCTTGTCTAATTACATGATATGGATGGTGCACTCTCATGAGGAATTCCATTATGCCTCAGATAAGTGACTTTGTATCAGAGACTTCCTTGTTTGTATATTGGATTAAAGGTTTTGATTTCTACACTATAAAGTGGGGCAGACTGGGAGCTTGCTCTCTCCCGGTTCCTGCTATCACCATTGCAGGGGCCTCCCTAATCCCTTGCTCTCCATGGGAAAAGCAGAAAACCTGCTTTTTCCTTGTCTTTTCTTGTGGTTTGCCTGTCTTGGTGAGACACCAATAAACAGAATGGCTTACCATCCTGTGACTCTGCCATTTTTTTTACCGTCTGCCAGAATTCAATGGGAACCTGCATGTGAATGGCCATGATGGTGGCTCCTGGCCTTACAACTAGCGTAGTTAGTGGCAGGATTCGGAGATCCATATGGGGCCACCAACTTTGAGGGGTGGGGTAGAGGACTGGTTGCTGCTCTGGCTCCCCATGGTTGTCCTTTTAGGGGCCATGGGCTACGTGTTGTTTACTCAAGAGGAAACCAGGAATTCTGTGCAAGAAGCTGCCCGAGGTCAAAAGCTCCAGGATGAATTGCAAATGAAATGGCAGAAAAGGCTGAAATTGGAGTGAGCACTGGAGAAGGAATTACAGGTTCATGAGTTGCAGTCTTCCCTGAAAGCCTAACGTTTGCACCGGCAGTTGTTGGAGAAACAACTTCAGATTCAAGAGCTCAAGTCTCAGCTTCTGGCCAAAAGCCACAGCCACAGGAGCCTAAACAGTCACCAGAGGAGCAGCAGCATCCGTGCTGGTAGATCGGCTTTGAGTCAGCGGGAGCAGGCGCTTGCACCTCCTCTTCTGAGGATGAGAAAGCTCAGGCTGAAGCTGCCATATACACACTGAGAGCCCGACCAGTGGTCTCCAAGAAGGTAAAAACTCAGCAGCAAAAAGTCCCTCATGGGCAGCCACAACCTCCTGCCCAGGTAATGGAACACTCTGTGGTCCAGCCCTATACTCAGGTAGAGCTGATGGAGTTGGGGGCGCAATTTAGGCAGAAACCTACTGAATCCCTGGTAGCCTGGTAACCATGATTATGGGACATAGGTATAGATGGCATCATGCTCTGCAGAACAGAGATGTAGAAATTGGCCGCCATTACCACACACTCCTCCTTGAGCCAGCATCTTCAGAACTGCCATGGCAACCCAGGAGACCATACCCTATTAGAATGGTTGATGGCCGCCACTCGATGGTCTGGCAGAATGCTGGAGAATTACCGGGGGCAATGAGTCGATGGCAGTGCTACAGTGAGTTAGCAAAGGTCCTTCGGGAACTAGGTATGAAGAATGCTGTTTTCAACCCTGGGTCCCATGGGCCAGAAGAGGAGTGTTTATGGAAAAAATGAGGGAATTTATACTTGCTAGCACCCAGTCAGCCCTTTTTGGGTCATTTGTGGCTATCTTGGGCCCCTATGTGGGGCAGCCCATCAATGCATTTACACAGATGGTAGCAGATTTGGGAGACCTAGAGGCCACTCGGGATCATAAAGCAGTGAGGCCTGCTGCCTATGTTGCCCCCCCAACTAACAAGGGAAACGGGCCTATAAAGGTTACCCAAACACAGATGTGGGTAGATCTGATTGTGGCTGGAGCAGATAAGGGGAAATTGGATGGCCAGTCTAATAAAATTTGTTTGGAGCTTTGGCGGCAGCTTAAACCAGAACAGAAGTTCCAGCCACTGAGACGAAAGGCCCCAGCAGCTACCAATAAAACCTTTGGTGCGCGCACAGCTCGGTTACAAGATTATATGATAGAGACAGCCGAGGGAGAAGAGAACTCCCAAGACACACTGTACCAGTTTGAATAGGAAAAGGGCCAAGGGACCTGTCTAACAAGGATAGGCAGGGACTGGAGGCCACACATGAAACTGGCTATCCACTGGTCCCCTTCCAATGTACAACGGGTGTTGGCCTTATTGACATTTTGGGGAAAGGGGCTAGAGGTGGACCTCCAGTTAACTTTTTGGGCAACCAGCACCTGGCCACATAAGGTAGAAGTGTATTATCTCTTGAGTGCTCAGGGGGACAGCATTATGAAGGGCACCTTTGTAATTTCTTTATGGCCAATAATAAGTTCTCCTATTTTACTACACATAGAACCAGCAGATGCTGGTGTATTGGCCAATAAGGTTTGGTATGCCTGCTCAGGGCGGCCTCTGGTCCCAGCTATGGTGCTCTCTGCAGAGAAAACTCCAGTCTGTATTCTACCAGAGGGAAAAGATTTGCCTCTCTTGGTGTCACTGACAGCTCTCTCATTTCACCGATAGCTTTTGAATTGTCAATCCTGTTGCTGTAGTTGATACTGTTTCTGTTTATGCAATGTACCCCACACCTTGCACAGTGACCATCATGGAAGATACCTGTGGTTTAGATTGTGAAGCAAGCAAAAGGGGTGGAATGTTGGTCAAATAAGTTTGTCAATATAATATATGTATTTGCTCACTTATAGTTTGGGACAGGCTGTAAGCAGGCTGGGTCATTATAGCCTAAGGCTTAGTTTTAAGACTAAGCTTTTCCCCACACCCTTGAGTGATTGCATGATGTGGGGTGGTGCACTCTCATGAGGAATCCCATTATGCCTCAGATAAATGACTTTGTATCAGAGACTTCCTTGTTTGTATATTAGATTAAAAGTTTTGATTTATATAATATAAAGTGGGGCAGACCGGGAGCTAACTCTCTCTTGGTTCCTGCTATCACCATTACAGGGGCCTCCCTGATCTCTTGCCCTTCATGGGAAAAGCAGGTTTTCTGCTTTTTCCTTGTCTTTTCTTGTGGTTTGCCTGTCTTGGTGAGACACTAATAAACAGAATGGTCCACCATCCTCTGACTCTGCCATTTCTTTACCGTCTGCCCGAATCCAGTGGGAACCTGCATGTGAATGGCTACGATGGAAGCTCCTGGCCTTACACCCTAGTTTTACCTTTTTGCTTTTGGGATTAGCCATTACTAGTAAACAGGCTTCCATGAGAACTGGGTCTGACCTTCCCCATTCATGACAGATATTCATAACTTAAAGTCTCATTTTGACCCTGATGACCAGTATATAGGGCATGGTATTCTCCTTTCAGGCACTGCATTCATTTTTCCTGCAGTAACAGTGTAAGAAGCTGTGGAGGGACTGTGTGTTTGCTCTAGTGTAAAAGGAAAGGTAGTAGGTAGCACCACATTTGGGACACAGTAGGTTTTTGTGGTCTTGCTCTGAAACCTATGCTACAAGATATCATGAATAATATTGATTCTTTGGGGAAATTCCTTCTAAATTCTAATCAACTAATTTATAAAGAGATTTTAGGAATATACCCCTTTGTAATTGCAGATGACCTATATGTTGTCTTTAAATGGCTCAGCATACAATTACATCCACTGTGAACAGTGGTGGATTAAGGTAGGTTGAGGCCCTGGGTGCAGAAGAAAATATTGGGTCCCTTACATTAGAAAAAAGTGTAAAATTGGAGTTTTGTGGGGCCCTTCAGAAGTTGGGGCCCAGGGTGTGCGCCCCAAGCGCCCGCCATTAAATCCACTCTGACTGTGAAGTTTTCTGTTCATCTTCAGTTCATGGACCATAATGATCATTTCTAAGTGTATGACTTTGATTTGGAAATTTCTGGGCATGGGGTTATCTACTTTTTCACATGTGTTTTTCCCACACATTTTGTCCCTTAATGTGTATGTATCACGACATCATTACCACAGTTATGATATCAATGTTTAAAAGCCCACTTTTAAAAAGCATTACTACCGATGGGAGGGAAAGCAAGCCTGGCAGAGGCACCCATTCCAGTCCCCACTTGCTCTGTAGCTGCCGACTGGAAGACACTCTGCAACAACAACAACAACAAAAATAAAAAAATAAAAAGCATTACTACCTTTTTAAAAGAATGACCTGTACTTTGCTTTATAAAAAAAAGAATTTAAGAGAGCCTTTTCTGAACCCACAGCAAGCATTGTATTTGAGTGCATGTAACTTTGCACCACTTCTGTGAAGTTAAGATTGATAGTTCTTTATCCTCCAGGCAGGCCTTGTGGGAGACACTCTGAAACAGAGTAAGCCCATGCCACCTTCTTTATATTTTCTTTATAATGGATAATACTATTGTGTCTTTTGTAAAACATTTTGAGTGTCTCAGATGAAAGACAATAACAATAAAGGAGAAAAGTATTGCTTTGTGATTAAAATAAAAACAGATAAATTTTTACTGAGTAATAAATGGTTTTATCTCTGGCAAGACTGAAGTAGAATGTTTTTCTGCAATGTCCTGAGATTTAGTCTGATATAGGAATCTCAGAATCTGAATCGAGGATTGTCTTAAATTCAAATTGGAGTTTTCTTCTCAGCACATTTATGGTTATGATAAGATAAGTTACAGCCACTTAGGCTTGTTTGAAGTTTTTGGAGTATGACCTGTTTTTGAGGTGGTTTACAAAGAAGTTATATATCCTCATAGCAAAGCAAAAGAGTAATTAATTTAAACAACAATTTGAGTACTAAATACTTGTAAAATAATCATCTCTTTATGAAAGCAGCCTTTAATTATTAAACAAAGCTATTTAATAAATTAGATATAGTATAAATAACAAAATTATTTATAGCTGTTGGGTAAACAAGTGTTTTTTTAGGTTTGCTCGCTGGCATTGGGGCAGCACCAGTGTGCATGGTCTATGGAGGACTGTGGTGCTTGCCCTCAGGGGGGCAGATTGCACATTGCGGATTCCCTGCCTCCGTTGTTTGTTATTGTTTGCTGGAGAAGGGTGTATTCCCCAGCAGGTGTTACTGCAGAGTCCAGAGAGAGAGAGAGAGAGAGAGAGAGAGGGAGTGCTGAGGGGTTTGGGAGCCCTGAGAGAAAGGGAAGCAGTCTTTCCTGCCTGCTTGCTTGCTGTTAGGAGACTTTAATAAACGGAATGGCCCACCATCCTCTGGCTCCACAGTTCCTTTACTGTCTGTCTGCCCAAATCCAATGGGAACCTGCATGGTCATGGCATTGGCAATGATCACTGGCGCTACAATAGCGTAGATTGATAAAGCTATTATTATTAATAAAATTAACTATCATTAAAGTTAAACATTTCTATTAATCATTTAATTTTTATTGTTGAAGTCTTTTAGGTAAATACTAGGTAGAATAATTGATAGACCACCTAATAATGAACAACTAAATTGAACACAATGTAATCTTTTTCATATTTACCTCAGAAATTTTTTGAAGAATTTTTATTTTGAAAGTTTTAAAGCCAGAGAAGTTGAAAAAATATTCAATGACTATCCTTTATAACTTTACCTGTTTTCATTATTTTTAACATTTTGCAATATTTACTTTATTTCATTATACACACACACAAAGAAACATATACAAAAACACACATACACATAGACACACACACGCTTATATTTAGGACTATTCTGAAATATACTTCAAGTTAATTTTCATCATGGCATTAGAAAAGGAACATGACAATTTTTCCATACAGATGCCCTATTGTTGTAGTACCATGTGTTAAAAAAATAAAAAATATTGTTCAACTAATTGTCTTATTTTGACACCTTTGTCAAAAACAAATTGGCCACATATCTGAAGACTTATTTCTAGAACTTTCTATTTTGTCTCTTTTGTCAGTATATATATCTTTAAACTAATACTATGCCATATAGATTACTGTAGTTTTAGAGTAAATCTTGAAATTAGATAGTGCTAGTCTTCTAACTATTCCTTTTTAAAGTTGTTTTGGCACCTCCAGGTTCATTAATTTTCCATATAAATTTTAGATTTATCTTTTCAGTTTTGATAAACTCCCTTTTTTTTTTTTTTTTTTTTTACAGAGACAGAGAGAGAGTCAGAGAGACAGACAGGAATGGAGAAAGATGAGAAGCATCAATCATCAGTTTCTTATTGCGGCACCTTAGTTGTTCATTGATTGCTTTCTCATATGTGCCTTGACTGTGGGCCTTCAGCAGACGGAGCAACCCCTTGCTTAAGCCAGCAACCTTGGGTCCAAGCTGGTGAGCTTTGCTCAAGCCAAATGAGCTGGCACTCAAGCTGGCGACCTCAGGGTCTCGAACCTGGGTCCTCCGCATCCCAGTCCAATGCTCTATCCACTGTGCCACCGCCTGGTCAGGCAATAAACTTCCTTTTTGAGGTTTGGTTTAGATTGATATAGAATCTATAAATCAATCTGGGGAAAATTAATATTGTAATAGTGTTTCATCTTCTAATTCATGAACAGTTGTTTAGTTCTTTAATTTTTTAGGCAATCTGTAAATTTCCCTGAAATACTTTGTAGTTTTATAGCATTGGTCTTATATATAGTTTGTTGTATTTATCTTTATTATTTTATTAAAATTATAAATATAATTTTTATAATTTTATTTTTAATTTTTTATTCATTTCAAATGTAATATTCATTTACTAATTCTAATTTATTAATAAAAGTTATTATTGCATATTGATCTGGTATCATGCAAACAAGCTAAATTCACTATTTTTTTTTTTTTTTTTTTTTTTTTAGTGATGTGAGAGGCAGAAAGGCAAAGAGAGAGACTCCTGTATGCACCCTAATTGAGATCCACCCGGCAAACCTCCTACCAGGAAATGCTCTGCCCATTTGAGGCTGCCACTCCAATGCTCAGCAAGAGAGCTCTTCTTAGCTCCTGAAGTGGAGGCCATGGAGCTATCCTCAGCACCCAGGGCCAACTTGCTCAAACCATTTGAGCATGGCTGGAGGAGGAGAAGAGAGAAAGAGAGAGAGAAGGAGGAGAGCAAAGGGTGGAGAAGCAGATGGTTGCTTCTCCTGTGTGCCCTGACTGGGAATCAAACAAGGACTTCCACATGCAGGGCCGATGCTCTACCACTGAGCTAAACAGCCAGGGCTAAATTCACTTATTTTTAGTAGATTTCTGGATCACTTAGAGTTCACTCTGTAAATAACTGTGTTATGCAAAAACAGTTTTATTCTTTTTCCCCAATCTTTCTGCTTTTACTTATATATTTTCTTTTGTGCCTTGTTGCACCTGCTAGGAATTCAAAAGAATGCTGCATATGTGTGATGAGATTGAGATCCTCACATAGTTTAAGATTTTAGGCAAAAAGCATTCAGTTATTCACCATAAACTCTGATAGTGGATATAGGTGTTTCACCGAGATGTTAAAGAAATTTCCTTCTAGTCCTAGTTTTCTAAGGATTTTTAATAAATGAATGTTAAGTTTTCTGAAGTGACTTTTTTCATCTATAGAGATGAGTATGTATTTTCTTTATTTAATCAATATATAGAAAGAATTATATTGATTGATTTTTAAATGTTAAACTTGCATTTGTGGAATAAAATCCACTTGGTCAAGATCTTTCTTATAGATTACTGGATTCAATTTGGTAATATTTTGTTATGGAATTTTGCACCTATTTCATGAGGGATATCATTCTGTTGTTTTTTGTTTATTAACTGTTAAATGGAAAAAAACTTCCATGACCAAAGTTTTTTTGAAAGTAGGAGCTTATTAAGTCAAATGCTGACCAGAGAAGGACCAAGCAGTAGGGCAACCTGAACCGCCAACCACAGGGCTAGGTGGAAGAATTAAGTGTGTGCTGTCTAGGAGGTACTGGATTTTTTTTTAGGAAAACAGTTTGGGGAAGAAAGATGTTAGTTGTTTTGAAAGAGTTTACATTGACTGGAGATAAATGAGGTGGGAAAGGGTAAAATGGGGCTAGTTCTGAGATAGGTTCATAGTCTTTAATGGAGAAGTGTTTGCTTCTTTGGATCAGCTGTGGGCAATAGTCCAGAAAGTTCATGTGCAAGAAAAAAGTAGATGCACCTTGTGGCAGGTGGCGCCTGGCTATTCTCTTAGATAATCATGGAAAAAGCCAACTGGAAGTTAATCAGTTCCAATATACACTCAGGAATGTAAGCAGTCTTTTGTTTTTTTTTGTCCTGCAGTTGTTAACTGGTTAACCTTTCTTGTCTCTTCATTCCAACCTCTTGGCTTTCTGTAATTTAATTTAAGGCATTTCAGAATTTTTCTCTCTCATAACTATATTTTTCTTTCTCTAGTATTTTGAGTCAGGAACTAAATGTATCTTTTTATTTTTTCATTTTCATTGATATCACAGGAAAACTCATGACATTAAATACTAATCAGTGCCCTACTTGAATTCCATAAAATTTGATATCAAATGTTTTGATTTTTTAATAAGTAAGTAAATAAATAAATAAATTGTTTTGTATATCATTTTTACCTAATAGGTATAAAATAGTCATAAAATATCTAGATGGCCAGGACTTATTTTATTTCTATATTTAA
This sequence comes from Saccopteryx leptura, assembly GCF_036850995.1. Classification (NCBI taxonomy): domain Eukaryota; kingdom Metazoa; phylum Chordata; class Mammalia; order Chiroptera; family Emballonuridae; genus Saccopteryx; species Saccopteryx leptura. The sequence goes on along the minus strand of NC_089514.1, from coordinate 53,959,029 downwards.
ATATTAAAAGTTGTTTTTACTCTACTATATTCACAAAATCTTGTTTATTAGTTTTACTTCACAAAATTTTTAGTTTCCTAATATATCATCTGTTTTTGTGAATGTTTTATGTGCAGTTGAGAATATAGTTTATCTTTTATTACTAGAGTTTTAAGTGTGTGTTTCTCTAGTCTTCATATTATTTGGGACTTCAGTGGACTTACCTGTATTCATTTGACCTGAATTGGACTGAAAAAGTATTAAATATCTATTTTTAGTGTACTTCTGTGCATTTTTTATAGTTTTTGCTCTAGAAGAGTGTTAATGGTATTATTTGGTGAATGGAACCTCTCATATCTTCACTAACCTGTGAATCCTAACCTTCAATTTGAAAGTTATGTTATTATTTTTAACCCTTAAGGTTCTAAGTTTTGCTTTGTCCAATATGATTTTTTTTCTTTGCTTTTGCTTTCTTATTGTATTTGATAACTGAATTACATTTACTTATATTGACTAGCACAACTCAAACTTATCTAGATATAAGGGCAAACAAAATTATAATATATTTTGTAATAATAAATAAAATTGATACACACTATCATACTTATGTAAGTATAGTGCTGTAGAGTCATATTTCACATTCTAAATTGTCATATTTTATTCTTTCTCTTTAGTATTTTATTCATTCTTCTAGTGATGAGTACTGCTCTTGACTCCAAACTTCCTACAGACATAGTTACTCAGCAACAGTTTTTGTACTTCTCACTATGTGGATCTTCTATGAGCTTTTGGGATGTGTACTCAGCAGTAAGGTCATAGGGTCATAGGTCATACTCTACATTTAATTTTTTTTCTTGAGAGAGAGGAAGAAAGAGAGAGAGAAAGAGAGAGAAATATCAACTCATTGTTTCACTTGGTTGTGCAGCTGTTGATTGTTTCACATATGTGCCCAAACAGGACTCCAACCACATGCTCAGGGTAAAGCTGCAGCCCTCAGGATCACAGTGAAACCCTTGGGATGATGCCACTGACCGGGCCATATTTAATTTCCACCAGAGCTTCCAGAACTAGAGAACTTTCCAGATTTGACTCTGTCATTTAGCCTCCCACTCATAATATGCTATTCTTCCCAACTCTTCTCTTTCTTGCTAAGAGTTATATTACTAATCTTTTTTATTTTTTGTCTTCCTGATAGGTATAAGTTCACATATTATTCATGTTTGAAGTAAAAATTATTTGAAGAGATACATTATTTCATTTACTATTGAAAAAAATTTTACATTACATTATTATTTTTAGTTGCTATTAGCTTGATAGCACACCTGCATCACTTTTCTTTAATCCTCATTGTTTACTTGAGTACAAAATCTAATTTAAATATCTTAGTTATGAAAGTACTATAGTAGAATTGGAAATACCTCAGTAAAGACAAACCACTTTAATTGTGCTGAGAAAAAGAGGCAATTTGATAAATCACATTTTGTATAAACAGTGACATCTAAAGCTGCCATTAAAATTCCCTAATATGTGAATAAGTTAAAGGTTGTTATATGTTGCAGATTTAATGGATTGCAATAGAATTATAACAAATGACCCTTGCAGGACCTTTAAACTTGATCGATTACAATGTAATTGTTAAGGCAGAATAACAATTAATTTTCATTAAGCTAGCAGGTAATTAATACTGTAGTTAGGAAAAACAGCTATTTAGTTGTGATTTAAGGTATTTAATAGCTTTAACAATGAAAAAATTTGCTTAATTGACTAATTTCATATGGGCAAGGGAACTGTTGTAAAGCTATTTGTCTATTTATGTAAAATTTCTATAATGACATCACAACTAAGACTAAAAATAACTTTGTGTGTTTGTGCATATAATATGTAGCTGTACTCAATATTGTTACTATCAACATCTATTTAATTAGAGATGAAAAAATTATAAACTATCTTCAAATCTGTAGTTTTCATTTTCTAAATTAGTGCTATGAAAAATGTAGTGAGTGTAAAATACAAAAAAGCTTGTTAAGATAAAATTTGGTACATTTCAGTCCTATGATAATTACCTATAAGTGTGAGTCAGGATTCAGGGTACATTTTAATATAGAATACCAGGTGAATCTTATTTCCCTTTTTATTAAATTTATTGGGGTGACAGTGGTCAACAAAATAGACAGTTTTCAGGTGCACAATTCTACAACATATCATCTGTGCACTGTACTATGTGTTCACCACCCCAAGTCAAGCACCCCTCCATCACCATATATCCCCACTGTACCCTCTTGCATCTCCATTTTCCCCACTTCTCCCTCCCTCGCCTCCTGCAATCACCATACATGGTTTTTGTGTCTACAAGTTGTTGTTTATTTTTGCTCAATTCCCTCAGCTCCTTTCCACCTACCCCTTCACCTTTCCCCTTTGGACAGTGTCAGCTTGCTCTCTATCTATGACTTTGTTTCTATTTTGTTTGTTAGTTTATCTTATATTTTATAACAGCATAGATGGAATTGGAGAGCATTATGCTCAGTGAACTAAGCCAGTCAGAAAAGGACAAGTACCATATGATTACACTCATAGGTGGAATCTAATAAACAAAAAGAACTAATGGGCAAGATGTTTTTCTAAATACATCATTACCTTAAGTTTATTCATGTATGGTTTTTGTATGAAATAAAAAAAAATTCTATACTGTGTACATGTTTTGTAATCTTTTATCATTCAATCATGCATTGTGGTACTTTCAATGTCAATCAATGTACTTATATAATACTACCAATCAATGTATAACAAATCTTTATTTTATATAAATTTAAAGTATATATATAATTTCTTTATTCAATCAAATTTTTGTTATTGATAAATAAAATTAATTTTCAGGCTTTAGGATCACCATATAATCATATGAGAAAGTGCAATCCAAATGAAACCACAAGACTACTTTATCCAGGAAAGCTATCATTGAAAATTGAAGAAGAAATAAAAAGCTTCCCAGACAAAAAAAAAAAACCTCAAAGAATTCACTACAACCAAACCAATGCTGCAGGAAATGTTAAGGGGCCTGATGTAAACAGATCAAAGTGGGAAAAGAACATAGCAAAAGAGGATACAGCTTTAAAAAATTACATGGCAATAAACAACTACATATTGATAATAACCTTAAATGTAAATGGATTAAATGATCCAATCAAAAGACATATGGTAGCTGCATGGATAAGAAAACAGGACCCGTACATATGCTGTCTACAAGAGACACACCTTAAAAAAAAAGATGCACATAGGGCCCTGGCCGGTTGGCTCAGTGGTAGAGCGTCGACCTGGCATGTAGAAGACCCGGGTTCGATTCCCAGCCAGGGCACACAGGAGAAGCGCCCATTTGCTTCTCCACCCCTCCCCCTCTCCTTCCTCTCTGTCTCTCTTCCCCTCCTGCAGCCAAGGCTCCATTGGAGCAAAGATAGCCCGGGTGCTGGGAATGGCTCCTTGGCCTGTGCCCCAGGCGCTAGAGTGGCTCTGGTCTCGACAGAGCAATGCCCCGGAGGGGCAGAGCATCGCCCCCTGGCGGGCAGAGCATTGCCCCCCTGATGGGCGTGCCGGGTGCATCGCGGTTGAGTGCATGCGGGAGTCTGTCTGACCATCTCTCCCGGTTTCTAGCTTCAGAAAAATACAAAAAAAAAAAAAAAAAAAGAAAAAAAGATGCACATAGACTGAAGGTAAAAGGATGAAAAAAAAAACCATTTCATGCAAAAAAAAAAAAAAGAAAAAAAAGCTGGGGTAGCAATACTTATATCAGACAAAATGGACTTTAAAACAAAGGATATATAAGAGATAAAGAAGGACACTACATAATGATAAAGGGAGCAATCCAACAGGAAGATATAACTGTTATAAATATCTACACACCAAATATAGGAGCATCTAAATAAATAAAGCAGACTTTGATGGATATAAAGAGTGAGATCAATAGCAATACTATAATAGTAGGGGATTTCAATACCCCACTAACCTCACTAGATAGATCCTCAAGAAAGAAAATTAACAAAGAAACAGCAGACTTAAAGGACACACTATAACAATTGGATGTAATAGATATCTTCAGAACCTTTCACCATAAAGCAGCAAAATATACATTCTTTTCAAGTGCTCATGGTACATTCTCTAGGATAGACCTCATATTAGGGCACAAAAGTGGTCTCAACAAATTTAAGAAAATTGAAATCATATCAAGCACTTTCTCTGATCACAATGGCATGACTAGAAATCAAACACAACAGAAAAACTGAAAACTTCTCCAACACATGGAAACTAAATAGCAGGTTGTTAAATAACAAATGGATTAAGATGAGATAAAGAAGAAATAAAAAGATTCCTAGAAATGAATGATAATGAGCATACAACAATTCAAAATCTATGGGACACAGCAAAAGCAGGCCTGAGAGGAAAGTTCATATCACTATAGGCACACTAAGAAGCTAGAAAAAGCTCAAATAAAAAACATAACCCTGCATCTAAAAGAACTAGAAAAAAAAGCAAGTAAAGCCCAAATGTAGTAGAAGGAAGGAAATAGTAAAGATCAGAGCAGAAATAAATGACATAGAGGCTAAAAAAACAATACAGAGGATCAATGAAACTAGGATCTGGTTCTTTGAAATGGTAAACAAGATTGTTGAACCATTAATTAGACTCACCAAGAAAAAAAGAGAGAGGACTCAAATAAATAAAATTAGAAATGAGAGTGGAGAAATAAAAACTGACACAACAGAAATACAAAATATTGTAAGAAAATACTATGAAGAACTGTATGCCATAAAACTAGACAACCTAGATAAGGTGAACAAATTCTTTGAAACATACAATCTTTAAAATCAATCTGGAAGAATCAGAAAATCTAAACAGACTGATTTCACCAAATGAGATAGAAACAGTTATCAATAAACTTCCAACAAAGAAAAGTTTTGGGCCTGATGGCTTCACAAGTGAATTCTACCAAATATTCAAAGAAGAACTAACTCCTATCCTTCTCAAGCTATTTCAAAAAATTCAAGAGGAAGGAAGACTTCCAAGCTCCTTTTATAAGGTGAGTATAATTCTGATTCCAAACCAGACAAAGACAACACAAAGAAAGAAAATTATAGGCCAATATCCCTGATGAATTTAGATGCTAAAATTCTTAACAAAATATTAGCAAACCGGATCCAACAATATACAGAAAAAATCATACACTACGATCAAGTGGGATTTATTCTTGGGAGGCAAGGTTTGTACAATATTCGCAAATCAATCAATGTGATTCATCACATAAACAAAAGGAAGAAGAAAAACTACATGGCAATATCAATGAATGCAGAAAAAGCATTTGATAAAATCCAGCACCCACTCATGATCAGAACTCTCAGCAAAGTGGAAGTACAGGGAACATACCTCAGCATGAGAAAAGCCATCTATGACAAACCTACAGCCAACATCATACTCAACGGGCAAAAATTAAAAGCAATCCCCTTAAGATTAGAAACAAGCCAGGGATGCCCCCTTTCACCACTCTTATTCAACATAGTTCTGGAATTCCTAGCCTCAGCAATTAGACAAGAAAAAGAAATAAAAGGCATTCAAGTTGGAAAAGAAGAAGTAAAACTATCATTATTTGCAGATGATATGATATTGTATATAGAAAACCCTAAAGTCTCAGTCAAAAAACTACTGGTACTGAAAAATGAATTCAGCAAGGTGGCAGGATATAAAATTAATACTTAGAAATCAGAGGTATTTTTATACACCAACAATGAACAGTCAGAAAGAGAAATCAAGGAAACAATTTCCTTCACTATTACAACCAAAAAAATAAAGTACCTAGGAGTAAATTTAACCAAGAAGAATGAAGACTTATACTCAGGAAATTACAAAGCATTGATAAAAGAAATCAAGGAAGATACAAACAAGTGGAAGCATATACCATGCTCATGGTTAGGAAGAACAAACATCATTAAAATGTCTATATTACCCAAAGCAATTTATAAATTCAATGCAATACCAATTAAAATACTAATGACATACTTCAAATATATAGATCATATATTCGAAAAATTTATATGGAACCAAAACAGAACACGAATAGCCTCAGCAATCTTAACAAAGAAGAATAAAGTGGGAGGTATCACACTTCCTGATATCAAGTTATACTACAAGTCCATTGTACTCAAAACAGCCTGGTACTGGCATAAGAACAGGCATATAGATCAATGGAACATAACAGAGAACCCAGAAATAAACCCACAGCTCTATGGACAACTGATATTTGACAAAGGAGATAAGGGCATACAATGGAGTAAAGACAGCATCTTTAATAAATGGTGTTGGGAAAGTTGGACAGGTACATGCAAAAAAATAAAACTAGACCACCAGCTTATACCATCCACAAAAATAAATTAAAAATGGATAAAAGACTTAAATGTTAGTCGTGAAACCATAAGCATCTTAGAAGAAAACATAGGCAGTAAGATCTCCAACATCTCTCGCAGCAATTTATTTGCTGATTTATCTCCACGGACAAGTGAAATAAGACATGATAAACAAGTGGGACTATATCAAACTAAAAAGCTTTTGCACAGCTAAAGAAAATAAGAATAGAGTAAAAAGACAAACTACACAATGAGAGAATATATTTGACAATACATCTGATAAGGGGTTAATAACCAAAATTTATAAAGAACTCGTAAATCTCAACACCAGGAAGACAAACAATCCAATCAAAAAATGGGCAAAAGAAATGAATAGACAGTTCTCCAAAGAGGACATAAAGATGGCCAATAGGCAGATGAAAAATTGCTCAACATCACTAATCATTAGAGAAATACAAATTAAAACCACAATGAGATATCATCTCACACCAGTCAGAATGGCGCTCATCAACAGAACAACACAGAATAAGTGCTAGCGAGGATGTGGAGAAAAGGGAACCCTCCTGCTCTGCTGGTGGAAATGCAGACTGGAGCAGCCAGTGTGGAAAACAGTATGGAGATTCCTCAAAAAATTAAAAATCAAACTGCCTTTTGACCCAACATCCCACTTTTAGGAATATACCCCAAGAACAGCACAGACTGTTTGAAAATAATAAATACACCCCCGTGTTTATGGCAGCATTGTTCATAGTAGCGAAGATCTGGAAATAGCCCAAGTGTCCATCAGAGGACGAGTGGATTAAAAAGCTTTGGTACATATAGTATGGAATACTACTCAGCCCTATGAAATGATGACATCGGATCATTTACAAGAACATGGATGGACCTTGATAACATTATACTGAGCGAAATACGTAAATCAGAGAAAACTAAGAACTATATGATTCCATACATAGGTGGGACATAGAAATGAGACTAAAAGATATGGACAAGTGTGTGGGGGTTACGGGGTTGGGGGAGAGGAGAGTGGGGGGTTAGGGAGGGGAGGGGCACAAAGAAAACCAGTTAGAAGGTGACAGAAGACAATTGGACTTTGGGTGATGGGAATGCAGCATAATCAAATGTCAAAATAACCTAGAGAAGTTTTCTCTGAACATATGTACCCTGATTTATCAATGTCACCCCATTAAAATTAATTTTAAAAAATGAGATTCAGAGACATGGACAAGAATGTGATGGTAAACAGGGGACTGGGGGGAGGGGCGAGCAAGTAGAGAGAGGGCATGGGGGAGGGGTGGGGAAGGGCACAAAGAAAACCAGATAGAAGGTGACAGAAGACAATTTGACTTTGCATGAGGGGTATGCAACATAATCAAATGTCAAAATAATCCAAAGATGTTTTCTCTGAACATATGTACCCTGATTTATCAATGTCACTGCATTAAATTAATAATAAAAAATGTAAAAAAAAACCCACAAAGGAAATGCATTATTAATAAATCCCAAGTCCTAAATATACCTTTATTCTTTATTATACTTTCTTTAAGAGAGCTGCAAATTGCTTCTCTTCTTCTTTCTTTTGCCATTCAGAGGGGCTAGAGGGACAACAGTTTTCATTTTTCATTAGCAAAAGTGAAACGATTTGAATATCCTGAAGGAAAAGTGAACTTTTTGTTCATCATTTTCCCCAATATTATGCCTACCTCACTTATGACTTTATATTTATAAAATATCATTTTACTATATAATTCCCACTTAAAAATTAATGAACAAGCATATATATTTGATAACTGACATAAGTAAAATTTTCATATTTCAATGGTTCATTTTTGCACAGCAAAAAGCACCATGAACAAAATGAAATAGCAACCTGTATAATTGGGGAAAATATTTGCAAACCACATATTCAATAAGGTGTTAATATTCCAAATATTCAAGGATCTCACACAACTCGATAGCAAAAAACAACTCAATTTAAAAAGCCTGGCTAGACATTTTTTTACAGAAGTCACACATAGAATCACAGGTAAATTAAAATGTGTTCAACATCACTAATTATCAGGCAGATGCAAATCAAAATTATGGTGAGACATTACCTCATATCTATTGGGATGTCTATTATCAACAGGACAAGAAATAACAAATGCTGGTGAGCATGTGGGGAAAATGGAACCTTGTTACACTGTTGGGGAAGATGTACAGCCAACAGTGTGGAGGTTCCTTAGAAAACTTAGAATAGAACTATCACATGATTCTTCAGTTTTACTTTTGGGTACATATTGAAAAAAAATAAAATTGGGATCTCAAAGAGGAATTGTCACTCACATGTTCATAGCAACATTATTCATAATAGTCAAGGTCTAGAAACAACCTAAGTGTTCATTGACAGATGAATTGGTAAAGAGGTCATGATACACACACACAGACACACAAACACACACACACTGGATATTAGTAAACTTAAATAGAAAGAAATTCTGCTGTTTGTGACAATGTGGATGAACTTAGAGGATAATATGCTAAGCAAAATAAGTCAGAGAAAGACAAATACTGTACGGTATTATTTTTATGTGGAATCTTAAAGAAAGGTTGAACATCTAGAAACAGCATTTGCCAAGCACTGGGGGTGGAGAAAATAGGAAGAAGATGGTAAAAAGATACACACTTTTAGTTATAAGATAAATAAGGTCTGAGGATCTAATGTATAACATGATAACTACTGTTGATTATACTTCATATATATACAATACATGATCTTTTTAAAGAGAATAGAATTTAAATATTCTTTCCAACCTGTTTGTTTCCTCTGGATGCTGGTTGACTATGTATATTTAGAATAAATATAAAATTTTACACATGATTTTAGCCAAAAGTCCAAGAAGCAACTGGAAAAAGTATAATGATTATAATGATTTGTGAATCTGAATTCATGAATCCATAATAGCTGGGATATGTAACTGTAAATTTAGTTTACAAAGTACTGTTACCTGGAAAATTCTCTACATGAATAAAAATTAGAAAACAAGGTTGAAAAGTACCATTGTGAATGAATATCAGATGATGAGTTTGGTTAATTTTAAAGTATTTATATATTAATATTTATTAAAAAATTAAAATTTTTATCTTATATGAAAATTGTGCCTTAGTACTTTATGATATATGAAACTCATAATTTCAACCTAAGTATATGTTAAAATGGGTAACATATCACATTTAAAATCAAAGTTATGAGTATAAATTATAGAAATCTATTTATTTTTATTCTTTATGATTGAACATTGATGTTTTACCATATATAAAAGTCTCTTGAAGAAATACATATGGAGAGGAATGTAAATACTCTTATCATCAAGGTTAATAAATAGCTTGATTTTAGAATTAAATTCTCTCATGTTACCAAATCTATAGGCGAGAGCATATACTTTTTATTATTCAATGAAAGAAAGCATATTATCATTAATTTAATAAATTTATTTGTGTTAAAATATTAATTTAATAAAATTAATTTAGCATATAAATGGTCATTAAAGGGTGATTATATCACTTACCTATTTGTTTACATATCTTTTCTTCTCCTATTTCCCAGTGCTCTGGCTATAAATGTCTTGAAGGCAAAGATTTAGCTTTAGTTATTTATTTCATACCTCTGGTACCTAAGTAGTGTCTGATTTCTTTTAGGCGATCAGGACTTGTTAGTTTAAATATATTTTAAGAATACTTTTAGAACTGATACAACACATTGCTTTCATGACTATTTTCTATATTGACTCAATAAAATCTAAAAACATAACACTAAAATGTGGATTGTTTAAAGTGTTTTATATTGGAAGGGGAGTTAATGACTTCCAGGTACATAGCTTTCTGGTCATATAACTTGCTTGAAGAATAGAATTCAGAATACCTAGACAAATGAGATGGTAGAATGTTTTTAAATAATACTCTTTCAGTTATTAATTCTGCACATTGGACTTTAATAGAGTCCTGACAGCAAACTGTGCAAGGTTAAACTTGGTGATGAAAACATGAGTGCATATTATTGGCCATAATGATTGAGGATAATCCATATGCTTTGAATATGAGAAGGGTAAAACAAAGCTAAGTGTTTATAAAGAAAGTACAAATGGCAGTGAAAATGATTACAAGGGTTTTGAGTAGAAACCACTTTATATTTATGAAAAGACTTCAAATTTAGCTCTAGTGCTGAAAGAATTTTGCCTAAGGCCACATAGTATAACAAAATGAAAAGTGTAGAAATAATTTATGTCATAGCCCTAAGCATGATAGAGCCTCAGGAATTTAGGTTAGGTTCATCAGTAGGGGGTTTGGTCAAAGTAAATATACATACAGAAAGTTGGCAGGAGGCCACTTGCATAGAAGCCATTTTCATTTCCAGAAAAAAGAGCTGGTCAAAGTCAAGCAGGGCACCAAGGATCCAAACATTGGAGGAAAGTCGAGGAAGAATTCCAGGTCTATAGGGAAAAGGCCACGGATGTGGTACCATGGAAAGAAAATGTAAGCAGAAACTCAACCCTGGGGATTGGACAAAAATGCAGTGTATACAAGGACTATTTAAGGACTATATTGACTCTAGGACTCACTAAATCCCAAAGACAATGGGGGAGGACACATTATGGAAATTGTGGCAGAGGCAGGTAGGTGCCAACAAATCAGAGGCAATTATCAAGCATTTGCTTCTGTCAGATACTATATCAGAAATTGAAAGGTCTGAGCCTTGAGTTGGAGGCACAAAAAAATATAGGCTTAAGAAGTCAGAGCAAGAAAACAGGATAAAAATCACATAGCCAACTTTATATTGAAAAATACAAAAAAGATTTCCCTGTTGTCTTGTTTGACTGTAAAAGAACATCTTACAGTTTCTGTGAATTGTCTTGGTTGAGATACATCTTTCTGGTGACCCTACAGGTTGACATCCTGAAATATACCCCAGGCAACTAGGTGAATAGTCTTACTCTATGGTATAATTTAGTATTGTCAACCTGCAGCGTGATTTCTTATTATGAAGTTGCTGACATTGTCACTGGAATATTATTTGCTGATTTGTAACAATAAAATTATGTTCTTATAAGGAAAACAATTGACTTCCTTAAAAATGTAATGAGTTAAAAAATAAAGCAACTTTTTTTGGGAAAAAAACTTTGTAAATATGCAATGGAGACAAAAATATTTACTATCAATCTTTTGTCTGTGTTACTTGCTACACCCAAGAATGGGATGAAATATAGTAGAAGTGGGAGAGTACATTTTTTTATTGGAAAAAATTAAAGTACTGGAAAAGACTTAGGTGTAAGAGAGACAGAAGACAAGGACAAGGAGAGGGAACAAAGACAGAACCTGACTTAAGAAAGAGTGGGGTTTTTTAAGTTAAATAAAACCCTAAAGAATAGATGCAAGAGATGCAGAAGAGTGAGAAAAGGTGGACAGGACAGAGGATTGTGTGCACTTTCACTGTAAGCTATTACTTGTGCCCTTTTTGATGTTCATCAGAAGACTAATAGAAATTTAAAATTCTATTAATTTGTTCTTGGCTACTGGAGTGAAATAATAAATGCAGAGACATTTGTGCTTTTGAAAAACTTTGTCAATCTGTTAAAATATGCAATACTTTCTACTTGTAAAAGGCTATAGGCTATATATCCAGATTATAGAAACATTCTTCAAGATATTTTTTTATGTATTTGAAAAGGCAAGGTACACTGCTCTTTTACAGCCCTTGAAATTAAATTAGAGTCATTTAGGGAATAAAACTTGCTCTCTCTGATTTTCATATTTTAAAAAATGCTTAGATTTGAAAGAAGACCAAAGAATGTCATGAATTTAATGAAAAAGACACAGTAAACTGGGTCAACTATGGACAATTTGGTCAATTTACCTGTCATTAATAAATGAGTTCCATTTTTAGCTTCAGTTAAGTGGTCATTCTCATTTTAAGGAATAACTGAACAAAGTGAACATCAGTGACTTTTCTTAGACCTGTTGGAGAACTGAGTTTATAGAGCAAGGCACACTGCCATCCATAAATCTGAAGAGACAACGGAACACAGAGAGGCACAGCCCAAAGTTGCTTACTTGGAGCAGAAACTACTGGAGCCACTAAATGGCAGGAAGATTAACATTTTTATTTTGAAGATTTCCTATAGAACCAGAGCATGGATGAACTTGACCTTAAGAAACTCCAGGGCCTGTATGTAGTCTGAGGTCATGGTGGGGGTCGGCACACTTTTCTGAGCTTGCCTGCGGGCACCCCAGGAGTTTCTCAAAGGGAAGAATAAAAAAACATCCCCTGTTGGCTCTGTCAAGATGAAGGGAAGAACAATCAACATGTCTTTTTTTTTTTTTTGTGGCAGAGACAGAGAGAGTCAGAGAGAGGGACAGATAGGCACAGACAGACAGGAAGGGAGAGAGATGAGAAACATCTATTCTTCGTTGCAGTTCCTTAGTTGTTCATTGATTGCTTTCTCATATGTGCCTTGACCAGGTGGCTACAGCAGACCAAGTGACCCCTTGCTCAAGCCAGCGACCTTGGGCTCAAGCTGGTGAACCCTGCTCAAACCCAAAGAACCCACGCTCAAGCTGGTGACCTCGGAGTCTTGAACCTGGGTCCTCTGTGTCCCATTCCGACACTCCATCCACTGCGCCACCGCCTGGTCAGGCTAAGGGAAGAACAATCATTGTGAAATATGCCCTGAGCATTCTTTACAAAAAAAGGACAACTCTGCAGAAGACATTGCCAGCAGTCTATCCTACACTGCTGGAGGAGAAACATATCTAAGTTCATGCCCTCCTCGCCTATGTCTCACCTAAGGGTATGAAGGGAGCTTGGGACCACTGTTACTGTTACTGTCAAGGGACACAAGCCCACTAAGAACAGATTTAAATTTAAGATTATAGAACACTTAGTTCTCCCTGCATTATGCCCCCACACCTACAGGGCTCTGATAAAATAACAGAGGGTGACAGCTGAAAGAGCTTCAGGATATAGACTGCTCTGTGATGAGGAGTTCTTAGGGAATCCCAAGGGCAAAATAAGTGACCAAAACAAAGACACTGGGGAAATTTGTGGCCTCTGTCACCTATAACTATAACATACAGTACACATACCCAAATCTTAGCCAGGTTAACATAAACAAATCATATTAGATGTCTACTTATCTTAACTCTAATTGCCCAATACATTCTATAAGGCTTTCTACAGTAAATGTTAAGGCATGGTAAAAAGAAAATAGCCTAAAGCAGCAAATCAAGCACAAGAGCCAGTAAAAAGACATTACAATTATTAGACAGTGGCTTTAAAATATCTTTGATGAATATACTGAGTTTGAATGGGAAAAGTAGATATATGCAAAACACAGAGGTGGAGACTCTAGGAGAAAAACAGAAAGAAATACTAGAAGTCAGAAGTGCATACTAAGAAAGAAAAGAATGCCTTTGATGGGCCCATCAGTAACAACAAGCTGAAAAAAGAGTCAGTGAACTTCCCAAACTGAAATGCAAAAGGAAAAAATAAGAATAAAAACAAAAAACAGAACAGAACATCAATCAAAGAACTATCAAACAATATCAAAAGGTGAAACAGACCATGGATATCGAAAAAGAAAAAGAAGCAAAAGAAATATTTGAAAAAATGATAGCATAAAAATTTTATATTTAATGACATATGTCAAATTTTAGATCGTAGAACCTCAGAGAACACAAAGCAGCATAAATACAACCCCCCCAAAAAAAGTTACACCTAGAATTTACACCTAGGCATATCATATTTGAACTGCAGAAAACCAAAAACAAAGAGAAAATCTTAAAAAAAAAAAAAAAAAAAAAAAAAAAAAAGCTTAAGGAGTAAATCAGCTTATCTTTAGTAGAAAAAAAAAAGAATTACAGTGAACTTTTCCAAAGAAGCCATGCAAACAACAGAATGAAGTAAAATATTCCCTCTCCAACTCAGTATTGTAGGAAAGAAAAAGTCCACAAACCTAGAATATTCATCACCAGCAGACCTCCCACAAAAGAAATGTGAAAAGAAGTTCTTCAAGGAGAAGTAAAATGTTATAGGTCTGATTGGTATACATATGGAAAGGAAAAATGTCAAAGAAGAAATCTACTTACTGAAGAGTGTCCAAAAGTAATAAATAAAGTTAAAGGAAAATATTTTATTTTTATTATTATTGATTAATCTAAAATAACAGTTAGTTTAAAGTCATGTAAAAATGTATTTGATTATAATATAGATGAGAATGATAGCAATGCCATTAGGGAGAAAAGGAAGAAATTGTTAAAAGGTATATGTATTAAACTTAACATGGTATTTTGATTTGAAAGGAGACTAGTTTGTTGAAAATTTATTTATATGCGTATATCTATATCTATATCTATCTATCAATCATCTATCTATCATCTATCTATTACCTTCTGTAGAGAAACCACTGAATTTTTATATAAGAAATAGCATAATTTTATGCCTGGAGAAGATGTAAAAAGAAGAGATGTAAATTGATCAAGTAAAACCAAAGAATTATTCATGGTAAATATTAACTCAACTGTTATCAATAATGCTTCAATTGTGAATGCTCTTACTGTATTAATTAATTGACAGATTTCCCATAGTGAATTAAAAAAGATAAAACAAAACCTGACTTCATATTTTCTAAGGAAACCCACTTTAAAGGCTCAAATCTAAGTTAAAAGTAAAAGAATAGAGAAAGACACACCAGGAAAACACTACTCAAAGAAGAGCTGAAACATTTATATTACTTTCAAATGAAATAGACTTCTATTAAATTAGAAGAGCCATGATATGCTTACTCTGTTAAACATACTTTTACCACATAATCCAGCAGTTGTGCTTCTTGCTATTTACCCAAATGGGCTGAAAACTTATATTCACACAAAAACCTGTACACAAATATTTATAGCAGCATTATTCATAATCATCAAAAGTAGGAGTAACAAAGTCACCCTTCAATAGGTGACTGGATAAAAACGTGTTTTACTTTCATTCAATAGAACATTATTCAGAGGTGATGTATTCTTTATATAGATTAAAATACTTAGTTTATGCCGATATTATTTTATTTGCTGTCATATTAAACACATTTTCCTTTCTCTATATTCCTCTGCTGTTTTCAAAATGTTTTCATAAACTCTTATACATCTAGTATATTCATATTAACAAATAATATCAAATGTTAAAAGTGATAAATTGAGTGCCCAGCATGCACACAGTAATTATGTGACTGTTTTTAGGATAAGGATGGTAACAAATACTGTGGAGACATGAATTTTGTATCCAATTGTGTTTAACAAAATATCAAGCCAAGAGCCACATGGCTGATGACAGGTAGATTCTATTCTATCTATTTACCTGACACATTTGATTTAGATTTAAATTTACTGTAACTATAACCCATTGTGTAAATTACAGTAGCCCTGTGCAAACATTAGGTTTAAACTAGTTTCTATTATAATTTATTTTGTCCTTGTTTCTTGCTCTGAAAATTCAATGAAATATTTGGTTTTATTTCATGCATGACCATGTCATATGGAAGTGCTCAGATTTATTATTTTACGTGGTTTGTACTTATTTTATGACATATTTTTCTGCATGATTTTTATGCTCTGTAAAAAACTCATTCCAATTTATTTTGTTGTTATTGACCATTTTTACTGTTCCTTTCTATACTACTTTGGTTTTAATGTTTATTTGCTTTAAAATTTGGTTTTCTTTTTTGTTGCCTATATTTACTATAAATAATACCAATAATTGTTGTACAATGCTACAGATAAGAAGAGACTTCAGGCCCTGGCCAGTTGGCTCAGTGGTAGAGCATCGGCCTGGCGTGCAGGAGTCCCAGGTTCGATTCTCGGCCAGGGCACACAGGAGAAGCACCCATCTGCTTCTCCACCCCTCCCTCTCTCCTTCCTCTCTGTCTCTCTCTTCCCCTCCCGCAGCCAAGGCTCCATTGGAGCAAAGATGGCCCGGGCGCTGAGGATGGCTCCATGGCCTCTGCCTCAGGTGCTAGAATGGCCCTGGTTGCAACAGAGCAACGCCCCAGATGGGCAGAGCATCGCGCCCTGGTGGGCATGCTGAGTGGATCTCAGTCGGGCACATGCGGGAATCTGTCTGACTGCCTCCCCGTTTCCAACTTCAGAAAAATACCAAAAAAAAAAAAAAAAAAAAGAAGAGACTTCATGTGTGTCAGCATATTTGTCCCTTTTGGTATTTAGTATATACAATATACATTAATAATAATATATTCCTCTTTTATGTATATGATATACTTTTGTTCAGGATCATTAGAAGTTACATACAGCTGTATAGCATATAATACATTAATACAGAAAAATGTTTCACATTTTCAAAAACTACTTCAAAATTGTTTTTAATAATTATGTGATGAACTATCTCCCCCTCACATCAAGTTTGTTAAAAATTGATTCACTTACAGAGCCCTGGCCGGTTGGCTCAGCGGTAGAGCCTCGGCCTAGCGTGCGGAGGACCCGGGTTCGATTCCCGGCCAGGGCACACAGGAGAAGCGCCCATTTGCTTCTCCACCCCTCCGCCGCGCTTTCCTCTCTGTCTCTCTCTTCCCCTCCCGCAGCCAAGGCTCCATTGGAGCAAAGATGGCCCGGGCGCTGGGGATGGCTCTGTGGCCTCTGCCTCAGGCGCTAGAGTGGCTCTGGTCGCAACATGGCGACGCCCAGGATGGGCAGAGCATTGCCCCCTGGTGGGCAGAGCATCGCCCCTGGTGGGCGTGCCGGGTGGATCCCGGTCGGGCACATGCGGGAGTCTGTCTGACTGTCTCTCCCTGTTTCCAGCTTAAGAAAAATGAAAAAAAAAAAAAAAAAAAATTGATTCACTTACATCGTGGCATGCTTTATATGAAGGCAAACATGACAAGTTATAGAATATACTTATCGATGCTAATAATTTATTTTAATTTTAATTTATTGCTACATTTCCAGATTTGTTTCTGTATAGTTTTATTGTATGGATGTACTGCAGTAATATCTTGACCACCTTTTTTTTGTATTCAGTATAATCAAGTTAGTCCTATTTGCCTGAGTTCTGTTGATCTAAGTGTTCATCAGCCTCTTTAAAAGATGAAGAAATGAATCATTACCCTTCTATGGAAATAGATGACTGACAAACATTGGAATCAGGTTAATGTTAAGATGACAGTATACACATATTTTTCTCTTTATAGATTCCTGTGTTAGACACACAGGTAGCCCTAGGAAATAAAGTTAAGATATCCCATTGTATTTTGATAACATTAGTTTGATAAGTTTACCTTATTCCAGACTTTTAGATAAATCAAAACAGCAGGTTTTACATCAGTTCATACATTCTGACTCTAAATGTCTGTGGTTTCTAAATAAAAGAAGATGAAAGTTGACAGTTTTATGCTAAGTATTATAAGATACTCTTATTTGTATGGTAGTATATCACTGTAATCAAAAGGAGCTGTGGAGGCTGGTGTACACACGGTTTTGACCAAAAATATTTTCTATTAAAATAAATTATTTTTTTTACAAGATGACCTACTGCCATAATGTGTAATGCACACATTAAAAGCACAACATAAGGCTATACTATATTTTCTTTTTTTTTCAGTTGAGGGGAATAGAGGGAGAGATGGACTCCCACATGTGCCCCGACTGGCATCTATATGGCAAACCTATTAGGGGGCAAAGCTCTGCCTATCTGGGGCCTTGCTCCATTGCTCAACATCCAAGCTCTTTTTAGTTCCACAAGTGGAGGCCATGGAGCCGTCCTCAGTGCCCGGGCCAACTTGCTCCAAAGGAGCCTTGGCTGCAAGAGGGAAAGAGAAGAGAAGTGAGAGCAGGAGGGGTAGAGAAGCAGATGGGTGCTTCTCTAGTATGCCCTGACCAGGAATCAAACCCGGACCATCCACACCTCAGGTTGATGCTCTATCACTGAGCCAATTTCCCGGGGCTTATATTTCTTATTTCCTAACTGGACTATTTGCTAACTAATACAGTTCTTTTATAATTTTCCACATTAATTTCATTAATCCATATTTGATTTCCAGTGAATTTTCTACATATTGCTTTATCTGAAAAAGCCAAATCATGTCAGAAATTTTAAATCTTCTTAGGAACAACTTTCCTTTCTTACATTTCCTTTATGTGGGTGTGAGGCATTCTTTTTATAGAAGACCTGATGTGCTTTCACTTTTTATATCTCCAAATTAGTAGTTTTCTCTGTGAAGCTACCACTCTACCAATGATGTCATATAGCAACTGGGAATCAAAAATTAGAAAATTGTAAGGCAGTACACAATATAACAAACTTAAATAGCATAAAACATGTTGCCTTAGAGATCTATATTTTGGCTTATATACCATTTTCTTCCAAATAATTTATTATGTGCAACTTTATTCTTACCATATAAAATAGGAAAATATCTTAATTCACATTTTTTTCAACTTTAATTCTTAGCTATTATTCCATTATTATATTATATATTAGGGATCAGTAAATGTTTCTGTAAAGGGCTAGATAGTAAATGTTTCAGGTTTTGTAGACCATACAGTCTGTGTTGTAATTACTCACTTTGTCATTGTAGCATGTAAGTAGCCATGGATAATGAACAAAAGAAGTTGGCTGAATTCTAGTAAAACATTACTTATGGACACTGAAACTTAAATTGTATATAATTTTTAAGTATCACAAAATATTTTTTGTGATTTTTTTTAGTCATTTTAAAATATAAACATAATTTTTTGCTCACAGCCTCTACAAAAACAAGCACAAAGCTAGATTTGATCCATATCTGTAAAATGTGTCAATTCTTTTCATATAGTAATCTTAAGAAAATCTATAACACCTTTAAAGAAAAAATCTAATGTTTGTTTTGATACTGAGAGATTTTACAAAATATAGCCATGGACAACTTTTTAAAATATGCAGTAGTTCCTGCAAAAGAAAAGATTTTCAGACTCTTCTTAAGAGATAGAAAGAACTTAATAATGGAAAGAACTTAGTTCTTAGAATACATCAGATACTGTATAAATGTTAAATTGACTTCTTATTAGCTTTCAAAGTTATGCCACTCTTTTGAGCCTCTGTTTCCTCATGTAATATGAAGACAGTATTTTTAAAATGTAAGATAATTGTGAGGCTTTAAATTATAGTAAGTTTAGACTTACTATTGGAGAAATCTTTTGTTAGGAAAATATTTTATAGACATATTTCACAAAAATGATCCATAGTTAGCTGAGGAGAAAATTTTTATTTATCAACTTCTATTTCTTTTTTTGCATGTTTTTACTATTTAGATAAAAATAATCTGGAGGAATATAATGTTTAATAAATTGAATACAAAACATTTAATAGCCCATTAATAATATGCCTATACCAAGTAATCATCTGAATATTACAAATTATTTTAACATATATTTTTTATATATGATTACATTTATATATAAAAGTTTAGCTATTCATAAGCTTAAGTGTTATTAAATATTAAAACTTATGTTACAGGCCCTGGCCGGTTGGCTCAGCAGTAGAGTGTTGGCCTGGCGTGTGGGGGACCCGGGTTCGATTCCTGGCCAGGGCACATAGGAGAAGCGCCCATTTGCTTCTCCACCCCCTCCCCCTCCTTCCTCTCTGTCTCTCTCTTCCCCTCCCGCAGCCAAGGCTCCATTGGAGCAAAGATGGCCCAGGCACTGGGGATGGCTCCTTGGCCTCTGCCCCAGGCGCTAGAGTGGCTCTGGTCGTGGCAGAGCGACGCCCCGGAGGGGCAGAGCATCGCCCCCTGGTGGGCAGAGCGTCGCCCCTGGTGGGCGTGCTGGGTGGATCCCGGTCGGGCACATGCGGGAGTCTGTCTGACTGTCTCTCCCCGTTTCCAGCTTCAGAAAAATACAAAAAAAAAAAAAAAATTATGTTACAACAACTCATTGTAATTTAAGTTTCCATGAGATATTATAATAATACAAGGTACATCTCTGTAAAAACTTACAAGGTAGTAAAGTAGAGCTGAAATCTATTTGGTTAGAATATATTAAACTTCAAAATGTGTTAAAATTATCATTAATTCTGAATATATACTTTAATATCACAGTTTTCATTATCTTCCCAACTTTGTAAAATATACTTCTGATTCAGTAACATTTACATTACCAAGTTATGAGTTATTCAAAAGAGTTTAAAGTCCTTATGAAGTGTTCTACTCACTAGAAAACCCGATTTATTCTCAAGTACAAAATAAGTACAATTTCAGACTAAATTACTGTATTCATCTCTAAATATGTGTACAATCTAGTAGCACTAATGTTACTCCAGTTCATTGAAACATGTTTTAGTAGTGTGTGTCTGACCTATGGCCTGAATTATAATAATCTTAATAATTCTTCATTTTATTTTATTTATTTTTAATTTTTATTTTTTTTGTATTTCTCTGAAGCTGGAAACAGGGAGAGACAGTCAGACAGACTCCCGCATGCGCCCAACCGGGATCCACCTGGCACGCCCACCATGGGGCGACGCTCTGCCCACCAGGGGGCGATGCTCTGCCCATCCTGGGGTCGCCATGTTGCGACCAGAGCCACTCTAGCGCCTGAGGCAGAGGCCACAGAGCCATCCCCAGCGCCCGGGCCATTTTTGCTCCAATGGAGCCTTGGCTGCGGGAGGGGAAGAGAGAGAGAGAGAGAGAGGAAGGAGAGGGGGAGGGGTGGAGAAGCAAATGGGCGCTTCTCCTGTGTGCCCTGGCCGGGAATCGAACCCAGGTCCTCCGCATGCTAGGCTGACGCTCTACCGCTGAGCCAACCGGCCAGGGCAATAAATAATTCTTCATTTTATTTGGGGTAAATTTTTATCATGGAGTTATTATATATCAGAGTTATATAAGCCAACATCTTACCATTTTACTAGAAAATAATGCTTATTTATAAATATTTTACTAATTGTTTGGCTTAGAAATGATAGTGGCTTCAGTGTAGAACACTGACACTGAAAACAACAGAATAGTTTCAGATATAAACTGTCCAACTAGATTTTGTTTACTTTTGATAACATATTCTGTTTTTAAAATGGAAAGATCAAAACAATTTACTGGGCAATCAAGTAATTTTCTTTTCCAAACAACTTTTTGATTAGTTAAGTGTAAATGAATCAGAAACACATGGAAAGAATTTTTCTTACAACATATAGTACATTAATGGCAAAAGTGTTTATGAAAATGAATTTTAGTTTTTAAAAATTTGAAAAATATTTTGAGAAATAGTTCAGCAATTCCAAATGTGGTTTGTTCATTTGTTCCTCATACACTACACATCAAAAGAAAATCTTGAAAACAATAACAACTCTAGGGCACAGTAAATCATGATGATATTCCTAAATCTGATGTTTAGCAAGGCTTCTCCAGCTTGAACAGAAAACTGTCTCATGGAAGTGGGCAAGGTAGAGAAAAAAACTGGTTCTGGCAGTTTAAAAAAATACAAAATAAAAAGAATTTTTGATCATCATACAAGATGTAATTATTATTATTTTTCACAGTGATACTTTGTTTTCTTTTTGTTTTGTTTTTTTTTTTTACTATTGATTTTAATGGGGTGACATTGATAAATCAGGGTACATATGTTCAAAGAAAACATCTCCAGGTTATTTTGATATTTGATTATGTTGCATACCCATCACCCAAAGTCAAATTGTCTTCCATCACCTTTTATCTGGTTTTCTTTGTGCCACTCCATTCCACCTACTCCCTCCTTCTTCTCCCCCCTCCCTCCATAACCCCCCGCACTCTTATCCATGTCTCTGAGTCTCATTTTTATGTCCCATCTATGTATGGAATCATATAGTTCTTAGTTTTCTCTGATTTACTTATTTCACTCCATATAATGAAATCAAGGTCCATCCATGTTGTTGTAAATGATCCGATGTCATCATTTCTTATGGCTGAGTAGTAGTACATAGTATATATGTACCAAAGCTTTTTAATCCACTTGTCCACTGATGAACACTTGGGCTGTTTCCAGATCTTCACTACTGTGAACAATGCTGCCATAAACATGAGGGTGCATTTCTCCTTTTGAAACAGTGCTATGGTGTTCTTGGGGTATAGTCCTAAAAGTGGGATAGCTGGGTCAAAAGGCAGTTCGAGTTTAATTTTTTGAAGAATCTCCATACTGTTTTCCACAGTGGCTGCACCAGTCTGCATTCCCACCAGCAGTGCAGGAGGGTTCCCTTTTCTTCACATCCTCGCCAGCACTTAGTCTGTGTTGTTTTGTTGATGAGCGCCATTCTGAATGGTATGAGGTGATATCACATTGTGGTTTAAATTTGCTTTTCTCTAATGATTAGTGATGTTGAACATTTTTTCATATGCCTATTGGCCATCTTTATGTCCTCTTTGGAGAAGTGTCTATTCATTTCTTTTGCCCCTTTTTTGATTGGATTGTTTGTCTTCCTGATGTTGAGTTTTACAAGTTCTTTATATATTTTCGTATTAACCCCTTATCAAACGTATTGTCGAATATGTTCTCCCATTGTGTAGTTTGTGTTTTTATTCTGTTATTTGTCTTTAGCTGCACGAAAGCTTTTTATTTTTATATAGTCCCATTTGTTTATCCTGTCTTTTATTTCACTTGCCCGTCGAGATAAATTGGCAAATATATTGCTATGAGAGATGTTGGAGAGCTTACTGGCTATGTTTTCTTCTAAGATGCTTATGGTTTCACAGGTTACATTTAAGTCTTTTATGCATTTTGAGTTTATTTTTGTGGATGGTGTAAGTTGGTGGTCTTGTTTCATTTTTTTGCATGTAGCTGTCCAATTTTCCCAACACCATTTGTTAAAGAGGCGGTCTTTACTCCACCGTTTGCTCTTCACTCCTTTATCACATATCAGTTGTCCATAAACGTGTGGGTTTATTTCTGGGTTCTGTTCCATTGATCTATATCCCTGTTCTTATGCCAGTACCAGGCTGTTTGAGTACAATGGCCTTATAGTATAAATTGATTTCAGGAAGTGTGTACCTCCCACTTAATTATTCCTTATCAAGGTTGCTGAGGCTATTCGTGTTCTTTTTTGGTTCCATATAAATTTTTGTAATATGAGTTTTATATATTAGAAGTATGTCATTGGTATTTTAATTGGTATTACATTGAATTTATAAATTGCTTTGGGTAATATAGACATTTTAATGATGTTTATTCTTCCTAACCATGAGCATGGTATATGCTTCCACTTGTATATATCTTCCTTGATTTCTTTTAACAATGTTTTATATTTTTCCAAGTACAAGTATTTAATCTCCTTGGTTAAATTTACTCCTAGGAACTTAATATTTTTTATTGCAATAGTGAAGGAAATTGTTTCCTTAATTTCTCTTTCCAACAGTTCATTGTTACTGTATAAAAATGCCTCTTATTTCTGAGTATTAATTTTATATCTTCCCACCTTGCTGAACTCATTCATAGGTCCACTAGTTTTTTGACTGAGACTTTAGGGTTTTCTATATAGAATATCACATCATCTGCAAATAATGATAGTTTTACTTCTTCTTTTCCAATTTGGATGTCTTTCATTTCCTCTTCTTGTCTGATTGTTGTGGCTAGGACATCCAGTACTATGTTGAATAAGAGTGGTGAAAGGGGGCACCCCTGCCTTGTTCCTGATTTTAAGGGGATTGCTTTTAATTTTTGCCCATTGAATATGATGCTGGCTGTGGGTTTTTCATAGATGGCCTTTATCATGTTGAGGTATGTTCCCTGTATTACCACTTTGCTGAGATTTTTTTATCATGAATGGATACTGGATTTTATCAAATGCTTTTTCTGCATCTATTGAAATTATCATATGATTTTTCTCCTTCCTTTTGTTTATGTGATGAATCACATTGATTGATTTGCAAATATTGTACCAGCCTTGCCTCCCAAGATTAAATTACAATTATCATGGTATATGATTTTTTTCATATATTGCTGGATCCGGTTTGCTAATATTTTGTTAAGGATTTTAGCATCTAAATTCATCAGGGATATTGGTGTATAATTTTCTTTCTTTGTGTTGTCTTTACCTGGTTTTGGAATCAGAATTATGCTTGCCTCATAAGAGGAGCATAAAAGAAGTCTTCTTCCTCTTGAATTTTTGGAAATAGCTTGAGAAGGATAGGAGTTAGTTCTTTGAATATTTGGTATAATTCACTTGTGAAGCCAGCAGGCCCAGAACTTTTCTTTTTGGGGAGTTTTTTGATAACTGCTTAAATCTCATTTGTTGTAATTGGTCTGTTTAGGTTTTCTGATTCTTCCAGATTAATTTTTTGAAGATTATAGTTTCAAGGAATTTGTCCATTTCATCTAGGTTGTCTAGTTTTTTAGCATACAGTTCTTCATAGTATTTTCTTACAATATTTTGTATTTCTGTTGTGTCAGTTTTTATTTCTACACTCTCATATCTAATTTTATTTATTTGAGTCCTCTCTCTTTTTTTCTTGGTGAGTCTGGCTAAAGGTTCATTGATCTTGTTTACCTTTTCAAAGAACCAGCTACTGGTTTCATTGATTCTCTGTATTGTTTCTTTAGCCTCTATATTATTTATTTCCACTCTGATCTTTACTATTTCCTTCTTTCTACTATGTCTGGGTTTTACTTGCTGTTTTTTTTCTAGTTCTTTTAGATGCACGGTCAAGTTATTTATTTGAGCTTTTTCTAGCTTCTTAAGGTATGCCTGAAATGCTATGAACTTCCCTCTCAGGACTGCTTTTGCTGTGTCTCATAAATTTTGAGTTCATGTATGCTCGTTATCGTTTGTTTCTAGGAATTTTTTTATTTCTTCTTTGATCTCATTGTTAACCCAGTCATTATTTAATAACATGCTATTTAGTTTCCAAGTGGTTGAGTATTTTTCAGTTTTTCTGTTGTGGTTGATTTTTAGTTTCATGCCATTGTGATCAGAGAAAGTGCTTGATATGATTTCAATTTTCTTAAATTTGTTGAGACCGTTTTTGTGCCCTAACATGTGGTCTATCCTAGAGAATGTACCATGAGCACTTGAAAAGAATGTATATTCTGCTGCTTTAGGGTGAAAGGTTCTGAAGATATCTATTAAATCGAGTTGATCTAGTGTGTCCTTTAAGTCTCCTGTTTCATTGTTAATTTTCTTTCTTGAAGATTTATCTAGTGATGGTAGTGGGGTATTGAAATCCCCTACTATTATAGTATTGCTGTTGATCTTGCCTTTTATATTTCTCAAAGTCTGTTTTATATATTTAGGTGCACCTATATTAGGTGTGTAGATATTTATAATGGTTATATTTTCCTGTTGGATTGCTCCCTTTATCATTATGTATTGAACTTCTTATATCTTACTATAGCCTTTGTTTTGAAGTCATTTTGTCTGATATAAGTATTGCTACTTCATTTTTTTTTCATTTCCATTTGCATAAAATATTTTTTTCCATCCTTTTACCTTCAGTCTATGTGCATCTTTTGTTTTACCATGTGTCTCTTGTAGACAGCATATGTATGGGTCCTGTTTTCTTTTCCCCCCTGCTACCCTATCTCTTTTGATTGGATCATTTATTCCATTTACATTTAAGGTTATTATTGATATGTAGTTGTTTATTGCCATTTTATTCTTTAAAGCTATATTCCTCTTTTGCTATATTCTTTTTCCCCTTTGATCTGTTTACCACAGGCCCCTTAACATTTCTTGCAGCATTGGTTTGGTTGTAGTGAATTCCTTGATTTTTTTTTTTTTTTTGTCTAGAAAGCCTTTTATTTGTCCTTCAATTTTAAATGATAGCCTTGTTGGATAAATAGTCTTGGTTGTAGATTCTTTCTTGTTCTGCATTACTTTGAATATTTCTTGTCATTCCCTTCTGGCCTCAAGTGTTTCTGTTGAGAAGTTGGATGTCATCTTTATGGGGGCTCCTTTGTAGGTGAGAGCCTTTTTTTCTCTAGCAGCTTTTAATATTTTCTTTTCATCACTTAGCTTTGGTATTTTAATTATGATGTGTCTTGGTGTAGATTTCTTTGGGTTTCTCTTTAATAGAGTTCTCTGTGCTTCTTGAACTTGGGAGACATTTTCCTGCATTAATTTAGGAAAGGTTTTAGCTATGACATGATTGAACAAAGTTTCTATCCTTTGTTCTTTCTCTTCTTCTTCAGAAACCCCTATGATGCATATGTTATTTCTCTTCATGTTTTCACAGAGCTCTCTTAGAGTTTCTTCAGACTTTTTGAGTCTCTTTTCTTTTTTCTGCTCTGCTTCCATGCCTTTATTTATCTTGTCCTCTAACTCTCTGATTCGATCCTCAGCTTCATCCATCCTGCTTTTAATTCCTTCCATGTGTTCTTCATTTCTGATATTGTGTTTGTCATTTCTCACTGATTCCTTTTTATTATTTCAATGTCCTTTTTAATATTTGCTATCTCTTTATTTAGGTGTTTATAATGACCATCTATTGTTGTTCTTAGATCTTTGAGCATCCTAACAATCATTACATTAAATTCTGTATTCAGTAATTTTGTTATATCTGATTCATTCAGGGTTTTTTTTCTGGCGATTTCTCTTGATTTATTTGTATTGCATTTCTATGCCTTCCCATTTTGTCTATGTATAAGAAGGTTTTGGCCTCTGGAGTTCAATGGTTGTGGCCTCTGTGTTCCTTAGGTTGGTTTGTCTGCAGGACCACCACCCCCTCTGCTGCTGCTGCCTAGGGCATTTGGGTATGGGCGTTGCTGGTGCCATCCCACTGGGGCTGTCAGTGCAGTTTCTGCCTCTTCTCCACAGGAGGGGCTGTGGTCATGTGCCTGGGTCTACAAGCCTCGGTGGCCTTGGCCTTTGCCCCACCCCTGCTGTTGAGTTATGTGCCAAGCCCAGGCCAGCAGCCTCGGCACCGCAGGCAGGGGTGAGCACCTCTGCTCAGTTTTGTGACTCTTCCTGATTCTAGGCTTTCTCCCTGCTCCTGTGGGAGGAGCCTGCTTAGGTTAGTGCAAGACTCTGCTCCATGGGCTGGGCAAGGCTGCTTGCCCTGACTCTGTCGCAGATCTGGCTGTTCTCCCCTGTAGGAGGAACTGGCTTACACATTGGGCAGCAAGCCTCAGTTTCGTGGGCCGAGTGAGGCTATGCGCTCTTGCACCCTTGCTCATCAGTGGGTCTCCACCCTTTCCGGGGCTCCTGCCCTTCCCCTACAGGCGGGATTGCAGGCAACCTGAAGCTGGGCTTGACCACTTTCATGCATCCCCTCTGCCCCCAACTGGCAAGACTCAGCTCACACCTAGGCCTCAGTCGTGGCTGGCCAGCTTCCACCCTTGCCGATGAAACCGCGCTTCCACATCCCACCACTGCCCAACCTCTGTTGAGCCCTCAGCCGTGTGGGTGGGGGTGCTGCAGTTCAGACCCTAACATTTGATACTGTAGTCCTGAAAGCTCCCTCCTTCTAAGTGACTCTGCTCTGAGTGCCATGGGACAGCTTTTTGGCTGGTGTCCTGCTTCCCTTTGCTGGTATTGCTGTTTCTAGGGGAAATATTCACTTCCAATTTGGGGAGTGACTGAGCCCAGGGGTTAGGGTGGCTGTCCTTCAAAGTGTTTCTCCCTGTGCCTTCTAGATTACACTCTCTTCTCGCTGCTTTAGTTTTCTCCTCTCTCCCATCCCCCAGTACCCCGGGTGGGTGGTTGTGAGCAAGGTTTTCTGTGTAGTCCCTTTAAGAAGAATCCTGGGTCTGAGAAATCTGTCTCTTTCTCACAAACAGTATCCTGACTTGTTTTGCAGCTAAATACTGTCCATACGCCTCTTCTAGGCTATGCCCTCTTCTAGGGCTGCAGGTTGGGGCTTTGTTTCTGGGGCCCAGGACCCTCCCCTCTCTGCTAAACTCACTTCCTGCCACGCGAGTCTCTCCTGGCTATCGTTTGCTCTGTGGAGCTGGGCAGCCTTCTACGTGTTTCTGCTTTTTCTACCATTCTCAATGTGGCTTCTTCAGTGTCCCTTGGTTGAAGAGTCCTTTTACTTTAGTCCAAAGTTGGTTTTTCCAGAGGATGGTTCTTAAAATTAAGTTGTAATCCACTTTGGTTCTGGGAGGTGGAGGTTGGTACATCCGCCTACTCTATTACTACCTTGCCGAGCTTCTTCACAGTGATTCTTTGAAAAGCTTGGTCAGATCACGTTCCTTCCATGCCTAAAATTCTTTAAAGACTCTCCATAAAGGCCAATATCTTTACAACAGTGTGGAAAGTCCTACATGAACTCCAAGCTATCATTATTATTAAAGCAGAACTTGGTCTCCTTTTCATCAATCCAATTCACAAACTTGCTTCTTGGAGTTTGTGATGGGTGTCAATAAACAGCACCTCTCATCCCTACTTAATTTATAAAAGAATTGAGAAAAATAACAAAAGATTCAAGAGGTAAAAAACCACAATGACACTAATATTGCTAGGCAGACACATCTGAACATTGGAGAAAAATGGGCTTACTACATCTTATCTTCCAGAGGTGGCAATGAAACAACTCACTTTGGTAAACAGTCTACAGAGAGGAAAATTTGTCTGGTCTCTGCCTATAACTGGTCAGGTAGAGAGAAAAGGCAAAAGAAACCAAATACACTTCACCAGAATTTTTTTTTTAATTTTTTATTTATTTATTTATTCATTTTAGAGAGGAGAGGGAGACAGAGGGAGGGAGAGAGAGAGAAGGGGGGCAGGAGCCGGAAGCATCAACTCCCATATGTGCCTTGACCAGGCAAGCCCAGGGTCTCGAACCAGCGACCTCAGCATTTCCAGGTCGATGCTTTATCCACTGCGCCACCACAGGTCAGGCCAGAATTTTTGATAAATTTGTTTTACTAAAAAAAAAACAAAAAAACTAAGTAAATAAATATGTATTTAATAAGGCTGCCTTAAAAAGGTGATTTCAACAACAGGAATTTATTTTTCATAGTTCTGGAGACTAGAAGTCTGAGATCAAGGAGTTGGTAGACATGGCTCCTTCTAAAGGCTGTGTGAGAAGGATTTGTTGTATGCCTCTTTGCTTGGCTCGTCGATGGTGGTTTTTTTCTTGTTTTCACATTGTGTTCCCTCTGTACATGTCAGTGTCCAAATTACCCCTTCTTATAAGGATAACAGCTTTACTGGACAAATCCCACCTTAATGACCTCATTTTAACTTAATCATTTCTGTAAAGACACTCTATGGTCACAATCTGAGGTACTGGTGGTTAGGACTTCAGGATATGAATTTAGTGTGAGTGGACACAATTTAGCCCATAACCACTAATAAAGGTCTCATTCACCTACATAAAATTCCTTTAGCAATAAATTGGCTGTCTCTAATTCAACAAGTATAGTTCCTTCAAGAACCCCGAAGTTATCTTTTTTCAACTCCAAATCTCTTTTGAGCCCTATTTTTAAAGAACCACAGATTTGCGTGACCAGGCATTGGCGCAGTGGATAGAGTGTTAGACTGGGATGTGGAGGACCCCGGTTTGAAACCCTGAGATTGCCAGCTTGAGTGCAGGCTCATCTGGTTTGAGCAAGGCTCATCAGCTTGAGCCCGAGTTTGCTGGCTTGAGCAAGGGGTTACTTGGTCTGCTATGGCCCCCCAGTCAAGGCACATATGAGAAAGCAATCAATGAACAACTAAGGTGCTGCAACAAAGAATTGATGATTCTCATCTCTCTCCTTTCTTGTCTGTCTGTCCCTATCTGTCCCTCTCTCTGTCACAAAAAAAGAGTCACAGATTTGATAGGACATACAAGATTATCAAAACATTGTCTATACCCCAGTTCTGCTATAAATAGCAGTTATACCTAATAAAATTATTTTCTGTTCTCAGCAGGTTACTAAAAGGTCACAGTGAGAGTTACATGTTCCCTAAATAAAAGAATGCAGATAGAGAATATTCTTGTGTTTAGTCTCATCAGGATTCTTGGTTGTTCATGACGACTGTCCAGACTTCACTAACTGAGAACTAAGGATAAGCTGAGAAAGACTAGGCACTATTGACTTAACTGTATCTAGGGAATAATTCATTTATATATATGTAAACCTTCAGCTCTCAGAGAATAGTGTTTGTTGTTTTCTTGTGCAGTTTAGCAATTTACAGTTGTGGCAACCACATTCAGAAGGTCTTATCTATGATTTCTTTCTTTACATCCAAAATTTCCAATGATCTTAATGAGCATTGTTTGTTTGTTATGAAGAACCCTCCTTAGTGTCTTCAAGTGAATAATGACTTCAATTACCTTGCAATTTTAAAAGCGGCAAATAATGCTTTGCTAACTACCACCCAAAAGACCTTTACAGATTGATCATTTTTTTCTGCATAATTGAATTCTTACCTCAGCTGCATCTGTGGTCTTTCGGGGTATGCTGTGGCCTACTGGTGGCATACAAGCTGTGGTATTTTGTACTCTGAGCTGGCCTGCACCTGCTGAAATCATGTTTAAGGATTAAACAAACTGATTGTTTTGAGTTCTTCTCTTTAGGAATGGTTTTACTTGGAAAGAAATACCTTTAGTTTTCCTTTGTACTAAAAAGATCCACTTCCCTTTAACAATTAGCATATTTTTATTTAAAAAATTTTAAATTGCTTTTTAATAACTGCTTAAATCTCATCTATTGGATATCCTGATGACTAACTAAAAAAGTCAGGAAATATATTTCAAGAGCTCTTTGTTGATTTTAATTTATAGCCTTAAATTACTTTTAAATAAGTTTGTAAGTATTATGGACCACAGAATGTAGATTTATTATATATCAATTATGTTAGAAAAACTGATCTAAAATAAATGATAGGATTCAGAGACATCATCTTTTGGGACATATGTTGTTCTCCCTCTACACCTAAACTCCACTCTACTAGCTCCTCTAGACCTGAGCTGCTACTAGAACTGGCAAGCAGTTGAGTGAAGGAAGTCTTTGGCTTTCTGATGGACTTGTCAGGAGTTAAGGCCCCACATTACACAGCCCTGAAGTGAAATAGTTTATGGTGAGTTTATGGATGCTCATAGGAATCTTTCACATAAGTCTTTTATTAGTAAGAGTGATTTCCTTGGTACTTGAGAAGCTAAAAGAGACTTAATGGCATGCCACATTCTCTCGACATATTTCTAAGAACTTGGAAGGAACATTAATACAAGGACCCAAGATGGTTCTTGATGCCTCTGCAAGAGTATGGTTGCCTCCCTATTGCTTCTCTTTTATCCTTTGGAATCAAGGTGATTTTATCTTTCAACATTTGAAGTAATGGTAATCCAAAAGCAGAATAAGACTCAATAAGCAGAGAAAGGAAACTCTAAGGGAGCACAAGCATGAGAAATGACTACCAACCACATAATACAGGTTACCTTACTAGATCACTGCATTCTATCACAGAGTTATAGCTGCACAAGAATCCTGGCATTTGTTTGTCCTCAGACCAAATTCTTCTTCTCCTCCTGTTCTTGTCTCTATTCATGGTACAGATCATTACAAGTGTCAGTGCTCTGATCTCAAACACTTATATTGCCATTTCCAAACCCAATGATTATGAAAGTATTTATCAACAGTATCACTCTCTGGGAAAATGTGAAGATGTAGTTTTTGTCTCATATAACATTCTAGTTAGCCCTGTACTGAAAATGTAGCTCGCCTGACCTATGGTGGTGCAGTGGATAAAGCATTGACCTGGAACGCTGAGGCCACTGGTTCAAAACCCTGGGCTTGCCTGGTCAAGGCACATATGGGAGTTGATGCTTTCTGCTCCTCCCCCTTTCTCTCTCTCTCTCTCTCTCTCTCTCTCACACACACACACACACACACACACACACACACACACTCTCACTCTCTCTCCTCTCTAAAATGAATAAATAAATAAAAAAAATTAAAAAAAAGAAAATGTAGCTCAATTAAATGCAGTGTATGAAGAATGCTAAAACAAGACCTTGAGCCAGATAAACACCTTGCTAAACTATGTGTTTTGATGAGGAATGAAATCATTAGTACAATTAGATTTTATACAGTTTTGAAGATGGACACATACTAATTTAATCCAAAAGTGTACTTATTTCATATTTAATTGAATCTGAGATCAGGTTTATTAGTAAATGGTGTATGCCATTTAGGATTTATTTAGATCCATTGAGTAACTCATATCTTGGGAATCTAACTATTAAATAAAAATTTTAGACTTTTAAGGGAAGATGATATATTTCTTATATTGTGTCCTGGCTCATATTGTTAGAAGTTTTTACTTCCAAACATTATTTTGTGACATCAACACTGGAAACACAACAAATTCAATTAAATAGAAATACACATAAAGGTAGTTTTTTTATCCTTCAAATATAGACCTTATGTCTGTATATCTTTATAAGAAAGGATAATGAATATGATTGTAAATAAAACTTTATTTTATATTAATATAAAGTATTAATTATATAGAAATTATAAATGTATTTCTAAATCAGTCAAATGAATTAGGGGGTGATTTCTCAAATAATAATTTATGGACTCTTCAACCAGGTAGACCAAATTCATTCTTCCAAATCCATTTAAATTTCTTGATACCTACTCTGCATTTGTCTGAGTGGGCATGTATATTTTGTGAGCTGATTTCCTTCATGTAAGATGAATTTTACACTGACACTGATCCTTCTTTTGAGTGATCAAGAGGTAAGATGTGAAATTATTACATAGTAAGAATCCAGGAAAGTCAAAGGCTTGAGTTTTCAAGAACATTATAATTTCAACTTTGCATCCAGAATTCTACTTTCAGAAATATTTTTGAGACTTTATAACTTTTTTAAGTAAAGAGCATACACATTAAAGAAACATATGTAGATTATTTCTCTTTAAAGCTAAAAGCAGTAATAATTTTTTTCAGCTGTTCTAATTGATTTGACTTTCTTTAAAAATTATCTGCTATGCAGGTATTCCAGATCATTTTTCAGCAGTGACATTTCACAGCTATAAAAGTATTCTGACTTTATAGAATGCCATATCTGGAAAAATTGCTCATCATTTGAGCAGTCACCTTAGACTTTATTGTCATCATTGCTTGACAAACTGATTAGATTATTTTTAGTGGTAATAGGCAAAGAAGATAAAAAAGGAAAGCCAGGTGCATATCTTACATGCATTGGTATTTGTTCTCCAGACAATGATCACCAATGTTTATATTATTTTATTATATTTATTGTATTATTTTAAAATTCATAAGTGTCATATTTTAATTTTTCATCACAATATTTTTTAATCTTCAACCATTTTATATCAACATTTTTGGCCTGACCTGTGGTGGCGCAGTGGATAAAGCATCGACCTGGAAATGCTGAGGTCGCCGGTTTGAAACCCTGGGCTTGCCTGGTCAAGGCACATATGGGAGTTGATGCTTCCTGCTCCTCCCCCCTTCTCTCTCTCTCTTATTTCTAAAATGAATAAAAAAAACCCAAACAAACAAACAAAAAACAACATTTTTTTCCTGATGGAATTTTGTAAAGATTTAACATAAATTAAACACCCTCAACATTTCTAAAGGTTTTCTGAAGAATACTGACTTTGCTGAGGTATAATAATGATGCTATGCTCAAAGACAGCTTTCAAATGTGGTTACATGTTTCTTGGTAGTTAATTTACATTTAAAAATCTCAATCTAAATTCCTGATTCTATGCATGTGCACAATATATGTTGCTCTCTTAAACACAATGGGTGGATAGTATTGGGTTATTTTGGATGTTGTTTTTTTTTCTGCTAAGAATGTCATTTTGCTTGACCAGTTGGTGGTACAGTGGATAGAGTGTTGGACTGGGATGTGGAAGACCCAGGTTTGAGATCCCGAGGTCACCAGCTTGAGCGTGGGCTCATCTGGTTTGAGCAAGGCTCACCAGGTTGAGCCCAAAGTCACTGGCTTGAGCAAGGGGTCACTTGCTCTGCTGTAGCCCACCAGTCAAGGCACATATGAGAAAGCAATCAGTGAACAACTAAGGTGCTGCAACAAAGAATTGTTGCTTCTCATCTCTCTCCTTTCCTGTCTGTCTGTCTTTATCTGTCCCTCTCTCTGACTCTCTCTGTCACAAAAAAATAAAAGAATGTAATTTAATTTAGAACAGTATAATTAGACAGTACATTTTTATTTAAAGTTAACATAAGCTTCTAAGGTTATCATTAGAGTGGGAAAGTACATTTATATTGTTTGTACATAATTTTGTTAAGATCTGTTAATAAGTCTGGAAGTTCACTAAAAACAATTAAAATTGATGTAGACATGTACTTTAGTGTTATTAGATAAATTCCATAGCCTCACTTACTGTTTGTTGATAAAACATAAAGGTACTGAAAACCTTCTTATAATAATAAGATTGAAATTTTTAAAAGAACACTGAAAGGCTTTTTTTATTTTTAAACACATAACTTTGTCATAAGGCAATACATTGTATATTTACCAAGAGAAGACCATGAGTAAATGTGCAGAACAAAAGTACAGTTGCAAAACCTTATACCATCTTTTAGGTAAGAAAAAAGTATAATTCCAAATTATGAAATTATCTATGTATATCCATGGCTATTTAGCATGCCTTTGATGATAATTACTAAAAAATCAATACTAGACTTTCAGGGTACAAGGCATCTCAGTGCCTAAGTTATACTGGAATTTAATATGCTAACATTTTCCCATAAAGCTGACCTGCTTCCATTAGGCATCACCTCTGTTTAGCAGCTGTTGTCCCTAACAAGTAGTTCATTTTTTCCCACCTCCTACTCTGGCTTTGCGTGACTGTCCCTCTTAAAGCAAATGTTTTTTCAGAGCAGCTCCATCCTCGCTTCTCCCCAGAGCCTTAATAGTCAAAATGCATTTAGACTTTAGAAAGAACTCAACTAATGCCAAGTTGTTTCAGCAGTGAAACATGAAAAGATGTCACAGCTTGGGAATTTTTTAGGAATATGTACTATACAAAGCATGCAAAACCACTCGCAGTGTTTGTACCTTTCTGCATCTCCGTTATTGATTTCTTCCGTGTTTTTTCCCTATATAGCATATAAGGCTTACACCATGTAATATGATAAATAGTAAAAGTTAACTGGCAGTAAGACTCATCTTTGCTCTTTTTAGTTTGCTAACTTTTCACCAAAATCTAGTATACAAAAAAGTGCACACTAATGAGCAGCTCTTGATTTCACTTACTGAACACATGCATATAACTGGCATCCAGATGAAGAAAGAGAACATTATCAGTTGTTCATAAGCCCCTTTGTAATTTCTTGCCATGATTAATCCCCAGAAGTAATTACTATCCTGACATCAAACAGCAGAGATTTGTTTTACATGCTTTTGTACTCCATATAAGTGAAGTCATCATGCATACTATTTTGTCTATCTTATTTTATTCAATAATGCATTTGTGAGATTCATCCATATGGTGCACATATACATATCATTATCCTTATTACGTTAATGTATTCTTTGTGCATTTATCAAAGTTGCTACATTCAATATCAATATATGAACTAGAAAATGAAAAAAATACAATTTGCAATAACATCAGAACAATTTATTTTATGACTATCTAACAAAATATGTAAAATACCTCTACATTGAAAACTACAAAACATTATTGAGAGAATTTAAAGACCTAAATAAAATATGCAAGTTCATGTCAACAAAATGGGAAGCTCAATGTTATATAAATGTCACTTCTTAACATTGCTATATAAATACAATTTTAATAAAAAGCCCAGTAGGGTACATTTGCATAAATTAACAAACTGATTCTAAAGTAAGTATAGAAATTTAAAAGTCAATGAATTAAAAAGACATTTTTCAAGAAGTGATGGCAAATAAATGTTTGCAATAATATTGGAGAGAGATGATGAAAGTCTAAATTTATGATGGTGGCTAAAGGTGATAGGAAGGACACTTGACAGAGGCAAGAAGGCATTGACCAGACTTGATAAGTTACTGGTTATAAGAGGTAAAGGAGAGAATGTGATTATTAATGACTTCAGTGTTTCTGAGTAAAGAAGCTGAGAAGATTGCAGATACATTTAGTCAAAGTAGAAAATACTTGCCTCAAAGTTTGGGGATATGGCAATGAATAAATTCATGGATGTTAGTCTTAATGGTTATACATAGGAAAAACAAATTTAGAGGAGATAATAAAAATTTTATTGAGTTTGAGATGCCTCTAGTGGCTAAATACAGAGGTCTATTGGGGGTTTACCTAATGATTTGGACTTCCGAATCATTAGGATCTCTTGCTGTCATCGTTCTATTCACACTGTTCCTACTCTAGTTCAGACTCACCCAGAGGACTGTAGCCACTTTCACCCTCTGTTTCCTCAAAATGTGAATCCATCTTTTGTGCTGCCATCAGGTGTGTCTTCTTTTCATTCAGAATAAATTGTGCAACTACTTTATAAACCATTTGTTACCTATTGTATTTAAACTTGCATTCACATAACCATATCTTTAAGCCCCTGGCATCAAGACCTACCCTATCTTTTCTTTCTTTTTTTCTTTCTTTCTCTTTCTTTCTTTCTTTCTTTCTTTCTTTCTTTCTTTCTTTCTTTCTTTCTTTCTTTCTTTCTTTCTTTTTTTTGACAGATACAGAGAGAAACAAAGAGAGGGACAGACAGACAGGAAGGGAGAGAGATGAGAAGCATCAATTCTTTGTTGTGGCACCTTAGTTGTTCATTCATTGCTTTCTCATATGTGCCTTGACGGGGTACGCCAGCAGAACAAGTGACCCCTTGCTTAAACCAGCAACCTTAGGCTCAAGCTGGTGACCTCGTGCTCAAGTCAGAGACCTGGGTCCTCTGCATCCTAGTCTGATGCTCTATCCACTATGCCACTGCCTGGTCAGGCAAGACCTGCCCTATCTTTTCAACCTGTTATCTCACTAATCCTGTATCTATGGCCCACATTCTGCCAAATATAATTACTCTATATTTGTCAAAAAAAAAAATCTGATTTTAACAATCTTCACACCTTTTCCCATGCTGTCTCTTTCTCTGGAGATGCCTTCTTTTTTGTTTTCTGTAGCTTTAATCCATCAACCTCCAGCACCACTTTCTTAGCAAGTTTTGCACACCTGTGGGATAGATAATATTCCTAATCATAACTAATGGTGTCCCATTCATCCTTGAAATCTTATTTATTAACTTAAATTTTTACATCATTTTTTACTTTATGTTGGGCTCTATGAAACATTTTCTCCAATGGTTGGATTCAAATAATTTAATAACTTGTTCTCAGCCCTAATGACCATTTTAAGTATAAGGAAAGATATACTGAAAGGTGGTTTATTATTTCATGCATTTAATATTTAAATAAGAACAATAAAAGAGATATACAAACCTGGATTATAAGAGTTTTAAAATATTAATAAAATATTAAATAATACCTGACAAAAACAATAAAACTGTTATTTAAGATATTTCCATATTGCTTGTTGATTGGCATCCTCACTTGCAAATATTTTTACCTATGGATGGAATGAACATTGCTACAGGTGCTAAGAATACACTGTTGCACAGATGAATGTTAAAAAAGAGTAAGGAATGTAAATTTGTGACTTCCACATTGGGTGGCTGGTAAAGCACTGACCTTTGAGAGAACCCTGATTACAAGTGTCATTTTAACAACCAGTTCCCTGAACTCAACAACAACAAAAATAGGTATTGGTTCTTCAGCACTGGTGTGGACTGGCTGAATCCCACCACTGGTTTTCCATTGATTCTACATACAGCCCCACTTTACAAATAAGTAAACGAAGTTAAGGAGGCTGGTTTGTTGCATAGTCACAAAATTGTGCTTGGTAGGATTTAGACTTCACAGTAGTCTGGTTCCAAATCCTGAACTTTTCTTCCAAGTCTTCCGCATAACACCTGCATTCACTTTTGTGATTAAATTATTTCCATTAGATCATCCCATTAGTCTAGAACAGAGGTCGGGACTCTTTGGCTGAAAGAGCCATGAACGCCACATATTCTAAAATGTACTTTCGTGAGAGCCATACAATGACCTGCGTATGTTACGCATTATCCAATAAAAATTTGGTATTGTTCCAGAGGACAGCTGTGATTGGCTCCAGCCACCTGCAACCATGAACATGAGAGGTAGGAAATGAATGGATTATAATACATGAGAATGTTTTATATTTTTAACGTTTTTATTTTTTTTTATTAAAGATTTGTCTGCGAGCCAGATGCAGCCATCAAAAGAGCCACATCTGACTCACGAGCCATAGGTTCCTGACACCTGGTCTAGAATCTCTCTGGGGGTAATTGTGATACCTCATTTATCTCTATTTTTGGCAATGTTTAACATGACTTTCAATGTGTATGTGTGTGTGTGTGTGTGTGTGTGTGTGTGTGTGTACACACACATACATATATATATATATTGTTTGGTATATTTTTTGTTGAAAGACTGTGGAAAAAATTTTGCAAATAAAAACTAAATATTTTAAGAACTCCACTTTAAAACTTGCTAATAAAAATGACACTACTACTAGAGAAAATAAGTTTTTATATTTTAACTAGTGAAGAAAGAACTAATTATTGTCTTTTAAAATAAAATAGTGAACTTCTCTATTGTTGAACTAATATTTTTATACTTTTGATAGGGTGAATGATAATAGTAGCAACAAGGACATTAAAATAGTTATTTATATAACTCAAAATCTTTAATTGATTGAACTGAAATTCAGGTACTTGGGAATGCACAACTCTTGCTGGAGTTAAAACATACTGATATAATAAATAAAAACAAGATTCCAGTGAGTCAAAGGACTGTATCAACTTCAGACTGCATCAACAAATCTGTTTCTTTATGTCTCCACAGATTATGGTCTACTCTTGGTAAATGAAGTTTTCATTCTCAAATTTCTGCTTTATTGTCCTTTAAATAAAATTGTCCTTAATGATAAAGTTTTACATTAATACCAAGTTAGGATTAACTTTCTTATACTTGAGATATAATTCAACATATTAATTTGATTTCAGAAGCATTCTTTAATGTATGAAGTTTTGTATTATCTAAACATAGCACATATACCTGTTGTAGCTGAGGTGATCCAGTTTGGATTGTGATGTTCTTATCAAGTCACAATATAATCTGGGTTTAGACATGAGCCATCATTAATGGCTGGTGATCTAGAGCTTGGGTGGCCCTGATCACAGAACAACACTAGTTTGGTGACTTAGCATACCACTGATTAAGATGTGCTCTCTCCACATGAAGGATAAGAATGCATAATATTTCATTGATCAATGCTTAGATTCCAATTTAAAAAATACTTTAGTAAGACAAACCTTTTCAGTTTATACGTGCACACCATTTCCTCCAAAGCATCTCTGCTTTTCCCTATACCACTGCTTCTGCCAGCACTTCTCCTCCCCTGACTACCTGCGTAGTCTGAGCAAGCCTTGAGTTTCTTCCAATCCCAGACTTCTGCTGACTCAGAATTAGCCACCTATTGGGTCCACTCTGAGAGCAGAGGAAGTTTATTCATCTCCTTCATATCCAAAGAGTACTTTATTTCTAATCCTAGATATGTTACTTTTCCATTCCTCACCTTGTGCCAGAGGAGAACTGACCTTTATTTATTCATTTATTATTTTAGGTGAGAAGAGGGGAGATAGGGAGACAGACTGCCACATGTACCCCTACCAGGATCTACCTGGCAACCCTATCTAGGTCTAATGCTTGATTACCAAGCTATAATCAGCACCTGAGGCTGATGAGCTCCAACAGAGCCAACTTCAGGACCCGGGGCTACATTCAAACCAATTGAGCCACTGACTACAGAAGGGGGAAAGGGCAAGAAGGGGGGAATGAAGGAGAGAAACAAATGGTCCCGTCTCTTGTGTGTCCAGACAGGGAATCAAACCTGTGACATCCATACACTGGCCAATACCCTATCCACTGAGCCAGGGCCAATAACTCACTTTTAAAATGATCACTTATACTACTTAGAGTTCTAAGGAAGTTACTTTGTAACTTTGAGTTTTGATTTCTGCATCTAGAAAAAGGACTCTATAAAATTTTTAGATAACCTCATGGGCATTAGGACAAATAACAAAAATATAGGAAAAATCTTAGCAAAATATATATGTTGAAGTTATTTTAGAATGCTGCCCAACTATATAATAATAAATTAGAGCTAAGAAAAAAGATATGTTAAGTTGCTCCCAAGACTTTCTACTTCAGTGCAAATTAAACTTTATATCTACCATAGGCAGGGTTGTCAGCATACACTTGCAGTTCTATGGGGGAGGGAGGAGTGTTTTATTATAAATAAAAGATGATTAAGAAAGATAAATTGGGCAAACAGAATGTTATTGAAGTAGGCTTTGTGGAATAAGATGAGTTCATCTCTGTATATAATTCTTTCCTTGTCTTCTCACCTGTGCTCAATAATGAGTGAGCTTATTTTTAAACCCATTGAATATATTTGTAAAATTGGTAATGATGGTAAAGTTGGTGGCAATTTATTTCTCTAAAAAATATCAACATAAAAATGGCAATTTTAAATTATGAAGTATTTATAGTATCGATAAAATTATAGTTCCTTAGTGTTTGCCTGATTATTCAAAATTCCCAAGTATTTTAAATTTAGGATCATCACTCATTCACCATTTTTTAAATTAATTTTTATCCATTCTCACATAAATCAAGAAGCTCCATTAGGGAGTTTTTATTTCCATGATGACAAGAAACTAAGAAAAAAAGTAACAATTTAAAGATTAAAATGGTTATAAGAACATGCTAATTTGATTTCAGAAAATATTCTCTACTTTTACCTTGTGGATATCAAATACGTTTAATGCAACTGAAAATACCATTTGTGCTTTGTGATGTTTGGAAATGGCTGCATCATCTTCAAAGTAGGGGTAAACTGGAATGTTCTCTTTCAGTATATATAATGGAAAAGCAGATAATGTGTGGTTTACTCAAGATTTCATCATACATGTATCTAAATTTCCTGACCCAAAACAAATCCTTACCTAGTGTCTAATCTTGGTTTCTATTACCACACCCCACTAAAAAGGACCAGGCCTCCTTTGATGAATGTCTGATTTTAACAGAAGATATATAATATGAGTCTGCTCGAGCAGCCTGTATTGCCAGGAAATAAGAAAGTAAAAAAAAAAATACATAGTCTGTGTATATTTGTACATACACACATACAGAAACATAATATATGGCAAAGAAACACGGAAGCTATCTTAAAGAATTTTCAATAAAAGAATTTTAGCAAAATAAGTGGATGAATAAAGTATTATCAGATTATAATCCATATATAATATTAATATCCTCATATCCACACTGATATAAATTAATGATTAAATAAATAAATAAATGGAGAATTTAAAAATCCCCTATGTAGAAGAATTCTAAATAATTTATGTAGATACTATACTCTCAAGTAGCAATAGGCTAACTTCTTTCTTGGGTGTGGGCTGCACATAGAGATTTTCTTCAAAAGAATAAAATATGGAAAGTGGGAGAAAAGAATAACTACAGAACAAAAATGTGACACTCCTTCAGCCAAGCGATCAAGGTTACGATCAGTGATAAGTCATGATGATAATATGTACCCTTATTGTGGTTTGATGGTAATGATGATTTACCCCTGTGGTCCTCCTCCCCAAATCTATAAACCCAGTCTGATAATAAGAACAGTAGAAAAATCCCAATTTAGGAACATTTTGCAAAATACCTAACTAGTACCCTTCAAAAATATTAAAGTCATCAAAAACAAAGAAAATCTGGGAAAATGTTACAGCCAAGCGGAGCTTAAGAAGACATGATAACCAAACCCAATATAATTTTATAAATCAGAGTCCAAACAAGAAAAATAGCACTAGGTTAAAAACTAAGAAATCTGAACAGAGTGTGAACTTTAGCTAACAATAATGTATTGATGTTAGCTCATTAATTGTAACAAATAGTCACCAATTTAAGATGTGAAGAATAGGAGAAACTACTTAAACTACAGGTGGAGTATATAGGAACTCTCTGCATTATCTTTGTAATTTTTCTCTAAGTCTAAAGCTATTATAGAATAAAAATGTATTATAAATAATAAAAGTAAGAAAAAGAGAAAACAAAAAATATCAATCAGTATGTTAAATTAAATTATACTTACATACATTTGATTATGTTTGTGTGAATCTTTTTCTGAGATTAATTGTTCTTAACTTGTTTAGCCACCTCAGGGAGAGGGTAGAAAAGAACTTCTTCTTTAGTAACTTATTTTATTTGGAGCAGATTACTATATAATTCAGAATTTATTTGAAAAGAAATCAACACCATATACTTCCACACGAGAGACAGTTATGAACAAGGGATGAGTTGGTATATTTAAATCTCCACACAATACACTTTCATGTTTAAGGAGTAGGAGAGTATGAGCTGATGGAGAAGGAATTCTCTCCAGATGTTCAGTTTAATTCCCACCTAGCATTAAAAAAAAATTGCTGTATGATGGAAAGGCTAACTGCATAGGTCAGAGTGTTAGTTTTACTTTACCTAGAGGTAATCTTTAGTGATTAGTGCCTCGTGGATTTTACTATGTAATGAAAGCAGCTGTTAAACACTAAAGTTACTAAGAAGTACATGCAATTCAAAAGACTTGCATAGTTCATGTACTTCCTATTCTTAAAGTTTCATATGCATCCACATGTATGTATGCATATAAATGCATGTGTATATCTACATTTGCTATAAACAGTAAATTTGCATATGTGTCCTTTAACTTATTTTCTTTTACATTTTAAAGACAGAATTATGGAGAATTGTACTAGCATTTTAAAGATTAGAAAAATGTGCATCTCTTCCTGTCTCTTTTAAAATGCTTTAGTTGAGCCAGCCATTTGTCAATTATTTTGCCATTTAAAGCAATCATGATGCTAAAACAGAAGTCTCTCTTAAATCAATTCCTCTAGTAGCCCAACCCCAATGAAAACATCAAAGTGCCGAAATGAGCAAGAGGCTGGATTTCCAGTGATATGGAGGAGAAAACAGCCTTTCCACCTTTAAGCATAACATATGCTGCAGCTTGAAGGAAAAAAGGTCTCAAGAGGAATCCCAGTACAGTGTCCTATAATGAAACTCAGACGCGGTTTGCCCCTTGCTCTTGTACTTCCCTCGTGATACTTGAAAGGAGAGTGGATTAAAGACATTTGAAAAGTTTAAACTGTGTTTGTTTCTTTGGAAGATGTTCTGTTTTTACCCATAGCTGCAGATATCAGTCATTTCAGAAGAAGTTGTTTTTTAGCCACTCCAGGTCAGTGATAGTGTCCAAAGAGTTGGTCATTTCTTTTGTGAATATGTGAAAATGACTGAAGTGACGCTAACAAGAAAATGATGTGTAGAATTACAAAGAAGAAATTGCAGTAAAAGGTATGGAGCAATTAAGATTGAATCTATGCTTTCTACTTGCTGACTTAAGAATCTTTGCTGTTTTTGTTAGAGCTACAAAATAAATTGAAAGAAAAAATTAAGAGAAGGTTTAAAATGTGTGGGTTCACCAGTCAATTCAGTTCCCTCTCCATGCAGGTGACCACTTAGTATCAAAATTACATAGATTGGTTCTATCTTCAGTTCAAACCTTTGGAGCCCCACTTGTGTTGTGCCTGTGAACCAGCGCCTGTGTATCTGGACATATGCAAGCACTTTTAAGGTTTTGAATCAAAGGAAGCAGATGCTTTTTATACAAAGTCTTGATCTTTACATTTTGGATCACTAAAATTGACACTAACAGGAGTCATGTGTCTAATTCTTTGCATCAGTATGAGCAAAAAATATAGCTAACGATGGTAAATTATCTTAACCTTTCAGGAAACACTATTGGCTTCACAGTGAGAGAGTGGTTGTGTAAGTCAAAAGCATAAAAATGCCAGCCATAAATAAAGGTGAAAACCCTCATCCTCACTGGGGTAAAATAACATTACATTCCTGAGATACTGACTAGGAACAGACAATTTCTTTAGAGATTTGTTTGGTCCAAGTGTAGAGAGAAAATAACTAAATAATTTATCACATCACCCCAAAATCACAACCTTGAACATAAAGGAAGAAAATCTACTTTCAAATCAATTTTACAATGACAAGTGTAACTAAAACTTTGAAGGGAAAAGTTATCTTTGGCAAAATTTATATCTCTAAAGACAATTGCATATTTTAGAGGTGATATTTTTATTATGTACATATGTATTTTCTCATACTATTAGAGTTAAAAATTAAGTCTTTAGAAAGACCCAGTATAAATAACAATCACCATAAAATGTAGGTTTTATTTTATTTATCTAGGTACTGACAGTTACTTTTTTCAGTGATATGTAAAAAATTGTCATGCTTAATTATTGATCAGTATCTTAAGACATTTAAACTAAAAGAAGAGAATAAAATTTTTTTCAATAATTATA
Source organism: Saccopteryx leptura (assembly GCF_036850995.1). Taxonomy (NCBI): domain Eukaryota; kingdom Metazoa; phylum Chordata; class Mammalia; order Chiroptera; family Emballonuridae; genus Saccopteryx; species Saccopteryx leptura. Next base: position 53,914,269 of record NC_089514.1, on the reverse strand, counting down.
ATAGTTAAAATTTAAAACATCATTTTACAGTTAGTCATATATTTGAACTAAAGATCATTAACATAAGATTTGCCCCTAACTCTGTTTGGCTATAGAAAAGAAGAATAATTGAAATTGAAACAAATAAGGGCAGGCCAATTGTTTGCTTGTTTTTACAATGGAAAAATCACACTTTTAGCTCTAAATAAATAAATAACCCTCCACCTGCCCCTGGCTGTTTAAAGACCACTCTTGCATTACTGCTGTTTTCTTATCTGTCAAATGCATTTAATCAAACTCACCTTGTTCTACTGTATGTTGTTTGGCTTAACAAATTAATGGCTCTAAAGTGCTTCAAAATATAAATCTCTATATAATTAATAAAACATTGCAGCCTTGGGATAAGTCCAAGGAGAGAAAGGTTAAAGAGTAATGACTTGTCATCTAGGATTGTAAAGATTTCAAAGCGTTGAGTTTTTTAAACTAAGTATTTTTTACATTAATATAAAATCTTCTAGGGACAGCTCTAAAACAATTATATTAAATAATTTAAGATGGCATAAGTAATTATGATTGAACCATAATGTTGAAATCTGTCTATTTTAGTCTATAATATTGTTATAATTAAAGTCACAGGACACCCTTAGTTTCCTTTTACTAGTTATATACTCATTCACGTATATTATTTTATATGTGTGCACCTTCTCAAACTAAGACATGCCTAGTGATAGGGGAAGAAAAACAGCTAAAAAATAGGTTTTCTGGCTTCAAGAATCTTTCAAAAACCTTATACGGAAACTTTTCTTAGCATGTATTTGGATGTCTAAATAATCTTAGGGATATAAAAAAGAATTTGTTTTTAAATTGCAGAAGTCAGTGAAATAATTTTGGACATTGATTGGACAAGGGAAGATGGGGATGTGGAAGAGAACAGGACCTGGGATGTTTTATTAATGACCTAGAGCTAGATCTAGCCTTGAAGTTAGATTTGGAAATGCAAAGACAACTTGGAAGACATTCAAGCCAGGAAAATAGATGAGCAGAAAAACACAAAATATGTTTAGAAAAGTAAAGAGTTTTAGAGTGTGGGGTGTGTCAAACTGGGTAGGAGGAGATGAAACACTGAAGATAGGTTGCGCCAGGTTGTATAGCAGGAGTCCCCAAACTATGGCCCGTGGGCTGCATGCGGCCCCCGAGGCTATTTATCCAGCCCCCCGCCGCACTTCCAGAAGGGGCACCTCTTTCATTGGTGGTCAGTGAGAGGAGCATAGTTCCCACTGAAATACTGGTCAGTTTGTTGATTTAAATTTACTTGTTCTTTATTTTAAATATTGTATTTGTTCCCGTTTTGTTTGTTTTTTTACTTTAAAATAAGATATGTGCAGTGTGCATAGGGATTTGTTCATAGTTTTTTTTTATAGTCCGGCCCTCCAACAGTCTGAGGGACAGTGAACTGGCCCCCTGTATAAAAAGTTTGGGGACCCTTGTTGTATAGGCTCTTGAATGACAGGTTAAAATATTTGGGCTTTATTTAGTAGGAGAGTATAAACTACATCTTAAAGTCAAATAAACATTTTTGTAAGAGTTGTTTTAAATACTAAGAAAAAAAGTCACTTGATTCAAGCTGAGGCAAATATAATTTACTTAGAAATGTCTTTCTCACCTGTGGTTAGAAAGAAACAATGTGACAGTCAATTTGACAGTAGATTTCTGACAACACAAAGATGATTTTTAGGCTAAACCTACATTAGCATGAAAAGACAAACAAACTATTCTCAAAATTTAATAGAAAATTAGTTTTTAGCATGGCCTGTCATGGCACAGTGGATAGAGCATTTACCTGGAATGCTGAGGTTGCTGGTTCAAAACCCTGGACTTGCCTGGTCAAGACACATAGGAAAAGGACCTATGAGTTGATGCTTCTCACTTTCCCCACCACTGACTTTCTCTCTCTCTCTCTCTCTCTTTCTTTCTATCTCTCTCTAAAATCAATAAGTTAAATCTTGAAAACATTTTTTTAACTGAACAACAATGTTTTATTTATTACAGTATTTATAAGATAACAGATTTGGGCAAATTTGAGTTTAAAATATAGTTTAAGTTTTAGAGCATTTTCTTTACATACTTTCTGAATTTGAAAATGTTAACATCTAATTTTATTTAAGAAATAATAGAATTTAAAAAGCAAGCATCTCACTTCCTTTTGGGGAAATTCCTTTGGAAGCAATATTGAATTGAGTTGGGAAGCATCCTAGAAACAATTTGGTTTGGACTTCTTGTTTGTAGTTAAAAAAAAAAAAAAGGAGCCAGAAATATATAATGACTTGTCCAAGCCAAAAGAAAAACTGGCTATCAAAACCAGATCTCTTTTATTTCAATTTAATAGACTTATAATTGTAAAATGTTACATTATCATGTTATAATTGTATAATGTTATTCCAGTGGTAGTCAACCTGGTCCCTGCTGCCCACTAGTGGGTGTTCCAGCTTTCATGGTGGGTGGTAGCAGAGCAACCAAAGTATAAATAAAAAGATAGATTTAACTATAGTAAGTTGTTTTATAATGATTTATTCTGCCAAACTTAGCGAAAATCCAACATAAAGTACTTGGTAAGTAATTATTATTATATGCTTTAACTTGCTGTAACTCTGCTTTATAAATTTTATAAAGTAAAGTTACTTCCCTACTTTATAAATCACCATTACTGTGGAACCGGTGGGCAGTTAGAAAGTTTTACTACTAACAGACATACAAAAGTGGGCGGTAGGTATAAAAAGGTTGACTACTCCTGTGCTATACTGTATTCTACTTTTAACCAATATATTCAAAGAATATTTTAGGCAATATTTTGATATCAGCTTTGTATTGGTTGGTTACACCAAAAACAGTATTTTCCTTTAATTCTTGATTGATTTGAAAACTGGCTTTATTAATAATGTTGGTGAGATTAGTTACAAATATTAGCAACTTGTACTTTTGGGATTTCTTCTCTAAAATAAAGCAGCAATTACTTATGTGACTTCCAAGTAGGTAGCCTAAAGAAATATTTTTAGTTATTAACTTAAATTACACTTATGAATTATTCATTTCTTTAATATGTAACAAATGGCACTTAATGTATGCACACATTAGATTTTTATATATATAATATATATAGGTATATATATATTGTCACACCATATTTAGAACCTTTCCTTAACTACTTGATTTTAATACTCCACTTGAATTATTGATTTCATCAAAGGAAGAGTAATGAGGAATACTCTTTCACTGTTAACAGAAAGAATCAGTGATGGTTAGGACTTCAGAAATCAAGAATACTTTATAAAATAACAGGGTGAAGTTGGTGTTTGATGATAATAATATGTTGTTTGGTAAATTTCCTAATGACTTTATTTAGTTGAGATTGATTCATTTTTATAGATTTTATATCAAATTTTCTAATTATTTTCCTAGGATGGCATTTCGTGTATAATTTAAGTGTATAATTTAATTTGCTACCCAATGGCTTTCTAGGTTTTTGTCCCTTTTTATTTTATCACATAATTCTATAATCTAATAAATATGTATTAAATTGAAAGTTGAGAAATATTTGTTGAGAAATACCCTTTATTTTCTTAACTTCACTAGATAAAAAGTGATCATGACTGAGCTATTATGATTATTGGATACATATACTCTGACATAAAAAATTTGTGAGGGGAGGAGAAGATTACAAATACAGAAAAATTTCTGGAGATGTTGCACAGCTTTGCTTTTTTACTTCTTTTCCTCCTTTTTAAAAAAATTTGTTGTAACACATTATTACTCCTTTTTTTTCATTTGTTGTTGTAACACATTATTGCTCTTGTCATTCTGAGTGAAGTATTACAATAACTGTAAACAGCAAGGCTATGCCAGGATTGACTATATAATTTCTAGGGCTCAGTGAAAAATAAAAATACAAAAAATAGAACACCTTATTAAAGGAGTGTTCAGAATTTTAAGATATGATAGCTGGTCATTAAAACAAGCATAGGGCCTGACCAGGTGGTGGTGCAGTGGATAGAGCATTGGACTGGGATGTGGAGGACCCAGGTTCAAAACCCTGAGGTTGCCAGCTCAGCTTGAGCACAAGCTCATCTGGTTTGAGCAAGGCTCACCAGCTTGAGCCCAAGGTTGCTGGCTTGAGCAAGGGGTCACTTGGTCTTCAGTAGCCCCCAGTCAAGGCACATATGAGAAAGCAATCAATGAACAACTAAGGTCATGCAATGAAAAATTGATGCTTCTCATCTCTCTTCCTTCCTGTCTGTCTGTCCCTATCTATCCCTCTCTCTGTCTCTGTCTGTCTGTCAGAAAAAAAAACCAATCAAACAAACAAACAAACAAAAAAGAAGCATAGGACATTTTAAAGCAACTTTCTAAGGCATTTTAAAGCAACTTTCTAAGTCTGACTCCATGGGTCACATGCTTCTGAAGCCAGTCCTAGGTGCAACTTGAAAGGGGGAAATACAAATGTTCTGCATGATCATTTTCTTCTGAATTCATGAGAATTTCTTCATTGGCAGTTTCCATACAGAATATAAACCTGTAGGTTTATTTTATTTCTAGTTGTTTCTGTAGTAAATTACCACAGACATAGTAACTTAAGACAATACATATTTTTTTATCTTACTATTTAGAGGTCAGGAATTTGAAATGAGTTTCACTGGGAATCAAGGTGTCCACAGGACTCTGAGGATGAATCTGTTTCTTTGCCTTTTCTACCTTCTGGAGGCTGCCTGCATTCATTGCTCATGACTCCTTTCTCCATCTTCAGAGCCAGCAGCATAGCATCTTTAAATCTAATTATGTCACTCTAGATCTAATTATGTCTGTTTTTTATCATCACATACATTCTCTAGCTCTTTAAGAGTCTTGTGATTGCATAGGGTCACCTATTTAATGTGGGCTTAATAAAACCATCTCAAGGTTCTTAACTTAGTTACATCTGCAGAGTCTCTTTTGTCATATAAAGGAACATATGCACAGGTACAAAATATTAGAGTAAGGACATATTGGAGGGATAGTTAGTCTGCTTATCACAGTATTTCTTCTTGTTACTAATTATAATAATGCTGTGGGTAATGCTATATATTCATTTCAATATTTCTCAACTTAAATATCATCTAAATTGTTAATTGTCCCTAGGCTTCTAGTCAAGGATGCTAAGAGTTATCCCAAATTTTAATTTAAATACGGAAGCTGTCTATCTGTTTTCTTTAGGTGGAAGTATACCATCTGCAATATGTGTGAAATATTTTGCTTTTAATCATAAGAAAGACCTAAAAGCTATTGTTAATGAAGCACAGACGTTCTTTCTATGTAATATGAACAATTACTCTCTTTATAGATACACACAGACATACATTTGTTCATATTTTGTTACAATCCCAAACATTATCGAATGTTCCCTACCGATTTGATTTAGTAATAATTACTTTGTTTTTATAGATTCAAATTTTCTAATCCTTTAGCGAATTGTAAAACTTAATGTTTCTCACAAATAAAAAGTTAGTAAATATTTAAAGACATGAGGTAAGCTCCGTGTTTTGTGTTTATTACACACATATCCCAGGAATAGGAATTATAGGAAATGCAGCGTGTACATTAAAAGTTTCTGGGGAAAACTCCGTAGATACCTCAAGCAGCAGACACAAATTCAATAAAATAAGATATGCATCAACTCATGAGCAGGGTGGTCTGTGGGTTTGGTGTTCATCTGTAAAGACTCCTTGGAAAACTTGTGTTTTAAGGAAAGTTTTAATGGAGTGAGAGGATTTGGCTGGGTGAAAAGGAGGTAGTCCTCATAGTAACATAATGATGTAGGCAAGAACTTTAGGACTGCAAACAGAGGACTGTTGGAGGGAAAGCAAACATTTATACTTATGTTTGCAAAAACCCAGCCAGTGTAGCTGCAAGAGAGACATGTCTTGTTAAAGGCAAAATGAAAAGGACCCATGAGTCTGTGTTTAAGCAATTGGGTTTAATCTTCAAAGTAACATCATTATCTGTTATAAATTTACTAATTTTTTTATATTTAAAGTATGAATCATCCACAAAGATCAGAAAGAAAAATTGCATTATGAAGCCCAATATGTAATTTGGGTGAAAAGATTCAAAATAAAGTTGGGGGAAGAAAAGAGAACAATTTAGGAGATTAGACTATTGTAATATTGCCAGCATAGCATAACTAGAGTTTGGATTTAATGATAAAGGCCAGAGAAAGAAAGGCAAATTCTGTTACTATTTTATACACACACACACACACACACACACACACACTAGCTGTGTGAGTTAAACATTTCATGTACACTGGAGTGTGGAAAATCATATCAAGTATTTGAACATATACAAAGATAGTAATAATGCTCATTAACTCTTATTGAATATTTATAATATTTCAGACACTGGCCTTGGGGTTTTCCATTAACTTAATTCTTACAATAACAGTTTGATATTGCATAATTATCATTTAGATATTAGGCAGTTATAATGGCATTTAAGTGATTTGCAAAGTCACCAGTGAATGGATAGTGTAGGATTTAACTTCTAGTTTTTGAACTCTGAAACCTACACTTTACAGTATACAAAATGAATACATTGGCATTTGGATTAAAATATATCCCCTTTATATGTTCATACTTCATTTGATGTGAGAATCATTAAATCTTAGCATCAATAATATCAGAAACTTCCTTTAATCCAAAATTTTATTCATGGTAAGAATAGTTACTGCAACCACTACAGAAAATGGTCAGTTAACTCTTCTTGAACACTCACTAATGGCTACTTTATTAGTTACAACTTAAATTTTGTTCTTAGAACAAACAAGTTTGTTCTTAGTTTGAATTGAAACCTACTGTTCTATAAACTTTATTCTGTAGCCTTGACTTTGCCCTCTGGAATTAATTGTAACCCTCTTTCACAGACAGCCCTGCAAAGTGCCCCAAAACAGGAATCATAAGGATATTCCAAGTGAAACATCCTCAGTTGTTTAAATCATCAAACAAAAGATTCTTATGCTGCAACATCTTGATGTATTCTTATACTGCTTAGTGTGCTTAAATTGGTGTTATCTATTTGAGGTGATATGCCATCATTTTTTTTACATTTCACCTAGATCCAGAAGATAATCTATAAAAAACATTTTGATCAATTTATTCTACATTAGTACTAATTAAGAAAACCAGTGCTGGGACTTCTGGTCAGCGTAATGGCGCAGTAGGAAGGGATACCGATAAATCTCCCCCAAAACTCAACAAGATATTCAACCAGAAACAGAGAAACCTATCCTTGGAGCCTCCAGATGTTTCGCAATACACCCGAAGGTATGGTCGAGCGAAAAATTGGCTAAATATATAATCAAACCCCGAAGGAAATAGGGAGTAAGAAATGCTCCGCTTTCCTCACTAACCTTAACAGGGCGGCTTTCACTGGGAACTGAGAATATAGAAACTGAGGAGGGTAAAGGGGGTGAATAGATCCAGGCTGCAGCACAAACGGCTGAACTAGGCTGTGGCAAGGAGATCCAAGCCGAGGCAAAACTGTTCCTGTGGCAACCTGAGCAATACAAGATAAGACTCGTGCCAAACCCAGACAAAGAAAGACAAGTGGGGCAGCCATTTTCCCCGATCTCCGGGTCGGCGCATGCAGATAGTGGGCGAGAGATTCCTCTGAGTGCCTCAGCAGTGGGCACTCGTGTTACTCCACAGAGAGGCAGAGTCAAAGGCCTTTGTGTGGGCCGAAAGTGGAATCTCTGGGCCTCCCCAGTGTCCTGAGGGAGCCACGCACGGAGAGGGAGCGAGAGCCAATTCCAATGCTGCAAATTTTCAGTGTGGGAGGAGTTTCACTCAGAGGGTGAGGCGGCTGGCCTGATATCCTGGTCGGCGCTCACGGAGAGAGGGAAAGACATTCCTCCCAGCACCTCAGGAGTGGGAGCCCATGTTATCCCACAGAGGGGCAGAGTCAGGGACCTTTGTGTGGGCCAAAAGCGGAATCTCAAGCTGCCCCAGTGCCCTGAGGGAGCCGCGCACAGGAAGGGAGCGAGAGCCAATTCCAACGCTGCAAATTTTCCGTGCGGGAGAGGGTTTCACTCAGAGGGTGAGACTTCCCGCCTGATATCCCGGTCTGCGCATGCAGGTAGTGAGCGAGAGTTTCCTCCAAGCACCCCAGGAGTGGGTGGCCGCCCATGTTACCGGACAGAGTGGCAGAGACAGAGGTCTTTGAGTGGGCGGAAGCCCCACCTGATTATGCTAGCAGCTCTGACTGACTGGGCCTTATACAGAGCCTTGTGCTGAGTGGGAATAGAGTGGGGAGTTGCCAGCTCTTTGAGCCTCTAACTATCCAGGCAGAGGCAGCAGCAACCCCATCGCTGGATTATCAGGCAACTATTGATAATTGAAGAAGGAAAGACTAGGAGAGAGGCTCCAGGAACACGGACTCTCTCACTGTTGGAGCCTATAAATGCTAATGAGTCTCGACTGCCAACGAGACTGAAGCACAATACATGACATCACCATAGAGACTTATCAACTGCAAACCTCTACCTGAGCATGCCAAAGGGGCAGAACCCGGGGTACAGAGTCACCGACCAGGAAGAGGGAGAGAAAAGAAAAAGCAAGAAGATAACCTCTCAAAATTAAGAATAATCCACAGACTTTATAACATCCCATTTTATTATATTTGTTCGTTTCTTTCTCTTATCTTCATTCTTGATTTTTTTTTCTTTCTTTTTTTCCTCCTCCAATTTGGTCATTTAACTCTCTGCCGGTCTTACTCTCTCCTCTCCTTGAACTACACTACCCATAAGTGTTACATCTCCCATTATCTTTTCTTTCCTCTTCCTTTCTCTCTATGAGGGTTGCACTCCAAAACCCTTAACTCTCTCTCTCTCTCTCCTCTTTTTTCTTTTTTCTTCTTTTAGTGGTACCCTCTTTTTTTCTCTCTCTATTTTTCTTTTCTCCCTCTATATTAGTTTCTTCCTTTCTCCTTTACGTCTCCTCTCATTCAAACCTCAATAATGAACAAATTATATTATCTGGGACTCAAACTTATGTTTGTGGATTTTGGGGTTTTTTTACTTTATCTTTTTAACTCACTAGCAGTGCTCCCATCCCTGGCTCTCCATTTTATCTAGTTCTTGTTCCACTAAATACAATAGTAATTTTTTAATTTGTCCCCCCATTTTCCTGTTTCCCTCTTATTCCTTTCATCATAACTCTTAGTCAACCAACACCTAAAAGCAAATCATTTTATTCTTGAACCAAATTTTTCCTTATTTGCTTTTTGTGGGTCCATACCTCCTTTTTTTTCTGGGTTTTTTTTTTTTGCCCCTTCATTACTTCTCCCCAATTCAGGCCCTCCAGTACAGGCATTGTTTGTTCTAATTAGGACAATATAACTCACAGTTCACCACAAGATATTCTCAAGAAAGAGGGGAGAGGAGAGGAAAGGAAAAAAAAGGGGGGGATAATTTCATTTTTTTTTAATTTTATTTTATTTTACTTTTCTTTATTTAATTTTTTTTTAAAAAAAACTTTGATTTTTTATTTTTATTTTTTTAACTTTTTATTCTTTATTAAATCTCATTAATACTATCAACAAAACCACCCTCAGATGCCATTAAGGAAGAGAAAATCAAATATCATAGATACAAAAGAAAGAGAGGTAACACAGATAGATGAGAAAAAAATCTATGGAGAAAAAATTTAATATATTGGAAACCTTGGAGTTAAACAACAGAGAATTTAAAATGGAAATCCTAAAAATACTCAGAGATATAAAAGAAAACACAGAAAGGCAATTTAGGGAGCTCAGAAAACAACTCAATGAACACAAAGAATATATTTACAAGGAAATTGAAACTATAAAAACAAATCAAACAGAGATGAAAAACTCAATACACAAGCTGAAAAACGAGGTAAAAACCTTAGCTAATAGAATGGGCCAGATAGAATGTAGGATTAGTGAAATAGAAGACAAGCAACTTGAGGCACAACAGAGAGAAGAAGAAAGAGACTCAAAAATTTAAAAAAATGAGATAGCCCTACAGGAATTATCTGACTCCATCAAAAAGAATAACATAAGAATAATAGATATATCAGAGGGAGAAAAGAGAGAAAATGGAATGGAGAACATACTCAAACAAATAATAGATGAGAACTTCCCAAGCCTGTGGAAAGAACTAAAGCCTCAAATTCAAGAAGCAAACAGAACTCTGAGTTTTCTTAACCCCAAAAAACCTACTCCAAGGCACATCATAATGAAATGGGCACAAACCAACGGCAAAGAAAAAATTCTCAAGGCAGCCAGGGAAAAGAAGAATACAACATATAAAGGAAGGCCCATTAGATTATCATCCGATTTCTCAACAGAAACTCTACAAGCTAGAAGAGAGCGGACCCTAATATTTAAAGTCTTCAAAGAGAGGAACTTTCAGCCACGAATACTATACCCATGAAAGCTATCCTTCAAATATGAAGGAGAAATAAAAACATTCATAGATACAGAAAAGATGAGGGAATTTATCATCAGAAAATGCCCACTCCAGGAATTACTAAAGGGGGTTCTCCAATCACATACAAAGAACAAAAATAAATAAATAAAGCCACAAGTAAAAGCTCTAAGAAGAACACAATAAAACCAAATTTAAACTGTGACAACAACAAAAAGAAAGGGGGGGGGAGAGGATGGAGATTAACAGTAGCAAAGGACGATGGAGTGCAAAAATACTCACAAAACAGTGCACTACAATCAACAGTGTAGGAACCCTTTTCATTACTTAAAGGGAACCACCATTGAAAAAACCACCACAGAAGCACATGAGATAAAAAAAGATAGCAACAGAGGAAAGATGTATGGAATACAACCATATAAAAACAAAAGATAGAAAAACGAAAGAGAAGGATCAAACAAGACACAAAACTAACAGAATGCAATCTATAAAATGGCAATAGGGAACTCACAAGTGTCAATAATTACACTAAATGTAAACAGATTAAACTCACCAATAAAAAGGCACAGAGTAGCAGAATGGATTAAAAAAAGAAAATCCAACTGTATGCTGCCTACAAGGAACTCATCTAAGTAACAAGGATAAAAACAAATTCAAAGTGAAAGGCTGGAAAACAATACTCCAAGCAAATAACATCCAAAAAAGAGCAGGCGTAGCAATACTCATATCTGATAATGCTGACTACAAGACAGAAAAAGTACTCAGAGACAAAAATGGCCATTTCATAATGGCTAAGGGGACACTGAATCAAGAAGACATAACAATTCTTAATATATATGCACCAAACCAAGGAGCACCAAAATATATAAGACAGCTACTTATGGACCTTAAAACAAAAATTGACAAAAATACAATCATACTTGGAGACCTCAATACACCGCTGATGGCTCTAGATTGGTCATCCAAACAGAGAATCAACAAGAATATATTGGCCTTAAATAAAACACTAGAGCACCTGGATATGATAAACATCTACAGGACATTTCATCCCAAAGTGACTGAGTATACATTTTTCTCCAATGTACATGGATCATTCTCAAGAATTGACCATATGTTGGGCCACAAAAACAACATCAGCAAATTCAGAAAAATAGAAGTTGTACCAAGCATATTTTCTGATCATGAAGCCTTGAAACTAGAATTCAATTGCAAAAAAGAGGAAAAAAATTCACAAAAATGTGGAAACTAAACAACATACGTTTAAAAAATGAATGGGTCAAAGAAGAAATAAGTGCAGAGATCAAAAGATATATACAGACAAATGAAAATGACAATACGACATATCCAAATCTATGGGATGCAGCAAAAGCAGTGATAAGAGGGAAGTTCATATCACTTCAGGCATATATGAACAAACAAGAGAGAGCCCAAGTGAACCACTTAACTTCCCACCTTAAGGAACTAGAAAAAGAAGAACAAAGACAACCCAAAACCAGCCGAAGAAAGGAGATAATAAAAATCAGAGCAGAAATAAATGAATTAGAGAACAGAAACACTATAGAAAAAATTAATAGAACAAGGAGCTGGTTCTTTGAAAAGATCAACAAAATTGACAAACCCTTGGCAAGACTTACCAAGGAAAAAAGAGAAAGAACTCATATAAACAAAATCCAAAATGAAAGAGGAGAAATCACCACGGACACCGTAGCTATACAAAGAATTATTGTAGAATACTATGAAAAACTTTATGTCACTAAATTTAACAACCTAGAAGAAATGGATAAATTCTTAGAACAATAAAACCTTTCTAGACTGAGTCAAGAAGAAGCAGAAAGCCTAAACAGAACTATTAGTAGAGAAGAAATAGAAAAAACCATTAAAAACCTCCCCAAAAATAAAAGTCCAGGCCTAGACGGCTATACCAGCGGATTTTATCAAACATTCAAAGAAGACTTGGTTCCTATTCTACTGAAAATCTTCCAAAAAATTGAAGAAGAAGCAATACTACCAAACACATTTTATGAGGCCAACATAACCCTCATACCAAAACCAGGAAAGGATGGCACAAAAAGAGAAAACTACAGACCAATATCTCTAATGAATACAGATGCTAAAATACTAAACAAAATACTAGCAAATCGAATACAACATATTAAGAAAATAATACATCATGATCAAGTGGGATTCATCCCAGAATATCAAGGATGGTTCAACATACGTAAAACGGTTAACGTAATACATCATATCAACAAAACAAAGAACAAAAACCACATGATCTTATCAATAGACGCAGAAAAGTCTTTCAATAAAATTCAACACAATTTTATGTTTAAGACTCTCAACAAAATGGGTATAGAAGGAAAATATCTCAACATGATAAAGGCCATATATGATAAACCATCAGCTAACATCATATTAAATGGCACTAAACTGAAGGCTTTCCCCCTTAAATCAGGAACATGACAGGGTTGTCCACTCTCTCCACTCTTATTTAATGTGGTACTAGAGGTTCTAGCCAGAGCAATCAGACAAGACAAAGAAATAAAAGGCATCCATATCAGAAAAGAAGAAGTAAAGGTATCACTTTTTGCAGATGATATGATCCTATACATCGAAAACCCCAAAGAATCCACAAAAAGACTACTAGAAACAATAAGCCAATACAGTAAGGTCGCAGGATACAAAATTAACATACAGAAGTCAATAGCCTTTCTATATGCCAACAATGAAACATTTGAGAATGAACTCAAAAGAATCATCCCCTTCATGATTGCAACAAAAAAAATAAAATACCTAGGAATAAACATAACAAAGAATATAAAGGACTTATATAATGAAAACTATAAACCATTGTTAAGGGAAATCGAAAAAGATATAATGAGATGGAAGAATATTCCTTGTTTTTGGTTTGGAAGAATAAATATAATCAAAATGGCCATATTGCCCAAAGCAATATACAAATTTAATGCAATTCCCATCAAAATTCCAATGACATTTTTTAAAGAAATGGAAAAAAAATCAACAGATTTATATGGAACTAGAGAAAACCCCAAATAGCCAAAGCAATCGTAAAGAAAAAGAATGAAGCTGGGGGTATTACAATACCTGACTTCAAACTATATTATAGGGCCACGACAATCAAAACAGCATGGTATTGGCAGAAAAATAGACACTCAGACCAATGGAACAGAATAGAAAACCCAGAAATAAAACCACATATATATAGTCAAATAATTTTTCATAAAGGGGCTAACAACACACAATGGAGAAAAGAAAGCCTCTTCAATAAATGGTGCTGAGAAAACTGGAAAGCCACATGCAAAAGAATGAAACTGGACTACAGTTTGTCCCCCTGTACTAAAATTAACTCAAAATGGATCAAAGATCTAAACATAAGACCTGAAACAATTAAGTACATAGAAGAAGACATAGGTACTCAACTCATGGACCTGGGTTTTAAAGAGCATTTTATGAATTTGACTCCACAGGCAAGAGAGGTGAAGGCAAAAATTAATGAATGGGACCACAACAGACTAAGAAGTTTTTGCTAGCAAGAGAAACTGACAACAAAATAAACAGACAGCCAACTAAATGGGAAATGATATTTTCAAACCACAGCTCAGATAAGGGCCTAATATCCAGAATATACAAAGAACTCACAAAACTCAACAACAAACAAACAAATAATCCAATAAAAAAATGGGAAGAGGACATGAACAGACACTTCTCCCAGGAAGAAATACAAATGGCCAACAGATATATGAAAAGATGCTCATCTTCTTTAGTTATTAGAGAAATGCAAATCAAAAGTGCAATGAGATACCACCTCACACCTGTTAGATTAGCTGTTATTAGCAAGACAGGTAATAGCAAATGTTGGAGAGGCTGTGGAGAAAAAGGAACCCTCATACACTGTTGGTGGGAATGTAAAGTAGTACAACCATTATGGAAGAAAGTATCGTTTTTCCTCAAAAAACTGAAAATAGAACTACCTTATGACCCAGCAATCCCTCTACTGGGTATATACCCCCAAAACTCAGAGACATTGATATGCAAAGACACATGCAGCCCCATGTTCATTGCAGCATTGTTCACAGTGGCCAGGACATGGAAACAACCAAAAAGCCCATCAATAGATGACTGGATAAAGAAGATGTGGCACATATACACTATGGAATACTACTCAGCCATAAGAAATGATGACATCGGATCATTTACAGCAAAATGGTGGGATCTTGATAACATTATACAAAGTGAAATATGTAAATCAGAAAAAACCAGAAACTGCATTATTCCATATGTATGTGGGACATAAAAGTGAGACTAAGAGACATTGATAAGAGTGTGGTGGTTTCGGGGGGAGGGGGGAGAGGTAAAGGGAAAGGGGGAGGGGGAGGGGCACAAAGAAAACTAGATAGAAGGTGACAGAGGACAATCTGACTTTGGGTGATGGGTATGCAACATAATTGAACGACAAGATAACCTGGACATGTTATCTTTGAATATATGGATCCTGATTTATTGATGTCACCCCATTAAAAAAATAATATTATAATAAAAAAAAAGAAGAAAACCAGTGTCCTTAGTCAATACCGTATACTTACCAAAATTAAGATAGATAATTAACTTCTGATAAAACAAGCTCTTAGTTCCAGCTGCAATGAGAACACCTGTGAGACTGGAACTCTGGAAATCTAAGAATTGTGCAGTCATTTAATCATTGCCTACACTCCACATCTTTAGTGCTCAGCTGTGGAGGCCCAGCCAGTGACCTGATTACAACTTTTCTGGTAAAATTTAGGAGACATAAACCAGGTCAAATTGATTTTCTTTACAAGAGACTTCTTGCCAGCTGTCAATGAGCCACACAGCCCTGAAGATGCCCTGTAGTAGGCTCTCCTATAGTTGACTTTTGACTAGTTAAGTGTTTGATTCAACATTTCAGAAAGTGATAGGTGAATGAGGTCTTTAGTTGAAATTATGGCTCAAGTTCTAGGCATGTAGTAGCACATAGGAGGCAGCGAAAAAATAATTACGGAGTTTTCAAGTAAAATACCTCATGCTATGATTGAAATTTAAGCTCTATTTTATAAGTTCACATAGGTAACAAATATTGTTAAAGCAAAGTTAAAACTACTAATATTTTTTGTCAACAAAATGAGAAAAGGACATAATGGAGAGATGGGTGTCAAAGGCATATCAAAGATAAAGCAGGATGTGAACCTGATAGTAGAGGGAAGCACAGTCCCCTCTTACCTCATCCCAATGCCATGGAGGTTGATGACAACTTTGCTACCCTATCCTCATTCACGATATGTGAAAGCTATTACAAAATAATTTAAAAGAAATTCACTATAGAAGAAATACATTTATTTAAAACTCACTTTTAGGATAAAATTTTGTAGAGAAGATTTTTTTTATCATATACAGACGTTTCTTATAAAAATGTACTTTCGGCTTGACCCGTGGTGGTGCAGTGTATAAAGCGTCGACCTGGAATGCTGAGGTCGCCAGTTCAAAATCCTGGGCTTGCCTGGTCAAGGCACATATGGGAGTTAAGCTTCCAGATCTTCCCCCTGTTCTCTCTCTCTTTCTCTCTCTAATAAAAAAATGAATAAATAAAATCTAATAAAAAAAGATTAAAAATGTACCTTTAATTATATAGATGTGACTTCTGGATTCTGCTTGTGTCTATTAATTTAAAATGAACATGTATAATGGAGATATGTTTATCAATATGTGTGTGTATAGTATATATACTTATATATAGGGAAAGGAGTGATATTTTTTTCATGTGTTAATGTCCTTATGCATATAATGTGCATTTTAAGATATTGATTGTGTATTATTAATTAAAATTGATTATAACAATAATTAATGATTTATTAATGCATTATATATTATTTTTATTCATTACATACATTCTCTATTATTGAATCACAAGAAAGATGCTACTCTAACTACAAATTAATTTTTTAATAAAGCTAAAAATGGTATTAAACTTTGTTGCATAAATCATTTTTAAGCAAATAAATTTATTAGTAAAATGTCTTATATTAATACAGTTTAGATATTTAAGTGTTTTCACAAATATTACCTCATTTAACCTTCTCATTAACTTTTACCATACAGATGGTTATGGTGATTATTTTTTTTTAATTTAAAGTTTTTCTTTTTTTTTTTTTTTGTATTTTTCTGAAGCTGGAAACGGGGAGAGACAGTCAGACAGACTCCCGCATGTGCCCGACCGGGATCCACCCAGCACGCCCACCAGGGGGCGACGCTCTGCCCACCAGGGGGCGATGCTCTGCCCCTCCGGGGTGTTGCTCTGCCGCGACCAGAGCCACTCTAGCGCCTGGGGCAGAGGCCAAGGAGCCATCCCCAGTGCCCGGGCCATCTTTGCTCCAATGGAGCCTTGGCTGCGGGAGGGGAAGAGAGAGACAGAGAGGAAGGGGGGGGTGGAGAAGCAAATGGGCAACTCTCCTATGTGCCCTGGCCAGGAATCGAACCCGGGTCCCCCGCACGCCAGGCCAACACTCTACCGCTGAGCCAACCAGCCAGGGCCTAATTTAAAGTTGAAGATAATGATTTCTATGGTGGTTCAAATTATTAGTTATAGTAAAGAAAGTATCTAAATTCAGTTTTTCTATTCTCTAACCAGATTTTTTCCTAACTTAAAATGCTTACTTATTCATCAAAAAAAGCAATTTTTATGTGTCTAATCATATATACAATGTAATCTTAGATTTACAGTCAATAAAACTATAATATTTATGGATTGACATATATTTCTTTCAAAATATCTAAAAATGAGTGCCTTAGCATGTTTTCTCTGACATTTGTATTCAAATATATTTTGTGTAATTTCATGTGGAACCAAGAGAGTAAGAGAGAAAGCTCTTGTTGAGGAGTCTTTATTTTGAAACAAAATAACTTGCTTTGTATTTTTTTTAACTTGCTTTGTATTTTAACAAAAAATTATTTGTTTCTTTCTAGACTACCCACAGACAGTAGGTAGAAAAAATAGCCATGCTTTTTTTTTCTCAATAATTTTATGACTCAAGTGGAACCATTCAGAGACTATAACACACTCCATATGCTTGGCTTCTTGAAATGTGCTTAGTACTCCATTTGGGATTCTCCATTTGTACTTCTCAGTCTGATTTGGATAACATGCAGGTTCCCTTCAGCAAACCGACCTGGTGCAAACACACAATGGATTAATTGCATACTATATTATGGGGACAATAAAGATTTCTTGACTAGTTTGCCTCTTAAGTAACAATCTTTTATGTTACCTTATAAAACTAAACTTATGTTTTATTTGCAACTCATTCTAGGCATAATAAACTCTTTGAATTTGGGGCACTTAGTTTTGGAGCTGAACACATTCCTTCTTGGTGCATTATTTTATGATGGTTCTGGAGCTACTTATTAGCCAAAGCACCTGAATGATCCTGGTGGATACCAACATCTAGTCAAAATAATATCACACATAAAGGTGCACAGAAATATAGACTTCATATAACTTTGAGCTCCAGCTGCTTTCCATCTACTTTTAGTTCTATTTATTGATATTTTATATCTAGAGAAAGCCCACTATTTGCCATCCAGTGGTGTAATCAGATCACTTTGCTTCAGTTTTGTGTTAAGTTATAGTGCATAAAATATGTACTTACACCCTTTATATAAATGCTCTTAAGGTGGGAAAGCTGTCTTAGGCAAATAAACAAACACATGGATTATTTTATCATATCCTAATGCACACTAGGTAGCTGAGATAGCCAGAATAATAATTCTTACCCGTCTTGGTTAAATTGTTTGTTGTACTTTTAAAAACCATACTGTTACCTAAACAAAACTGTATGCAATTATTTTAACCATTCAAGAGAATTTTATTTTGCTTAATTTTGAATTCACTTATGCCCTAATACCAGAGTTAGTAATACCTGTTCTAGAAATTTATAAAAGAAAATCAAAATGAATATTTAATTTCTCTCATCTCTACTTTATGGGGTTAAGTTCTTTTGAAAGAGAGCTGGAGATATTGTACTTGAATAGCTTTCTTAATTTATCCAAATTGGTGGACCATTTTACCTAACAAATCAGTAAATTTAAAAGAAATTTTGTAAATTACTGAGGATGACTTTGTTAATTGCATGCATTATCCATGAGTGCATGGCGGAAATGGCCTATTCCTAATGAAAGACTATTACTTTTACTCCTAAGTGCAGTGTGGGAAGATGACAATGAAAAGAAAACTGAAATAGAGTAATGTAGTGAGAGTTGAAAATTCACGTCTACCATTAGAGACTTAGCTACTTTAAGTCAAGCTCCCTTTCTGAGAAATGGAGATTCATTCAAAAGGAAAGAAAACATTTTCTTAGTGCATAATAACTTTTTTTTAATCTAAAATAAATATAAATATAAAATAGGACTTTTGTCCTTAAGGAATGAACAGTCTACTTTTTTTTTATGAGTTATGTCTACCCAGCTTCACATGTTTCTAGTGAAGATCAAATGAAACTGTATATAATATGCTTCAAAATCTGTGCAGCATTATGTCAATTGAAAGAATAAAGATATTAGTACAAAATCCAGGTCAATTCAGTGCATTTTATTTAGATTTTTAATGTTCACTGGTTTTTATTACATTTGATTCTAGTGATGATGATGAGCAGAAGCGTGCTCCATCCACTTCCATCACTCTAAGGGCTGCTAGAGGGGGTCAGAAACAATACTAGTTACATGTGTTTCATAGATATGAACCTTTGTGGGGCAAATCTTGTGGTTTTAGGCTTTTCTATTTGATTCTCAATGGATTAATTTTTATAAACTATCAGAATATGCATTATTTTCTTAGAGTCATCATTAGAAATTACAACAAACTCATAGCTTACAACAACAGACATTTATTCTATGACAGTTCTAGAAGCTAAGAGTCAAAAACCAAGATGTTAACAGGCTTTGCAGGATTTCAAGGCTCTAAAAAGGAGTCTTTGTTTACTACTTCTGGCTTCTGATGGTTGCCAGCAGTCCTGAACAATCCTTGGCTTATGACAGCACAAGTCAAATCTCTGCCTTTGCTTTCACACAGCCCTTTTCTCTTTGTGTATATTGCCTACACATTTGCAGGTAATATATTGTATATTGTCCAAAGTACCTTCTTTTTATAAGGATACAAGATACTGGATTTAGGGCCCAATCTAATCCAGCATGACTTTATATTCATCTTACTATGTCTACAAAGACCCTATTTCTAAATAAAGTCACATTTACAAATACTGGGATTTAGAACTTTAACATATCTTTGAGAGAGCACACAATTGAACCCATAGAAAATCATAAGATCCAAATTTTGAATGTGTTTTTAGGTGGGAGCAGCAATGTAGGCAATTTAAAGATCCTGATCTTAGAAATATACTTAAAATATATCTAGTATTTATATGGAATTGAATTTTATCTTCAATTTAAATTAAATTTACCATTTAGCTAATG
Organism: Saccopteryx leptura; assembly: GCF_036850995.1. NCBI lineage: Eukaryota > Metazoa > Chordata > Mammalia > Chiroptera > Emballonuridae > Saccopteryx > Saccopteryx leptura. The sequence continues at coordinate 53,894,318 of NC_089514.1, read as the reverse complement.
GATTCCTTACTGAACATTACAGTTCTATCATTTATTCACATATTAACATGTGAACATGACTATGATGTGAAATATTGTAGTCTTAAGAGCTCCAGCTTTGTTCAGTGTAGTAATGCTTAAAAATGGCAATAAATAAATAAATAAATAAATAAGTTAGAGAAAAATAATTTATCTTCATCACATCAGTGTTAATTTTTTTCCTGAACTAACAAAGTTTTAAATTGGGTGGGGATAAGAGAAGAAATAAATTATTTTGCTATATAAAAATCATTAAAAAATAAAATGTATTATGGCACACGTACTGTGTATTATGCAGCTTATTTAACTAACTGTTCATTATTTCATATAATAAAAAAGCATTTCTGGTGCTTAGTCCATCTGGGTGACTAAAGGTCACTGAGACAACTTAGAAAGCCAAGTGAAACTGATTATTTAATAACAGATAAATGCTTACACCTAAAATTCTATTTATATATCAAGTATTAATACTTCTCTGCTGAATTTTTGGCAAATTCAGGGGAGAAATATTTAAAAGAAAATCCATTGAGTGATCATTACTCCTTTTAGCTACAAGTTATTTTATTATTACTATTTTTTGATATATAGTCAATAGTATTGCAAAATTGAAATTTTCTTGTTTTTATTTTTGCCAGGTCATAGTTTTCATACAGACAAGGACTGTGTAATATTTATTGAATAGTGAATATGAGTTTGTAACTTAATTAGGATTTTAAAGTATGCCTTTAAAGAAACTATGAATAAATAAATGAATGTTATGGGTAATTTTTTAAGGTTTAACTGATCACAAAACAGTAATAAATATACTATTTTGTACATTTTTCCTGTGAGACTTTTAAATGTTTATCTCTACACAGTTTTAAATCTTAACAAAATACTAGCAAATAGAATACACCAACACATCAAAAAAAGTAATTTATTGTGATCAAGTGGGATTCATTCCAGAAACACAAGGATGGTTCAACATATGTAAAACACTCAACATAATACACTATATCAACAAAACAAAGAACAAAAGTTATATGTTCCTATTAATAGATGCAGAAAAGGCATTCAATAAAATACAACATTCTTTTATGTTTAAAACACTCAACAAAATGGGTATAGAAGGAAAATATCTTAACATAATAAAGACAATTTATGACAAACCATCAGCTAACATCATACTAAATGGTAAAAAGCTGAAAACTTTTCCTCTAAAATCAGGAACAAGACAAGGTTGCCCACTCTCTCCACTCCTATTTAACATAGGGCTGGAAGATCTAGTCAGAGCAATCAGAAAAGAGAAAGAAATAAAATGCATTCATATTGGGAAAGAAGTAAAGATTTCACTTTTTGCAGATGATATAATTATGTATATAGAAAACTCCAAAGACTTCCACAGAAAGGCTATTAGAGGCAATGAACCAATACAGTAAGATTGCAGGATACAAAATTAATTTACAGAAGTCTATTGTTTTCTTATATGCCAACAATGAAACCTTGGAAAAAGAACTAAAAAAAAAATCCCCTTTACAGTTGCAACAACAAAAAAAATACCTAGAAATAAACATAATAAAGAATGTAAAGGACATATATAATGAAAACTACAAAGCATTATTAAAGGAAATTAAAAAAGACACAATGAAATAGAAAAATATTTCTTGTTCATGAATAGGAAGAATAAATATAGTTAAAATGGCCATGTTACCCAAAGCAATATACAAATTTAATGCAATTCTCATCAAAATTTCAATGTCATTTTTTAAAGAAAATGGAACAAAAAATCATCAGTATTATATGGAAGCATTAAAAACCTCAAATAACCAAAGTAATTCTAAGGAAAAAAAAAACAAAGCTGGAGACATTGCAATAGTTGACTTCAAACTATACTACGGAGCCACGATAGTCAAAACAGCATGGTACTGGCAGAAAAATAGACACTCAGACCAATGGAACAGAATAGAAAACCCAGAAATAAAACCACATATATATGGTCAGATCATCTTTGATAAAGGAGCCAAAAACACACAATGGAGAAAAGAAAACCTCTTCAATAAATGGTACTGGAAAAATTGGAAAGACATGTTCAAAAGAAGAAAACTTGACTACAGTTTGTCTCCTTGCACAAAAATTAAATCAAAATAGATCAAAGACCTAAATATAACATCTGAAACAATAAATTATATAGAAGAAAACTGATACTAAACTCATAGATCTCGGCAGTAGAGAACATTTTATGAATTTGACCCCGAAGTCAAGGGAAGTAAAAGCAAAAATAAATAAATAGGACTACCTCAAACTAAGAAGCTCTGCACAACAAAAGAAACTGACAACAAAACAAATAGACAGACAACTAAATGGGAGATGATATTTTCAAACAATAGCTCAGATAAGAGGCTAATATCCAAAATATATAAAGAACTCACAAAACTCAGCAACAAACAAACAATCCAATAAAAAAAATGGAAAGAGGACAATGAACAGACACTTCTCCCAAGAAGAAATGCAAATGGCCAACAGATATATATAAAAAATGCTCATCTTCAGTAGCTATTAGAGAAATGCAAATCAAAACTAAAATAAAAAAAACTACAATGAGATACCACTTCATACCTGTTAGATTAGCTATTATCAACAAAACAGGTAATAACAAATGCTGGAGACGTTGTAGAGAAAAAGAAACCCTCATTCACTGTTGGTGGGAATGTAAATTAGTGCAACCATTATGGAAGAAAGTATGGTGGTTCCTCAAAAAATTAAAAATAGAACTACCTTATGACCCAGCAATCCCTCTACTGGGTATATACACACAAAACTTGAAAACGTAAGTATGTAAAGACACATGTAGGCCCATGTTCATTGCAGCATTGTTCACAGTGGCCAAGACATGGAAACAGCCAAAATGCCCTTTAATAGATGACTGGATAAAGAAGATGTGGTACATGTATACTATGGAATACTACTCAGCCATAAGAAATGATGACACAGGATCATTTATAACAACATGGATGGACCTTGATAACATTATACTGAGTGAAATAAGTAAATCAGAAAAAGCCAAGAACTGTATGATTTCACACATAGATGGGACACAAAATTGAGACTCATGGACGTAGATAAAAGTGCAGTGGTTACTAGGGAGAGGGGAAGAGAGGAGAGAGAAGGGGGTGTGGGGAATGGGAGCGGCTTAAAAAGAAATAAATATAAGGTGATAAAAGATGATTTGACTTTGGTTGATGGGTATACAGCATAATTAACTGTCTAAATGATGTGGAGATGTTTTCTCTAAATCTATGTACTCTGATTGACTAAGGTCACCCTGTTAAATTTGTCTAAATAAATTAATTAATTAATTATAAAAAAATTTCTAAAACCTCCTTAATTCAGGAGTTTGCATGCTTAGTGTTAGTGAAAGTCTTCGTCATGTTGCATTTGACTTTTAGAACTCCTTTCACTTCTTTTGCAGAGTAATTTCATTCTTCCTCATGTTTTGTCATCATAAGATGTAGGACAAATTACCCTTTACCCTATGATCAAATTAAAGAGGGGTCCACAGTTCTAGTTGACTTTTAGAAACCTCTATGCCTAAGGCCTTTCTTCTGAATCCCTAATTACACATTTTAATGGGAAGTGTCTCTATGTATGAGTCACTCTGCCTGGTCTTGTGCCCTTGCCCAAATGTCTTGGCCTGAGAGCATCCAGGCTCCCACACAAAGCCTAGTTACTCCCTCCCACCTCCCACTTTCCTTCCCTCATTGCTCCTTGTGTTCTCATTCTAGATGTTCTACCCCTTCACACCCGTTCCTCATAAACAGCTGGAGTTGGTGCTCAGGACCCCCATCGATACTGCCTGCTCCCCGTGGTGCTTCTCACTCTATTGTTGCTTGTCAGCCAGGGCCTGTACCTGTGTGCTACAGGAGCTAAAGACCTGTGTGCTAAAATAATAATAATAATAATAATAGTAAATGTTACATTTAAGTCTATGAATATAAATTGGAAAACTATATATCTAAGTACATTTTTTAAAAAGTGTTATTGTAAAGAAAATTAGTATGCTCTAAATTCCCTCATGCAACTTAATACTTTTATTTCTAAATTTACACCTACTTTAGGATAGACTTTAATTATTTCAGTTTATAATTTCTACTGATACATCAGTCTCCCGGAGGGAACTCAGTCAAATTTCAGAAAGAGAAGGAAAAGCAAACTAATTATTGGAAATTCCAAGAATATGGAATTCTGTGTTTAAATTTTTTTTGTTTTTAAAAAATTAATTTATAGCTGAGAAAATATGGTTTCCTAGTTTTCAAAAATAAACTAAAATGCTTAAAAAGCCTACTTTATTTTGTATGCTTCTTTAAAAGGGCATTCGAGGTCGGCCGCTCCCCCTTCTTCACTAGCTTTCAGGGATTAGGGACCGTGAGCAGCAGAGTCTTCAGCCCGGGGTCCCCTCGCATTTCTCTGCAAAGCCCGGGATCTAGAGCAGGCATTGCGAGGCAGGAGGACCTGGCAGGCAGGATGTCATTTTCGGAATGCGGGGTGATGCCTCTGCCTCATTAAATCCCATAGGAAGACTGCTACACCTAGACTTTTGCTTATACATCATCACCGTTATTCCTACTAATGCCCTGTGTCATTGAGCATATCAGTTAAGATGCCTTAGAAAAAGAACCATGGAGAAATATGTTAGACTACAGAAGATTGGAGAAGGTTCATTTGGAAAAGCCATTCTTGTTAAATCTACAGAAGATGGCAGACGATATGTTATCAAGAAAATTAGTATCTCAAGAATGTCCAATAAAGAAAGGGAAGAATCAAGGAGAGAAGTTGCAGTGTTAGCAAACATGAAGCATCCAAATATTGTCCAGTATAGAGAATCATTTGAAGAAAATGGCTCTCTCTACATAGTGATGGATTACTGTGAAGGAGGGGATCTTTTTAAACAAATAAATACTCAGAAAGGCATTTTGTTTCAAGAGGATCAGATTTTGGACTGGTTAGTACAGATATATTTGGCCCTGAAATATATACATGATAGAAAAATTCTTTATTGAGACATAAAGTAACAGAATATATTTTTAACCAAAGAGGGGACAATACAACTTGGAGATTTTGGAATTGCTAGAGTTCTTAATAGTACTGTAGAACTGGCTCGAACTTGAATAGGGACCCCATACTACTTGTCACCTGAAATCTGTGAAAACAAACCTTACAATAATAAAAGTGACATTTGGGCTCTAGGATGTGTCCTTTATGAGATGTGTAGACTTAAACATGCATTTGAAGCTGGCAATATGAAAAACCTGGTACTGAAGATAATATCTGGATCGTTTCTGCCTGTGTCTTTTCATTATTCTTATGATCTTCACTGTTTGCTCTCTCAGTTATTTAAAAGAAATCCTCAGGATAGACCTTCAGTGATCTCCATATTGGAGAAAGGTTTTATAGCTAAGTGCATTGAAAAGTTTCTCTCACCTCAGCTTATTGCAGAAGAATTTTGTCTAAAAATATTTTTTAAGTTTGGAGCACAGTTTATACCAGCTAAAAGACCTGCCTCAGGACAAAGGTTGGCTTCTGTTGTGTCGGCTCAGAAAATTACAAAGCCTGCTGCAAAATACAAAGTGCCTTTAACATATAAGAAATATGGAGATTGTAAAGCCAGTAGCCAGGGCCACTATCACAGCCGCCTGGCCTATGCAGGTTTGCATTGGATTTGGACAGTCAGTAAAGAAACAATGCAGCCAAAAACTGGTGGGCCATCATCTTTAATCTTAGCTTGCACCCAGCGGGCAAGCAAAAACACACACTGGGCTCCAAAACCCACTCACATTCAGTGCTCCCAAAGCTACTGACTTATCCGAGTTTCCTAGAATCAAAGGTTTCTAGCTCAGCAGACTTATTCACCTCTGTTCCCCATCATCTTCCTTCTCCCTGTACAAACTCTGCACAAACTGGCCTCTCACTCAACACTCCGCCATCTTGGTTGCTTCTTCTGGCCTCCTCTACATGGCCTTTCTCTGCTCTGCTCTCTAATGCTAATTTCAGGAATCGAGAAAGCAAGCTCCTGTTCTGTCCCCATTTTATAGTGTAGAAATCAAAACCTTTAATCCAATATACAAAATAGGGAAGTCTCTAATACAAAGTCACTTATCTGAAGTATGATGGGATTGTACCACTCCACATCAAAAAGGGTGGGAAAGGCTTAGTCCTAAAACTAAGCCCCAGGCTACAAGGATCCTGCCTGCCCACAGCCTGCCCCCAACACACATTAATATCACCTGGGTGACAGGCTTCCATGTGGGCAGCGCCATCTTTAACAAAGTGAGCATAATATATTCTATCTGCCCAACAATTCACCCCTATGCTCACTTTACTACCCACTATCTACACGACCGGCATCCCTGTGCAAGAAAATTAGGCACATTACACAAATTACAACAGCACAAATCATACAGTTTCAACAATCACAAAGGTACACTTCACCAGTCTCTGAGCACCTTGCCCAAAGCGCAAAATGTCCTTGGCCTTCCTTCTAGCCATGGGAAAAGCTTCCCGGGGCAGGAAAGGGGCCTCTAGCAAAGCCGCCCCCCACCCCCATCAAGATATTTCACATTTTCCAAAATCCATAAGTCCATTTAACAAAGGAGCCAGTGCCCACTTCGTTCGTAGTCCAGGAAATCAGTCCATGCACATGGGGCATCAACCACCCCCCCTCATCCCTGCCGTCCTGGAAGGTCTTACACTGTCCCAAAAAGGAGCCTGTGGCAATGGCAGTAAGCATTTCCATCTCTGCTCCGGAGAGCATGATGGCGTCCAGCCCTATGTCCCAAAATCGCAGACCTACCAGGACCGTAGTAGGGGCTCCTTCCAGCTGGGCTCTCATCTTTTGGAGACTGCGGATCGCCACTCCAGCCCAATTCTCCTCATCTTCCAAAGGGGAACTGAAAACATCATCTCCCGTTGCGGGTCTCGAGCCCCGGGCTGCTGCAGCCTTCTGATACACAGACCTTGCAGCTCCGGACCCAGCCTCAGCTTCAGCCTCAGCCCTGGCCTCCTGCCACTGCTGGTTCTCCACAATGTCCAGGGCAAGCTGCAACTCATAAACCTGTGAATCCTCCTCCAGCAGGTGCTCCTTTTCCAGGCGAATCTTGCAAACCTGGTCAGCCTCCTCCTCCAGCCCTTCCTCCAGCTCCAGGGTCAGCATCTCTTTCTCCCACATTTGCTCCAGCTCCTTCCACTGCTCAGTTTGCAGGTCCTGAGCAGCCTCTTCCACAGAGCTCTCAGTTTCCTCACCCATGGCTGTAAAAGTCAGCCAGTCTACGGTCCCCAAAAGGAAGGCCATGGGGAACCATAACAGCAGCCAGTCCTCTACTCCACCGCTCAAAGGTGGTGGTGGCTCCTTGCCGATCTGTATCGAATCCTGCCACAGACTACGCCAAATGTAAAGCCAGTAGCCAGGGCCACCATCACAGCCGCCTGGCCCATGCAGGTTCGCATTGGATTCGAACAGTCGGTAAAGAAACAATGGAGCCCAAAACTGATGGGCCATCATCTTTAATCCTAGCTTGCACCCGGCGGGCAAGTAAAAATACACACTGGGTTCCAAAACCCACTCATTCAGTGCTCACAAAACTACTGACTTGTAGGTAGTAGTTTTGAGGTATGATGGGATTGTACCACCCCACATCAAAAAGGGTGGGAAAAGCTTAGTCCTAAAACCAAGCCCGAGGCTACAAGGATCCTGCCCGCCCAGAGCCCACCCCAACACACATTAATATCACCTGGGTAACGAGCTTCCATGTGGGCAGCACCATCTTTAACAAAGTGAGCATAATATATTCTATCTGCCCAACAGAGATAAAAAATTACATGAAAAGAAACCACTCCAAAAATATAAACAGGCTCATCTAACTCCATTGAAGAAAGTGAATCCTGGAGAAGAAAGGGGGAAAATGTTTGAGGACACAGCAGGAAAGAGAAAGTTGGAATTTATTGATAAAGAAAAGAAACAAAAAAATCAGATTAGTTTAATGAAGGCTGAACAGATGAAAAGGCAAGAAAAGGCAAGGCTGGAGAAGATAAATCGGGCCAGGGAACAAGGGTGGAGAACCGTGCTCAGCGCTGGAGGGGGAGGTGAAGTGAAGGCTACCTCTTATGGCAGTCGAGGGCCGTGGCACCATCAGCGTTTTCTCCTCGGGGACAGTATGAACATTATCATGCCATTTTTGATCAAATGCAACAACAACGAGAAGATAATGAAGCAAAATGGAAAGGTGGACTACGTGGCTGGAGGCTTCTGGAAAGGCAGAGGGGGCAGCTAACTGTGGAAAGAACTAAACAAGTGGAAGAGTTCCTGCAGCGAAAATGGGAAGCAAGGCAGAATAAAGTGAGAGCTGAGGGACACAGGGTTTATCTTGCAAGGCTGAGACAAATAAGATTGCAATATTTCAATGAGCGCCAACAGATTAGAGCCAAACTTCATGGTGAAAAGAAAGAAGCTGATAATTCTGAAGGACAAGGAAGTGAGGAGGCTTACCTGAGGTGTAAAAAAATTGAAGCCCTTAAGGCCCAAGCCAGCGCCCGCACCGCTGTGCTGAAAGAGCAGCTGGAGTGGAAGAGGAAGGATGCGTATGAGAGAGAGAAGAGGGCGTGGGAGGAGCAGTTGGCATCTAAAGAAGTCAAGGGTTCTGATATGTCTCCTCCTTTGGGACAGCATGAACCAGGCATCTTTCTGTCAAAGCATCAGATGAGACCTGTTATTTCTGTGACTTCAGCTTTGAAAGAAGTGGCTATGGACAGAAGTTTAACTGATACCCAGGAGACCTCAGAAGAAATGCAAAAGACTAACAATGCTATTTTAAGTAAGCGAGAAATACTGTGTAGATTAAATCAAAATCTTAAAGCTCAAGAAGATGAAAAAGGGAAGCAGTGTCAGTCTGACACAGATGAGGTGATTGTTCATGAAGATGCCCAAGAGCCCGAGAAAGAGAAGTCGGTGTCATCTGATTGCAAGAAGTGGGAGGCAGGCGGCCAGCTGGTGATTCCTCTGGATGAGATGACACTGGATACATCCTTCTTTGTAACTGACAAACTTACAATGGGAGATGTTATTATATTAGATCCTGAGGCATCGCCAAGAAGAGTCTGGGGAAAAGCCCTACAGATTCTGTCCTAAAGTTACTTGGAGAAGCTGAACTACAACCTCAGCCGGAACTATTGGAAAACATAGCTGTTACAAGTGAGATTTCTCCTGAAGAAGACAAATGTAAACCCTTAATTACTGGAGAAGAACAAGTTAAATGTATTTCACTTGAAATGAACCCATCAGCTACTGTTAATTCTCCTGTTGAGACAAGCAATCCAAAGTCTAACGAGATATCTCCACATGTGCCATTGAAACCAGTAGGAAATTTGGATGAACCAGGTTATTTGGAAACAGAAGTTCTACAAGAGCCAAAGGAAGCAAGCAAAGATTGAGGCTTGCCTTGCACTATTATTGATGTATGGATTAATGAGATTAAAAAAACAAAGGAAACTGAATTTGAAGATAGCATCACCATTCAGCAAAATGAAATTTCTAAAGATGGAATCTCAAGGAATGTGGATCAACTTAGTGAAGTTGAACCTAAAATAGATGATTCTCAGCATTCTAAATGTGACGGAGATATGTCTATTCAACCAGACCCATTTTTCCATAAAGTGGTTCATTCCAAACACTTGAATATCGCCTCTCAAATTCAATCAGCTCTCTGTTCACCAGAGGAATCCTTTCCACTTTGATCTCGCTCTGATTCACCACCAAAAAATAAAAACAAGAATTCCTTGCTGATTGGACTTTCAACTGGTTTATTTGATGCAAGCAACCCAAAGATGTTGAGGACATGTTCACTTCTAGATCTCTCAAAGCTGTTCAGAACACTGATGGATGTTCCCACTGTGGGAGACGGACGTCAAGACAATCTGGAAATAGATGAAATTGAAGATGAGCACAGTAAAGAAGGAGCTTCTGATTCTGAAGACATTGTGTTTGAAGAAACTGACACAGATTTACAAGAGCTTCAGGCCTCCCTGGAGCAGTTGCTCAGGAAGGAACCTGGGGAGACAGTGAGGAGGAAGAACTGGTCTTGAAGAACAGTGACACAGAGCAGACTGCCACAGGGCAGGCCTGACGGAGGAGGATGACAACCCCAGCAGAGAAAGCGCCCTCAATGAGGTGTGGCACTCGGATAACAGTGATGGTGAGGTAACGAGAGATGTGAATATGATAGCGTCTTTAACAATTTAGAGGAGCTAAGACTTCACCTGGAACAGGAAATAGGCTTTGAAAAATTCTTTGAAGTTTATGAGAAAATAAAGGCTATTCATGAAGATGAAGATGAAAATATTGAGATTTGTTTAACAATAGCTCAGAATCTTTTGGGAAATGAACATCAGTATCTTTATGCCAAGATTCTTCATTTAGTCATGGCCCAAGGGGCCTATCAAGAAGATAATGATGAATAACCCTCAGAACATTCTTTAACCCTCAGCTGTCAGAAAACATTTAAGTTTGGCTCATCAGCATAACATCCTTCAGTGGAGAATGTAGCAATTTTTTAATAAATGATATATCTGATTTAAGATGGGCATGCTGACTGCATGAGAAAGATGGACAAACATGACATTTTTCAATTAAAATTCTAGTATTTTATTATTAAAAAAGGGGGCATTTGATGACTTAGGTGTAAATGAATAGAAACATACAGATTAACTCTCTTTAAAATATTTATAGCCATAAATAGAAAAGGAAACCAAATACAGTACTTGGCAAAATGTATGTTGGGTTTGCCACACAACACTCATTTGAAAATTACTTGAATTACTATCAATAAAGAGGGATAGACTATCTCTCTAAAATTATTTTGAACATGATAAAAATATCTGTGGAAATTTTCTTAAAATTAAATTTATTGGGGTGACATTGGTTAATAAAGTGATACAGGTTTCAAGTGTATGATTCAATAATACACTGCTCACAAAAATTAGGGAATATTTTATTGCTTCATATTCATTTTGAAATATCCCCTAATTTTTGTGAGCAGTATTTGTCCTCTGTATATTGCACTGTGTGTTTACAACTCAAAGTGAACTCTTCTTCTGTCACTATATATTTGACCTGCTTTAAATAAATTCTTAGTTTTGTCTGCTCAGATAGCTAAGATTTCAAATGTCTACCAGTATTTAACCATAAATGAGTATAACACTTACTGGGAAAGAAGTTATACTACTTTCTCTTGTTTATTTGGAACATTTACTTTAGTAATCATTCAGTTTTTGTCTACGATAATGTTGTTACAAAAAGATTTGAAACACAGAAAATTTTATCAACATAGATTGAGGGTATATGTTTATATTTTTTAAATAGAGAAAAATGTTTTTTGGAAATAATGAAAAATATAATTTTCTGCTATTAAGCATTTTGTACAATTGTGTATTGAATCAAGAATTTGATTTTATTAATCTATATTTATATTATAGTAAATGATTATTAAGTTCTATAAAATCAACCAATATTTGGATATTTGAAGAATCTAGCATAGCACAGAATTACAGAGTAGTAGATACTTAAATAGAAAAACTTAGTACTTGTTAATACTTGAACATATTCCACATGATACTGGAAAATGAGCAGTTTTTGGATTATCTGCTTTATCAGTCATGTAAATCAGTATTTTATGAGTAATGCTTTATGCCAAGAATTTGAGTGTGAAAAGAAACATCTAAATTCCACACAGAACTATGTGAGGGTAAATTTGCCTTTTTTTAAAAATAAGATTCAGTTATCAGGCATTTTGGGGACATTAATGGGAAGGACTAATAATCCCTCTGGCAGTCATTGAACATGTACTTTTGGTCAGGAACTGACTGTAGTGTCTGCTTTATATATTTTTTATTTCTGCTGGTAATTACGTATTCTAATTTCTTACTTCATTAAAGAAATCTAATATTCCTTTACACTATGAAGATAGACTGACATAAATCCAGTAAACATTGCTGGATTTAAAGTTTGAATCACAGATTAAATTGTTTTTGTTCAGTAGTTTCTGTCTAAATCTTCTGATGGTCAAGCCAGTCTGATGGTCAAACACACCAGTTCAGCATGTTTTCTGTGTAATCCGGCACCAGTGCATCTTCATGCAGTTGCACTCACTGTGAGTCAGGTAACCTGAATTACAGAGCTTCCGTGGAATTAATTTTTCTAAAATATACAACTTAGAAAACACCAATGAGCAAATTAGTAAATAAAAATGTATGAGTTCATAAGCATTAGAGAGACAAATGTCTTTAACTTCAGATTTTGGTCGGAGTCATGTTTCAAGAACGATATAGGTTTCCATGCAAATTAGATATCCATCTATAGAATATTTGATATCTATGTATATTTAGTTATATTTATTATATACATTCATATACATATATACACAGTGAATATTACTCAGCCATAAAAAATGCAACATGGATATATTTACAAATATTATGCTAAGTGAAATAAGTCAGACAGAAAAATATAAATGCTGTATGATTTCACTTATGTGTGGAATCTAAAAACAAAACAAATTTTGAATAAACAACACAAAAAATAGCCTGACCTGTGGTGGTGCAGTGGATAAAGTGTCAACCTGGAATACTGAGGTTGCAGATTTAAAGACCTGGGCTTGCCTGCTCAAGGCACATATGGGAGTTGATACTTCCTGCTCCTCCCCCCTTCTCTCTCTCTCTCTCTCTCTCTCTCTCTCTCTCACCCTTCTCTCTATAAAAATGAATAGTTAAAATCTAAAAAAACAACAAAAAATAGAAACAGATTTATAGATATAGGAAGCAAACTGATGGTGGAAGCAAGATGAGGAGATGGGTGAATAGGTGAAGGGGAATAAAAGATACAAACTTCTAGTTGTAAAACAAGTCACAAGGATGTAATGTATAGCTTGAAAAATATGGGCAATAACATTATAATAACTTTGTAGGGAGACAAATGATTACAAGACTTATCTTGGTGATTACATCATAAGGTATACATATATGTTAAAACATGATATAGTACACTTGAAACTAAAATAATATTGTGTGTAAACTAAACTTTAATAAAAATAAATGAAAAATTTTAATCTCATATAAAAAGTAATAACAATAGTTTTTTCAAATTATCCAATTTAATAAAGAATAATAGGTTGCCCTTTATATAATAAAAAATGTATTAATGCTTTATACCTCTGTATTATATTATTTTCAAAAATCAGTAACTATACAGACATTTAAAAAATAATTTGTTTCAAATGAATGGTTTATTTATGCAGTTAGCACATTCCTGGAATTGCATTAAATTAATATCTCAGAGTGAAATGGTTGATCACCATCCATTTACCCATTCTCCAGGGGTAACTAAAAGTCAGTAATCCAATCATATTAAGGTTTTTTTAAATTAGAAAAAATTTAGCTCCTTTTGATTTAACAGCTATTGCATTTTACAGTCTGTTTTAAAATAAATACATGAATTAATTCTGTTAAAAGGATAATACACTTATCATTTTTTGAACCTTTGCCTTGTAAATAAAAATAGGACAATAAAAAAGGAATAAAAGTTAATATATTCAGCAATTTAAAATCAAATAAGTGGATACCTGATAAAGAACTGTTATCTAAACTATACTAAAAACTCTTAAAACTCAATGAGAAAACAAACAACTTTTTTAAAAAGTGGGCCAAAGACCTTAACAGATGTCTTACCAAAAATATACAAACAACAAATAAGCATGTGAAAAATTGACTCATGTTATATGTCATTGAGAATTGTAATATAAAACTAATTACCAATGCACAACTATTAGAATGGCCAACATCTAGAACACTGCCATCACCAAACGCTGATGAGGATGTGGAGTAGAGGAACTCCCCTGCAAGCTGGGGAGAATGTACAATGGCACAGCCACTTTGAAAGACAATTTGGTAGGTTTTTACACCTTATGATCCTGCAACAACACTACTTGGCTGATACTCACAGGACTTGAAAATATGTTCACACAAAAACCTGCACATGCATGTACACACGTCTTTATTTATTTTCCCTTATAGAGACAGAGAGAAAGTCAGAGGGAGGGACAGGCAGACAGGAAGAGAGAGATAAGAAACATCAATCATCAGTTTTTCGTTGCGACACCTTAGTTGTTCATTGATTGCTTTCTCATATGTGCTTTGATTGTGGGCCTTCAGCAGATAAAGTAACTCCTTGCTCGAACCAGCGACCTTGGGTCCAAGCTGGTGAGCTTTTGCTCAAAACAGATGAGCCTGCGCTCAAGCTGATGACCTTGGGGTCTCAAACCTTGGTCCTCTGCATCCCAGTCTGTCGCTCTATCCACTGCGCCACCGCCTGGTCAGGCTACTCATCTTTATTGATAATTGTAAAAACATGGAAGCTACCAATATGTCCTTCAGTATGTGAATGGGTGAATCCACTGTAGTACATCCAGACAATAGAATATCATTCAGTACTAAAGATAAATGGACTAGGAAGCCATGAAAAGACATGGAAGAAACTGAAATGCCTAGTACTAAGTGAGAGAAGCCAGTCTGTAAAGGCAACATACTGTAGCATTTCAACTATATGACATTTGAGAAAAGGCAAACTATAAAGACAGGAGAGGATCAGTAGTTGCCGAAGGTTGGGGTGAGAGAGCATGTGAATAGACAAAACAAAGATTATTTTTAAAGCAGTGAAAATATAATGTGATATTATAATGATAGACATATGGCATTATATATTTGTTCAAACCCATAGAATATACAATACCAAGAGTGAATCCTAAGATAAATCATGATCTTTGGGTGATATATCAATGTAGGTTCCCACTTAATTTAAGAAACAGGGCACTCTGGTTGTCCTGTTGATAATGGAAAAGGCTATGTAGGTGACGGGGCAGGGATATAAAAGAAATCTGTGTGCCTCCCCCTCATTTTTGCTGTGAATCTAAAATTGCTCTAAAAATATCTTTCCATAAAACCATATAGTGTTAACTGACTAATGAAAATTGTTACAAATTTTGTATATCTTTCCTCTTCCATTGAAAATGTAGGATTCATCTCAGGGTTGTAATCTAATTTATTAAGTTGGGCTAGGTTAGTGAAGATAAGAACAAGATAGGTGAAACTACATTCTGATTTTCTTTAATGAATTAACTTTTTAAAGCCATCAGAATTATAGCGTATCTTTTAGACCATTGGTCCCCAACCTTCTTTGGGCCATGGACTGGTTTAATGTCAGAAAATATTTTCATGGACCAGCCTTTAGGGTGGGAAGGATAAATGTATCACGTGACCAAAACAAACATCAAGAGTGAGTCTAGACGAATGTAACAAAGGGAATCTGGTCATTTTTTAAAAATAAAACATCATTCAGACTTAAATATAAATAAAATGGAAATAACGTAAGTTATTTATTCTTTTTCTGCTGACCGGTACCAAATGGCCCACAGACCAGTACTGGTCCGTGGCCCGGGAATTGGGGACCACTGTTTTAGACTACTGGCATGTGTGTGACCATGGTGTTACTTAATATGACAGCTAATATTTTATGGATATGGCAACCTCAGGAAGTGGTGAATGAAATGGCATATTACCAGCAATTATGAATTAGATTGCTTTTCTTTTTTGATGTAAACATAAATTATATCAATCAATAAATATATATATAAACATAAAGATTAGTAATGGCTACACAAAGTAGCCTTGTGGTTAAATTAGTTCATACTGTTCATTAGAGCAATAATAATAATACAGTTATCCAATAACTTTTTGAGCTGACTATATTTAATTCTCACATATAGTCTTTGATCTCTGGGATAGGTATAATTTTCACATTGTTATTAGAAAACCTGAAATTCTAACAGGGAAAAGAATACCCTGCTTAATAAGTCTTTTAGAGTAAATAATAAATAAATTCTTACTTTAAATAATTTGTTCATTAGAGTTAAATTTATTTAATATGTTATAGTACATGGGTCTGATAATAATATATAAAATGTGTTCAAATCTTAGAAAATGTTTAATTTTGATGAACTTGTTTCTTTGGTTTACTAATTAATGACTATATCTAAAAATAGAAAAGGTTATTTTTTATTTCCTTTTGTAATTTGCCTAGATAGCAAACTTGTTTGTTGTTTTACAAGAAACAATTTGAATGATTTGTGTTGATTTTATTATGCTCTTCATTATTATTATTTTTTTTTCTTTCATTTTTCTGAAGCTGGAAACAGGGAGAGACAGTCAGACAGACTCCCGCATGCGCCCGACCGGGATCCACCCGGCACGCCCACCAGGGGCGATGCTCTGCCCACCAGGGGGCGATGCTCTGCCCATCCTGGGCGTCGCCATGTTGCGACCAGAGCCACTCTAGTGCCTGAGGCAGAGGCCACAGAGCCATCCCCAGCGCCCGGGCCATCTTTGCTCCAATGGAGCCTTGGCTGCGGGAGGGGAAGAGAGAGACAGAGAGGAAAGCGCGGCGGAGGGGTGGAGAAGCAAATGGGCACTTCTCCTGTGTGCCCTGGCCGGGAATCGAATCCGGGTTCTCCGCACGCTAGGCTGACACTCTACCGCTGAGCCAACCGGCCAGGGCCTCATTATTTTTTAAAGGACAAATATTTCTTTTTTTTAAAATAGCTAATTTGCTTTTCAATCCTGTTAATTTTTTTCTGTTTCTTCTTAGATGTTTTATTGTCACTTTGATTAAATAGGTAACCAAACAGTGTTAGGCACTTGTGATCTTATATTAATTGAGTGCAAATCTGAAAGATTTTGACTGTGCTTTCCCAACACTGGATCTTAAATAGAGAAAAAGTAATGTACAATTATCAGAAAGTTTAATGCCTTAAACAGAAAAATCACAAAGTGTTTAGTATTATATAGAAAGAGATACTAGAAATAATTGGGTTTGTTTGACATATTACTATTGTAGGAGTTCATGGGAAAAATTTCAAATCTAAAGTAGCTGCCTAGGTTACCTTTGTAGAAGAAAACATTATTAATGTGTATATTTTAGAAAATTTGTGCTTTATAAGATATTTATAGAGATACATGAATACCCACACTGTCCATAATGTGTTTTTACCTTTAGAGAACTGACCCAAACCCAAACCTTGCTGGTTAAAGTTATCTTGGTTGCAGGCCTTTGCTTTTCATCACTTTGGATATTTCATGCCAATCTCTTCTGGCCTGAACTATTGGTGTTGAGAAATCAGCAGGTAGTTTTATGAGAGCTCTTTCATAGGTAACTGTCTTTCTCTTGCTGCTTTTGAAATTCTTTCTTATCTTTAACCTTGCCATTTTAATTATGATGTGTCTTGGTATGGGCCTTTCAGTTAATCTTGTTTGGGGCTCTCTGAGCCTCCTGGATTTGTGTTTCCTTTTTTTCCCTCACCAAGTTATGGAAATTTTCAGCCATTATTCAAATATGTTCTCAATGATCCCTTGCTCTTTTTCTTCTCCTTCTGGTACCCCTATGTTATAGATGTTGTTATGCTTCATATTGCCCAAAAGGCACTTAAAACTATCCTTGCTTATCCAAATTCTTTTTGCTTATCTGTTTTTTTCTACCTAATCTTCCAAATTGCTGAGTCAATCCTTTGCTTTATCCAACCTACTGTTTATTCCTTCCAGTATATTCTTTATTTCAGATATTATATTACTCATTTCTAACTGTTTTTTATGACATGTTTTTTTAATGCTGTTGTACTTCTCACTATGTATCTTGTAGTCCTAAGTTCATTGAGCATCCTTTTTACTCTTTTTATGAACTCTATATTTGATAACACTTTGTAGATTTCTTCTATTTCTCTATTTGGGGCATGTTTTTGGGTTGTTGGTTTTTTTTGTCTCTCTGCTTATCTCTTTCTGTTTATTTCTATGTATTAAGTAGCTGTGCTATGACTCCCAGTGTTGGTATGGTGGCCTTATTTAGTAGGTATCCTGTGGGGTCCAACGGCATGGTCTCCTTAAAGATCTGAGCTGAATGCTCCAGGAATGTTCTGTGTGTGGATTATTTGGGCTCTCTGTTGTAATTGAGTCTTGATTTTTTTTGTTTGTACTTTTTATTTTATTACTTTTAATGGGGTGACATTAATAAATCAGGGTACATATGTTCAAAGAAAACATCTCCAGGTTATCTTGTCAGTCAATTATGTTGCATACCCATCACCCAAAATCAGATTATTCTCTGTCACCTTTTATCTGGTTTTCTTTGTGACCCTTCCCTGCCCCCTCTCCCTCCTTCTCCTCCCTCCCTCCCCCCCAGTAATCACCACACTCTTGTCCATGTCTCTTAATCTCGTTTTTATGTCCCACCTAAGTATAGAATCATGCAGTTCTTAGTTTTTTCTGATTTACTTATTTCACTCTGTATAATATTACCAAGATCCATTCATTTTGTTGTAAATGATCCGATGTCATCATTTCTTAAGGCTGAGTAGTACTCCATAGTATATATGTACCACATCTTCTTTATCCAGTCATCTATTGAAGGGCTTTGTGGTTGTTTCCATGTCCTGGCCACTGTGAACAATGCTGCAGTGAACATGGGACTGCATGTGTCTTTATGTACCAATGTTTTTGAGTTATGTGGGTATATACCCAGTAGAGGGATTGCTGGGTCATATGGTAGTTCTATTTTCAATTTTTTGAGGAGTCATCATACTTTCTTTCATAATGGTTGTGCTACTTTACATTCTCACCAACAGTGGATGACGGTTCCTTTTTCTCCACAGCCTTTCCAACACTTGTTAATACCTGCCTTGTTGATAATAGCTAATCTAACAGGTGTGAGGTGGTATCACATTGTAGGTTTGATTTGCATATCTCTAATAGCTAATGAAGATGAGCATTTTTTTATATCTCTGTTGGCCATTTGTATTTCTTCCTGGGCGAAGTGTCTGTTCATGCACTCTTCCCATTTTTTTATTGGATTGTTTGTTTGTTTGTTGTTGAGTTTTATGAGTTCTTTGTATATTTTGGATATTAGGCCTTTATCTGAGCTGTTGTTTGAAAATGTCATATCCCATTTAGTTGGTGTCTGTTTATTTTGTTGTCAGTTTCTCTTGCTGAACAAAAACTTTTTAGTCTGATGTAGTTACATTCATTTATTTTTACCTTTACTTCCCTTGCCTTTGGGGTCAAATTCATGAAATACTCTTTAAAATCAAGGTCCATGAGTTTAGTACCTATGTTTTCTTCTATGAACTTTATTGTTTCAGGTCTTATATTTAGGTCTTTGATCCCTTTTGAATTAATTTTAATACAGTTTAGTAGTAAAGTTTCATTCTTTTGCATGTGGCCTTCCAGTTTTCCCAGCATCATTTGTTAAAGAGGCTTTCTTTTCTCCATTGTGTGTTGTTGGCCCCTTTATCAAAACTTATGTGACCATATATATGTGGTTTTATTTCTGGATTTTCTATTCTGTTCCATTGGTCCGAGTGTCTATTTTTATGCCAATACCATGCTGTTTTGATTGTCATGGCTCTATAATATAATTTTAAATCAGGTATTGTAATGCCCCAGCTTCATTCTTTTTCCTTAAAAAGGAATTTTTTATAGTTTCATATAAATCTGATGATTTTTTGTTCCATTTCTTTAAAAAATTTCATTGGACTATTGATGGAAAGTGCATTAAATTTGTATATTGCTTTGGGTCAGATGTCCCCAAACTATGGCCCACGGGCCACAATTTGGCCCCCTAAAGCCATTTATCCAGCTCCCGCCGCACTTCCAGAAGGGGCAACTCTCTCATTGGTGGTCAGTGAGAGGAGCACTGTATGTGGGAGCCCTCCAATGGTCTGAGGGACAGAAATCTGGCCCCCTGTGTAAAACGTTTGGGGACCCCTGCTTGGGTAATATGGTCATTTTGATTATATTTATTCTTCCTATCCAAGAACAAGGAATATTTTTTCATTTTGTTGTATCTTTTTCGATTTCCCTTAACAATGCTTTGTAGTTTTTTTATATAGGGCCTTTACATTCTTTGTTATGTTTATTCCTAGGTATTATTTTGTTGTTGCAACCGGGAAGGAGAATATTTTTTTGAGTTCATTTTCTAATGTTTCATTGTTGGCATATAGAAAGGCTATGGACTTTTTTATATTAATTTTGTATTCTGTGACCTTACTCTATTGGTTTATTTTTTCTAGTGATCTTTGTGTGGAGTCTTTGGGGTTTTCGATGTATAGGATTATATTATCTGCAAAAAGTGAAATCTTTACTTCTTCTTTTCCGATATGAATGCCTTTTATTTCTTTATCTTGTCTGATTGCTTTGGCTAGAATCTCTAGCACCACATTAAATAAGAGTGAAGAGAGTGGACAACCCTGTCTTATTCCTGATAAGGAGAAAAGTCCTCAGTTTTATGACATTTAATTGATGTTAGCTGATGATTTATCATAAATGGCCTTTATTATATTGAGATATTTTTCTTCTATACTCATTTTGTTGAGTGTTTTAAACATAAAATTGTGTTGTATTTAATCAAACGCCTTTTCTGCGTCTATTGATAAAATCATATGATTTTTGTTCTTTGTTTTGTTGATATGGTATATTACATTAACCGTTTTACATATGTTGAACCATCCTTGAGATTCTGGGATAAATCACAATTGATTATAATGTATTATTTTTTTAATATGTTGTTGTATTTGATTTGCTAGTATTTTGTTTAGTATTTTAGCATCTGTATTCATTAGAGATATTGGTCTGTAGTTGTTTTGTTTTTTTTGTGCCGTCCTTGCCAGGTTTCCGTATAAAGGTTATGTTGCCTCATAAAATGTGTTTGAAAGTATTGCTTCTTCTTCAACTTTTTGGAAGACTTTAAGTAGAATAGGAACCAAGTCTTCTTTGAATGTTTGATAGAATTCACTAGTATAACCTTCTGGCCCCGGACTTTTATTTTTGGGGAGGTTTTTAATAGTTTTTTCTATTTTCTGCCTGCTTATTGGTCTGTTTAGGCTTTCTGCTCCTTCATGACTTAGTCTAGGAAAATTATATTGTTCTAAGAATTTATCCATTTCTTCTAGATTGTTGAATTTGGTGGTATATAGTTTTTTATAGTATTTTACAATAATTCTTTTATATCTATGATATTTGTGGTGATTTCTCCTCTTTCATTTGGATTTTGTTTATATGAGTCCTTTCTCTTTTTTCCCTGGTGATTCTTGCCAAGGGTTTGTCAATTTTGTGATCCTTTCAAAGAATCAGCTCCTTGTTTTATTAATTATTTCTATAGTTTTTTGTTCTCTATTTCATTTATTTCTGCTCTGATTTTTATTATTTCCTTTCTTCAGCTGGTTTTTGGGTTGTCTTTGTTCTTATTTTTCTAGTTCCTTAAGGTGTGAAGTTAAGAGGTTCACTTGGGCTCTCTCTTGTTTGTTCATATAGGCCTGAAGTGATATGAACTTTCCTCTTATCACTGCTTTTGCTGTATCTCAGAGATTCTAATATTTTGTATTGTTATTTTCATTTGTCTGTATGTATCTTTTGCTCTCCGCGCTTATTTCTTCTTTGACCTACTCATTTTTTAAAAGTATGTTGTTTTGTTTTCACATTTTTGTGGGTTTTTTCTTTTTTTTTGCAGTTGAATTCTAGTTTCAAGACTTTATGATCAGAAAATGTCCTTGGTACAATTTCAATTTTTCTGAATTTGCTGATGTTAGTTTTGTGGCCCAACATATGATCAATTCTTGAGAATGTTCCATGTATACTGGAGAAAAATGTATACTCTATAGCTTTGGAATGAAATGTACTATAGATGTCTATCATATCCAATTGCTCTATTGTTTTGTTTAAGGCCATATTTCTTTATTGATTTTCTCTTTGGATGAACTATCTAGAGCCATCAGAGGTGTATTGAGTATGATTGTATTTTTGTCAGTTTTTGTTTTTAGGTCACTCAGTAGCTGTCTTACATATTTTGGTGCTCCTTGGTTTGGTACATATATATTAAGAAGTGTTATGTCTTCTTGATTCAGTGTCCCCTTAATCATTATGAAATGACCATTTTTGTCTCTGATTACTTTTGCTGTCTTGTAGTTAGCATAGTTAGATATGAATATTACTACTCCTGCTTTTATTTTGGGTGTTATTTGTTTGGAATATTGTTTTCCAGCCTTTCACTTTGAATTTTTTTTTATCCTTTTTGTTTAGATGTGTTTCTTTTAGGCAGCATACTGCTGGGTTTTCTTTTTTAATCCATTCTGCTATTCTGTGTCTTTTTATTGGTGAGTTAAATCCATTTACATTTACTATAATTATTGGCACTTGAGGGTTTGCTATTGCCATTTTATATATTGCTTTCTGTTAGTTCTTTATCTTGTTTGATTCTTTTCTTTTGTTTTTTTATCATTTGTTTTTGTTTGGTTGTAATCCATACTTCTTTACTCTGTTACTTCCTTTTTCAAGCCATGTGTTTCTGTGGTTATTTTTTCAGGGGTTGTTACCATTAAGTAATAAAAAGGATACCTACCATGTTTATTGTAGTACACTATCTTATGAGTGCTTCTGCACTCTGTTGTCCTTTGCTACTGTTAATCTTCATTCTCTCCCCTTTTTTGTTTTTTCTTGTCACAGTTTAAATTTGGTTATATTGTGTTCCTGGTGGAGCTTTTACCTTTGTTTTTGTTTTGTTTTGTTCTTTGCATCTGGTTGAAAAACCCCCTTTAGTATTTTCTGAAGTGGGGGTTTTCTGATGATAAATTCCCTCATCCTTTTTGTATCTGTGAATATTTTTATTTCTCCTTCATATTTGAAAGATAGCTTTGATGAGTATAGTATTCTTAGCTGAAAGTTTCTCTCTTTCAGGACTCTAAATATTGGGTCCACTCTCTTCTAGCTTGTAGAGTTTCTGCTGAGAAATCTGATGATAACCTAATAAGCCTTTCTTTATATTTTGTATTCTTCTTTTCCATGGCTGCCTTGAGAATTTTTTCTTTGTTTTGGTTCATGCTAATTTCATTATGATGTGCCTTGGAGTAGGTTTTGTGGGGTTAAGTTAACTTGGTGTTCTATTTGCTTCTTGAATTCGAGGCTTTAGTTCTTTCCACAGGAATGGGAAGTTCTCATCTATTATTTGTTTGAATATGTTCTCCATTCCATTTTCTGTCTCTTCTCCTTCTGATATACCTATTATTCTTATATTACTCTTTTTGATGGAGTCAGGCAATTCCTATAGGGCTTTCTTATTTTTTTAAATTTGTGAGTCTCTCTCTTCTTCTCTCTCTTGTGCCTCAAGTTGCCTGTCTTTTATGTCACTAATCCTCTTTTCTATCTATTAGCCTGTTCTATTAGTTAAGCTTGTTACCTCATTTTTAGTTAATAAATTGAGTTTTTCATCTCTGTTTTATTTGTTTTCATAATTTCAATTTCCTTGGCAATATATTTTTTGTGTATGTTGAATTGTTTTTTGAGCTCCCTAAATTGCCTTTCTGTGTTTTCTTGTATATCTCTGAGTATTTTTAGGATTTTTATTTTAAATTCTCTGTCATTTAACTCCAAGGTTTCCAATGTATTAAAATTCTTTTTCCATAAATTTTTCCTCATCTATCTGTGCTACATGTCTGTCTTTTGTATCTTTTATACTCAATTTTCTTTTTCTTAATGGCATCCGAGGGTGTTTTTGTTAATAACACTAATGAGAATTATAGAAAATAAAAAGTTTAAAAAAGACAATAAAAAATTATTTTAAAAATTATTTTTTTTCTTTAAGAAAATACCATGAAAAACTGAGAATTATATTGTGCTAAATGGAACAAAAACTACCTATAACAGAAGGCCTGAGTTGAGGAGAAGTGACAAAGGGGCAAAAAATGAGGGACCCACAAAATGCAAAAAAGGAAAAAAATTGTATTAAGAATAAACTAATTTGCTTGTAAATGATGGTTGAATGAGAGATATAGTGAAAGAGATAGTAAGAGAAGAAGAAAAAAAATACTAATGTATTAAGTGGAACAAAAACTACATAAAATGGAGAGCCGGGGTTGGGGGGAATGCTAATGAGTTAAAAAGCGAAGTAAAAAGCACACAAAATGCCATAAAAAAATTTGAATTCAAAATAAAATAATTTGTTTGTGAGTGAGAATTGAATGAGAGGAAATGTAAAAGAAAAGTGAAGAAACTAAAAGAGAGGGAGAAATAAGAAAAAGAAAAAAAAGAAGAAAAGAAAAAAAAGGAGACAGTTAAGGGTTTTGAGTGTAACTCTCATAGAGAGAAAGAAAAAAAATGAGAAATGTAACACTTATGGGTAATGTAGTTCAAGATGAAGAGAAAAGAATAAGATGAGCAGAGGATAAAAGGACCAAGGTGGAAGAAGAAACAAAAAGAAAGATAAGAAAATGAAAGAAACAAAAAAAAAAAGTGGAAAAGTTATAGAGACTGTGGATTATTCTTGATTTTGAGAGGTTATCTTCTTTCTTTTTCTTTCTTTTTCCTCTTCCTGATTG
The DNA here is from genome assembly GCF_036850995.1 of Saccopteryx leptura. Taxonomy (NCBI): domain Eukaryota; kingdom Metazoa; phylum Chordata; class Mammalia; order Chiroptera; family Emballonuridae; genus Saccopteryx; species Saccopteryx leptura. The sequence goes on along the minus strand of NC_089514.1, from coordinate 53,869,818 downwards.
GTGGCACTGTGCCCCAGGCTCTGCCCCTGTGTCACGCTTAGGTAGAGATTTTCAGTTGATGTGTCGCTATGGCGATATCATATATTAGGCCTCAGACTCGTTGGTAGTCGGGGTTTGTTAGCATTTGCAGGCTCCAACAATGGAAGGGTCCATTTTTCCAGAGCCTCTCTCTTAGTCTCTCCTTCCTGAATTAGCAGCCTGGTGATCCAGCTATGAGGTTGCCCCTGCCACTGCCTGGAGAGTAAGAGGCTCAAAAAGCTGGCAAATCCCCACTCTATTTCACTCAGTGCAGGGCTCTGTTAGTCATAGCCACCAGCATAATCAGGCAGGGCTGGGAACCCATTGTTCTCAAGGTGTCCTTCTATGACCCTCCAGGCGTATCTAGTATGCCTCAGCACTCTGTGGGACCACTCTCCCCCAGGATTTTTGCACTTTGTAACCTGTTTTGGCTGGGAAAAAGATGCCCTAGTCATTGCCTGTGGAATAAGAAGTCTTAAAAGCTGCCAAGTCCCTCCTTTTAGCACACAGCCCTGAGTATGAAAGCTCTTCCAATCAGAGCCACCAGCTTAAGAAGGTAGGGAGGTGTGTTGACTTCTGTTCAGTTCCCCAGGTATTTCTAGTTAAATTTGCCTTAGCATTCCATGGGATTACTCTCTGCAGGCTTCTCCCCTGTTACAAAGCCTACAGCCTATTCTGCAGTGTTCTCTGAGGCCTGTTCCATAGGAATGTGTTTTTCACCCTGTATTGGCTGGCAGGAAGTTGCCCCCGCCACTACGTGCAGAGCAAGTGGCACTAAAAAATATTACGTCTCTTGTCTTAGATCACTGACCTGAAAAAGAAGACCTTGTCAGTCAGAGCCGCATAAGCCAGTTGGGAAGTGAGCAGACTGTGGGTTAAGCTAATTTCAGCAATTGGATCTGTGGATCTGCTCCAGAAACTGTCTGCAAGGTGCCTGCACGCCCCTCCCCTTTCCGTATTTTTCCTTCCCTGGGAATGTTTTTTTGTTAGACTGAATGGCTGGCGAGGAGGCACCCCGCCAGCCCAGAGAGGCTGGGCATAGGAAACTTCACTTTTGCACACTCCCTGCATGCTGTTGTTTGGGGAGCAGGGATTACACTGAGACTCTGGTTGCAGCCCACGCAGAAAGCTACTGCTGACAGTCTCTGACCCTGTCCCTCTGTCCTGGAACGCAGGCGCCCACACCGGGGCACTAGGAGGAAGCACTCTTACACTGTCTGTGCTCGCCAACCAGGATATCGGGGGTAATGGAGGCCTCCACTTGCCAGCCTATGCCAGGGTCTGGCGCCGGTGTTAGCTCGCATGGGCTGAGTTGTTGCAGGCACACTGTTTCCTCAGCATGAACATCTCTGCCCCAGCCCAGCTCACTCCCCCCCTCAGCCCCCACTCTCTCTCAGTTCCAAGTGAAAGCAGCCCTTGCTCAGGTCAGTGAGGAAGGCGGAGTGTTCTGTTCTCCGTCTTATTTCCTTCAGGGTTGATTATATATTTAGCCACCTTTTCACCCAATCATACCTTTGTTTAGTGTGTGGGTCTTACAGACGCTTCTGGGATTGTTTTTCCTGTCTCTAGTTGTAGAACTTGTTGAAATTTTGGGGAGAGGTATTGGCAGCTCTCTTCATGGCGCCATTTCTCTGATGTCACTCCCTATTAAATGTCAAGTCTTGATTTTTATTGGCACATTTGTGCCTGGGATTGACCCTAAGGTTGCTGACTGTGAGACTCAACTGTGATCAAGATGAGAAAACTGCTGTGCTGACCACACAATGCAGAATTTACCTCAGTAGGGTCTGGTGTCTGCTCAGATCTCCCTCTGAGTAGGCCTCTGGTGAAGCTTACTGGATCCTGCTCTGATATTGTTTGATGCTGAGAGTGTTGTTTCTTCTGGGAAGGACTCTGCTGAAGGCCAATGCTAGATGCTGCCTGTTACCAGCACTGGTGGACCTGTTTGGGGCTACGAAGTGATTCACAGTTTGTGGCTGCCTCTACTGAGCCTGGGTGTGCATGAGAAGGAACAAACTGCTTACCAAGACTCTGAGAAATTTTCAATTGTGCAACTAATGTAGAAAATATTTCAGATTTAACATTTAAATAAAAAAATACTATGTAAATTAGAAAAGCAGGAATTTCCAAAAATTTTCTAGCAATTTTCTGAATTCTTCATTTGTAATTATATCAAACTTTTTCATTTTCATATTAAGCCTTTTTTCTTCTAAAAATGTGTTCAATCTATTCACAATTCCTTCCCTGTTTCTTCTTGTCCTTCATTTCTATGTTCTTTATCCTGGAGACAGGGCTTTACTATCAGTTTCCTACAAACCTATGTAGTTTTAAAGTCTAGGCCTACTCTAGTCATGCTGAATCTCTCTCTGTTATATTTTGTGTTTTTAAAAAATGTTTTAGTATAATTATATGTTGTATCTTAACATATTTCTCTCACCAAAATTACACCCATCTCTTTTCATAAATTGAGTATAAATGTTAATGACATCTTTGAAATTACACTTGATCATTATTTTCAGAGATGTTTTCTCTGTTTTGGGGGTGGGGATTAATTCTGGCTCTATAGTCTTTGTTATGCATGCCACAGAAACAATAAAATTTCTTTGTTAGTTAGCATTAGTCTTATTATAATTTCTTATTACAGAAAATCATCATACCAGAAAATTATCAGTGATAAATTATCCACAACCATTAAATCCTTGTCATCTATATATAACTTTAGTTTTATTCTGATACTTTCCTGAAAGTTCTACCATTTGCTGCATATGCTACATGACAGTTTCTGTCTCCACATTAAAAACAAACAAACCTGGAGCTGTGTGGAACAGGGTTGTAAAAGCTGCTTAACCTATTAACACCACAAAGAACAGACTCTTTCAACAGGCTTCAGTGTGATTCCATGGGCATAGATGTTTGAGCTGGCATCTCTTAAATAACTTTTAGATTAATGTGTATGAAAGTCTACCATGACTTGATGTTGATTCCACTGAATTTTTCTTAATTTCCTTGGCCTGGAGTTCTGGGTACTGGAAAGTAAAGCATTGGGTTAGTTAGAACAAAAACAATTTTCCCCTGGCTCTTAAATTTATGTACAGGTGTATTCATCACAGTTTTTAGAATTACTAAACCTGAGAACAAACATTAAGGGGAAATGGTTAAATGTATCTATATAGTGCAATTTCTTAGCCACTAAAATATGTGTTCAAAGAGTTTTTAGTGAGAAGTTACAAACTCTATATTGAGCATGGTTCTAATTATACAAATACATATGTACATATAAACCCATTTTCTGCCCACTGACTTCATTTTGCTAGATCAGCTTTTCCCACTGCTAATAATCTTCCACCTCACTGGTATGCATGATCCTTTGATATGCCCAGTTTCTCCCTATTCATTAGGATTTTGCTACCTTCACTTCACTATCAAGCTTGGTTTCACTGTATGTAAATACCTAATCAGGCACAACTAAGTTCCAATTCTTAAACTCTTAAATTAAATATTTGCTTTCTTTATGCTACCAGAACACAGCAGGGGAAATTTAATAGCCCAAAGACTGCATCTATGTAAACACATTACTATTAACCTTAACGTGGTCCTCAACACTTATAAGACATCTTAATATTTTTCTAGCCATTTCTATCTTCCATTTTCTAAATTGACCCATCTGCCTTTCATATTCTTAACTGATAATCTTAAATTATAGAGGAAATATTGCCCCTCCACTCAATCATAGGTCCTTTCCCCAAGTTCTTGTGAGATCATATCCCCTCCCAGTCTTTCACTCTGTTTTCTCATGAATCTACTTCTTTTATTCACTAAATCTTTCCTATATTCTTAGATTTACTTTCCTCCTTTTATTTTCTATTCACTTCTCAGCCTATTTCAAACACCTCCTTCCCCAAACCCCAAACTGTTCCATAAAAGTGATATTCATGTTACCAACACTTTCTAATATATATTGATAGAAACTCACTCATTACCTTTCTTGCCTCTCAACGGCCTCCGTCTTGGAACATTCTCCTCCTTGCCTGCTCAGATACTACACTGCTAGTTTTATTTCTACCTTTCTTGGGATAGAAACTCAAATACCTTCTTATTTGCCTGTGCTCTCAGGAACCTTGTATCTCAGAGCTGAAGCTTACATTCTCTCTTAATAATTTTTGCTCTTTCTTTAGGTCCTTATGTGTTCTAATTTCAAAGACTCATTGTCATCTACTTGCTGAATACCCCAGGTTTCTATCAGCAGTGCAGTTTCTCTTTTCTGAGTTTCAGACTGTATACACAACTGTCTAGAGTACATTTCTACTTGGATAGTGCTGCACAATATGTTTAAAAACTAAATCATGATGTAACCATCCTAACTGGCTCTGCCTCTAAAATTTCTTAGAAAATTATATGTTATATTACACTTCCCTCTCCCTTCCTCCCAAATGCAAACCAACAAGTGCTTCCTAAATATGGAGAATATCATCATTCATAACTGACTTACTAAATGCTTGTTAATTTCAATGTAAATATTTAGCAAAGCAAGATATTTAAGTAAGCTGCAAAATATTAACAGATTTTCTCCACATTGGGAAGAAACCATAATGTCATTTAAACAAAGGCATTTAATAAATGAATTAAAATTTATTATATCTTGTAAGTAGTTATCTTGTGAAATGGTTCAATTTCTCCACTTGGAGCACTTTTAAAACAAAGTAGATAGCCACATATCTGAACTTGTTTAAGGAGGTTTTACTTTAAGGCAGGAAAAAGAAATTACCTTGCAACTTTCTTTTCTGCTTCTTATTTTTTAAAATTTGGGGGGAATTACATGGTTCACCAAACCATAAAGGTTTCAACTGTACTACTCAATATAGTACCACCTACACACCACATCATGCCCCTCCATCCCAAGCAAAGTCTCTTTCTGTCCCCATTTTCCTCCTGTATGCCCCCTCCCTACCTCCACCTCCCTTTCTCTCTGGCTATTGCCACCTTGTTGTCTGTTTCTATTGTGTTATGTATATAAATTTGTTGGCTAATCCCTTCACCAACCTCCTTCAGAAGACTATAATTTTTTAAATGTTAAAAACCTTTTAATAAACATTTTTTTCTGTAAACTCTAACTTTCAAAACCTGTCTTCTCTGTATATATTTTTAAATATTTTCTACTCTATCACTAACAGAAGATTTTGATAAGTATTCTCCTAATTGCCTTTTAATTGTTTGCATGTTTATTTTATTTTATTTTATTTTATTTTTTTCTGAAGCTGGAAACGGGGAGAGACAGTCAGACAGACTCCCGCATGTGCCCGATCGGGATCCACCCGGCACGCCCACCAGGGGCGACGCTCTGCCCACCAGGGGGTGATGCTCTGCCCCTCCAGGGTGTCGCTCTGCCGCGACCAGAGCCACTCCAGCGCCTGGGGCAGAGGCCAAGGAGCCATCCCCAGCGCCCGGGCCATCTTTCCTCCAATGGAGCCTCGGCTGCAGGAGGGGAAGAGAGAGACAGAGAGGAAGGAGGGGGGGGGGAGGTGGAGAAGCAAATGGGCGCCTCTCCTATGTGCCCTGGCCGGGAATCGAACCCGGGTCCCCCGCACGCCAGGCTGACGCTCTGCATGTTTATTTTTTAATCTATGCAGTGCAACTTGGTTTAAATAAAATAAGTCAGTGAATATTATAGAGATTTCCAAATTGTGTATTGGAACAAATTGAGAAGTTAAAATATTGAGGAGCAAAGAAATGATTGGAGTTACATGATAAAAATCAGAATTAATTCCTGTTCAAAAAATGATAATTTCTCAGTAACACTAAACATATTAGATTGCTTATTTTACATTATAATTATTTCTTTCTGAAGCTTTCACACTTACAATTTTAATGATCTCAGAACTCTAAATTCAGTCTGATCTAAATGTGGCTCAAAGATCAGCATGATACATACAGTTCTAGAAAAACATTTAATATTATAGAGATGTTCACCTAAAACCTATGTTTTGATCAACATCACCCCATTAAATTTAAATTAAAAAATTAAAAAAAAACACATTTAATAGCTGTCATTTACTGTACTTCTAATTGGTGGTAGGCATTATACTACCAATTTTTCTTTAATTTTATTTTAAGTATGAGAATCTTTCAAGATTGACATCAAGAACCTGCAGTCAATAAATTTATCAAGATTTTACAACTAAGAGAAGCAGAGCAGTACTTGAAATAAGTGTCTCTAATTTCTAATTGTAAATAAAGTTGTATGTAAGTTCCTAGATATTAATTTTTATTTACTTTCTTTTATCTATACTCTCCCCCTGTATTTTTGACTATGTAATATCTACTTTTTCCAATAAACAGAAGTTCATATATGTAAAGGAGTGTGTAATATGGGATTATTTTATCATAACAATGTTGAATAATTTCCAAGGAATCAATAGCATTAAAGTTTTGAAGTTTGACGAAAACTTAAATTTCCATTTTTTTACTTTCTCTAATATTATTATAGTAAACTATACAGCTATGGAATAATCACCCATTGTTTTATAAAAGACTTTTCTGTTTTAGTTTGGCCTTAGGCAAATTGTTGTGTCATCACTACACTAGAAATTAAGCTGTTTGTGATGACAATTACTTGTGCAATTTCCTGAAATCCCAGACTAGAGCCGGGACCTTGCCCATGATTAAGAACAGCACAATGGAAATACAGAGTTCCATGAAATATGGAATACATCTACTACAAAAATGATAGGGCTTTTCCTAAGGACATGTAATAAAGAATTCATAAAGAACTTTTAAATCTAAGAATGCCTGCCTATTCTCTAGGGATTAAATATCATCTTTTTCATAGCTTTTCATATTTCTAGACTGTACATAGGACTATATCAGTTCAACGTCTGCTCCAAATAAAATATTATACCTCTCTGTTTTAGTTCTGTGTATCTTGATTAGATTTTCTTTTTGACCAAATCCTGATTTTCACATTTGAAATATTAAAGAACTTTCACACTTGTTTTTCATTCTCAATTCAAACAGGTGAAGAAAAAAAAAATCCTTACAAGTTTTTCCCAGAGCCTAAGGGGTTAATTTGCAAGATCTTGAATCTCTGGAAAACAGATTGCTTAAGCCATAAAAAAAAAAGTAGATCTTAGATGTTTTCTGATAATCTGCAGATCAGTGCTATGTTCGGCACATCCTTTCTATGAAAAGATTAGACACATCTGAATTACATAGATTCAGGGATAATTAACCTGATTTTCATTTAGCTTTTTAAAAAAGTGAGTATAGAGTCTTGTGTATCAAAGCTTTAGGGTCCCTTGTGCAAATTACAGTGGCAGTATAGTCACTTTAATAAGAAGTTGCATTTTTTTTCTGTTTCAAATCCAAATGCTACCATCAGTCTGTAAATTGATCCTAATCTATTACATTTGAGTTATCTTTTTGAAGGCAATCAGGATATGGAGTCCCATACGGAAACAATCTGTATTTTCCACTGGCTGCATGTGTTGCATGTCTAATGAAATGCATTTCACATATTTATTTTAAGTATGTGATAGAATTACAACATTGACAACTTTCATAATATTCAAAAAATATGATGCATTTTAAACAGATGGTGGTACCTTGCTCTCACAAAAAAGCTTAAATAAAATGTATTTAATTCTATAATTATAAATATATGGATTAAGTACATTTTATTTGCATATGTATAAAAAATATTTGCTATTGAACAAACAAGCATAGTTTTGAAGTACTTGGATATTTTTCATTTTACTCCTAGCAATTTTTGTGAATTACAACAGTGAAAATTCTCTGAATTTCTGCTGGTGAGATCATTGTTGGTTATTGATCTGTATTTGTCTGTAACAAGCAGATTGGTTGAAAAACAATTCTCTAAGTTAAATTAGTAACACAGTAATTGCAACCAATATTGTACTACACTCAATGTTTGCTCCAATTTTCTTCAAAATTAAAATTGTCCTCTCATTATCTTCAAATTTTACAAATTAATGTTATTTCTTAATTTAGTGCAACATATAATGTTTCTAAATTATAGCAATGATAATTACTATACTAAAAAGTCAGAAATTGCTTTATTTAATAACTAATAGATTCCTGAGTGCCAATTTTAAGTGAAAATCAGACCGCTTAGGAAAATTAAAACTATGGTTTTCTCTTTGATATAATGGCACTAAAAATATATTTATGCTCAAAATTTTTAATTTGGAAGATAATAGAATAGTTATAGAGATTACTACAATTATTCAGTATTTTTATGTCTTTCTTAGATTTAACTTTTTAAGGCCTCTACAAAATCATAGGTAGCAGGGTAATTTTCATTTCAGATGAAATTTATATGTACATCATTTAAGAAGAATGGAAAAGAAATTACTGTTAATTCTTTAAAAAATTTCTCTTTAGAAATGAAAGTGCTCCTAAAACAATTGTGCTTTAGGTCAATTGTTTTATGGTTTCCTTCACATTCAACATCACCTACTTTGTGAAGGGAAGTTCAAGATTGAAATAAATGTGAAGTATATCTTAGTCTCTTACTGCTTTGCAGAAAAAAATTTATATTTGAACAGGTGTTTTTAATTTGGGGCCCAATGACACCTAGGCATTCTAAGAAAGGGATTCAGGGGGTTCATGAACTCCCTGAAATTGTATGCAAGGTATCATGTATTTGTGCATATATAAATTTTTATAGGGAGAAAATCCATGTCCATCTCACAAAGAGTCCAGAACCACTACACTGTAGCAAGATCTTCAACGTTTCTTCCTGGAGGTCCTTGAATTCAGTCTACATGATATCTATCACTTAGTACACATCTGCTGAGTTACTTTGCTTGCAATCAACAGAAACAGTTCCTGACTGGCTTTAGCATAACACAAATCTATTGTAAAGACATGAAATAGATCAAAAAGCTTAAAGGAATAATGAAGAACCAAATTTGAGAGAAAGCTGGATAGAGCAAAGTCAAGGCTCCAAGAGGAGTAAGCTAATTTGTAGTTTTATCACTAGTAACTGCTGAGAATAATCAGCAGCCGAATTGTCTCATCCTATTGCTGAATATTCTGATAACGAACTCAAAGAGAATCCAATTGTCTTATTCTCTGGTTTTCCTAGACATGAAATTTTGATAGAAGTTCAATAATGACTTTACAAAATTAGTTAAGCAATTTCCCCAAAGGATATTGAAGGGATGTGTATGTGTGTGCATGCATGTGTGTGTGCGCGTGTGTACATGTGCATATATATAATGTGCTTGGTTAATAGGACCATATAGGGGTCAAGTGTACACTTCTATGACACATGGTCTGTCATATTACATTGCACCCCCCCCCCCCCTCAAAGTCAAATCATCTTCTTTCAGGATATATTTGACCCCCTTTACCCTCCAGGTCATCACCATCTTCCCTCTGGTAACCACCATACTGTTTTCTGTGCCTGAGTTTTAGTTTTATATCCCACATATGAATGAAATTATATAGTTATTAGCTTTTCCTGACCGACTCATTTTGCTTAGCTTAATTTTCTCAAGGTCCATCCATGTTGCTGCAAATGGCAGTATTTCATCTTCTCTTATGGCTGAGTAGTATTCCACTGTATATATATTCTGCATCTTCTTTATCCAATCCTCTATCAAAGGATACTTTGATTGTCTCCAGGTATTGGCCACTGTGACTAATGCTACAGTGAACATAGATTGTATATATGGAATGGACATAGATTGTATTTAGTGGTGTTTTTCTCATGCCTCATTGCTCTGGCTAAGACTTCCAGAACGGTGTTAAATAAGACTGGTGAGAGTGGGCATACTGACCTGTTCCTGATTTTAGAGGGAAAGTTTTCTGGTTTTCACCATTGGGTAATGTTGGCTGAGGGTTGATCATATATGGCTTTTATCAAGTTGAGGAAGTTTTCTTCTGTACCTATTTTATTGAGTGTTTTAATCATAAATGAATATTATATCTTAACAAATGCTTTAATGCATCTATTGATAAGATCATATGATTTTTATCCTTTGTTCTGTTAATGTGGTGTGTTAAATTGATTAATTGGCATATATTGAACCATACTTGTGCATGTGAAATGAACCCCAATTGATTGTATTGTATTATTTTTTAAATGTATTGTATTTAATTTGTTAGTATTTGTTTAAGATTTTTAAATGTGTATTTATCAGAGATATTGGTCTGTAGCTTTCTTTTTTCTGTTGTTCTTGTCATGTTTTGGTATCAGGGTTACATTGGTCTCATAAAATGTTGTAGGAAGTGCTGCTTCTTTTTCATTTTTTTAGAAGAGTTTAAGAAGTACAGGTACCAAATCTTTTTTTAATTTGGTAGAATTTATTGGTGAAGCCATCTAATTTTGGATTTATTATTTAGAAGGTTTTTGATGGTTGTTTATTGGTCTTTTTAGATTAACCAATGCTTCATGCTTCAGTCTAGAAAGGTTATGTATTTCTAAAAACTTATCCATTTTTTTCTATGTTATTGAATTTGGTGGCATATAGTCTTTTTTATATCTGCGGTGTCTGTGTTAACTTTTCCTCTGTCATTTCTAATTTTGTTTATATGAGGCTTTTCTTCTTATTCCTTAGTGAGTCTAGCCAGAGGTTTGTCAATTTTATTAATCTTTTCAAAGAACCAGCTTTTTGTTGTATTATTTTTTAAATAGTCTTCTTGTTCTCTAGTATATTCATTTCTGCTCTTATTTTTATTATTTTCTTTCTTCTACTCACTGTTTTGCTGTTCTTTTTTTTTAGTTCTTTAAGATGTTCTTTGTTACTGCTTTCACTGCATCCCAGAACTTTTTTACAATGAAAAGGACAAAAATAAATAGAAGAAAACAATATCATAAATAAAAGAAACATTTTATTCATTGCAACAATACACTATAATATAATAAATGCATAATTAAAACATTAGTAATATTTTATATTGTAATTATGCTTACATGCATATTAATTTTTAATAATAATCATAAAAAAGTACTCATTTAGATACAAATACGTCACATCACATGCAATGGATTGGCTGCATTGATCAAATACAGACATTCACAGAGTAATTATCCAATATCCAAAAGGAGGACACTTTTCCAGGGAGGATGGAACTAACAAAAGAAGGACTGTCCTCTCTAAAGGAGGGCCTTATGTATTGTCATTCTCATTTGTCTCTTTATAAATTTTGAGCTTACCTTTTATTTCTTCTTTTACCCAGTCATATTTTAATAGTATGTTGTTTCATTTCCATATTTATGTGGGCTTCTTCACTTCCTTTTTCCAGTTAATTTCTAATTTCAAAGCATTGTGGTCAGAGAATAAGCTTGGTACAATTTTAGTCTTTTTTACTTTGTTGAACCTAGTTTTGTGACCCAACATAGGTTTATTCTTGAGAATGATCCTTGTGCACTGAAAAAGAATGTACAATGTGAAGTTCTGAAATAAAAAGCTCTGTAAATGTCAATTATGTCCATTTGGTCTAATATTTTATTTAAGGCTGATATTTCTGTTTCAATGATCTATCTACTACTGTCAATGGTGTATAAAGATCCCCAACTATGATTGCATGCTTGTCAGTTTCTTCCTTTTGTTCTGTTAGTAGTTGCTGTGTATATTTGGGTGCTCTCTAATTGCTTGCAAATATATTGAGAAGTATTATGTCTGCTTGATGTGGTGCCTCTTGTATTATTACAAAATGCCCATCTTTGTCTCTTGTTACCATTCTTATCTTGAAATCTATTTTGTCAGGTAAAATATGGCTACACTTGCTTTTCTGTGGATGTTACTTGCTTGAAGGGATGTTCTTAAAAGGAAAGGAAGAATGGCATCCAGCTTACTACATAATATTCGTGAAACCTAGATATAACCCACTATTGAAAAAACAAGATAGAATTTAGATAAAACCCAAATTTAGTCTGAATGATTTAATGTCTAAGTCAAGGTAAAGTACTTATTCTTTGAACCTACATACAATTTACTTATTAACTCATACAACTTAATGTAATTATTATACAGTGGTACCTCAAGATACAAACAGACCAACATAAGAAGTTTTTAAAATACGAGCTGTGACTCGATCTGTATTTTTGTTTGAGATCCGAGCAAAATTCCGAGTACAAGTCGTGATTCAGGAAGCTGCTGCTGGTTGGCGCATTGGCGCATGAGTCCATATCAGCAATTTGATATACGAGTTGACTGACTTACGAGCTCAGTTACAGAATGAATTAAATTTGTATCTCAAGGTACCACTGTAATTACCCATTTGAGGTTACCTATTTTGCCTGTAATATTAAAGTGATCTCCCAACATGTTTCTCTAAAACCGTGATGGTGAACCTTTTTATAAAAACTGCCCACTTTTGCAGTGCTGGTCAACCTGGTCCCTCCTGCCCACTAGTGGGTGTTCCAGCTTTCATGAAGGCCCAATCCTGGCGCCGTTTGGTTGCTCCGCTACCACCCACCATGAAAGCTTGAACATCCACTAGTGGGCGGGAGGGACCAGGTTGACCAGCACTGCAAAAGTGGGTGGTTTTTATAAAAAGGTTCACCATCATGGCTCTATAACCATGTTCTGTTTTTTTCTAACTTATGTCCCCCTCAGCAGACAGAGAAATGTTAAAATTCAAAGCTAATCTTTTAAGGAGTAAGCATTATTTTTAAAACAAAATTCAAAGTGTTCAACATGCTCAATATATTTTTTTCTGACCTGGCACTTGCTCTCTTTCTGTTTCTATTTCAAGCCATTTGCCCTCCATATGCCAGTGACACTAATATTTTTTTGTTTTTGTTTTTGTTTTCATTCATTGGAGTACTATGTTTCTTCTTTCTTTAGGTCTCTGCTTGTACTGTCTTTACTGTTCTAGAATTGTTTTCCCATCACCTTCACTTAGCTAATGCCTATTTATCTTATTCCCAGGTCCTACTGTAAATGTCATTTCCCAAGAAATTCTTTCCTAAATCCTATTACTGAATTTCCACTTCATATTCTGGGCTTATATATGATTTTCCTATTATAGACTGATAATTTTATATCTATTACCTCTTCCCAAGTAAAATAATGCTGTTTCTCTTATTCATCACCACATTTCCATCAAAGAACATAAAATAAAATGATAAACAATCAATGATATAAATTCTGCTGTTGGAAATCCCACTACATACAGATCATATTTAGTTGTTTTTTATTTTCTTCTTAGACCATAACTCAGAACCTGACACATAATTTTTGTATGAAAGATATTTGTTGAATGAATAAAATGATGCTGCCTTACATTGACAACACACCTGCTAATGCTAGAAAATATAAGGCACAGAATGTATATTTTTTAAAATTTCTATAAATTATGGATACTTTTTATCATCTTCACTATACAGATTCAAAAAAAAAAATGAATGACATAACTTCAATTTTTCCTGAAGTCTGTCAGATTCCAAAGCTGCGACATACTAGATCAAATGGACTTAATTGCTCTTGTAAGTATTAACTTTACTCCAACTACTCAGTATCCACTGCAAATTGTCTGGAGTTTTTGAAATGAGGATTTTTACTTTTCTGGACTTTAGAAAGTATATACATATAAGCTTATGTTTATTTTGAGTTTAGTTTCTGGAAGGCAGATACTATGTGTACTTAATTTGCTTTGGTTTCATTGACTTCAGATGCTTTCTTCTCATTATATAAATAAAATTTTAATAAGTAATATTAATGATGATGTAATTTTTAAGTTTACCTGACAGGTGACACTCCAGAGTCACTTTGTTAACAATAGAAATCTGAAACTACTCTCTTGTTTTTTTAAAACTGTTGTAGTTTTTATGTGAATCCTATTTAAGAAATGTCATTAACACTCTCTTTTTACCTTACTCTTTCTCTCTCTCTCTCATTAATAAAAAAAAATTTTTAAAAGTCATTAAAATATTATAAAAAGCTAGGTGTGTTGAGTTAATGGTGAGGAAAGTACTTCCTAGGGTTTAGAAACCATGCTTCTACTCTCTTTTCCATTACTGACTAAATTTCTATGATCAATAATAATGTATTGATGAAATGTTCAGATTCCCACTTAATGGATAGAGGGAGAGGGTAACAATGATAAAAACTCGTTGATTTTGCTTTAAAACTGAATGGCTCAGTAATTGAAAACAAAGGGGCTTTTAAAGATGGATTACTCTAAGTCTTATAAAGGACGATAGTTAAAAAATTGTACAGTGAGGATTTAGACAGCCAAATCTCATCTGCTACCCAGAACAACCACAAACTCTCCATTCCCAGCAGTCCGGATATTTTCATTCTAGGTCGTCTAAGAAGCATCAGGTAACAGTGAAGAAAGGGCTGAGTTGCTGAACTGAAAATAGGTTCACACAAAAGATAAAACTATTTTACTACTCTGCTTTTAGAATGTGTGGGCAAGGGAAATACCTACAAAAATAACTAGAAAATTTTTTGGGAAAAGTCTTTTGAAAACAAATCAGATATATGGATATTTGAAAGATTTTCAAATAGATGCCCTTCTACAAGGGAGCTTTCTGGTCAACAAGTCTGGTTCAGGTAAGCAAATGGTCAGCTCAGTCTGTAATGTCTCATTAAGCAAAACTATGAGTCACAGAAAATTTTATAGATCCTTCTAATGAGAAAATCAGAAGTAATATATATTTAAAAACAAAACAAAACAGAACAGAACAAAAAAGGAAAGAAAACAAAAAAGATTATAAGGGAGCATGAAACTTTAAAAATATCTTCAGAAAAACATAAGCCCTAAACAGTGTAGTGAATCCAGAAAACAAAAATGAGTCCTTGAAAAATTTTAAAACATATGATTAAAGAGAGAAAAAGTAAATAAGATAATTTCACAAATATTTAATTTTGAAAAATTAAAGATATGTGTTTCATTGTTCTAAATATTCTATTAATATGACACCTGTAAAAAGAACAGAGACTGGAAAAGAAGATAAGGAGTAAGTTCCACTACTGAATGCTGGGAGTATAATTGAACTGTACCAGTGAATATCTAATACAATAAAGGGGAAAAAATAACCATCTTAAGGCATCATAGTGAAATTTTAAACTCCAAAAACAATATAAAAAAATTAAGAAACAGACTAACAAAAAAGATGGGTGGATGGGAATATAAAAAGAAGATTATGATTCTAAGCCACAAAGCTGTAAGCCAAAAATATAATAAAGAAATACCTTTAAAATTTTTACAGGAAGTAATGTCAGTTATAAGGTCATTCACTAATTGAGTGTGAAAGTAGAATTTAGACATGCAACTTATCCAAAACAAAATTCTGTGCCTTAATTACCAAGTTTTAGTTCTAAGATTTATTATGACCTTGCTCAAATTACTTAAGCTGATTCTGTTTCTCTACTGGTAAAATCAAGTGAGAATCTCTACCCTAAGGAAATAATAAAATATATGATGAAATAAGTAATAAATGTATAAATTAAAGCATATGAACAACATAGGTTCTTATAATTCTGATTTTATTTAAAATTAACTTTTTACACACAGTTCCAACCACCCATCACACTCCCTCAAGTCAGTAAACCCACACTTCTGAATTTGGATACATAGTTCTCCCTATCCAGTCACCAGTCCCACTTATATTAAAAGTTTAACGTGAAGACAGCTAAGGGAACTTATTCTCTGAATGTTCTTCACATGAACTGTAAGTAAAAACTCCCCTGTAAAAACCAGGTGGGTCCCCTAAAATTTTTCCAGCTTCAAATATCAGATCAAATAGTGTTTAAGCCTATATAACCACTTTGAAGTGGATTTATTTCCTAGACTGTTTTTAGTTTAGCTTTAATGATGACAAAATAGGGGTAAAATAGACAGGAGCTAGTATAGAACCCAAGACCTGCTCTGGCTAACTTCACCACATACACAACTCCAGTGACTGAAAAAATGTTCAATGTTTAGTTCAATGATTCATACAGTAATATCATGTATAGATATTTTCTTTTAGAAAAGTGAAAAGTTTAAAAATGTCAGTTTTTGATGTTTGCTCAAACATAAACAAACAAAAGGACACATGTATATATGAGTGTTTTCTTGCCTAATATCTCCTCTGTCCAAGTAGGCTTTGAGTTTCTTGATAACAAGACTCTTATCTGTCTTATATCTTCTATTCTGAGAAACATTTTTATTTTACTAAAAAAGCACCTATGGAATGAATAAATAAAAGATAAGAAAATAATATTGTTTTATTCCCCAGCAGATTTTTTACTTCCCCTTTTTAAAAACATATTTGGTGATTTTAAACATATTCTAAAATTTTATAGCACAATTTCCTAAAAATAAATGTGCATTCAATATGTACAAACATTATTTTGTGCTTAATTTGTAATTTATCTGTGTTCTAAGCTTTTAGCATTTTTCCCAATTAAAATTTTTTCCAATTATATTTTATATTCAATATTCTTTTGTATTGGCTTCAGGTGTATAGCAGAGTTGTGAGACAATCGTATACTTTACAAAAATTTTCCCCTTATGTTTCCAGTATCCATTTCACACCATACCTCATTATTACAATAGTATTGACTATATTTCCTAAGCTGTACTTTACATCCTTATCACTGTTTTGTAACTACCAATCTGTACTTCTCAACCCTTTCACCTCTTTAACCCAGGCCCCCAAACACTCTCTCCTCTGTCAACCATGTGTTCTCTAGATCTATTTCTATTTTGTTTGTTCATTCATACTGTTCTTTAGATATCACATATAAGTGAAATCATATGGTATTTATCTTTCTCTGATTGACTTGTTTCAATTAGCTTAATGTCCTCTAGGTCCATCTATTCTGTCACAAATGGTAAAATTTTAACCCTTTTTATGGCCAAGTCATATTCTATTGTTTAAATGTACCACAGCTTCTTCATGCACTCACCTATTGATAGGCACTTGGGTTGCTTCCATAGTTTGGCTATTGTAAGTAATGCTGCAATGAATTTAGGGTTCCATTTTTTAAAACTAAAATTGCTACAGGATAAATTTGGCCATAAATATATAAATTAATTTAAACTTCAAAGAAATTATTTTGCTGACCTTACCAGAGTCTATATTTCTCCATAGATTGTATCATAACACTTTAGTATACAATACTAATGATTTTAGATCTTGTGGATGAGATAGTTGGCATTTCCAAATTTAATATTACAGATTATGATAGTATAATTTTCTTAATTAAATTTTTAATAATCACTACTATTAACTAAAAGAATCATATTAATTGATAAATTCTGACATTTCATTTTAATAAAGAAATTTCTTCACATTATTTGTTCTTCATTTGTTTCGGCAGTATTTGATTCTCTGTAAGCTCATACTCATTGCTGTATTCAGAATCTTTTTTGGGGGGTCTTCATAGACCTATTAACAGTGAGGAAATTCAAACAATCCTCAATAACCTCCAAAACAGTGCAAGTCCAGGACCAAATATTTACACTAGTAAGTTTTACCAAACATTCCTAGATGATTTAATACTATCCTTAAACTCTTCCAGAATCTTTTTGATTCCAATAGAATGTTCCTTTTCCCTTATACTACTCCATATAATAGAAGTAATATATAATAGATGATATCATATCTTCTTGCAATATCCCATTCAGACTTTGGGTCATATTTTTTAGTAATAGAAATGATAAATATTTATAATTTGTATTTTTAGTGTTTTTTTTTTAATTTTTTGAATTCAGTTACTCAAAAATACATTAAATGATATGCAAAACAAATTATAAATTCAATATTTGACAATATATTAACTGTTACTGGAGCCAAAAAACTCTCTTTTTACTATTAATCTGGTGAAATGATCAAGTACAGATGTATGATCAAATAAATAAGAAAAGGGAATTCAAATATTTTTCTAAAAATTTATCATATCTAAAATACAAAATTATGCGCCTGACCTGTGGTGGCGCAGTGGATTAAGCGTCGACCTGGAAATGCTGAGGTCGCCGGTTTGAAAACCTGGGCTTGCCTGGTCAAGGCACATATGGGATTTGATGCTTCCAGCTCCCCCCCTTCTCTCTCTCTGTCTCTCTCTCTCCTCTCTAAAAAAAAATGAATAAATAAAATAAAAAAAATTAAAAAAAATACAAAATTATTTCAAGAATCAGCAATAAAAAAATGTTTACAAGCACAGTAGAATTACTTACAAGTTATATTTAACTGCTTGGTTAGTAACTGAACTTATGCTTAGATTCAGAAATAACTTCACTTCTCAGGTTATACCAATGATAAAAAGGGTGTCTAAATATTTCTTATTTAAATACATTTCTTTTTTCATAATAATACAACTTATAAAATGAAATAATGTCAAATGGAATTAAATAACTCAGCCTGACCTATGGTGGCACAGCAGATAAAATGTTGACCTGGAATGATGAGGTTGCTGGTTCAAAACCCTGGGCTTGCCTGGTCAAGGCACATATGAGAGTTGATGCTTCCTGCTCCCCCCTTTATGTCCCTCTGTCTCTTTACTCTCTAAAAATGAATAAATAAAAATCTAAAAGAAATAAAGTAACTCAATCTGTTATCAGACTAGTGCTAGATAAGAATTAATAGTGCCTGGTCTGTAGTGGTGCAGTGGATAAAGCATCGACCTGGAACGCTGAGGTTGCTGGTTTAATATCCTGGGCTTGCTTTGTGAAGGCACATTGGAAAAGCAACTACTGTGAGTTGATGCTTCCTTTTCCTCCCCAGTCCTTTCTCTCTCTCTCTCACACCTCTCTCTAAAATCAATTAATAAAATAATAAAAAAAGAATAGATAAAAACTGATTTATAATTAGTAAACCATAGTTATATATACTTTTTTCACTATGAATTCATACAAAAGAAAAAAAAAACATTTATCAGATGCCTTTTATGCCCTATGCTATTTGAAGGTACAATAATAGTACAGACAAGAAAGATTTACCCTTGTGGAGAGTAATGTCAAATAATTTAAAAATTAGTATATTTTACCTTGAGACACAATCATGGGAAGCAGAGGGCGCTGTGGGAACACATGAGAGGTGTTTAAATTTACAATTGTAGATTTGGGAATTGATTAGAGAACACTTTCGGAAGAAAGGAACATGAAACCTAATTAGGGAATAATAAAACGAGTAGGACTTACCCATGTGAGGACTGGCTGGGAGAGAGGAGGGAATGGCAATGGAGAAACGGTCCTAGGCTTGAGCAGAAATCTAAGGTCTGGACTATGACAATTAATTAATATTGACAGTTATTTAATATGGCTAAAATTTAAAGCAGGTTGGGTTGCAGGATGTTTGAGAAGATAAAGCTGGAGACATTTTTTATGTGGAATATTTTATGAACAGGAATGGCATCATTAAATTTGAGTGTGTAAAATGTAATTCTTATTGTAGTGTGAAGAATATTGTGAGAATAAAATGAAGTGAAAAGTTTGGGGAATTTAGAAGTATTCTAGGTGAAAAACAATGCATGAAACATAGTGGTGGCAATGGGGATGGAGTAAGGAGTGAACAGATTAGTAGGAGATATAATGCAGGTCTTTAGTGATTGATAAAAAATGAAAAGGCTGGCACAACATTTGGATGAGTGGAGAAAATCACAGAAGGAACAAGTAAAAAGAGGACTGGTTTTATGACTGGGGACAATATGTCCAGATGTGGAATATTTGAGTAAGTTAGATTTTGCACATAATTGTCTTATAACTTCCTTTTGAATATCAGTGAAAATTAAAGTCATACAATCTGTGAGATTGCTCAATCAATAAATAGAGTGTAGAAAATCAAGAGAGCCTGAATAGAACACTTATGTGTGCCAACCTTAAAAGAAAAGACAGATTAAAGCAGAAATGTACATTAAAGAAAGAATATTAGTAACTTACTATGATAGATGCCATGTAAGAGAATTAGAATATGATCAAATTGTAAATGATGTTGTGGGCTCAAGTAGAATAATGTTTTTTAAAGTCCAGTTGTTATGGCAATATTAATTTTGTTAAAAAAACATTGACTGAAATGATGGGGGCAGGGAGACCATTTGTTTTGAAAATGGTAAGTAAATGGGCAATGAGAAAATGGAGACATAAGTTTGAAGGTGGTTATGAAAAGGAGGCAAGAGATAAAGCAGTGATTGAAGGAGAATATGAAATTGGAATTTTCTTTTTCAAACTCAGTTCTATTTTATTTGGTTTGTTGATTAGTTGGATTTTTTTAGGGTGGAAATATTTTAGATTATTTAAAAAGGAAGCTGAAAATGTGAGAAAGTGCTGAATAATGGATAATAGAAATACAGAACAGTAATGAGGATTCAGATAAAGCTCCCTACTTCATTGCTATGTACAGAGATTATTGTAGGAAGTATTGTTCAAGTTTATTTTACTGCAATATTGAAACATAGAGAGAATGTTGCTATCTAGAGTTGGTTTCTTACTTTGTTTGTTTGTTTGTTTGTTTGACAGAGGTAGAGAGAGAGTCAGAGAGAGGGGCAGACAGGGACAGAAAAACAAGAAGGGAGAGAGATGAGAAGCATCAATTCTTTGTTGCAGCACCTTGTTGTTCATTGATTGCTTTCTCATCTGTGCCTTGACCCAGGGGGCTACAGCAGACCAAGTGATCCCTTGCTCAAGCCAGTGACCTTGGGCTCAAGCCAGCAACCATGGGGTCATGTCTATCATCCAATGCTCAATCCAGCGACCCTGCACTCAAGCTAGTGAGCCTGTGCTAAAGCCAACAACCTTGGAATTTTGAACCTGGGTCCTCCACATCCCATTCTGATGCTCTATCCACTGTGCCACCTCCTGGTCAGGCAGTTTCTTACAATTTTTATGTTAGCAAATAACTAAAAATTTAGTCTATTCCTGACTCTGCTACTTGTTGCCTTTGCCAAGTAACTTATATGATTGGTTTATTTATAGACATATAGCCACAAAAGTATAGCAAAATCATCAGTGTGAAATATATTGTTGTACAATATTATTGTAATCATTGGTAAAATTAACAATAATCATTGAAGTAATTATTAACAATAAGCATTTTAATGATTCTTAATGCTTACTGAATGGCTATCCTGTATTTATTTATTAATCTTCAAAACACTTTTATAAATTCAACACTACTTTTACCTCATTAACACTTAAGGATGCTAACATTATATGAACTCATGATCACACAACTAACATGTGGCAAGCCTTGAGTTATGTCCAGAGACTAAGAACAATGAAGAGTTTTGAGATTGTGTTACTTTTAAGGCTCTCACCCATTCTCTTATCATCTTTCATTATTTTTGCAGTGACCTGCCTCCCTTACAAGTTTTAGTATTATAATCTTTTCTTTTGAAAAGATACTATACCTTTGTCTTCCATTTTCCATACACT
The DNA here is from genome assembly GCF_036850995.1 of Saccopteryx leptura. NCBI lineage: Eukaryota > Metazoa > Chordata > Mammalia > Chiroptera > Emballonuridae > Saccopteryx > Saccopteryx leptura. Next base: position 53,848,467 of record NC_089514.1, on the reverse strand, counting down.
ACTTAACTCTAGGCTAGATCTAGCTCCTGAATTTCAAGCCCACCGAGCCAGAATTATTCTGAAAATGGCCACTTGATTATCAAGTGTGATAGTCCAACATTCAAATTTCTATCTTTAAAAACCAAAGTTTTCAAATTTACTTTCTGATCTGCTGTTTCTGCACATACATCTCAGTGAAGAGCAGCAGCTCATTTCCCTATACCCACCATACCCAATTACCAGCTCTGACAATCTAATTTTCTGAGTACTTTCTTAATACATCTTCACCTTTCTAATATGACTTTACTTGCACTTTTGTTCAGAATCTAGCACTTTTACAGCAGATTATGGCTGAGTTTACTTATCATTTTTGAGTCTTGTCTTGCCCCTATGCACTCCATCATCCACAGTAGTTAGAATGGTCTTTAACAAGTGCATATCTGCAGAGGTGGATTTAAGTCAGTTGAGGCCCTGGGCACAGAAGAAAATATTGGGCCCTTTGTCATTAAAAAAAGTGTTAAGTAGAGGTTTTTCGGGACCCTTCAGAAGTCAGGGCCCTGATGTGCGCCCGGTGCACCTGCTGCTAAATCCACCTCTGCACATCTGACTATTTCTTCACATTTTATGTCCTGTAAGAGCTTTCAATAACCTAGATTCAACCTATATCCATCAGGGTTCTTTCATAGAAGCCAACAAGAGAGACACAGAATGAGAAATTGATTACAGGGATTTGCTCTTACACAATTGTAGGAGCTGCCGAAACAGTTTATGTGCAGTTGTTGCATCTGTGCCTAGTGCTAGTTCTGAAGTCAGCAGAGTAGCCAAACTTAAACATAATTATCATGGAGCTTCTGATTATGTTTCTAATCATAACTTTTCTTTGCTGGAACAGACAATATTGGAAAATAAGTACTATGTGTTTAATCTTTGTACATGTAAAATTTATTATAAGACTTGACATATAGTAGGAGTTCAATATGTTATTAAATGACTAAAGGAAAGTCATCCCTATTTATATGTTCAGAATTGCTTTCAATTGCTATAAGGAGAAGTTCAATAAGTTCTTCTGACAGGCTCAAATTAAAATGATGAAGTAAATTAAAAGGTTTTTTTGTGACAAAAGAGACAGAGAGAGGGACAGGTAGGAACAGACAGACAGCAAAGGAGAGAGATGAGAAGTGTCAATTCTTCATTGCGGCATCTTAGTTGTTCATTGATTGCTTTCCCATATGTGCCATGATTGGAGGGCTACAGCAGAGCCAGTGATTCCTTGCTCAAGCCAGTGACCTTGGGCTTAAGCCAATGACCTTGAGATTTAAACCAGTGACCTTTGGTCTCAAACCAGAGACCATGGAGTCACATCTATGATCCCACACTCAAGCAAGCAACCCCATGCTCAAGCCAGCAACCCTGTGCTCAAGATGGCATCATTGGGATTTTGAACCTGGCTCCACCACATCCCAGTCCAATGCTCTATCCACTGTACCACCACCTGGTCAGGTGAAGTGAAAGTTTTTAACTGTGCATTCAATTTATAATTGAAGAAATGCAATTAAGCTGTATAAGGCCCTGTTTACTGTATCTATTTTTACTTGAACAGCTCTTAAATTTAATCTTTATTGTAAATAAGTAGATTAAATATAAATCATTTCTAATTTTTATTCTAAAATAATATTTTTTGTGGATATTAGAAAGGATGGTAAGAGTGTGTGCTTGTTATTTTTATTAAAAACACATAGTTTTATCTTCTGGAAAATTATGCTAAAAATATGCTTTTTAAATATAGAATTAATATCCAGACTTAAAATGTCATTTCTATAATGTGAAATGTGTCACCATTTCAAGGTAAAATGTTATCTAACATCAGGATGGATCCCAAATCCAAATTTCTGGATTCTTTTTCTTATTAACTGGTTCTTGCCATTAAGTAAACTTATTGTTTTAAAGAATTAAAAAAAAATCCTGCCTCTATTTTTCTACATTGGTGTTGTATGACCAATAAACACTAGACTAGTATTGCAGAATGCTTATCAGGGTATTAAATACACAAGCCAAGTTTAGGAACAATTTTAGGTGAGCTGTTTACTAATCAATTGACTGGACTTGGGGATTGATGATGTTCACAAAGCCTTAAGTGCTATAATAGCTGATGCCTTCTGAGTGCTTAGAATCAAACCAGAGATAGTTGAACATAGCCATGATTCAAAAATAACTACAGAACTAGTCAGAGACAATATCTAGAATTCAAAGCCATAAGTTGTTAAGTCAGGCATTTGGAAATATTCAGAAACTGATTTGCTCTGAGTTGGAGCAAATTGGGAAATGACACAAGCACTGAGACACATGGTGATTTATAAAGAAAGTGAGTAATTTGGAAAGAAGTTGTTGAGAGTATAAGTCATTTTGAGTTAATAGATCAGGTGTATGGCTGTGTCAAAAATGTTTGAGATAGATGAAAATGCTTTTAACTATAGTCAGCCTTCCATTCACTTTCTTTCATTATGTTGAATTAACATCAGGTCTTTAAAGATAAAGAATTCCATCACTTCTATTCTCTTTCCTGACATTTATCTTGCACTTTAAAAATTCTATCAGTAACAACTACTCTGTGTTATTATTTTTTACTTACTCTAATACTTATTGACAATGTCACAATTTTGTATATAAAACTAACACATGCTTAATTATAATCTCTTCCTAGGCATTTTGATTGTTCAATGTAAACTGACACTGTAGATTTGCCTTAAAACAAGAATCTAATGCTTTAGTAATAAGGCTATGAAAGTAAATTTTAAAAAGTAACAATTTTTTTCTTATGAAATTAATAAATCTTTAGACATCAGTGGGGCTATACTGAAATCTGAAATTTGTCAAAATATCTGGGATATATTTGCTATGTATTATTAAATACAAAAAAATAAGAAAAGAAAAAAACCAATATTCTAGTAATGTTTTATGTTGAAAAACTTAACTATGTTATTTGTTGATTCACTGAATAAAAAAAAAAAACTCCAAAAAACTTGTCCTGAATTAAAAACAAATAAATCAATAAGATAGCAGGAGAGAGTGTGAGCTAGAAAAAGATTAGCAAAATTAGGTATTGGAAAACCCTATCCAAGTCTAAATTCTGCAACTTGTGCAATTTGTTAAATAATATTCTTTGTAAATATAAAACTAAGGCTTGGGTCAAATGATCTCTAAGGATGCTTTGAGAGCATTAGTAGTACTCAAAGCTAAAATTCTTTAAATTGACAATAGTTTCATATATATTTTTTTAAAGATATGGAGAGAATAAGCAAAGACATAAGACACTTTATATAAAAATTTGCCAAGGAGACAAAATTAATGAACAGTTTGTAAAAATGTTTTGGTTTTTAACCATAAGAAATTGTGCACCATAGAAATTTAGTTTTGTGACAGTCTGTCACACAGCACTGCTCCCTTGCCCCATGCTGGGTGATTGTTCTAGAATTGGCTCAGAGGAAAGATCACCACCTCCTGTATCACCCTTATCATTTCCTACAGCACCTGGGTTTTTTTTTTGGAATGTTTCCATACAAAGGGAGATCATACCTGACCCCAATCTGTTTGCAAGTGCTGATATGATCATAGCCTTGGGTGCAGGGGCAGTGAGCCATGAATACATAAAAGCATTTTTTTCTAGTAGTTACGTAAAGGGTAAATTAATCACTGGACCAGTCACTAACATATGACCAAATGGGATTTTATGAAAAACGAATTTCCTTAATGGTTTCCTGATTGTGAATGAACTCACCAATTTCCAAACAGGATTGCTTTTCGCCATAATCCTTAACACTCAAGTTCCTCATAAAATGTTTTTAATGTTCTATGCGACAGTGGAAAATTACAAGTTGTTCAGATTCTGTGTACAGGAAGTACAAGTAAGTGAAAAAAAATTATGACCAGAACATAGGAAGTACGTTAAATACAATTTGGTAAATTGTGCTTGCTATTCCTGTAATATTGCTGATGTTTTGAGAGAAAGAAGCATGTATCTTGGAAGAAATCTGTAATTGTACAGGAGGTAATTTTAACTATTTATCTGCTTAATAATAGTTTTATTAGGCTTGACAAAGTAAAGAGACTTAATGTGTATTTTATTAACTAAAAATAACCAATATTTGACACACAATCTTCTTTCAACTGATGTATTTAAATTGATTTGATATCTTAAATAAGTTAAAAATTTTTACTGATTGTGTAAAATGTAAGTTGTATAGTTTTAAAATATTTAACATTCTCTTTTTATGAAAGAATAAATAAAAAAAATAAACAAAAAAGCATCCTAATCTTTTAGTTTCTTTTCTTAGAGATTCAGGATGTCCTTATTTTCAGGTACACAAAGGAACTCAAGCAGGATAGGACACTATCAATGCCCTTTTTGAAAGATCACCAACAACACACTTATACAATTAAACACATTGAGTTTATTACCTGTAGTAACAGGAAAAACACTATGAGATAAAGTCCACCCATATTATGGAAAATTATCTGCTTTATTCAAAGTCTATTGTTTTAAATTTTACTAATGTTTTTAAATTTTTTCTTCATAATAACAATTATTGACTGGTGTTTGACCAAACGACTGGTACCTATCCAAGTTGACATTTAAAATTCATCCTCACAATGGGTAATCATGGGGTGTCTGTGTAAGACGATAGCAAAAAGAATCTGTTTTAGAAATTTAAGGACTTTCTGGGTAATTTGTAGGAGAGTTTAAGGAAGCAGCATTAGTGAGGATGTTGTTACAAGTTGGATGCTGGAAGAAATTAGGGCAATTTTATGATTTTCAGGTTGGTGTCTTAGTAAATTTTATTTGTAGGAAGAAGAGACTAGAATGAGGATAAGTCTATGATTGTAAAGAATAGTGAGCTTATTCATTAGCCAAAATAAGAGGACCTTTAGTATTTCGTGATTGGCACAGTGATCTTATTATTGACTGGACTTAAGCAAAAGAATGAACTGGACTTGTTTTGTTTCACTTTGTCATGGACTTAGAGTAACCCAGTCTGAAGTTGGTATTCTATGAGATTATTTTTTCTCAATAGGAGATTTGTATGGTTAAGCCTAATTTTGAGTGTCAGAGGCTATTTCTTTGTTCTTTTTTTTCCCTAACAGTAATATGACTTTTTCTACTCTTTGCTTCTAATTATCTAAGAGAAGTTGTTTTTGTATTCAGTATTGGACTTGGAAGATGCTTTCCTCTGCATTTTGGTAGACCCAGACTCTCAACCACTATTTGCTTTTGAGTGGTAGGGCCTGTAATCTTGGGTCAAGACTCAGTACTACTGGACAGTCTTTCCACAAGGGCTCAAAATCATGGGGTGACTTTAAGCCAGGGCTTAGAAATATTTAAAACTAGAAGGAGATACTCTGCTAAAATATGTAGATGACCTCTTAATTATCAGAGCATTATTTCAGTAATGTTTAACTAATCTGTAGCCACCTGAACTATTTAGCATCCTGTGTCTAAAAAGATTCAGCACCAAGGCCCAGATTTTCCAAAAAGCAGTAATGTTTCTTGGGTTCCTGCTTGAATCTGGCAAAAGGAGTCTAACTGGAAACAAAATAAATCATAACTCAAATGGAAGTCTCAAATACTAGAAGGCAGTTAAGAAGATTCCTAGAAACGGTAGGGTATAACTGTATTTGGAGTCTGAACTTTGGACTCATTGCTAAAGCATTGTATGAAGCCCTCAAAGGACAAGAATATAGCTCTTTAGAATGGACAAAGTAGTGTTCTCAAGCTTTTGAATCCCTCCAAGCAGATCTGGCTTCTGCCCCTACCCTGGTGCTTCCAAACTTAGTAAGGGCTTCCAAACTTAGTAAGGCCTTTCAACTGTATGTTCATGAAACGCAGGACATTGGTCTAGTAGTCTTCATCCAAGTGCTTAGTGACATCCCGCACCCCGTCACACATTTGTCAGAGAAACTGGATCATACTGCAGAGGGACAGCCAGCCTGTGAGAGCGGTGGCTGACACCTGTGAGCTTTTACAGGGAGCTGAAAGGTTTTCCTCGGGACAATGTATCACTGTATTTGCACCCACCTAATATTCAGCCTGCTAGAAGGAAGAGGAGATTTGTGGCTCACTGCTGGAGGAATAGGCAGGCACCAAGCAATTCTTGACAATCCCGGTTTTCCTAGAAACTGTGGGCAAGTTAAATCCTGCCTCCTTTCTTCTGGGATCTGACTAAACCACACTCACACTCATGCATGATTGTGTTGAAATAATTATGATGTTTATTCTAGCAATTGATTTCCAGGATCATCCTCTGGAAGAGCCAGACTGGACTCTATGCAGATGAAAGCAGTTATTTGGACAAAGGAAACAGAAAGGCTGAACACGTGGTTGTTACTCTTTTTTTCTTTTTAAAGAAACTTTTATGGGTTTTATTAAAGATTTTATTTATTCAATTTTCAGAGAGGAGAGAGAGGGGGGCGGGGAGAAAGGGGAAGAGGAGGAAGCATTAACTCCCATATGAGCCTTGACCAGGCAAGCCCAGGGTATCAAACAGGCGACCTCAGCGTTCCAGGTCGATGCTTTATCCCACTGCACCACCACAGGTCAGGCATGGTTGTTACTCTTGAAGGAATAGGAGAGGCCAAAGCCTTGCTGGTGGGAACTTCTGCTCAGAAAGTCAAACTGATCACATTGATGAGGGAACTGGAAATGTTGCATGAAACAAAGGTGAATATGCATACACACTCAAGGTACACTTCCCTAATTTTGCATACACGTGGTTCAGTCTAGAAGGAAGAAGACGTTAATTCTTCTTATTAACTTCCAATAAGAAGAATATTAAGTATGCAAATAGAGATTTTAAGATTTATTAGAAGCTGTTTAGGTACCTTTAGAGGTGGCAGTTGTACTCTGCCTCAGCATCAGAAAGTGGACTCTGGATTGTCACATGTAAACACTCTGGCCAATCACACAGCCAAAGAGGCTGCTAAGCATTTATAATGCCTTTAGTCCCTGTTCTAGACTTGTCACAATTCAACACTGATATACCCAGCTGCAGACTCAGAGAAAGCTAAGAGCTGCAGTTTTGATAAAGAAGACCTGATAGCAGATGGAGAAAGAGCAAGAAGGAAATTACACTGCTTCTGAAAATTTAGTGGAACCAGTCCTGAAGCATTTGCATGAAGCCACTCACTATGGAAGAGATTCATTAACCACTTATACACTGCTCACAAAAATTAGCAGATCAGGGATCAGGCAGATACTCCAGTACTTTCAGCCTTTTGTATAGTGCATTTTCACCAATGAAATAAAAGTTGGTTTTGCATCTTATTTGCATAATTGAACCTTTCTTTGAGTTGTCATTTGCTTTTCTGATGTTCTTGTTTAATTAAAAAGAATCAAATGCTTCCTTTTTCATTGTTTCATATTCATTTTGAAATATCCCCTAAGTTTTGTGAGCAGTGTATTAAAACATGGCTCACAGGTCCTGGGCTTTCTAATGTCATATGGAAAATAATAGCTAGATGTGTTGTGTGCAAGAGGAAAAACCTCAACACCTGTCTGTCAGAAGGAAGGGAAACAAGACCAAGTGCAGTGCCCATTTGAGGACTGTCAAATATAGTTTACCCAGTTGCCGATGGTCCAAGGATGGAAGTATTTGTTAGACTTTTTTTATTCTTCTTCAGGATGGGTAGAAGCCTATTGTGCCAGCACTGAGAAACCCTCAGAGCTGGTGAGAGCCCTGCTGAAGGAAATAATTCCTCACTCTGGTGGACCTGGCCGCATCCAGAACAATAATGAACCTACCTGCTTCTGTTTCACCAATTACACAGAAAGTTGGTCAAGTTTTAATATACAAATGGAGACTCCATAAAGCATGGAGACCTCAGGCTTCTGAGAAAGTAGAAGAAGATGGACTACACCTTGAAAAAGAATATAACCAAACTGTGCCAAGAAATTCATCTCTGTTGGTGGTTCCTCAAAGTAAGACTCAATTGAGTCCTTACAAAATTGTGAACGGGCAGCCATTGCAGTCTACCGCTAGGGTAGGAGCCATGCATGTAGACTGAGAAATAAAGATAGAGAAATATGTACAACAGTTTATTCAGACCTTAGCTGTGATTAATGACCTTGCTTGTGTTAGAAATCTCTCCGCGCAAGTTCACTACATTCCTTTGAGCCTAGAGATAAGGTGCGACTCAAGGTTTGAAAGACAGTACCCCTAGAGAGCCAATTAGATGGAAAGTGGACTGGAACTTGGGACTATACCTCACCACCTTGACCATAGTAAAATTGGAAGGAAGAAAACCTTGGATTCATCACACTAGAGTAAAGAGAGCACCAAAACAATGGATCACCAAACCACGAGAAGACCTAAAAGTCATCTTTCCAACACAAGGACTTGTATTTGTTCCGTTACATTTTGTTTAACCCCATGTTATGGAGAACTTATTCCTTTCAAAAAGGATGAAAATATTTGGCAAAAAAATGTTCTAAGTATCTCTGACTTTTGTTTTGCAGGAGGAGCCTATGTTGTACAAAATTTCTCTTGGTGCCTGTAGGTGCTTGTATTCCCCTGGAAGGTCTTTGAAATTATTCTTTGTTTCAGCATGTCAGTAAGACCATGATCTACTCTGAAATTTATAACTGGGGTGCTGTAGTAACTCTGGAGGACAGAGGAATGTTCTTCCTAAAATACTCTAATGTAGCCCCAGCAGGGGATTGTGTAACATTTATCAACTGTACTAAAAACTGTTCTATGCTTTTGGCAGATGTGAAGATGAATTGCACCACCACTACTAATGTACCTTATGCCTTTAGTCATGTCAAGTTGCCTGCAAGATGGTTTCTAATATGTGGAAGGACAGTTTATTCCTATGTTCCAGCAAACAGTTCTGGGAGGCCATGTTCTTTGGGAAGACTGACAATGTTTATGCCTCAGAAACCCTATACCACCTGGGCTCAACAGAAACTCTCCCTTGTACCAGGCTGTAACAAGGATTTGCATCTTTTTAGCACCCCTGAATATATATCTCTGACTACATTTGTAATGCCAGTCATGGTAAACTCTTTAAATATAGAAATAGTAGATTAATTTGCACCATGGTAAAAGTTTAAATGCCACCACTCAAGGCATTAGTGCCATCAGTCAAGAGCTAGGACAAGTTAGAGAAGCAGTCTTAGGAAACCACACAAATATAGACTACTTTCTCTTAAGACATGATCATGGATGTAAAGAATTTAAGGGACTCTGATGCTTCACCCTACTGATCACTCACAGTTTATGGAACACAAAGTACAGCAAGCAAATGAAGTAGTGCCCATGATAAAACAAAGAGAGGGATTCTTTGGTAATGATTTGTCTAAAACTCCTAGCTACGTAGGAGGCATTTGTTGTTTTTATTCTTTTTATCTGTTCCATTATCATAGCTTGTTGTTGTATATAGTGTGCCCCCTTATATAGATCTGCTATAAAGTGTATCCCAAACCTCCTTGCAAAACTCTCTAATGTTAGCATGCATGCTCAGCAGCAAAATGATTACTTCTGTATGAAAGCAATCTCATAGAAATAATATGATTAAAACTAGCAGTAGGGAATGACAGGGGGAACTCAAAAACTTGGAAATTATCTTTAGTAATAATAGCTTTTAGTTATAATCAATAGGCTTAACGATTGATGCAGGTAAAAAGCTTTGTTCCAGGAGCTGGGTACATGAATGGGCCTATGTGACTTTATGAAGTTGCAAGCAATTCACCTTTGTGCTCCAAGCCCAGGCGATCCACAAATAAAATGGTGTGTAAGTCCTATGTTTCAGGGACAGAATGCTCGCTGGAAAAGACACAGATAAACAATTACTGCTCAGCAGATAAAGAAACACTGGAAGAATCCCTGGACTGCAACTTTTATCCAATTAACTTCTTCCTAAATCCCAAACTCATTACTTACCTCTTTCTTCCTCTTATGAAAAAGGTTGGCTGAGACAAAATGTTAAGATGGGTTTCGGGTACAGACCTCCATCTTCTCAGGTTGCCGGCCATCTGAATAAAGCACCTATAAAGATCCAATCCTGTCTCTACTTATTTGGCTGAGTGGTGACAGGCAGCACAAATGTGGACATTTTTTGGTTTCACACTGAAGAAGAACAAACGAGTACTTTTTGACCCTGCAACAGGATATTTCCACACAAGGTGATAAGCCTAGCATAGGCTGTGAGTTCCTTGATCTCCTGGTGAGAAAGGGTTCCCAGCCCAAGGCCCATTCTTCTGTAGCTAAGTGGAGATTGAAAGACTGTGTGCTTAAGTGCTGAAGACAGCCTTTCCCAAAAGATAAAATTCTATGAATTAGAAACAGTACTGCTTAAAAGGAACATTCAAAGAAGAGAATAAGAAGAACACTCTAAAAAAAAAAAAGAACATTCTAAGAAGCCAAATATTTAAATAATAGGAGTTCCATAACAAAAGTACAAAGAAAACCATCAAATAAGAAATTTAGTAACTGAAGGAATTGTTTGTGGATTTAAAAGCTCATCAAATGCCAGCATGGTAAATAAAAGGATGACTCCACCAATGCATATTGTGGAAAACTTTTGAAACAGCTTGGAACAAATAGACAATTCTATATGCCTCCAAAGAGGGAAAGATTGAGACATATACAGAAAATCAAGAATCAGCATGGCTTTTAATTTCTCAATGACAACAGAGGGAACTAGTAAACTGCGGGGTAATAAATATAGTATTTTTAAGAAAATTATATATATGTGCATATATTAATTATATATAATATTACATAATTATTTATAGAGTATATAAATATATAGGTATATATTTAATAAAATACCTAACTCAGAACACTAAAATATTCAAAAAATTAACTGATTTTCAGAACTCTTATAGAGTATGTTTATTTTTCATTAATATCATTCACAAATAAAATGTTTATTTTACATTAATGTTTCTCAAATATAATGGTCATGTAGGGATTGTCATATTATGAGCAGAATATGGGAAATATAGTGGAAGTTGATATTTTCTAGGGGAAATCATTACATATTCTGTATCTATTTTATAGAAAATTATTATAGTCTTAAAATCTTAAACCTTAGAATTTTTCCCAAATTTTAATCAAAGAGAGAAATCTGGAAGATTGGTTAAAATTAGCATTGTTTAAAAATATTGCTTTAATTCTTTAAAACAGTTTTCAAAAACAACTCTTTCCCAAACTATTTTACACATTCTGTAGTCAATTTCTCACAGAAAATATACATATGCATTTAAACCTGCTTGAAGATACATCACTGTAATTCTTATGTGATAAAATCTTTTACCTGATGCCAGGCAAAGTAACTATCAGTCAATAATAGCTATTACTATTAATAACTTGTAAACTGCTTCAAACCAATGTAAAAATGAATGACTATGATAAGAAGAACTCAAGAGTTCAAAATTTAGCTGTAGTAATAATAGCTTTTACTTTAGTTATAATAAGGTGACCAATAGTCTTCCTTTAGGGAGGACAGTCCTTCTTATGTAAGTTCCACCCTCCTTCAAAAAGTGTGCTCCTACATGTCCTCCTTTTTGATCTTGGAAGACTAATCTGTAAATGTCCGTATTCTATCGATGCAGAGTCGATCCATTGCTTATGATGCGACATATTTGTATTTGACATGACGATTCGTCAAAGATCAGTACAGTGAAGGGAAATGCAATTATGAGACTCATGCGCTCGCTCTGCAAGGGAGACCTTGAGAGAGCGTGCGATATACCGAGAGTGCAAATGGCTCTGTGTACTTCTTACTGAAACACAACATGGCACTAACAACATTGTAGATTCACAATTATCTCTTTCTCAGTGAATATTCAATCATAGACAGGTAAGCACAATTCACGTTTTATTAATTCATTATCTATTTAATAATTTCCAAATATGTATTTTATTTACAAGTATTTTCCCAAAATTCGAGTTTTAAAGTGGAAATCTAACCTCAAACCATATTTATTAATAACACGTTTTGATCAAGTAGTTGCATAAAACAGATGTTTTTTAATTAGAAAATGATAAATACACCCAAATATCACTCCAAATTAGTGGTTTTGTTTGATATTTAGTTTTACTAAATGAGTACTTTTTTCTTACAATTATTATTAAAAAATAATAGGCATGCAAGCATAATTACAATATAAAATATTACAAATGGTTTTATGCATTTATCACATTATAGTGTATTATTGTTGCAATGAATAAAATGTTTCTTCTATTTACGATATTGTTTTTTTAAATTTATTTTTGTCCTTTTCATTGTAAAAAAGTTGATCACCTTAGTTATAAGCAGTAGGTTTAATGATTAATGCAAGTAAAAAGCTTTATTCCAGGAGTTAGATACATGAATGGGCCTATGTGACTTCATGAGGTTGCAAGCAATCTACCTTTACGCCCCAGGCCCAGGCGAACCACAAATCAAATGGTATCCAAGCCCTATGCTCCAAGAACAGAATGCCAACTGACAAAGACACAGATAAACACATACTGGTCAGCCTGAGCTGTGGTGGTGCAGTGGATAAAGCATCGACCTGGAAACGCTGAGGTCGCTGGTTCGAAATCCTGGGCTTGCCTGGTCAGGACACATGTGAGTTGATGCTTTCTGCTCCTCTCTCCTTCTCTCTCTCTTTCTCTTTCTCTATCCCTCTCTCTCTCCTCTCTAAAAATGAATAAATAAATTAAAAATAATTAAAAAAACAATTATTTGTCAGCAGAAATGCTAGAAGAATCTCTGGACTGCAACTTTTATCTAATTAACTTCTTTCTAAATTCTGAAGCCCTTACTTAACCCTTTCTTCCTCATATGAAAAGGTAGTCTGAGATGAGATGTTAGGGTGGTTTTTGAGTACAAAACCTCTATCTTCCCTACTTATTTGGCTGTGTACAAATGCACATACTTTTCCAGTTTTAACCTTTGGGGAAAGAAAGGGAGACGAATAAACATTAACTTGAATACTCCTTTAATGAATAAATTTTTTACCCCAGAGATTTCCTATAGTTAAATTCGTCCTGGCTTACACAAAAGAGGATTGTTTAGATTCTAAGTAATGATCAAAGTTAGGGTATTACAGTAACATTTTTACAAAAGAATAGTCTGTTGGGTTTGCTGTACTTTTGGCACTTGAAAGGCTTATTTAATTACATTATAATATTTTCATTACATTTTTGTTCAAGGTTCATTGTCTCCAAAAATTATCTCTGCTTTTAAGAGTTACAATTAATAAACCAAATGCCCAGAGCAAGCCATAAAATAAATCACTGCAAAGATCAAGAAAAATATATTTCCTGCTTTAGGTTCTTAGTTTAGATCCAAACATTGTCTTTGCAAATCAGAACACTGAAAATTACATATATGTTTTTTGCAAACATGTCTTTTACAAGGTTAATCAGAATCCTGGGAATTTGGTCTTTTTTTTTTTTTAATAAAATATATAGCCGCTTTTCTTCTTCATTTCATTTGTGCTGAATACTTGAAAGCCAAATACATTCTCATAGTATTTAGTATAGAGCAAACGGCATGAACAAACAGCTACAACAAAACATTGAAAGGAAAAAACACTATGGTTCCCAGATAGAACATGAAATTTACTTAGTGAATCCCAAGGTGTGAGTCTTGGTGTTAATGAAAACTGTTACTCTGTAAGTCTTATGTTTGTCATATCATTGCTGCATCCTAAGAAAGTTTCAAAATCATTTCATTTAAAATTTTAATGAGAAAAATACCCAATATATTTACTAGTATGCAGCATGAACAGCAGACTCTTGTTAAGACAGTGGAAGTGTGTGTCCAAGGGATGTGAGATCTGTGTTCTTATTACTTCTCCAAGTTTTATTCTGACAGATATAGTATCTACATTGGCCTTCAGCAAATAGTAAAGTATGGCAGGTTTATTTTCTCCTTGATTCTGCCGGTTTTTTCTTCCTTGTACTGTTTCCCTCCCCTTCTCCTAGAAAGTCATGACTCTACAGTTACTTTAGTGCTTTTGGGGAACACTCTGATTGTGACTGTCAACTCTTAATAATCCTGCACAGCCTACCAAGTGTGGAAACAGATGTTATCCCTAAAATGGGATCCACTGTAATCCCCACTCAAACTTTTAAATTCCCCCCCTTTTTTTTCTGAAGGCATGTTCAGATTTGATCAGGCTTTACAATGGCTTTCTGTGTTATTCTCTTTAGATATTAGACTCTATATAACAATGGCCAAAACCCAAAGGAATAGGTTGTATGCTGCTCTGTCCTAGAGCAGTGCTATCTCTGAGACTTTCAGCAGGCTGATGTCAGAGATTTTACCATGTTCATTCTTGTAAACTCTTCACTATCTCCAACAGTGTGTGGGGACTTGTAGGCACTCAAATAGATGTATGTGGATTAATATGGATATAAAATAATAAAATATCATTCCCACAGAGATTGTGGAGGAAACAGATGATCTTTTGTCATCTGTCATTTAGATCCATTTCGCCCCTCTATGCCCGTAAGCCCTGTTTTGTCCTTGACCTCATCTTGAGTCTTTCTTCCTTTATATAAAGTATGTGAACTGCTTTCTGTGCTCATTCTTTGTGGTGTTCCATTTACTTGCTTCTGGGAAATTATGTGTTCATTTGGCATCAGAAAAAAATAAAACAATGAGGCAGACCACATGATAAATAGTTTTGCAGTTAATGACATGTCTTATGTGAAGCATTGAACATTATATTCTGTTGTTTGTGAGGGCACACTCTCAAAGGAAATTACTACTCTGTTTGAATGGCAGTTAATAAAGATGAATACAGTGTTGGCTTCTGCCACAAAAATACCATCCCTTCAGAGTATCTTTTAACAAATTCACTTTGGGAGGACACTGTGAAAAGTGTTGTGAATGGAATCATTGCTTAAGTGGACTTTGTCCTTGTTTTCCTTGGGAAAGAAAGATTTCCAGGAAGTTTGATAAGATTGCAATTTCCTCTTGCACTGTCATGACGAATTTAGGGAGATACCATCCCGGATGCAGGTGTCCAGGTCAAAGGAAATAAAAGGGAAGTTCAAAGGCACTCCTCCCATAATTGCTGATCTTATATCTCTATCAGTAATCTCATGGGAAGTTTCTATGTGAGCAACTGCTGGAAATTGGTCAAAACCTAAATTTCATGACATGCAAATGAAATAGAGAAGAAAGCAGAAAACAAAATACTTCTCTCAAAAAGTACTTTTATATTTAACTCTACTGTAACATTGATTTAAAATGTTTGAAACAAATAGATCTCATGTTGTATTCTAAACACACTCACACTCACACAGAAGTGGGGGCCAGAGAGGACAAGTATGTTTAGTATTTTGACACTGGGGAATAATTTTTATTTCATGTTCTGTTGCATGCAGTTTTAGAACTGTTTCTATATATTTCTGCATCACTGATTCCAAATCTGAAATCTGTTTTTTGGTGCATGCTCTAGTTTTTATGCAATTTTAATTTCTTTTTGTTACAGTTAATGGCATGCATTGGTTTTAACTTGGAGTTAAAGGGCAACAACTCTTGGTTTGAACATAACCACAAGGCAATTAATGTTTTACAAACATCACTTTTACATAATTGTAGTTGTTTTTAAATGTCAAAAAAAATATTATCTGATAAAAACACCCTCTTATTTTGGTTTAAGATTAAATCATGTCTTCTTGGAGTAGGCATAAATGTAAGAATAGTTCTGACATCTTCTGTTATATATGTGGCTGTAACACACTTCAATGTCAAAGGCACAATATTTCATTATTTGTGACACATGCACATATTGCCTATTTTCAAGTTCCCCTTGGCGATCAAGACAAGAATTGGGCTCCTCATATTGTGTGTCATAATTGTGAGGAAATGCTTCGTGACTGGACAAAAGAAAAATGCAAATGAATGCCTTTTGGTATTCCCATGGTTTGGCGTGAATCTAAGGACCACAGCAGTGACTCTTATTTCTGTCTGATCCATACAAATGGCATCAGCAAGAAAAAACAGCATATGATTGCATATCCTAATATTCCTTCAGCAATATAACATATCCCACATGCTGAGACACTCCTAGTTCCAGTTTTCAAGGGTTTTATTTCTTCTAAGGATGAAGAAAGTGAACATGGTGATCAAGTGTATTTTGATAAGATGCATGAGGAAATGGTTGTAGAATTGAAGGGTCTTTTTTTGATGCCAGGCAGTCATTAACCCCTCAGCAGTTTAGCCGACCCAAATTGAATGACTTAGTAAGAGATTTGGGCCTATCAAAGAAAGCAGCTAAGTCATTAGCCTCCAGGCTTTAAAAAAAGAATGTACTTCACTAGTCAGCTAAAGTATCCCGTCGCAGGAAGCATGAACAAATTTTTATGGACTTTTTTTCGAAGACAAACACTTTGTTTACCGTCATGATATCAGTAGTCTTCTCAGCCAGCTAGATGTTACCACTTACAGTCCAACAGAATGGCAGCTATTTCTTGACAGCTCTAAACAGAGTCTGAAATGTGTTCTCCTACACAATGGTAATGTTTATGTAGTGGTTCCAATAGGTTATTCAACTCATCTGCGAGAAGATTATAATGACATCAAAATTATCCTCGACTTTCTGAAGTATGAGGAGCATAACTGGATCATTTGTGTGGATCTTACAATGGTAAATTTCCTGCTAGGACAACAGAGAGGTTTCATAAAGTATCCTTGCTTTCTGTGTTTATGGTACAGCTGAGCTTGGGAAAAACACTGGACACAGAAGGAGTGGCTGAAACGTAAAGCTCTGGAAATAAGGATGCAAGATATTGTGAATGAACCTGTAGTTAATTGAGACAGGATCATTTTCCCCCACTTCACATCAAACTTGATTAATGAAGCAGTTTGTTCAGGCTTTGAATAGAGAAAGGGAATGCTTTCAACATATTATTTCTGCTTTTTCTGCCTTGTCTTTTGAGAAGATAAAAGCAGGTGTATTTGATGGACCTCAAATTCAAACCCTCATACGTGATGAAGAATTTGCCAGGAAGATGAATAAGGTGGAGAAAGCAGCATGGCAATCTTTTGTGGCAGTTACAAAGAACTTCCTTGACAGCAAAAATGCAGAAAACTATGAACTTCTGGTTCAAACGATGCTGTTGGCTTTCCACAAAATTGGATGTAGCATGAGCATTAAGATTCACTTCTGGAACAGTCAACTTGGTAAGTTTCCCAAAAATCTTCGCTGTTAGTGATGATCAGACTACTGCTGGAGCATCAGACAAGATCGTTCTCAACAAGTGCACAAACACAAGAGCTACAAATGCAAATTTTTGCCTGAATAGAATTTAAATAAGTTTTGTGCAAATTTTATGATTAAAATAAGTGTTTTAATATGTTCTATTTTGAAATTGTAGACAAATTCTGATGCAATCATATATTTTAGTGTATTAGTGTATTTACTGCTTTGCATAAATTATTGTATTTTCACAAAGATGATGCCCAAGAACACATTTTACTTCATTATGATAAACTAAATCTTGAAAATTTTACAATAAGATGAAAACCTAAAATCTTGAATTGCAAAATAGCTGTAACTTACAGAGAAAAACTAATGTCAGATTTAAGATTAGCACACTCAAGTTAGGTAAGAACAAGTGTTTTTGTGGATGCAACAAAAATTTTGTTCCGCAGTGTTATCATAATGGTTTCAAGGGTGTACCTGTATGTCCAAACTCACCTGATTATATAAATCTAATGTGTACACCTTCTTTTTATATCAGTTATAATTTGGTATAGTTATTTTTAAAGGATTTATAGAAAATGCAAAATGCCTTTTATTTAAAATATTCAAACTTATTGCAAAGTAGCAAACATAATGCAAAGAACACCTGTGCACCATAAATCCACAGAACCTTATAAAGTCTTATTTCAATCATGTCCTTTATACTAAAATAAAAAACATCCAAGCCAGGATCATACATGTACCCAATCTTCATATCTTTCTAGTCAGCTTTATTCAAGAACTTTCTCTATTCTTCTGTGATTTCATAACTTTTATTTTTATCTAGATTGCAGGGCTGACATTTTGCAGAATATTTGGCCAGTAGGAATCTTTTAGAACTGACTCATAGATCCTTTTATAATATTCTCATTTTTCTTTGAGTCCTTTATTGTCCTAACAAGGTGTTTCTGGCTTTATATTATATTGTTTTTTATTTGTTTTGTTTGTCCCAGTCTTGAAATTAGCTATTTCTCTTTTACTCTCTGTTTTTTTTTTTAGTGGAGAGTAGTATTTAGAAGTTGAGAGGTTAAATGAATGCTAGGTGAGTTCATTATTAATGCAGTGTTACAATTGCTAATGTCTTCTAGTATTTGTACCTTCATTCTCTGTCAGTGAGAAACTGAGTCCCATTATCTTTCATATATGTACATATTTGATAAATCCCTGATGTGTGGATAATATTCCCAGACTACAAGCTGCCCTCATCACTTTGCTCTGGCCATACAATCCTGTGTGGGCTGCTATTACTGGGCACCCTCTGGCCATACTCACTGTCTCCTTCCTCATAAACCCTATGCCTTCTCATCATTACTATTTTTGCCTAATGTTTTTGGAGGAGAAAGTGTAGAAAAGATGAGAAGATTAAGAAAGGATAAAAGGTGAGGAGAGAAAAATAATATTCATATTTTAAACTCCATATTGTATTGTTGAATGGATTGAAACATTTCAGACTATATGAGAGATTTAGGTCACAAGAACAGAGGTATTTTATAATTATAAAGCTCTACATTTCTATAATTGAAACTCTGCTATAACAAAAATTCCTAAAACATAAAAAATAGTTTCTGAAGTATATGTTTACTAAACATCTTTGAACATAAAAAAAAAAGCCAATATATCTTATATCCCAGGTTGAATTTCTTAAGTATGACATTTTCTACTGAGAGCTTTTTATACTACTTATTAAAATACAATAAAAATGTCTTTGATTCTTATTTGTCCAAAAAACATATTGTCAAAAATCCCAACATTCATCTGTTAATACAGCTTTCCATGATTCTATTATCCACCACTGGCAATGTCTTAGAAATAATGACACACTTACCAGTTTTTCAAAAACACATGATGAGCATGAGCTTAAGTTTGATCAGTCAGTGAACTAAATATAAAAGGAATGCTTTCTAATGTGCCATTTAGATTCCAGTGTAATAGAGATGTAATGCATATGTCAAGTTATTGAGTTGTCAACTTAAATAGAAGTCAGTGTGTCATCCAGTAATTATTACTATTTAGGCCTAAGGCATTAGTGCTAATATTAGCATGTGAGTGTTAAGCATGCAGAGTACAAAAAGAAAAAAAAGAGATTATATGAAGTAAACCCTAAAGAACTCTTTATGTTACTAAAGACCACAATCTGTCTTTTAGATACATGCAGATATTTTAAAATTAGGAAAATACTTATAAGAATATACCCCCTTTTCACCATTGGGGGGGGCAAAGACAACCAGGTGCAAACATTTACCTGTAATTGCAGAAAAATTTCAGTAAATTATCATTATTCTACATAGGTAAATTGCTTGTGAAAATCTTCAGAAACCCATTTGAAATTAAATTTGGTTGTTTAGATTCTAGTTACAATGATTTATTGACTGATATTTGTGAGTGCATTTAAAAAAAAATCCCTGACATAGAGTTTTATATTTAACTAGTATTTAAAATCTAAAATTTAGTCCTATAGAACTCTCTTGCAGTGCCACACCTGCAAATCAAGTCCGTGTTTTACATACATTATATACATGTTTCACATACATGTAGGCAAACATAAATATTAGGTCCCTCTTACAAGTAAGTAGTCTATCTAATTTAAAAACACATTTCATTTTTGAGGTTACTGTTGAAATCCATGGGAGTCTGAAAAGACCAGTGTAACAGGCTCTATTGAAAGAAAGATAGGAATCCTGCCAGGCACTTCTCTGGGGAGAAGGGCACTGGTTACAGATTAGGGGTGAATTTCATAGGGTTTGGGAGAGCCTGAGGGGGTACTGAGTCAGAAGTTCTGGTATGTTCCCTTTTACAGTTTTAGGATTTCAGCTTTCTGGAATGCTTCTTCTTGGGCAGATGATCAGCTTTCTGGAACTTTTCTGCCTCAGGAGCAATTATCCAGTAAGTAAGAATGAGGTCAGGCAGCCAGGTGGAACAACAAAAGGGCAGTGGGATTTCATATATATATCATTTTTCTGTGGTATGATAAAAAAGAAAAAAAAAGTGGGGGAAAGGAAAGGGTATGGGGTTCAGGAAGATTTGTCTCAGACTGGCCATCTTCTGGAGCTACTTCTTGCTGATATCCCTATTGGGGGCCTCCTTCATGACCCCCCCCCCCCCCAGGGAAGTTGGAGTAGGGATTGTAAAAGCATTTGATTGTAGGTAATCCTGGAGATTTCTCTCATTTGAGCCTGTAGGAACTTGATAAAGAAAGAGGCAAGATTAAAATTAGGTACAAAATTAGGATTGGTCCTATAATTGGTTCTAGCATTGAAAATAAGGGTTTTTTCCACCATTGTTCACAGTAGGGGTATTTGTATAGAGTTCCAGATTTTTCTGTTTCATGAGGGCAGGTTTCAGGGTTGGTGCGTAGGGTTAGGTAGATTTTTCCAATTTTCTGATTGGTGAAGGTCTGCATGCAGTTCTGTAAGAAACTAGTGAACAAATGTATGAGGCAGGGTTCAAAAGTTAGAAAAATAAATAGGAGAGTGAGTGGACCAATGAAAGGCAATACTCAAGACACCCAGTTTATATAAAACAACTGATTCCATGTTTACAAATTTTCTGGGCTTCAGAGAGAGAGAGAGAGAGAGAGAGAGAGAGAGTAGGAATAAGACAGGGCAGTGGCCAGTACCCCTGCCCCTAGACCTACTTCTGTAGAGATTCCTAAAGCAACAAGAAGAGGAATTACCTCTACAGCTGGTTTGGTCTTTAGATTGACAGGTAGTGTACTAGGAATTGAAAGAGGCTTGTGGGATGGGATTAGGTTGATATTTTGGGTGAGATAGATTAAGGTACATGTTTCTGTCCAATTAGTAGTGAGACACATATAAGTGTTAGTTCCACACAAGTAGAAAGCCCCTGATTGGGTGAGGTAGGTTGAGAGGTGAATAGAGAATTGATGGACAAGGGGTTGGTTTTGTTTCTCTGTTTCTGAGCTCCAGATGATCAGGGTGGAGGAAACAGTCACCTCAATAAGTAGGGAGAGTAGAGGATTGCTAGCTAGGGTGACTAATTAAACATTCTTTGAAAACCAGTTTTCTGACTGTTCAAATTCTGCACTAACCTTCTACAACTTACATAAATCTTCAGCTTTCATGCACTTTCTTATTCAGAAATAACTGGCCTTCATAATAACTTGCTTTTTTCTTTTTCTTTCAAAAGTATTTCCATACCTTATACCTTCTATTATCAAAACATACAATTCCTTTCTTGTCAGAACTCTTGATTTAAAAATCTTTAACCTTTAGTGACAGTTAAGTTGACTTTCTTTTTACCCTAGTTTCCCTTTTCCCAAGTCTGATTAAAAGAGTCCTTAGTTTCTTCATATATTTGCCATACATAGACCAACCACTTCTAGTTTGTGGTTGGAGTAAGGCATGTTGTTTTTCTACTTTAGCAGCAATGGGAGTTGTCAGGATCACAGTGTGTGGACCTGTCCATGTGAAAGTCAGTCCGTGGGTGATGTAATGCTGGAAGTGCCTCTTGGACAGTCTTTGAACAGTTTTCTGAGTAACCTATAAATCCTGCAAGTACTTAGGAAAAGGGTGGTTACATTTCTACACTTTGCAGTTAGAGTTTAAGTCCTAGTGACCACTGCTTCTAGCTGGAATTAGCAGCAGGTCCCAGCCTACAATAGGTATGGGGCATTGAGACAAGAGGAATAAAGGAGATACTATACATTAAATAAACCAACAAAATCAGACTGTTAATACCCACAGTAGAGATCTTTGAGGGATAAACAAAATTCAAATATTCAGGCAAGGCATAGTATATGGCCCTTGTGTTCACAAGAAATGAGATCAGCTTATCTGCTACTTGAAAGAAATACTTTAGGCTCGTGAACAATGTCCTTGGGCCTTCAGTGGCAATTCCCAGCATACTGGGCAAGGTCAGGTCACAGGTAGCTGAAGCAGGTCTAGAAGAGACTTAACTCTCCCTCCATGGACCAAGGGGGCAGCTTACCTTCTCGTGTCTCTCTTTCCACAGCACAGATGTGTCCCTTGGTGGGGTCGGGAAGCCTGGCAGGCTTCAATTCAATGACCTTTCTTTCCACTCTGGAGCAGGGTCTTGAGAAATTCTATAAAGACCTTTAGAGCACTGGAGCCTTAAAGAGCATATGCCAAAAGCTGGTGGTTCCTGTCTGCTTTTGGGCCTTATTTGCCTTTTCTGTTACTTCCTTGGCCATTATAGACCTTAAAAGCCATGCTCAGAAGATCTCACTGAGGGGTTTGAGTAAGAGAGCAAAATTGGGAATTCAGTGTCTAAAGAAGCCTATTAGATTAAGGAAAGAAAGAATTTGATTTGCGGTGGTAGGTGGTTGGAGACTGCGAAGGGTCTGAGTTCAAATTACGGTGAGACCTCAGGTGGTGGGGGTTAAGGTGATGCCCAGATAGACTACAGACTAAGAGTGAAGTTGAGCCTTAGCAGAGAAGACACAATATTCCTTTATGGTAAGGAAGTTAAGAAGGGTGGCAGTGTGTCTCCTTGAGGCAGGCAGTGAGAGGCTGCAGAGGAGTAGGTCATCTACACATTGTAAGACAGTACTAGTTTTGAGATTGCATGCTGCTAAATCCTGAGCTAGTGCCTGCCCAAACATGTGTGGGCTGTTTTTGATCCCCTGGAGCAGGGGTCGGGAATCTTTTTGGCAGAGAGAGCCACAAACACCACATATTTTAAAATGTAATTCCATGAGAGCCATACAGTGACCCATGTATGTTACGCATTATCCAATAAAAATTCAGTGTTGTCCCAGAGGACAGCTATGATTGGCTCCAACCACCTGCAACCATGAACATGAGTGGTAGGAAGTAAATGGATTATAATACATAAGAATGTTTTATATTTTAAACGTTATTATTTTTTTTATGAAAGATCTGTCTGCGAGCCAGATGCAGCCATCAAAAGAGTCATATCTGGCTCATGAGCCATAGGTTCCCGACCCCTGCCCCGGGATAAGACAGTCCATGTAAGTTGCTGGGCTGCATTAGTGTCTGGATAAAGGCAAACCAGAAAGTAAAAGTCAGGGTGTAGAGGTGTAGAGGAATGGTAAAGAAGGCATTCTTGAAGTCAAGGACCCTGAATTGAGTGATGTTGGAGGGAATGTGTGACAGTAACCTGTAGAGCAGGCATCCCCAAACTACGGCCCACAGGCTGCAATGCGGCCCCCTGAGGCCATTTATCCAGCCCCCACTGCACTTCTGGAAGGGGCACCTCTTTCATTGGTGGTCAGTGAGAGGACCACTGTATTTGGCAGCCCTCCAATGGTCTGAGGGACAGTGAACTGGCCCCCTGTGTAAAAAGTTTGGAGACCCCTGTTGTAGAGATTAGGGACTACTGGATGGAGGGGAATTATTGTCTCATTGATTAGGTATAAGTTTTGTATGAGACAATAAGCCCCTGAAGGTATTCGAACAGGAAGGGTGGGGGTATTGCAGGGAGAGTTCATGGGGATGAGTAAGCTTTGATTTAAGAGGCAGGTAATTATTGTTTTAAGGCCTTAGGAACAGACATAGTTACACATTAAATAAAAATTTTACATATAAATTATAAATTAAGAAATTTAAATGAGTGAGCTTTACTTGTTTTAATTAAAACTATGCTAGAGATATTTTCTGACAAAGAGACAAAACAGATTACTCACTCACACAGCTCAATAGACAACTCTGCTTTTTTAAGCTTTTCAAGATGGCAGGGAGTTGTCAGCATAGAGGGGAGGAATAGAGAAAGCAGATGGATGGACAGTGTGAACAGCTGGATGGAAAATAGGAGGGTCAGAATCTGGAGGAAGAGGAGGAGGTTGAGGTGCTAGTGTTGGCACCACGTGGTTAGAAGAGTCAAAAAGATTTGGAGCTCTGAAGAGAGGGGAGATGATGAAGGGGAGAAGGGCATAGCTGTCTCTTTTTCCAGCAGGGGAGGAGAAAGAGAGAATGGTATTTGCAGGTGAATGAAAAAGAGGATTCAGCAAAGAGAGGGGAGGGGGCTTTCTGAAGGGAAGAGACTAAAGTGGAAGAGATTTGCAGAGGGACTTGAGAGGGGTCCCAAGAGAGGGCTGCCCCCGGGGGTCAGGCAGGAGGGGAAGAGAGCTGGGAGTCCACAGAGAAGGAGCGATTGGGAGCAGAGGTTTTAGGTAGGTTTCTTTGGCCAAAAAATGGCCTGCGTGTAGAACAAGTGGTACAGAAATTAAGGACAGGAGTGAAGGTAGAAGGAAGCTTGTATATAAGGAATTTCAGAAGCCTTCCCGGTCTGGTGGCAAAAGTTGTCAAGGTCTCTCAGAATATTGTAATCAAATGTCCCATTTTCAGGCCAATGAGAGTCATTGTCTAGTTTATATTGTGGCCAGGCAATATTTCAAAAGAAAATGAGTAGAAGACAGCCCATCGGGGTTTGGTCAGATGGCTTTGACTCTGAAGAGCCCATTGTGGAGATTAGTGATCTAGAGAGGAAGTCCCCACCTCCAATCACAATCTCAAAGAAGAAAGCTCTCCTGGGAATGCGGAGTCGTCCTGCTTAGGGGTCATCATTACCACCTAAGAAGGAGCTCAAAGAGAATGTGGAAGGATTTGGCTAAGTGCTTAAACTTTTGGAATGTGCTGTCCCTGGGATAGAAAAATGGCAAACCCCTCAAAATGTGAGGCTGACTGGAGAAAACTGTCTGATGATGGATTAGGGACTTATGGGTCAAATTAAAGCAAACCAGGAGAGGGAAGGGAGAAACTCCTTAATTTTCTGGTCTGGCAGGGGTTCAGGACAGGGTGAGACTGCCGGCCAATCAACCTGAAATTACACGTCCAAACAGAATCAGGGAGTAAGCCTGGGACAAGCTGCCACTGCCTATTGCTTTCCTGGTTGTAAGTTTGGATGGCAAAGAGGGATGATCCAGGCAGTTAGTACCCTGTCCCAATTTTCAGCACCAAATGTTGGAATCCATGGGAGTCTGAAAAGACAAGAGTAACAAGTTTTATTGAAAGAAAGAAAGAAAGAAAGAAAGAAAGAAAGAAAGAAAGAAAGAAAGAAAGAAACCCTGCTGGGCACTTCTCCAGGGAGAAAGGCACTGGTACAGACTAGGGGTGAATTATATAGCGTTTGGGAGAGCCTGAGGGGATACTGAGTCAGAAGTTCTGGTATGTTCCCTTTTATAGTTTTAGGATTTCAGCTTTCTAGAATGCTCCTTTTTGGGCAGTTGATCAGCTTTCTGAAACCTTTCTGCCACAGGGTTGATTATTCAGTAAGTAAGGGTGAGGTCAGGCAGCCAGGTGGAACAACAAAAGGGCAGTTGGAATTTTTTATATCTATCAGTTACTGCTTCAAAGGATTAAAACCTGCTGTTGTAAGTATATTCTAGATATAAGCAATTCACAAAAAGAAAAGAAAAAAAAAAAAACACACTCTGGCATCCCTTTCTGGACCATTTCTGAAAAACATTAAGTAATAAAAGGATTCATGTGAAGATTAAGATAAAATCAAGCAGGACCAACACTGTCTTTCCTAATTTGCTATGCAGACAACAGAGTCAGCAGAGAAGACTGGACTATTTCCAAATCTTTTTAAAAGCACACACTCCTTGAAATAGAAGACATCTTTAGGTAAACAGACACCTCAAAACAAACTCTGATCTGAATGTTATACTAACAGATTAAATCCACACAGTGCAGGGCTATATTCTTTTAAAGTAAAGATTCTATGCATTTAACAGTAAGTAACATGGGACAAAAACAAAAAGCCAGACCCAGACTGTAAGCGATCAGGTGCTGGTGGACATCCTCCTTGGATGTTGTCCATATTGGAAAGCAAGCTGTCTACAAGCTTACCTCTTCCCCTTCCTCCAAGGTTCGACTCAACCATATTTTCCTCCAGGAAACCTACTATTGGGCAAATGAGTTTGTAAAATCTGTATTTTTTGTTTGCTCACTTTTATTGTTAAAAATGGCACCGCCCAAGTGAAACTGCTAATTACCTTCCTCCTTGGGAAGGGCCATTGTTATGCTAATGTTGGCTGGAGGAGAGATTTTTGGCACCAAAAAAGTTTTAAAAAGGAAGGAGCAGGAAAGAAGAAGAAAGTCAAGATGGCAGGGTGCTGAAGGAGAAGCCAGTTTGTGCAGAGAGAAGGGAGGTGTGCAGATGGGGAATCAGAGGTGACTAAGCTGGTGGGGGCCTTTGATTCTAGGAAAACCCGATGTGTCAGTGGCTTTGTGAGCTCTGAATGAGTGGAAGGGAAGTGTTTTCCCTCTATGTGTGTTTTACTCGCCAGCTGGGTGAGAGGATAGAATAAAGGAATGGCCCACCAGTGTTTGGCTCCAGTTTACTTACTGTCTGCCCAAATCTAATGGGAACCTGCATAGGAATGGCCATGATGGCAGAAGCCCCTGGCCTTTCACTTTCCCTTTCTGCATCACCCAAGGTCACACTAAGCATCTTCTCTTTGTTGTATCATGGCATTTTAAATATCTGTTTCTTTGGAAACAACTACTACTTCTGTTTAAATGCACATCCTTTTCACTAAACTATAAATTCCACCACTGCTGAGCCAGTATCTTAGGTTTTTCTTTCCTATGCCTATCATGTGGACAATGGTTAAACTGAGGGTCATATTTAAGGCTGTAGCTTTTCTCTTGGTGTATTGAAAAGAAGGTCCCTATGTTCCAAAGTGAGTGTAGCTAGTTTCTCCTCCTTGGAGAAGTAGGGTACAATTAAAACAATCTTCAGTTTTATTGTTTCCCCTCCTCTTCTCATATAAAAACACAAAACCACATTTAAAAGGCTAAAGAGACCTGACCAGGCAGTGGCGCAGTGGATAGCGTGTCGGGCTGGGATGCCGAGGACCCAGGTTAGAGACCCCGAGGTCACCAGCTTGAGCGCGGGCTCATCTGGTTTGTGCAAAAGCTCACCAGCTTGGACCCAAGGTCACTGGCTTGAGCAAGGGGTTACTCGGTCTCCTGTAGCCCCCCACCCCGTCAAGGCACTAATGAGAAAGCAATCAATGAATAACTAAGGTGTCGCAATGCACAACGAAAAACTAATGATTGATGCTTCTCATCTCTCCATTCCTGTCTGTTTGTCCCTGTCTATCCCTCTCTCTGACTCTGTCTTTGTAAAAAAAAAAAAAAAAAAAGAAAAGAAAAAGAAAAAGAAAAGGCTAAAGAGGTTATAACTACACATTTGGATCTTAATGGGGGAGTGTAATTTGGAAATTTCTTTAAAAAATGAGAAGTTTCTCTTAGGCAATCTCCTCTTACTACTTTCTTGGTATTTAAAACTATTTTTGTAATAATAGATACATATTTTTTGTTTATTCTACACCAGTGTTTCCCAATGTGGGGCCCACGCCCCACAGGGGGGCAATTCGATAGTTAAGGGGGGCAATTTGAAAATGGACTCGACACGACTTTAACTCTTTCGCCCCGGACCATTTAAATGCAATGCTAGATACCGGTGCCAAATTTAACAAAAAATGCAATTCTTAAATAATTGCGGTAAATAATTATTAAGTATAATTTTGTTGGACGAGACCAAAATATCAACTGGGTGATTGGCGTCGTCAAGTAAACTTCATCCTGGGTTCACAGCGGAGCGTGCCGTCTGCCGCGGGGAACCCCGGACGTTTGAAAAACTCGCTAAACAATGCAGTTATTCTCACCTAATTGGCCCATCGCAACTTCTGTAGTGTTTCACATCATTCAGTTGGTGTTAATTTGAAATGTGTCAGTCAAAACTGTTGTAAAAGCTCGTTGATTTAATAAATATACATATATATATTGTATAGATATAATTGGTAAGTATTTGATTTTATTTTTATCAATATTAAACTCTTTATTAAGTACTTCTTGCATCAGGGCTAGAAAGCACTAATATTTTATAAATATTATTGGGCTATAATAGTGCATGCACGACAATTTTAATTTTAGAAGCATAACTTTCCAGAAAATTTTGTCAAGTGGAAAAAATATAGATACCTTTTGATTTGCGGTGGTAGTGTAGTAAATGTGTTATATACATTTAAATAAATATGAATTTTTAGTATACGTTTACTCTATGTCACATTGAATATATTTTAACACATATTTTAATATTAGTTTTTAATTGATCTTATTTTTATTTCTTATAGCCCATAGTAAAATGAGTGGTGCAAGCAAGAAAAAAACTCGTCAATATTCGGAGGAATATTTAAAATTTGGGTTCATACCCGTTGTTCACGATGAGCGGATTCCTTTTTGTATTTTATGCCAGCAATGCTTGACCAACGAATCAATGAAACAAGGTCATCTTGAGGCGCATTTGAAGGTGAAACATAGTGCTCATATTAATTCAGATTTGAGTTACTTTAAAACTTTAAAGAAAAATTTTGAAAAAAGAACATTAAAGTCTCTATTTACTGCTCATACTTCTACTAATAATCATGTTCTTGAGGCTAGTTATCAAATTTCTTTATTCCTTGCTAAAACTGGAGAAAATCACACTATAGGAGAGAATTTAATAAAACCATCAATATCAGCATTTCTTAAAACGGTTCTTGAAAAAGATGACAAAGATGTAAAAGCTATGCCACTCAGTGACAATACTGTTAGCAGAAGAATAGACGAAATGAGTGAGGATATTGAAAAACAACTTATTGAAAAGCTGAAAACAAGAAAATTCTCCTTGCAATGGATGAATCAACTTTGAGAGACAGTGAGGCAGTATTGATAACTTACGTAAGATATATTGATAAAGGACATTTTGCTGAAGAAATGTTGTCCTGTAAAAGATTAGAAAGCACCACTACCTCCAAAGATATATATAATAAGCTAAAAAACTACTTAGATGTCAATGATATACTAATGAAAAATATAACATCTTGTGCTGCAGATGGTGCTCCCAATATGATGGGCAAGAAAAATGGCTGCTTAAAATTGATGAAAGATGCAAATTCAGAAATGATTCTTGTGCATTGTGTTATTCATAGGGAAAACTTGGTAGCTAAAAACATCTCGCCTGTTCTGAATGAAGTATTACATACAGTAATAAAGTGTGTTAATGCTATTAAAGCTAGTGCCAAATGTGAGCATCTTTTCAAGCTATTTTGTGAAGAATAAAATGAAGACCATGTGAGACTTTTACTTCATACTGAAGTAAGATGACTATCTAAAGAAAACTGTTTGAAAAGATTTATGGAACTATTTGATACTCTTAGTGACTTTTTAAGCGACAAACCTGAAATGAAGTATCTGTTAACAATAGATGGTAAAGCATTTGTGAGTTATTTAGCCAATATCTTTGAAAAACTAAATATATTAAATAAGCAACTTCAAGGAACAAATAAAACTCTTGTCGATGCAAAAGCAAAGATATTTGGTTTCATTACCAATATTGAGTTATGTCAGAAACATATTAACAACAAAAACTTTAAACAGTTTCATTGGCTCCAAAAATGTGAAGTAACTGATACCGCTTTACTTGTTATTGTCAATCATTTGAATATTCTATCGGCTGATTTAAAAGAAAGATTTTCTGATTTAAAACAAATTGATTTCCCAACATGGATGATGCAGCCAATGTTAGTGGATTTGTCTGATATATCAAATATGCAGTATCAAGAAGAACTCACAGAATTGCAAAATGATGAGTCAGTTAAAGCTTTATTTAATATCAAAGGAGCAATGGCATGGCTTTGTGAGAAAACAGAAATCAAATACCCAAATTCAACCAAATGTGCAAGAAAACTATTGCTACCGTTTCCATCTTCATTTTTAGCTGAATGTGGATTTAGTGCTGTAAATGATTTACTGGTAAAAAAAAGAAATCGGCTGGATATAACACAACGTGGAAACTTGAGACTAAAGCTAACCAAATTGGAACCTAATATAAAATCTCTGTGCAGCAAGCATCAAGCGCAAGAATCACACTAAATTAAAATAATAAATTAATATAGAAAAATCTGTATTAAAATTATTTGAAATTTAAATTTCTGTTTTTCATTATATGTTTTGAAATTTTACTTACTGTATTTTGTTAACAATTTCATAGTGATTTCTTCCTAGAACCTATCATTTATGTTTATTAAGTGAACAAATCAATTTTTTAATGTTAAAAATTATGTATGTTACATAGGGGGGACATAAAAATTTTAGAAAGTTTAAGGTGGGGCATGGCACAAAAAAGGTTGGGAAACACTGTTCTACACTATTAAAAAGATGTTTAAGATGCAAAAGATTAAAATGCAAATAGCTGTGGATAAATGGCCAATTTATGGTTTCTGTACTTCCACTTGACTTAAACCTTGTGTGGTGTTATGTGGGTTCTGGGGTTTATAGGGAAGATGAGGCTAAACTAGATTCTGGGTTTTTAAAGGAGAAATATTGTCACAAAGAAGCAATTAGGGTGGGTTAGAAACACTTTTGCCTAATCATATTTAATCTTCTCAGTAAGGACAAATCAACATTATGGTCAGATATATTTTTATTTTCTACTAGTTTTCAGTGCCACAGACCAGAAGGGTAGAGCAAGGATAGTTAAGATGCTTAACATTGATAAAATGCCACTACATTTTATATTAATATTTTTCTAATCTCATTTTATTCCATTATTACACATA
The DNA here is from genome assembly GCF_036850995.1 of Saccopteryx leptura. Lineage (NCBI taxonomy): Eukaryota > Metazoa > Chordata > Mammalia > Chiroptera > Emballonuridae > Saccopteryx > Saccopteryx leptura. The sequence continues at coordinate 53,817,691 of NC_089514.1, read as the reverse complement.
TCCTTAAATTGGAAACCAAAAGTACAAGTTAATAGTCATAGATGGACACTTTTTGCTTTACGGCTTGTTTTAGATTGATTAAATAATAAATCTTTTGTAGTACTCTAGCCCATGGGGGACAACCAGTGTCCTGTGAAAGAAACCTACTCAAGACACCAACTTATATCAAGAGGAAGAGGGGGAGGCCTGCCAAGGGAGGCAAAGAGGACCTCCTGAATCTCCTTCTCCCTTAGCTTTTATTGATCAGAAGCAGAACAAAGGTAATAGCATTATAAGGGAGGGAGCTCAGGTGACAAGAGAAAAGAATGACTAATGGCCATTTTGCTGAGATGGAGAAAGGGCTAATTTGGGTCCGTACATTCTTTTGCTAATTAACAAGCACAAAGGAAGGGGCAACCTAGAACCTCAAGGCTAATTTCCTAAAGTCTGTTCACATGCATTCTTTTGTGTTTGCACAAAGGTCACCTCACACAGTTTCTTGGTGTTTGCATCCAAAAGACATTCACTCAGGGCTTTTAACTAAAGTTTCCCAATCCAAGTCAGAGAGGGTTCAACGTTAAATGGTTAAATGGGTGATTCCCTACAATATTTTGCGTCTTTACCTAACACTTCTTTTGATGTAAAAGTATTTTTGTTGCTTCACAAGTTTTAATTTGGTTAATAAGCATTTCAGAATTTTGTATACATATTCATTAGATTGATCTATAATTGCATTTTTAGCATCTCATTGTGTTTTATTATAAAAATCATGCTACAAAATAAAACGAAGAACTTTCTCTATGCCTGGAAAGTTTTTCTCTTTGTTTAATAGTTTAATGTGCTTTTAAAAATAATAGTTCTTTGACTTATAGCACCTTTCTTCTTTAGTAGTTACTAGATTAAAGTTTTTGTTTATTTCCTCTTGGGTCAATTTTGGTTTATTTCTATCTTACTACAAAGTATATGTTTTCCTTGTGTTTCACATTTTGTTACCATAGTAGCATGCAGTTGTCATATTTTTTAAAGTCTTTTCTTTAACCAAATTTAAGTATATTTTATTGATAGATGCATGAATTTACCAACTGCCCTTTTGCTGTTCCGCTTGGCTGCCTAACACCCCACCCTTAATTACCGGACAATCGGCCCTGGAACAAAGGGGTTCCAGGAAGCTGGTCAATCACCCCTAAAAGAAATATTCCAGAAAGCCGAACATACCAGCACATCCTGCTCGAGGCTATCCCCAACCCTATAAAGTTTTACCTCAGTCTGTTTTTGGGGCCCTTCTTTTGGAGAAGCACCCTGGCAGGTCTTTCTCCTCTAATAAAGCCTGCACACCTGGGGTTTGAGTGCCGTCTCATTCTTACATTTATTTTATATATATATATATTTCTCTCTCTTGCCCTTAATAGACATTGAAAATAATTTTCAGTACTTGTTTTACTGCTATTTTTGGAGAACAATGTTTTAGATTTTAATATTCTTCTATTATATTTCTATTTTCATCTCATTAATTTTAGACTTCATCTTTGTAAATTCTCTTTTCTAGTTTTATCAATGAAATCTGAAAAAATATTTAATTATTTAGAAGCAAAACAATTATTATCTTTCACAATTTTCTATGGTATATGAGATTTAATACTTAAAGGAGTGGTTCTCAATCTGTGGGTTACGACCCCGGTGGGGTCGCCTAAAGCCATCGGAAAATACATAATGCATATCAGGTATTTACATTCCAAATTATAACTGTAGCAAAATTAGTTATGAAGTAGCCATCAAAATTATTTTTTGGTTTGGGGTCACCACAACATGAGGAACTGTATTGTGGGGTCACAGCATTAGAAAGGTTGAGAACCACTGACTTAAAGGTTTAGGCCTCATGTCTAAGATACTTTAGGGCATCTTTCATATAATTCAGAGTTAAAAACATGTTTATCAAATATTCTGTAAGTCATTGGATAACAGCAAAAAAGGTAAACAAGCATAAACTTTTGTATGTCAGTAACTTAAAAAATATTGATCAGTATGGCATAAAAGAAGCTTTAAAAAACTAATACTGATATACTGTAAAGCCAGTAGTCACCATCAAGGCCATTCACATGCAGGTTCTCATTAGATTTGGACTGATGGTAATAAAACAATGGAGCCAAAAACTGGTGGGCCATCACCTTTAATCCTAGCTTGCACCCAGTGGGCAAGTAAAAACATACACTGGGTTCCAAACCCACTCATTCAGTGCTCACAAAGCTACTGACTTATCTGAGTTTCCTAGAATTAAAGGTTTCTAGCTCACTGGCCTTATTCACCTCTATTCCCCATCTCCTTCTCTCTGCACAAACTGCACAAACTGCACAAACTGGCTTCTTCTTTAGCATTCTGCTATCTTGGCTTCTTCTCTCCTCCACGTGGCCTTTCTTTGCTTTCCTTTTTCTGCTCTCTTCTTTAATGCTAATCTCAGGAACCGAGAGAAAGCAAGCTCCTGGTCTGCCCGCATTTTATAATGTAGAAATCAAAACCTTTAATCCAATATACAAATAAGGAAGTCCTTGATACAAAGTCACTTATCTGAGGCATAATAGGATTTCTCATGAGAGTGCACCACCCCACATCATGCAATCAGTCAAGGGTGTGGGGAATAGTCTTAAAACTAAGCCTTAGGCTATAACAACCCAGCCTGTTTACAGCCTGTTCCCCACACCCAATACAAACTATAAGCGAGAAAACATATATATCATATTTAAAAACTTATTTGACCAACATATACATTTGCTGAAATAATGTTCTCGTCTTGATTTACTTATTTGTCAAGAAGAAGTTCAAATGTCAATGCAAAGGTTAATCTGCTGGGCCCATTTATTTAAAAATATAAAGTGACATGTCTTGACCAATACTTGGCTTTTTGTATAACAAGAGTGTGTGAAAGATGGCAACAAAGGAGAGGACAGCTAAAGGAGGGGAAGAATGGAAAAGAATTTTATAATTCATCACAATTTCAGTGCCATCATCCGATATTATTCCCTTTCCATGACCCCCTTATAAAAACACCATAACTTTTCTCGTCCCCCAAATCATACCCAAGTCATACTGGTATTAAATTATTTACTGTATAATAAGTGCAATTCCTATTTGCATAATGTTCTTTCCTTTATGTCATTGAAATTAAAATTTTACTGGTATTTGGAATATTTATTGAGATATAAATTAAATATCATAAACTCTATTTCTTATAAATGTACAATTCAACAGGTTTTAGTTAATTGATAGAATTGTGCATCATCACATCTAGTTTTAAAACATTTTATCACCCCAAATATTCCTTAAAGCCTTTTAGCCATCAATCTTTTATCTTATCATAAGTCTTATGCTAGATCACATTTTTTTGGGGGGGATACATTTCTAGTAGTAGAATTACTAAATCATATGTTAGTTTACATTTAACTTTTTGAAAAAATACCAACTGTTTCTTCAAATCACCTCTACCATTTTCCTATTTCCTCACTGTAAAGCCAGTAGCCAGGGCCACCATCATACCAGCCCGGCCCATACAGGTTCACATTGGATTTGGACAGTCAGTAAAGAAACAATGGAGACAAAAACTGATGGGCCATCATCTTTAATCCTAGCTTGCACCTGGCAGGCAAGTAAAAACACACACTGGGCTTCAAAACCCACTCACATTCAGTGCTCACAAAGCTACTGACTTATCCAAGTTTCCTAGAATCAAAGATTTCTAGCTCACCAGACTTATTTCACTTCTGTTCCCCATCTCCTTCCTTCTCCTTGCACAAACTCTACACAAACTGGCTTCTCCCTCAGCACTCCACCATCTTGGCTGCTTCTTCTAGCCTCTTCCACGTGGCCTTTCTCTGCTCTCCTTTCTTTCTTCTCTCTCCTCTAATGATAATCTCAGGAACCAAGAGCGCAAGCTTCCGTTCTGCTCCCATTTTATAGTGTAGAAATCCAAACCTTTAATCCAATATACAAAATAGGGAAGTCTCTAATACAAAGTCACTTATCAGAGACATGATGGGATTGCACCACCCCACATCAAAAAGGGTAGGAAAGGCTTAGTTCTAAAACCAAGCCACAGGCTACAAGGATCCTGCCTGCTCACAGCCCACCCCCAACACATATTAACATCACCTGGGCAACGGCTTCCACGTGGGCAGTGCTATCTTTAACAAAGTGAGCATAATATATTTTATCTGCCCAACAATCCACCCCTATGCTCACTTTACTACCCACAATCTACACGACCGGCATCCCTGTGCAAGTAAATTAGGTACATTACACAAATTACAACAGCACAAATCATACAGTTTCAACAATCACAAAGGTACACTTCACCAGTCTCTGAACACTTTGCCCAAAGTGCAAAGTGTCCTCGGCCTTCTTTCTAGCCATGGGAAAAGCTTCCCGGGGCAGGGGAGTGCTTCCAGCAAAGCCCCCCCACCCTCATCAGGGTATTTCACATTGTCCAAAATCCATAAGTCCATCCAACAAACGAGTCAGTGCCCACTGCGGTCGTAGTCCAGGAAATCAGTCCATGCACATGAGACCTCAGTCACCTCCCTCATCCCTGCTATCCTGGCAGGTCTTACACTGTCCCAAAGAGGAGCATGTGGCAATGGCAGTCAGCATTTCCATTTCTGCTCCAGAGAGCATGATAGCATCCACCCCTATGTCCCCAAATCGCAGATCTACCAGGGCCGTAGTAGGTGCTCCTTCCAGCTAGGCTCTCACCTTCTGGAGACTGTGGATCGCCACTCCAGCCCGATTCTCCTTATCCTCCAAAGAGGAACTGAAAACACCAGCTCCCACTGCCGGGCTTGTAGCCCCGGGCCTGGCCTCAGCCCAGGCCTCAGTCCCGGCCCCGGCCTCCTGCTGCTGCTGGCTCTCCACAACATCTAGGGCAATCTGCAACTCATGAACCTGTGATTCCTTCTCCAGTGGCTGCTCCATTTCCAGGCGAATCTCACAAACCTGGTTGGTCTCCTCCTCCAGTGTTTCCTCCAGCTCCAAGGTCAGCATCTTTTTCTCCCAGGTTTGCTTCAGCTCCTTCCACTGCTCAGTTTGCAGGTCCCGGGCAGCCTCTTCCACAGAGCTCTCAGTTTCCTTATGCATGGCTGTAAAAGTCAGCCAGCCTACGGTCCCCAAAAGGACAGCCATGGGGAACCATAACAGCAGCCAGTCCTCTACTCCACCGCTCAAAGGTGGTGGTGGCTCCTTGCCGATCTGTGTCGAATCCTGCTGACTATGCCAAATATAAAGCCAGTAGCCAGGGCCACCATCACAGCCACCTGGCCCATGCAGGTTCACATTAGATTCGGACAGTCAGTAAAGAAACAATGGAGCCAAAAACTGGTGGGCCATCATCTTTAATCCTAGCTTGCAGCCGGCGGGCAAGTAAAAACACACACTGGGCTCTAAAAGCCACTCATTCAGTGCTCACAAAGCTACTGACTTATCCGAGTTTCCTAGATTCAAAGGTTTCTAGCTCACCAGATTTATTCACCTCTGTTCCCCATCTCCTTCCTTCTCCCTGCACAAACTCTGCACAAACTGGCTTCTCACTCAACACTCCACCATCTTGGCTGCTTCTCCTGGCCTCCTCCATGTGGCCTTTCTCTGCTCTCCTCTCTGCTCTCTCCTCTAATGCTAATCTCACCTTTAATCTAATATACAAACAAGAAAGTCTCTGATATGAAGTCACTTATCTGAGGTATAATGGGATTCTTCATGAGAGTGCACCACCGCACATCAAAAATGGTGGGAAAAGCTTAGTCCTCAAACTAAGACCCCGGCTACAAAGATCCTGCCTGCCCACAGCCCGCCCCCAACACACATTAATATAATCACACCCATCCCAAGCAAGAAGGGTAACCAATACCATCACCAGGGTGACGGGCTTTCACGTGGACAGCATCAACTTTAACAAAGTGAGCATAATATATTTCATCTGCCCAACACTCCCCAACAAGGTGAGCAGTAGATTCAAACTGCTAACAGTCTTCTCTGCAGAAGTCCTTTCACCTGGTGAGACCCCGGTCTCAAGGAGGAAGAAAGAAAGAGTCCTCTTCTGAAGCTGACTGTGATCCTCCCAAAGGTGGCTAAGCCCCTGAACCAGATCCAACAATAGACTCACAGGGACCCACCATTTAAATGTCCATGCTCCAAGCCTCTCTCCCTTCCCCCTGTAAAGTATAGGCTAGCAGGACAGAATATCCAGTGCCCAGGCCAGCTGACTGTGAAGCTCCACCCTATCCAATGTACCTGAGCTGCTGTGCCGGTGCTGATCACAGAGAGTGGATCTCACCTCAGGTGGGCCAGGTGTGAAGAGTTTTTTCTTAGGAGAACACTCTAGCAAGGGTTATTAGGTCCTAATATGATGCTTTCCACAGCTGGCCCTTAGATGTGTCACCCCTGAGCCTCCCAAGAAGAAACCCAGCACAGACCAGTGCAAGACATTGCCCGTGACTGGCCCTCAGCAACCTTCTTGGAGCTACAAGTAATTCAGAGTTTGTGGCTGCTTTTACTGGGCCCTGGTGTATATGGAAATATCAGCTGCATACCTAGGCTGGTTTTTACCCACTCTGGCCCTTGGGAAAGTTTGCTCAACTGGCCAAGTTTCCAAGTCTCACCCCCTGCAGCCTGTCTGCTGGTTGCTTGTTAGGCTCAGCTGCTAAAAAACCTCTGCTAGAATTTAGAGCCTGAGGCAATTCAACGATTAGAAAAGGCGGTGGGTGTGGCTCCACTCCTTGGCCCCAGGAGTCTGGTGGGTGTGGCCTCTGAGACTCATTGGTGTGTTCTGCTCCCCTTCTCTGAACAGTTTCAGCTGAGTCTCTTGTGAGGTGCAAGCATCAGTCACAGACTTGGGAGAGTGTGGGGGAGCGCTGGTCTCAACACCATTAAACTGAGTCACTGAAGTTTTCCCTGCTTCCTGGCCTCTCAAAATGACCCCTCGCCATGACTGGGGAAGGAAAGATTCCTGAGGACAGAGCAGTGAAGACTGCTCCACCCCCAAAAATGGCAACTGTAGTACAGGAGAATGATTCAGCACAGGGGTTCCGGTGGCCGTCCCCCACATTGTCTCTCCCTGGGCTTCCAACTTTACACTCCTGCACTCCAGTCATCTCAGCTTTCCCCGCCAGAGCTCTGGGTAAGTTGCTGTGAACAAGGTTTTCTGCACGGGCCCTTTAAAATGGAATCTGTGTCCGAGGGTTGTGTCTTTTCTCAGGGAGAGAAACCTGTCTCTTTCACAGCTAAATGCTGTCTGGGCACCTCTTCCAGGCTCTGGGGCTCTAGGCTGGGGCTCTAGTCCTGGGGCTGAGCACGTACACCTCTCAGGGCACTCCTCCCTGCAGTGAGAGACCCTCCAGGCTGCCACTCACTCCTGGGAGCGGGGTAGTCCTTTTTGCCTCTCCGCCCTTCCACCAGTCTCGGTGTGGCTTCTTAGGTTATCCTTGGTTATGGATTCCTCTTAGTTTAGTCCAAAGTTGGTTATTCAAGATGATTGTTATTATATTAAGTTGTAATCCACTTTGGTTCTGGAAGGTGACAGTTGGAACATCTGCCTACTCCTTTTGCCATCTTTCTTCCTGGATCCATATTCCTTTTTTGTAGATCTTAACTAGCCGTGCATTCCACTGTGCCACTGCTGATGTCATCTATGATGTCATGAGGCTGGTGGCCATCAATGTTGCAGCCCACAAACTGAGCAATGCCCAGGATCTCTTTAATGGTTCCAGAAAGTCTCTAGCTAAAGATCAGTCCTGCATTGGTCTTAATGAAGTCTTTTACACACAAAGTTTTTATGTTTGATGAAATATCACTCTTTTTTATGTGTGTACATTATGCCTTAATTATTGTTTCTAAGGACTATTTGCTTAATACAAAGTCACAAATATTTTTTTCTGTGTTTTTTTCTAGAAGTTTTATCTCTTAAATTTAACATTTGGGTAATGGTAGAAGATAAAGTTCAAAGTTCATTTTCTTTTCTTTTTGCTTGCAAATATCCAACTATCTAACCATTTTTTATTATCAGCCTCCCAAAACCCCTCTCCTCATTCTGTTTTCTGTGTCTATGAGTCTGTTTCTATGCCACCAATTTCTGAATATTAATTTTGTATCTTGCTACTTTATTAAATTTATTTATCAATTCTAGTAGTTTTTTAGTGTAGTCTTTAGGGTTTTATATATACGGGATCATGTCATCTACAAGTAATAACAGTTTTACTTTTTTCTTTTCAATTTGGCAATTTGGATTCCTTTTAATTCTTCTTTTTTGTCTGATTGCTGTGGCTAGAACATCTAGCACTATGTTGAATAAGATTGGTGAAACAAACAGCCTTGTCTTGTCCTTCAGCTTAAGGGAAAATGTTTTAATTTTTGCCCATTGAGTATGATGTTGGCTGTGGGTTTGTCATAGATGGCCTTTATCATGTTGAGGCATGTTCCCTGTATTCCCACTTTGCTGAGGGACTTAATCATAAATGGGTGCTAAATTTTATCAAATGTTTTTTTTCTGCATCTAGTGAAATAATCATGACTTTTATCTTTCATTTTGTTTATGTGATGTATCATGTTTACTAATTTGTGAATATTACACTGACATTGCATCCCCAGAATAAATATTACTTGATTATGGTGTATGATTTTTTTAATGTATTGCTGGATCCAGTTTGCTAATATTTTTTTGAGGATTTTAGCATCTATGTTTATTAGGGATATTGACCTATAATTTTCTTTCTTTGTAGTGTCTTTATCTGGTCCGAGAATTAGAATAATATTGGTCTCATAAAATTGAGCTTTAAAGTTTTCACTCCTCTTGAATTTTTTGGAATAGCTTAAGAAGGATAACTGTTAATTTTTTTGTATGTTTGGTAAAATTCACCAGTGGAGCCACCCAGTCTAGGACTTCTATTTGTTGGGACTCTTTTTATTATTATTTCAGTTTCACTAGTTGTAATCTGTCTGTCCATATTCTCTGAGTATTCCTGATTCAGTTTTCAAAGGTTGCAGGTTTCCAGAAATTTATCCATTTTACCCAGGTTGTTCATATTGTGACAGAGATGTTGGTAATACATATTTTTTTTACTATCCTTTGTATTTATGTTGTGTCAGTTGTTACATCTTTTTCATGTCTTCTTTTATTTATGTGGTCCTCTCTTTTTCTTTATGAGTCTTGTTAAAACTTTTCAGAGCCACATAGCTCAATAACTGTTGGAGTCTGCCAAGAGCTTCCCCCAAAAGTGTGCATCACAGGTCCCTGCTAGGTGCTGCCAACAGACCTTTCTGCAGGACTCAGGCTTGGCAAGGTGGTGTCAAAAGAGGTTGGAGGTCTGGGTTAGTGCACTCCCAGACTGGTACTGTAAAAATAAGAGTGCTTGATCCTGGGAAGTTGGTGCCTGAGGGTGGTATGGAATATTGACTCAACAGCTGATCCTCCAGATCTCACATTGTGGCCATGCCTCCTGATCTTCTTTTTATGACTCCCATATGTCCTGAGTTACCTTCCTTCTACAAGAACCCCAGGTTAATGTCTGTGAGCAAGATTCGATTCATTGGCTATTTAATACAGAACCTCTGTGTCCTAATTTGAACATGAGAGTAAATAATAGATGTTGCCTCAGCGTCTAATCCATGTAAATAGTTTAGCAAGTAGGCTGACATAATTCTAGCACTCAATATGCATTAGCTTCTTCTACTAGAACAAATGATAAAAGAAATAAACATTATAATAAAATAGTTGATTGGGAATAACACTGGATTACATGGGAGATTTTTCTGATTTTTATTTTAAATCTTAAAATTAGTTAGTGAATTTGAAGCAATGCTGTAATCTTTCCAGAACTGAGTGTAATCATGTACAAGACAAGGATGATAAAATGATTGCAAATATTCCTTTTTTCTCTGAAATTTAGAGCATATGCTATTGTTATAAGGAATTAGTAAATTAATATTAACTATATCTTAATAAAAAACACATTTTAGGCTTCTGTCAGCATTGCATCATTGCCAAATTCATTTAATTATGTATATATAACTTTATAATATATTATATATAGTTATATATACACATGCATATGCACCTACATAGAATTCATTCTCTGTTTCAACAAAGAGAAAAAGATTAATCTAGGAAATTATACTTGAACTATTTCTTTGCTTTTGATTAATATGCTTTCCTGCTAAAAGTATATTAGAAAAGTAAACATATAACCTTATTATAATTAGATAATATGTCACTTAAGCATTCTAGTAACATGAATAATTCAAATGGAAAAATAATCTTTAAAAAAGTTGAGCAAAACCCTCCATACCATAGATGAATAAATTTATATACAAAGGCATTTATCATCATCACTAATATTTCTCCTTATTTTATAAGCTGAAGAATGTGGAATAAAAATCATTGATTACTTAAATTTGTTAGTCTTTGATTTGGAAAGGCTGCAGAGGAGTCTTAGGAAGCAATGGAATGTGCCCAATGCGACAGATGCAATAAATCAAAGAATTACAGCATCCCTGTGTGCGGGAAGCCAACTATGGGGACTGACAGTACAGACCCACAGTAATAAAGGTTTGTTATATTTATTATTTTAAAAATAAAGACAGCCCTGGCCGGTTGGCTCAGTGGTAGAGCCTCGGCCTAGCGTGCGGAGGACCCGGGTTCGATTCCCGGCCAGGGCACACAGGAGAAGCGCCCATTTGCTTCTCCACCCCTCCGCCGCGCTTTCCTCTCTGTCTCTCTCTTCCCCTCCCACAGCCAAGGCTCCATTGGAGCAAAAGATGGCCCGGGCGCTGGGGATGGCTCTGTGGCCTCTGCCTCAGGCAATAGAGTGGCTCTGGTCGCAACATGGCGACGCCCAGGATGGGCAGAGCATCGCCCCCTGGTGGGCAGAGTGTCGCCCCTGGTGGGCGTGCCAGGTGGATCCCGGTCGGGCGCATGCGGGAGTCTGTCTGACTGTCTCTCCCCGTTTCCAGCTTCAGAAAAAAAAATAAATAAAAAATAAAAAAAAAAATAAAGACAGGTTTCATTGATAGCTTGAAACATTATTCATGCCTGTGCAATGGCATTCTAATCACATTTAACAAATGACAAAAGCAGTCATTACCTGGAGTTTTTTACTTGATGGCTTTGTACCTTCTGGGGACAGGAGATAAATGAAGGAAAGTTGATGTTGTCTTGATTCGTGTTGATATTTTCCCTTGAGGTTTGACAGCTGTTAATGAATTTAATTTAAACATTGAAACAGAGGACCAAAAAAATACCCTTTAAACAAAATTTTACTAAAAGAGACATTGAAGCACGTCTATTACAAGCTGTAAGAGAACATAAATCTAATTTGGGAGATTCCAAATCACCATTACCATGCAACCCATGTAATTCCACTCTTTAATTTTTAAGTATAACTGCTCAAAATCAGAGATTATAGAAAGTACACTAAGTTAAATTGAAGTATTTCCCATATAGATACTGTGTATCATTCAGAGGGGCTTCCTAGTCAGCATTTTTAATAAAAACCTAAAGTTATAGAGTATAGCCTGGAATGATTTTTATGCAAGTTGTTTTTATTTCTAAATTATCTCTAAAGATGATGCTTTAATATGATATGTGGTTTCTTAAATATGATTTATGGGCTTATTGCTTGTATTCAATTCCTTTTTCATTTCACATTATCTTGTCTTGCTTTTATACTGGCACAGACTTAACTGATTTCCTGGTTTTCCTTACAGAAAAAAACAGAAATGAAATAGGTACAGGAAAGTGCTATCACTTAAGGTGAAATTTACTAACAAGTAACAACTTCTGTGTCCCAGCTTGTCATTTGAAAAGCACATTTCTCATTTAGATAAGATCTAAATGGGCAAGTTGAACTGTTTTCAGAAACATGCAAGATGGGGTCATCTCTATGTGGGTGCGTGGGCACATGCGCAAGAAACAGGTTTAAGAATGGAGTTCAGAAGCAGCTTGGAGGTGGGACTCAATAAAACTTACAAGAAGAAACTGATGAGTAGAAGCGCTGCTCTATTTAAAGTGGGGCAGTTCACACTTGTAGTGAACCAACAAACAAGTGGTGGAGATTAGACAGACCTGGCTGGAGGCAGAGGCCTCAGAGGGAGTTTCAGATTACCAACAACATGCATTAACTCTTTCTCTCCTCAAACCCCAGAAATACAGGGGCTCCTTGGGTTACGACAGTTTTGACATATGCCGATATTTTGAGTTTATGGCGCATACTCCCATAAAAACTTAAAAAATTGAGATATGAGTATTTCAGTTTATGCCTACAGACTGTGTGGGCGAACTATATAGTCTGGTTACGTGGCGGAAGAATATGCAGTACAGTGCACAGTACAGTATATTTAAGTCCTTTTCCTTTTTCTGTGGCTTAGTGTGTTTTATGTTCTAGATTATGATTTTACCACTGTGTTAGGGTAGATTAGTAACTTAGACTAGGGTGTGTTTCAACTTATACCAAAGTTTGGGTTATATCAACTGTCATAGGAACAAAACTGTGTCATAACCTGAGCACTCTCTGTAAATAGAATTTAATATGAGTAACTTATGGGGGTAGAGAAGTGTTTTTTTTCTTCCTTTTTTTCACGCTCTAGTACTAATGTGAATCACTATTACTCTTGCTTGTTCAGAATGAATGAATGTGGTAAACCCTGAGTGAGAATTCAGAGATAATTCTGTGGTCATTTTATACTCTGCTACCATACTATAAGTCTTCCTTTGTATTAATTTTTTTTTTTTTTTTTTTTTGGAATGTGTTGGTAAACTGGTAAGAATGAAAAAAAAAAGATATTTTCCAGAGGCACTGAGACAGTTTATGAAGCCATGGTGTCATCTAGTCAGTTATGAAAGCCACGGTGTCAACCAGTCAGCCCAGATACCAAGAAGGATGGGATACCTTGTGGGAAGACAAGAGAACTATAGGAAAAAAAGTCCAGATGGATTAATTCCAGGGTGATCTATGAATCTGCAACTGAGGATGGGAAACTTTCTTTATCCAAAAAGAGAAAAAGGAAAGCCAAGCCATTTAGAAGAAAGCAGTATTAGGCTCCTGTATGTGGCTTTTCTTTTCATTTGTTTTCTTTTCTTTATTTATTTTTTTCATTTAGTAAAAGGAAGGGAGGAAGAGAGACAGACTCCTGCATGTGCTCCAACTGGGTTCCACCTAGAAAGCCCAGTAGGGGGTGATGCTCTGCCCATCTGGGGCACTGCTCCATTGCCTGGCAACTGAGCGATTCTGAGAGCCTGAGGCAGAGGCCATGGAGCCATCCTCAGTGCCCAGGGCCAACTAGCTCCCATTGAGCCATGGCTTTGTGGGGGGAGGGAGAAAGAGAAAGAGAGAGAGAGAGAAGAGAGAAGCAAGAAGGGAAGGATGGAGAAGCAGATAGGCACTTCTGTGTGCCCTGACTGGGAATCAAATCCAGGGCTTCCACACACTGGGTTGACATTCTCCCATTGAGCCAACCAGACAGAGCCTGTATGTAGCTTTTCAAGAGGGCTTCTGCCCTCCCCATTTTGCTCCTGTTTGTAGAATAAGGGCAGTCAGTCCTCAACAAGGTGAAACACCAAATCAGTAAAGGTGTGGTTGAAAGAGGTTAACACCATATTCCAGACTGTGGTTATTCTTGTGGATTCTGTTGGTATCATCACATTTTAGTGCCAAGGACTGCACTAAGCACTGTGTGGTTTAATTCATTAACTCTTCACAGCACCCTCGGAGGTAGGTACTGTTATAATCCTTAATATTGGAGAAGTTAAACAACTTTTTCTATCCCATATAGCTAATAAATAATGGAACTTAAATTTGACCTGAGGCAGATTTACTCAAGAATTAATGTTCTTAAGCATTACACTATAATCAGTATGTGAGTGTAATTTGCAATGCATTTGACACTACTGTACTTAGTAAATAAAATTAACACAGAATCATAACGGATATTATGCATGTGTTATTTAGTTATCCTAATTTATTCATTTTGGTGTCCAGAACCTTGCCTGTAATTGTGCAGGGACTGCAAACTATCCAGATAACTGAATTCAGCAATTGAAGTAATTTTTTTCTGGGAGCTTGCTCAATAAAAACCAAAAGAATTAGGCAGAAGTAACTAACACCATGCCCTTTATGTATGTAATGTACTTGGATATGTTTATGTGTGTATTTGTGTTATCAATTATTCATATACAACCCTAGCCACATGATTTTTGCTATCATTCTAAACTCTATATTCAACATGAAGGAATTGATGAAAGTACTAGCAATAAAAAGCAAATATTCCTGCCCTCATTCTTGTCTACATCATCCAGGTTTGTAGTCTGCTTTGACATTATGCATTCGTCACATTTTCTGACCTATGTTGGTCCTGATGGAAGTTATTAATGTTGCAAATAAATATTCTATATCTGTGCCTCAACTCAACCCTGTGGTTGAGATCTCTAAATGGTTCTAGCTGATGAAATATGATTAAAAATTATGTGTGTCACTTTCAGATTAAGTTTTAGGAGCTTATTTTGCCACATTCTCTTTTGCCACGGTCTACTTCTGCCATTGGTCTAGTACAGTGTTTCCCAACCTTTTTTGTGCCATGCCCCACCTTAAACTTTCTAAAATTTTTATGTCCCCCCTATGTAACATACATAATTTTTAACATTAAAAAATTGATTTGTTCACTTAATAAACATAAATGATAGGTTCTAGGAAGAAATCACTATGAAATTGTTAACAAAATACAGTAAGTAAAATTTCAAAACATATAATAAAAAACAGAAATTTAAATTCCAAATAATTTTAATACAGATTTTTCTATATTAATTTATTATTTTAATTTAGTGTGATCCTTGCGCTTGATGCTTGCTGCACAGAAATTTTATATTAGGTTCCAATTTGGTTAGCTTTAGTCTCAAGTCTCCACGTTGTGTTATATCCAGCCGATTTCTTTTTTTACCAGTAAATCATTTACAGCACTAAATCCACATTCAGCTAAAAATGAAGATGGAAACGGTAGCAAGAGTTTTCTTGCACATTTGGTTGAATTTGGGTATTTGATTTCTGTTTTCTCACAAAGCCATGCCATCGCTCCTTTGATATTAAATAAAGCTTTAACTGACTCATCATTTTGCAATTCTGTGAGTTCTTCTTGATACTGCATATTTGATATATCAGACAAATTCACTAACATTGGCTGCATCATCCATGTTGGGAAATCAATTTGTTTTAAATCAGAAAATCTTTCTTTTAAATCAGCCGATAGAATATTCAAATGATTGACAATAACAAGTAAAGCGGTATCAGTTACTTCACATTTTTGGAGCCAATGAAACTGTTTAAAGTTTTTGTTGTTAATATGTTTCTGACATAACTCAATATTGGTAATGAAACCAAATATCTTTGCTTTTGCATCGACAAGAGTTTTATTTGTTCCTTGAAGTTGCTTATTTAATATATTTAGTTTTTCAAAGATATCGGCTAAATAACTCACAAATGCTTTACCATCTATTGTTAACAGATACTTCATTTCAGGTTTGTCGCTTAAAAAGTCACTAAGAGTATCAAATAGTTCCATAAATCTTTTCAAACAGTTTCCTTTAGATAGTCATCTTACTTCAGTATGAAGTAAAAGTCTCACATGGTCTTCATTTTATTCTTCACAAAATAGCTTGAAAAGATGCTCACATTTGGCACTAGCTTTAATAGCATTAACACACTTTATTACTGTATGTAATACTTCATTCAGAACAGGCGAGATGTTTTTAGCTACCAAGTTTTCCCTATGAATAACACAATGCACAAGAATCATTTCTGAATTTGCATCTTTCATCAATTTTAAGCAGCCATTTTTCTTGCCCATCATATTGGGAGCACCATCTGCAGCACAAGATGTTATATTTTTCATTGGTATATCATTGACATCTAAGTAGTTTTTTAGCTTATTATATATATCTTTGGAGGTAGTGGTGCTTTCTAATCTTTTACAGGACAACATTTCTTCAGCAAAATGTCCTTTATCAATATATCTTACGTAAGTTATCAATACTGCCTCACTGTCTCTCAAAGTTGATTCATCCATTTGCAAGGAGAATTTTCTTGTTTTCAGCTTTTCAATAAGTTGTTTTTTCAATATCCTCACTCATTTCGTCTATTCTTCTGCTAACAGTATTGTCACTGAGTGGCATAGCTTTTACATCTTTGTCATCTTTTTCAAGAACCGTTTTAAGAAATGCTGATATTGATGGTTTTATTAAATTCTCTCCTATAGTGTGATTTTCTCCAGTTTTAGCAAGGAATAAAGAAATTTGATAACTAGCCTCAAGAACATGATTATTAGTAGAAGTATGAGCAGTAAATAGAGACTTTAATGTTGTTCTTTTTTCAAAATTTTTCTTTAAAGTTTTAAAGTAACTCAAATCTGAATTAATATGAGCACTATGTTTCACCTTCAAATGCACCTCAAGATGACCTTGTTTCATTGATTCGTTGGTCAAGCATTGCTGGCATAAAATACAAAAAGGAATCCGCTCATCGTGAACAACGGGTATGAACCCAAATTTTAAATATTCCTCCGAATATTGACGAGTTTTTTTTTTTGCTTACACCACTCATTTTTCTATGGGCTATAAGAAATAAAAATAAGATCAATTAAAAACTAATATTAAAATATGTGTTAAAATATATTCAATGTGACATAGAGTAAACGTATACTAAAAATTCATATTTATTTAAATGTATATAACACATTTACTACACTACCACCGCAAATCAAAAGGTATCTATATTTTTTCCACTTGACAAAATTTTCTGGAAAGTTATGCTTCTAAAATTAAAATTGTCGTGCATGCACTATTATAGCCCCAATAATATTTATAAAATATTAGTGCTTTCTAGCCCCGATGCAAGAAGTACTTAATAAAGAGTTTAATATTGATAAAAATAAAATCAAATACTTACCAATTATATCTATACAATATATATGTATATTTATTAAATCAACGAGCTTTTACAACAGTTTTGACTGACACTTATTTCAAATTAACACCAACTGAATGATGTGAAACACTACAGAAGTTGCGATGGGCCAATTAGGTGAGAATAACTGCGTTGTTTAGCGAGTTTTTCAAATGTCCGGGGTTCCCCGAGGCAGATGGCACGCTCCACGGTGAACCCAGGACGAAGTTTACTTGACGAAGCCAATCACCCAGTTGATATTTTGGTCTCGTCCAACAAAATTATACTTAATAATTATTTACCGCAATTATTTAAGAATTGCATTTTTTGTTAAATTTGGCACCGATATCTAGCATTGCATTTAAATGGCCCGGGGCGAAAGAGTTAAAGTTGTGTCGAGTCCATTTTCAAATTGCCCCCCTTAACTATCGAATTGCTCCCCTGTGGGGCGAGGGCCCCACGTTGGGAAACACCGGTCTAGTATGTAACTTTTAGCTGGGAGGACAATGACAATAGAAAACTGTAAAAACTGTTGATCAAGGGGGAGAAAAGCATGGTGTGAGCCAGAAACCAATTTTTGTGGTTTTGAGCCTTTGAAATATAGGGGTTGTTTGTTATTGTAACATAAGTTAGGATATACTGACTAATACAAATAATAGATATATTTAGGATCACATCAGGTTTTTTTGAAGTACTAATTGCAAAGATTTCTCAATGTCTTTCTGCAGTTCATAGTTTCAGTGTTTAAGTGCTCCACAGACTTCACTAATAACATCTTTCTTCCTAGCCACAATCCCATGGTTCTAATAGTGTTTGCATTTCAAACCATTTGGGAAGACCTGTCCTGTCTGTATTGTACTGGGAAGAAGGCAGTTGTAATAAATTTAAATGCTGCCCATATTATTTTAAAAATATTTTAGTTGTTTCTCTATGGCAGCAAACTAGTCTGTATAGACACGGTGTCTAATAAGATATTGATCTTGTACTCCACAAAAGAGTTTCATGAACATGTCCTATTGAGTAAGCAAATGACCATAGCTAATTTCAATAAAGACCAGAATATGTAAGAAGAATTTAACCAATCTTTTCAAAATATTTAAGGAATTATTACTTTGATTATTACTATATTCCATCAAATTCAGAATTTACATGTTTTTATTTTTTACTAACTATGGAATCAAGATGCAGACTAACATTTATGTATGAACTTTCATTATAGTTTAATTGGCAAAAGCTTTTTCTTTCCTAATAATATATCAAAGTATAATGGCTTTTATAGTTGATAATATCCTATTTTTCAATAAAATATGGCAATATCTCAACAATTTCCTAAGAAAAATTATTTTTAAATAGTTATGGCAAATATTTAATAAGTAACAAGGTGCTATTAAACCTGACAGTTTAAAAATGTTAATCCTGGCCTGGCTTGTGGTGGTGTAGTGGATAAGTTGTTGACCTGGAACACTGAGGTCGCCGGTTCAAAACCCTGGGCTTGCCTGGTCAAGGCACATATGGGAGTTGTTGCTTCCTGTTCCTCCTCTCCTTCTTTCTTTTCTTTCTCTCTCTCTCTTTCCTATCTAAAATGAATAAAGTCTAAAAATAAAATAAAATAAATAAAAATGTTAATTCTGCTATGTGATCCAATATGGATTGTTTACCCTTTTCTTCCTGTTTCTCCCAGGAAGTGGCCATTGACAATAAGTACTAAAAAACAGATAGTACACTGAAGACTCAAATTAAGAAATTAAAGTACTGAGCAATTTTAATGAATAATGCAGTCATATATATCCATGAATGTGCTATATTTTTAAAATTATATTTTATTGACCTGCATTTCTCAAAAGAATAATTTTACCACCTAATAAAAATCAAATATATAATATGAGTGAAAGGAATATAATTAACTATATATGTTTCAAGTGGTTTTGTTATTAAATGCAGTCCTACTGAGAAACTGAAAATCTAGCAATATTAGTTACATAGTTTGGAAGACTCTAAAACAATTAGGAATCAAACACTACACATCCAAAATAATAATGCCTTTGACCCATTTTTGAACTATGGTTTTTGTGTTTGCTATCATTTAAGCATTTTCAAAAAATAATTCTGAAATATTTAAGTATGATAGTAGAAATAAATGTTGACTTTAATATTCCCAAAATTATGAGGCTGAAGAAAGGGAAGGAAGGATATTCTAGCTCATTCCCTGAAAAACTTTATTCTAACTTCAAATATCACAGACCGTATTTGCTGACGGAATACTTCAGAGTTTTCATTCTTGAAACGGTAACAAAAAATATATATTATTTTATTTTTTTATTATTAGATAAGACATTATTTCTTCACTGCTTGTCATAAAACACAATTTTTTGGTCTTGAATTGTATTTGAGGTAATGTGTTCTATTTTATGCAAATATGCTGGAAAGAATACAAGGTGCCTTTACGTATTAAAAAGAGTACAAACTTGGACATTAATGAAGATATAAAGTGTTTACATTAGTTTATTCTTTTTTACCCTTTAAACATCTATCAGAATTTTATTTGAAATAACTATGACATTAAAACTAAGAAAAAATGTTTGCTATTTCTAGACTGTCTCATTTTGAATAATATATATACATATCTTTACATTCAAAGCAACTGTTTTGTGAGGAGTTAATATAAAAATATATTCAGATAAATATATTTATCTACAAAAATATAAATAGTGATAAAATTAGATAATTCAGTTTATGTTTTTTTTAAAAAACTGATTCTTTTATGTGAACAAAATTCAGATTCTTCTTCTGATGTTCTATTGATCCTAGAAATGGATAATTGAAAATAAATTCATTCACTTTTCTTCTCAGTGATAGTCCAGATTTCAGAGTCTACTGATTTAGAAAGGCATTTACCCCCGAATAAACCAAAGGCTAATTGCCTGTTCTGAACTTTAATCTAGAGATAGCTACCTCTGCAAACCTCTAATTTTGCACTGTTTTTGAAATTCTCTATTTTGTTGTCAGTCTTTCACACTAGACTCTAAATCCACTGAAAGTGCTTTTGATGCCTGACATAAAATAGTCACTCAAATGTTTATTGAACTGAATGTAAGCTAAGTGACTAGAATTGTAATTAGAACATTGAATGAGCTGTTTGGGGACACATCACATGCTTTTGTTTATGGATGACAACTTTTGTTTTAGAAACTGAGAAAAATATGGTGTGTTAAGTATGTTGTACATGGCCTGATTTCACTTAACTTATAATTCTTCATATTGCAGAAAAGAGAAACCATATTATGCTTTAAATAATCTCTCACTTAACAGGTTCTTGTCTTCTTAATTGGTATATTGACACTGGAGGGCTCTAGATCTCAGATCAGACTTGAAAAATTAAAGTTCCAGTATTTAAAGATATTTAAAGGGTTATTGAGCTGTTTTAATTCATATCAAGCAAAGTAAAAAGTTTGATTTAATTTTTGCACACAATATGACATTATGAAAATAGTAAACATTCTTGCCATGATTCTGGGCAATTTCAACAATAGACTTAAAATTTTACTTTTCTTTTTTCTTAAATATTAAATAAAAGAAATATAATCTCTCTCTCTCTCTCTCTCTCTCTCTCTCTCTCTTGCTCTGCTTTGAAAATAGAATGAGACAATAAATTTAAGACATTAGTTGTAAAAATAATTAAAAACATTAGCTCAAATTTACCAGCTATAAAATCGATTCCTAAAAACAAGCTGCTTTCAGTATCCTCTGTAACATACAGATTTCATATTTCTGAGCTACTTACTATAAATAGTTATTTGAACAGTAAATAAATAGTAAAAATACTTCTGGAATACCTATGTTTATGGGAGAGTTTAGTTTTTAAAAGAATTGTCAAATCACCATAATGACTGTATTCAGAATAACTATATTCAAATCTGGCTTCTTTAAATTTTCATCTGTCTTAAAGAAGTTTCCATAAAACTTAATTCCATAATACAAATGTACATATATTTTTATGTATTTCTAGATGATATCAACCAGAATAGAATTATTGCCTAATATAGTACATAAAAATAAAACAATCTCACTGATAGTTTCAGCACTTTCATCAAAAGAATTACTGCTAATACTTTTGGATAACAATAAAAATTTTAACCTATGTATCTTCAATGTGTTCAGTTGACATTATCAGATGAAGGCAAAAGTATTTTTAAGATGTAAAACAATCCTCCATGACTTAGGTGTTATTAACAAGATATAGAGAGCTTGAAGGGCAAATATATCTAATTCCATATACGGGATCTGTTTTTTGCAGCTGCGCAGGTTGTGTTCCCCATGTGTGCTTTGGCACTCTGTGCCGGAAGACATGTCACAGATTTCAGTTCCAGCTCATCTCCACTTATTATCACTAGACTTGTCAACCTTTTGAAATGACCTCCTCATGCGTAACATGTAACATAAGGAAGGAATGTATTGGAGAGTCTCAAAAGCTACCACCTCAAAGAACTGGTTTCAATTTCTACTCAACTCTTTTCCTGCCACATACCTACATTAAACTTTTTCTGAGGCTATTGCCTTAACATACATAGTAATGGTCCATTTCTCTTTCTCATGGGTCATTTGGAAGGATGTGTTCTATCGTGAAATAATATGCCCTGTGTTCTTTTTAGCTGTCAGCACTTCACTCATTTTTGGCTGTCTTATATGCAGTAGGAAGCAGGTGGAAATTTAAACTTGAATTAAAGGCATAGAATAGTTAATGCAGTTTTATATCACTCTTCTATTTCTCTTCTTTAGTTCACTGCTTATGTTTTAACATTAGCTTAAAAAATTATAGATTCAATACATTTTATCATTACTATTCTTATTTTATAAAAAGATTTCTTTTTTTAATTTTTTTATTCATTTTAGAGAGGAGAGAGAAAGGGAGAGAGAGAGAGACAGAGAGGGAGAGAGAGAGGAGAGAGAGGAGAGAGAGAGAGAGAGAGAGAGAGAGAGAGAAGGTGGGGAGGTCTGGAAGCATCAACTCCCATATGTGCCTTGACCAGGCAAGCCCAGGGTTTCGAATCCACGACCTCAACATTTCTGGTCGACGCTTTATCCACTGCGCCACCATAGGTCAGGCTATTTTTTTTTTTAAAGAAAGAAAGTCTTTCCCTCTTAAAATAAAACATAAAATCTCCAAGATTTAAGAGAGTGAGAGAGAGGAACCTCTGTATTTGGTGAGATGTCTGATCAGGCCACCAAACACATTTAAACAGCTGATACATTGCATCACCATATTTGAAGTTTCCTTTCTCTCTTGTAAATCTTGGGGGTTCTGTATTTTGTTTTAATGAAAAGTGACTTTTGCTACAAATCCATTTCCAAATTCTATAGGTTTTGTCTTCAAAACATACTCACTAGATAAAGCTACATGAACAGTCTGACACATAGTAGGCAATTAATAAACATTTGTAGACAAGATGAATGGCTAAATATGCCCAATACAAATTAGTCATCTCCTTCATCATTTCTCTTCTTGTCAGATACTGCATTGCTCGCCCACCTGTTTCACTGCTTCCAGATATTCCCTCTAAATTCTATTCTTAAAACATCAGCCACTGTGACCCTTTGGAAGTGTGGTTGAATCGATCATTCTTTTGTCTAGAAGCTTTCAGTACCTTCTCAACTCAGAGTAAATGTCAAACTCTAAACAATCAACAAAGTATGTACACAGTCTAGTTTTCTGTTACCAATGTGACCTCTTTTTTTTAATATAAATAAATTTTTATTTTAATGGGGTGACATCAATAAATCAGGGTACATATAGTACATATATTCAAAGAAAACATGTCCAGGTCATCTTGTCATTCAATTCCACTGCATACATTTAACCAAAAGTCAGCATGTCCTCCATCACCCTCCATCTAGCCCTCTTTGTGCCCCTCCCCCACCCCTCCTCCTCTCCCTCCTTCCCCCCACCCATCCCCCATAACCACCACACTCTTGTCCATGTCTCTTAGTCTCATTTTTATGTCCCACCAATGTATGGAATCCCGCAGTTCTTGTTTTTTTTCCGATTTACCCATTCCACTCCATACAATGTTATCAAGATCCCACCATTTTGTTGTAAGTGATCTGATGTCATCATCTCTTATGGCTGAATAGTATACCATGGTGTATATGTGCCACATCTTCTTTATCCAGTCCTCCATTTTTTTTTTTTACAGTGATTTTTATACTCAGCTTTGCAATCTTGTTTCTTTACTCATTTTCAGCTCTTGGCTACACTGGTGTCATGTGTCAATTCTTTAGCTCTGCTCTTCAGTGCTGATCATGTCAGAGAATTTGCTCCCTTCCATATAAGCATATAGTTTGCTCCCTTACCTTCTTCAGATCTTAGTGTGAGATTTTACAGAGAGGCTTTCTATTATAGGTCAAAAATGCTTACTCCCTTCACCCATCCTACCTTGAGAAGAGGTGTGTCCTTTCCTACTCCTCTTGATTGACTTAGGCTTTGTCATGCAAATTACTAATAGAATATTACACCTTACCCCTACTTGAAAAACACTTGCAATGCTAGCCCTGCCCCTTTGCACC
The DNA here is from genome assembly GCF_036850995.1 of Saccopteryx leptura. Taxonomy (NCBI): domain Eukaryota; kingdom Metazoa; phylum Chordata; class Mammalia; order Chiroptera; family Emballonuridae; genus Saccopteryx; species Saccopteryx leptura. Next base: position 53,794,193 of record NC_089514.1, on the reverse strand, counting down.
TCTACTCTGCAGGTGAGAATATATATATTCAGGCTGCTCCACAGGTCTTAGGAGGAGAATGAGAAACACATGGAGCAAGCAGAGCAAAGCCCACTTCACCCAGCCTAGAGCATCATCCTATAGCTGGCCCCCAGATTTCTGAGCTACTACAATGTGTATGTTTACATCTCTGAAGCTTTTGTGGTGGTCTTTAAGTAGCACCTATGTTGCAAGAGCTTACTGATACACCATCTATATATGGCTTAAACCCTGATTAAAATGGAATGTGCAAAAGATATAAAACCCAGAGTGAACAAATGCTTTTGCATCATGCCATCTATAAAATTCTGTTTATCACTTAGAAATTAGTACATTACTATTATTATTTTTTTTTGGCCAAAAATACACCCTACTTATAAGCTATTCTATGAGAATTGAGAGGGTTTGCATGACTTGCTCATGCTTTTGTGACCAATCAGAGCAACATTGACAGCAGATGCTTTGCACACAATTTCTCATTCATCTTAGTTTTCTCTTCACAATACTTGATTCTTGCAGTTGCCTGAATGATTTCCAGAATGAGATTCATTGTATAAGTTTTGAGTCAGGAGTTTTAGCATTTTAGAATAAACAAATGGCACACAGATTGCTCCTGGGGAACAGGCTTTGGGCCCAGAAATTAGAGTATGCTAACCATTCTCTTGCCATTTTCAGTTATTTCGGAGCTTAATAAAATAAGGGCTTTGCGGGCATTCCACGCATTTCTTTATCCCTAGTTCACCAGCCCTTGTCCACAATTCTCTTGGGTATTCTTTTTAGAACTTAATATTTAAACGTGGATATAAAAAGAATTTGCAACATGAGATTTAGCTGTGTGTGCAGCTTTTTATTTATTTATTTTTTACATATGGTTGAGAGAGTTCATAGCTTTTTATTGATAGCCTGTTATTGCTCTAAGTGAATCATTCAGGAAGTTCAGATCTTATATTTCACTCATATGGTTCTGTAAATTTACTCCTTGTATCCTGAATAATTTAAATTAAGAGGCTTTATGATTGTTGCTCCAATGGATTGCTACATATTCATTGATTTAATAAAGCCTTCATTGTTAGAAATATTCCATTAATGCATTCACATATTTCTTTGATTAAGAAGGAAATGTCTCACACATATTTAAGACTTTTTACATTTATGACTACCAAACCTAACATGGTTCTACTTTTTTTTTTTAATTCTCACTCTCTTCATCTAAGGAAGTTAAAATAGCATTGCTTTACTTTTATATAGACAGGTATGTAGATGATCCGTATAGGCGCATATTATATACAAAACTGAATAATCTATTACATAGGATTTAGCTAATAGCTTATTTAATGTATTTTACTGAAAATTAAAAGACAAATAATGATGTGGTTCAAATAAAAAATCATTTCCACTTGTTTCAAATTGCTAGCAAAATCAAGTTTTATATTAAAGCATGTGTTCCATTTTTAAAATTAATTATATTTAGAAAATTAAGCATATTTGGACAACTTGAATTAAAAAGGAAAATTCTTGCTCAATATTAAAGTTTTATTGTATGATTATTATTTATGAATTTTATATCTTTTTTTTTTTTTGCAGGGACAGAGAGAGAGTCAGAGAGATGGATAGATAGGGGCAGACAGGAACGGAGAGATGAGAAGCATCAATGATCAGTTTCTCATTGCGACACCTTAGTTGTTCATTGATTGCTTTCTCATATGTGCCTTGACTGTGGGTCTTCAGCAGACCGACTAACCCCTTGCCTGAGCCAGCAACCTTGGGTCCAAGCTGGTGAGCTTTTTGCTCAAACCAGATGAGCCTACGCTCCAGCTGATGACCTCGGGGTCTTGAACCTGGGTCCTTCCACATCCCAGTCCGACGCTCTATCCGCTGCACCACCACCTGGTTAGGCACCTTTATATATCATTTATGGAGAAAATAGTTAACATTTTGTTCTACTTGTTTTCTGCTAGTTCTTTTCAACCATTGGTTAGGTATATCTCCCAATTAAGGAGCACACTAGTGGTGAAATGTGCTTTGTGTTGCCTACTAACTTGAAAATGAATAATGGTCCTCACCCCTTAGAATCTATAGGTATTGTCTTTAGTGAAAGGCAGCATGCTGTTTAATAAATCATCATATCAGCAACTTCACTGCCATATACCACACTGGGGAACAGCTCAATAGCTGATGTTTCTGTCCTATAAGCCACTAAGCTAGCTAACTAGGTTGTGCAGTCAACCTCAGTTTCAAGGCCAATTAAGATACACACACAGAAGTAATAAGCCCATTGATATAACTCTTCTATATTTTTTATCCCTGTCATGCATGTGTGGGTATCTAAGCATAATTTATTTATTTAAATACAGTTGAATCACATTTAAACATAAAAAATTATAGTAGATTTTACCACTTTGAGATGTGTGTTATTTTTAATTACTGACTTATAAAATGTCATTTAGACCAAATCATATATTATAATACAATAGATAAGTAATCAATTATTATTTTGAGATATCAATTAGAACAAACTGAGCAAATGTTTTTAATAATACAGAATTGCTAAGAGACAATTGAACAATCATCTTTTATTCATAAATGAAAGACACAAATAGAACTTTTGTATGCCTCATTTTCTTCCCTGTACTATCAGATATCAATAATTTATTGGGTTGTGGTGATGATTGACTGGAAAAATGCACAAAAGCACAAAGTGTAATGCAAAGAATATGATGTGTTAATAAATGTAAATTAAACTGGTAATCGCCTTTACCTTCAGATGATCAGGAACTAGGGATAAATACAGTAATTTCTATTTGTTGAGAATCTATCTAAAAAGTAAGATTTCATCTTTCTCTATGTCAGATACAACAAATCACTCAAAGCACTTGCATTTAAGGTGTAGGAATATATGTTTGTATTACTTGAGATATCACAATATTAATATATATATTTTTGGAATGTTTAGTGTCACAAGCAATACTCCATCATATTACCTGTGGACTCCCAGTACTTTAGAAGAATAATAGTAAAGGACCTAAGAATTGATGTGGTGATAAATCATTTAACATTTCTAGAATAATAGAATGCCTTAACTTATAAAATATCTTTTCTCAAAAGTGTGTAGTTAATTGCCACATAATTTAGAATTGGCTGGCCCCAAATAGCTGGTTGAATTTAAACTGCTTGTTCATTTTATATAATCAAGGAGCAATAGGAAGGGGAGAGTCTGGAGACTCATTTTAATCATTCAGGAACCCACAGTGATGGAAGCTCCATCTTGACTCATGATTCCATAATCATCAAAGCAGGTAAAAGAAAGGTAGCAATATATATATTCTTAAAGCTTTATATATATATTCTTAAAGCTTCTTCCCAGAAGTTAAACATGTTGCATAAGTTCATGTTTTATTAGCTAAAGTAAGTTACATTGTCATCATAAAGGGTGGAGAAGTGCCTTATCAGGTGTTAAAAAAAAGAGAGAAACAAAATATTCCTTAACAACCCTAATCACTGTGGTTACTATTTGGGACTATTCTCTCTCTCTCTTTTTTTTTTTTTTACAGGAACAGAGAGTCAGAGAGAGAGATAGATAGGGACAGACAGACAGGAACGGAGAGAGATGAGAAGCATCAATCATCAGTTTTTCATTGCGACACCTTAGTTGTTCATTGATTACTTTCTCATATGTGCCTTGACCATGGGCCTTCAACAGACTGAGTAACCCCTTGCTTGAGCCAGCGACCTTGGGCTCATGCTGGTGAGCTTTTTGCTCAAGCCAGATGAGCCCACGCTCAAGCTGGCGACCTCGGGGTCTCAAACCTGGGTCTTCCGCATCCCAGTCCGACACTATCCACTGTGCCACCTCCTGGTCAGGCTATTTGGGACTATTCTTAATTTCATTTATCACTGTGTTTTAAATTAGTGGAAACTAAACATAGAACTATATTTCATGAGCATTTGTAAAATAAAAATCGAAAGATTCCAGCTTTTCAGAGAAACTAAGTATTAGTGAGACATTAGTGTGTTTTACAAGATAAGCAATTGGTGTTCTAAGGTATCCAACAAAAAGACGTGACCTTGGTTAAAAAATCATGGTCTAAGTGTGGTACTCAGCTTTGTGGCTCCAAATTCTTGGATTTTTGGTGATTCACAATAATCAGACCCAAGAAATCTGGCTGATTCATAAATAAGGCTAGTTCAGTAATTAATAACAACTACAAATCAGGACAGCTGTAATCTAGCTGAAAAGCATATTCTGTCTTGTTAGGCAAGAGACTTATAATACCAACTTATAATTAAAGAATTGCTTAGTGAATATGGAATCAAAATTATATCCATGGCTAAATATATTTTTGATCAAAATACTTGCATTTTAGGTATAGGAATGTTTATTTGCATTATTTGAGTGGTTTTTTTTAAAGTGTATTATATAACTTATATTTGGAATCTCAAAAAGCCAAACTTATAGAAACAGAATCAAATGATAGTTGCCAGAGCACAGGGGTTGAAGAAATGAGGAAAAGTTGGTCAAAAGATATCAACTTTCAATTATGAGATGAATAAGTTCCAAGGATCTAATGTACAGCATGGTGATTATAGGCAACAATATTGTATTATATACTTGTAATTTGCTGAAAGGAGTTTAAAGGTTCTCACCACAAAAATGAAATGGTAATTATGTGAGTGATGAAGGTGTTAGTTAATGTAATGGTGGCAATCACTTCATAATATATAAGTATATCAAATCAATACATTGTACATCTTAAACTTACATGTGTTACATCTCAATTATAGCTTTATAAAAAATATTGATGACAGAACATTATATCACTGCCCTGGGATGACATTTTCTTAGAAACTAAGAAACATGTTTGTTTTATGTTATGAGAGACAGTGTAATTGTCAACAACACAGAAATATTTCTATGACACAGACTGTACAATTAGGTTCATAGGTCAAGGTGTTCACTCTATTAGGGCTTTGGTCTTTAGAACTGCAGTATAAATAGTGGGCATATCACCCTCTATCAGTTAACAATTTTACCTTTAATCATAATTCAGCTTTAATCCCAGTTTAATCAAATCACCTGGAATTAATGCTTACATAATTTTTGTCATGTATGCCTTGTTTTGTTTCACCCCTAAAGATATCACTATTATTATCCCTGTGATACCTACTTCCTAAGTGCCTGTTATGTGGTAGGAGGTTTACATATTTTATATCATTAAATTCTCCTAACAAATCAGTGATATAAGCTTTTTTACTTTTATTTTAGAGATGGAAAATTAGAAATATTAATTGATTTTTCCCCCTTATTCACCTAATGAGAATTTGACAAAACAATAGCAATTTAAATAAAGATCTATGTAGTGTCAAACCATATCCCTTCCCATATATTTCACTGGGTCAATTCCATTTTAACCATTTTAAATTTCATTAAGGAATAAACTGATTTTAAATTGTTGCCACAATCCACATACCTCTACTACATTCCACAATGAACAATTAAAAGGACAAATAGATGGCTGAGATCACAGCGTGACAGTCAATTTAAAGGGACAGCAAAATGTTGGAACATTAAACTGTCTTTAATTTATCCCTCATTGATTCTTTAGGATTTTGTCTTAAAGAATAAGTTTTCTTTCTTTGAGTATCATTCTGTCTTTTGAGGGTTTCCATATTCTCTAGAAGAAATTTCGATCTTCATTGAGCATCGCAGATCAAAGTTGCTTCACTGATTGAAATTTCTCTGTGGTAATCATCTCTAAATACTAAAAGGGAAGTTGAAAACTCTTTTAATCCTGACTAAATCTACTCACCATGAAGGAGATTCTATCCACTAAAAAGCTGAAGTAAGAAAGCCATCATCACCCCCATCTTTCATTTCTAGCGTTTTCCAGAAAAAATCATAATTCAATCAGGGAAGAAATTACATATGCAGTGCAATCAAATCATTAATATCATGTCTATAGGATATGGCTGATGGCCAAATATGAAAGAGAAACCAGAATTAGTAACATTTTCCAGTGATTACTTGATTAACATAACATTCTCTGTGTTGTTAAACAACTAATCCACTCTTCCAGACTATATCCTTATCACCATTCTAACGTCATGCCTATGTCAGTAAATCAATGGTAGTTGGGCATAACATTCATGCAAATTGCAGTCACTCAACTTTTACACGTAAACACACATATCAACCCCAGGTGAAGAAAATGATTCTATTTACATAATACAACAAAACTTTCCAGCATCTAAATTTATTTATTTATTTATTTATTTTATTTTTTTTATTTTTTTTTAATAATTTTATTTTTTTTTAATGGGGTGACATCAATAAATCAGGATACATATATTCAAAGATAACAAGTCCAGGTTATCTTGTCTTTCAATTATGTTGCATACTCATCACCCAAAGTCAGATTGTCCTCTGTCACCTTCTATCTTGTTTTCTTTGTGCCCCTCCCCCTCCCCCTTTCCCTCTCCCATTCACCCCTCCCCCCCCCCCCCCCCCCCCGGTAACCACCACGCTCTTATCAATGTCTCTTAGTTTCACTATTATGTCCCACCTACGTATGGAATAATGCAGTTCCTGGTTTTTTCTGATTTACTTATTTCGCTTCATATCATGTTATCAAGATCCCACCCTTTTTCTGTAAATGTTCCGATGTCATCATTTCTTATGGCTGAGTAGTATTCCATAGTGTATATGTGCCACATCTTCTTTATCCAGTCATCTATTGATGGGATTTTTGATTGTTTCCATATCCTGGCCACTGTGAACAATGCTGCAATAAACATGGGGCTGCATGTGTCTTTACGTATCAATGTTTCTGAGTTTTTGGGGTATATACCCAGTAGAGGGATTGCTGGGTCATAAGGTAGTTCTATTTTCAGTTTTTTGAGGAACCACCATACTTTCTTCCATAATGGTTGTACTACTTTACATTCCCACCAACAGTGTATGAGGGTTCCTTTTTCTCCACAGCCTCTCCAACATTTGCTATTACCTGTCTTGCTAATAACAGCTAAACTAACAGGTGTGAGGTGGTATCTCATTGCACTTTTGATTTGCATTTCTCTAATAACTAAAGAAGATGAGCATCTTTTCATATATCTGTTGGCCATTTGTATTTCTTCCTGGGAGAAGTGTCTGTTCATGTCCTCTTCCCATTTTTTTATTGGATTATTTGTTTGTTTGTTGTTGAGTTTTGTGAGTTCTTTGTATATTCTGGATATTAGGCCCTTATCTGAGCTGCTGTTTAAAAATATCGTTTCCCATTTAGTTGGCTGTCTGTTTATTTTGTTATCAGTTTCTCTTGCTGAGCAAAAACTACTTATTATAATGTAGTCCCATTCATTAATTTTTGCCTTCACTTCTCTTGCCTGTGGAGTCAAATTCATAAAATGCTCTTTAAAACCCAGGTCCATGAGTTGAGTACCTATGTCTTCTTCTATGTGCTTAATTGTTTCAGGTCTTATGTTTAGATCTTTGATCCATTTTGAGTTAATTTTAGTACAGGGGGACAAACTGTAGTCCAGTTTCATTCTTTTGCATGTGGCTTTCCAGTTTTCTCAGCACCATTTATTGAAGAGGCTTTCTTTTCTCCATTGTGTGTTGTTGGCCCCTTTATCAAAAATTATTTGACTATATATATGTGGTTTTATTTCTGGACTTTCTATTCTGTTCCATTGGTCTGAGTGTCTATTTTTCTGCCAATACCATGCTGTTTTGATTGTCGTAGCCCTATAATATAGTTTGAAGTCAGGTATTGTAATGCCCCCAGCTTCATTCTTTTTCTTTAGGATTGCTTTGGCTATTCGGGGTTTTTTATACTTCCATATAAATCTGATGATTTTTTGCTCTATTTCTTTAAAAAACGTCATTGGAAGTTTGATGGGAATTGCATTAAATTTGTATATTGCTTTGGGTAAAATAGCCATCTTGATTATATTTATTCTTCCTAGCCAAGAACAAGCTATATTCTTCCATCTCATTATATCTTTTTCGATTTCCCTTAACAATGGTTTATAGTTTTCATTATATAAGTCCTTTACATTCTTTGTTATGTTTATTCCTAAGTATTTTATTTTTTTTGTTGCAATCGTGAAGGGGATTATTCTTTTGAGTTCCTTCTCAGTTGTTTCATTGTTGGCATATAGAAAGGCTATTGACTTCTGTATGTTAATTTTGTATCCTGCGACCTTACTGTATTGGCTTATTGTTTCTAGTAGTCTTTTTGTGGATTCTTTGGGGTTTTTTGATGTATAGGATCATATCATCTGCAAAAAGTGATACCTTTACTTCTTCTTTTCCAATATGGATGCCTTTTATTTCTTTGTCTTGTCTGATTGCTCTGGCTAGAACCTCTAGTACCACATTAAATAGGAGTGGAGAGAGTGGACTAACCTGTCTTGTTCCTGATTTAAGGGGGAAAGCCTTCAGTTTAGTGCCATTTAATATGATGTTAGCTGATGGTTTATCATATATGGCCTTTATCATGTTGAGATATTTTCCTTCTATACCCATTTTGTTGAGAGTCTTAAACATAAAATTGTGTTGTATTTTATCGAAAGCCTTTTCTGCATCTATTGATAAGATCATGTGGTTTTTGTTCTTTGTTTTGTTGATATGGTGTATTACGTTAACCGTTTTACGTATGTTGAACCATCCTTGAGATTCTGGGATGAATCCCACTTGATCATGATGTATTGTTTTTTTAATATGTTGTTGTATTCGATTTGCTACTATTTTGTTTAGTATTTTAGCATCTGTATTCATTAGAGATATTGGTCTGTAGTTTTCTTTTTTTGTGCCATCCTTGCCTGGTTTTGGTATGAGGGTTATGTTGGCCTCATAAAATGTGTTTGGAAGTATTGCTTCTTCTTCAATTTTTTGGAAGACTTTGAGTAGAATAGGAACCAAGTCTTCTTTGAATGTTTGATAATATTCGCTGGTATAGCCGTCAGGGCCTGGACTTTTATTTTTGGGGAGGTTTTTAATGGTTTTTTCTATTTCTTCTCTCCTGATAGATCTGTTTAGGCTTTCTGCTTCTTCTTGACTCAGTCTAGGAAGGTTGTATTGTTCTAGGAATTTATCCATTTCTTCTTGGTTGTTGAATTTAGTGGCATAAAGTTTTTCATAGTATTCTACAATAATTCTTTGTATATCTACGGTGTCCGTGGTGATTTCTCCTCTTTCATTTTGGATTTTGTTTATATGAGTTCTTTCTCTTTTTTCCTTGGTAAGTCTTGCCAAGGGTTTGTCAATTTTGTTGATCTTTTCAAAGAACCAGCTCCTTGTTCTATTAATTTTTTCTATAGTGTTTCTGTTCTCTAATTCATTTATTTCTGCTCTGATTTTTATTATCTCCTTTCTTCGGCTGGTTTTGGGTTGTCTTTGTTCTTCTTTTTCTAGTTCCTTAAGGTGGGAAGTTAAGTGGTTCACTTGGGCTCTCTCTTGTTTGTTCATATATGCCTGAAGCGATATGAACTTCCCTCTTATTACTGCTTTTACTGCATCCCATAGATTCTGATATGTCGTATTGTCATTTTCATTAGTCTGTATATATCTTTTGATCTCTGCACTTATTTCTTCTTTGACCCATTCATTTTTTAAAAGTATGTTGTTTAGTTTCCACATTTTTGTGGGATTTTTTTCCTCTTTTTTGCAGTTGAATTCTAGTTTCAAGGCTTTATGATCAGAAAATATGCTTGGTACAACTTCAATTTTTCTGAATTTGCTGATGTTGTTTTTGTGGCCCAACATACGGTCAATTCTTGAGAATGATCCATGTACACTGGAGAAAAATGTATACTCAGTCATTTTGGGAAGAAATGTCCTGTAGATGTCTATCATATCCAGGTGCTCTAGTGTTTTGTTTAAGGCCACTATGTCTTTGTTGATTCTCTGTTTGGATGACCGATCTAGAGCCGTCAGCGGTGTATTGAGGTCTCCAAGTACGATTGTGTTTTTGTCAGTTTTTGTTTTAAGATCAATAAGTAGCTGTCTTATATATTTTGGTGCTCCTTGGTTTGGTGCATATATATTAAGAATTGTTATGTCTTCTTGATTCAGTGTCCCCTTAGCCATTATGAAATGGCCATTTTTGTCTCTGAGTACTTTTCCTGTCTTGTAGTCAGCATTATCCGATATGAGTATTGCTACACCTGCTTTTTTTTGGATGTTATTTGCTTGGAGTATTGTTTTCCAGTCTTTCACTTTGAATTTGTTTTTATCCTTGTTACTTAGATGAGTTTCCTGTAGGCAGCATACAGTTGGATTTTCTTTTTTAATCCATTCTGCTACTCTGTGCCTTTTTATTGGTGAGTTTAATCCGTTTACATTTAGTGTAATTATTGATACTTGTGAGTTCCCTATGGCCATTTTATATCTTGCTTTCTGTTAGTTTTGTGTCTTGTTTGATCCTTCTTTTTCGTTTTTCTATCTTTTGTTTTTATTTGGTTGTATTCCATACATCTTTCCTCTGTTGCTATCTTTTTTATCTCATGTGCTTCTGTGGTGGTTTTTTCAATGGTGGTTACCTTTGAGTAATGAAAAGGGTCCCTACCCTGTTCATTGTAGCGAACTATTTTGTGAGTACTTTTGTACTCCATCGTCCTTTGCTACTGTTAATCTCCATCTTCTCCCCCTCTTTCTTTTTGTTGTTGTCACAGTTTAAATTTGGTTTTATTGTGTTCTTCTTGGAGCTTTTACTTGTGGCTCTGTTTTTTGTTTGTTTGTTTGTTTGTTTTTTTGTTCTTTGTATCTAATTGGAGAACTCCCTTTAGTAATTCCTGGAGTGGGGGTTTTCTGATGATAAATTCCCTCATCTTTTCTGTATCTGTGAATGTTTTTATTTCTCCTTCATATTTGAAGGATAGCTTTGATGGGTATAGTATTCGTGGCTGAAAGTTCCTCTCTTTCAGGACTTTAAATATTGGGGTCCACTCTCTTCTAGCTTGTAGAGTTTCTGCTGAGAAATCTGATGATAATCTAATGGGCCTTCCTTTATATGTTGTATTCTTCTTTTCCCTGGCTGCCTTGAGAATTTTTTCTTTGCTGTTGGTTTGTATCAATTTCATTATGATACGCCTTGGAGTAGGTTTGTTGGGGTTAAAAAAACTCGGAGTTCTGTTTGCTTCTTGAACTTGAGGCTTTAGTTCTTTCCACAGGCTTGGGAAGTTCTCATCTATTATTTGTTTGAGTATGTTCTCCATTCCATTTTCTCTCTCTTCTCCCTCTGATATTCCTATTATTCTTATGTTATTCTTTTTGATGGAGTCAGATAATTCTTGTAGGGCTATCTCATTTTTTTAAATTTTTGAGTCTCTTTCTTCTTCTCTCGGTTGTGCCTCAAGTTGCTTGTCTTCTATTTCACTAATACTCTCTTCTATCTGACCTGTTCTATTAGCTAAGCTTGTTACTTCATTTTTCAGCTCGTGAATTGAGATTTTCAGCTCTGTTTGATTTGTTTTTATAGTTTCAATTTTCTTGGACATATATTCTTTGTGTTCATTGAGTTGTTTTCTGAGCTCCCTAAATTGCCTTTCTGTGTTTTCTTGTATATCTTGGAGGATTTCTAGGATTTCTATCTTGAATTCTCTGTCATTTAGCTCCAAGGTTTCCAATATATTAAATTTTTTCTCCATAGATTTTTCCTCATCTAGCTGTGTTATTTCTCTTTCTTTTGTATCCATGATATTTGATTTTCTCTTCCTTAATGGCATCTGAGGGTGGTTTTGTTGATAGTATTAATGAGATTTAATAAAGAATAAAAAGTTAAAAAAATAATAAAAAATAGTAAAAAATCAAAAATAGTTTTTTTAAAAAAAAATTAATAATGAAATAAAGAATAATAAAATAAAATAAAAATTTTTAAAAAAGGAAATTATTCCCCCCTTCCTTTTTTCCTCTCCTCTCCTCTCCCCTCTTTCTTGAGAAAATCTTGTGGTGAACTGTGAATTATAACAAAGAATGCCTGTGATGGAGGGCCTGAATTGGGGAAATGTAATAAAGGGGCAAAAAAAAGAAAAAAAAAGAAAAAAAAGAGAAAGAAAAGGGGGTATGGGCCCATAAAAAGCAAATAAGGAAAAAATTTGTGTCAAGAATAAATTGATTTGCTTTTAGGTGTTGGTTGTCTAAGAGTTATCATGAGAGGAATAAGAGGAAAACAGAAAAATGGGGGGACAAATTAAAAAAATACTATTGTATTTAGTGGAACAAGAACTAGATAAAATGGAGAGGCAGGGATGGGAGCACTGCTAGTGAGTTAAAAAGGTGAAGTAAAAACCCCCCAAAATGCCACAAACATAAGTTTGAGTCCCAGATAAGATAATTTGTTTGTTATTGAGGTTTGAATGAGAGGAGATGTAAAGGAGAAAGGAAGAAACTAATATAGAGGGAGAAAAGAAAGAGAGAGAGAGAAAAAAAGAGGGAACCACTAAAAGAAGAAAAAAGAAAGGAGAGAGAGAGAGAGTTAAGGGTTTTGGAGTGCAACCCTCATAGAGAGAAAGGAAGAGGAGAGAAAAGATAATGGGAGATGTAACACTTATGGGTAGTGTAATTCAAGGAGAGGAGAGAGTAAGACCAGCAGAGAGTTAATCGGCCAAATTGGAGGAGGAATAAAAGTATCAAGAATGAAGATAAGAGAAACAAACGAACAAATATAATAAAATGGGATAGGTTATAAAGTCTGCAGATTATTCTTGATTTTGAGAGGTTATCTTCTTGCTTTTTCTTTTCTCTCCCTCTTCCTGGTCGGTGACTCTGTACCTTGGGTTCTGCCCCTTTGGCACGCTCAGGTAGAGGTTTGCAGATGATAGGTCTCTATGGCAATGTCATGTATTGTGCTTTAGTCTCGTTGGCAGTCGAGGCTCATTAGCATTTATAGGCTCCGACAGTGAGAGAGTCCGTGTTCCTGGAGCCTTTCTCCTAGTCTTTCCTTCCTCAATTAGTAGCCTGATAATCCAGCTATGGGGTTGCTGCTGCCTCTGCCTGGTTAGTAAGAGGCTCAAATAGCTGGCAACTCCCCACTCTATTTCCACTCAGCACAGGGCTCTGGGTAAGGCTCAGTCAGTCAGAGCTGCTAGCATAATCAGGCAGGCTTTCCACCCACTCAAAGACCTCTGGCTCTGCCACTCTGTCTGGTAACACAGGCGGGCGCCCACTTCCGGGGCGCTTGGAGGAAACTCTCGCTCAGTATCTGCTTGCGCAGACCAGGATATCCGGCCAGCAGTCTCACGCTCTGATTGAAACCCCCAACCGCATGGAAAAGTTGCAGCGTTGGAATTGGCTCTCGCTCCGTCCCCGTGCGCAGCTTTTGCAAGGCGCTGGGGCAGCCCGAGATTCTGCTTTGGCCCACACAAAGGCCCCTGACTCTGCCCCTCTGTGCGATAACACGGGCGCGCACTGCCGAGGCACTCGGAGGAATCTCTCGCTCACTATCTGCACGCGCAGACCAGGATATGAGGCCGGCCGCGTTTCCCTCTGATTGAAACCCCCACCAGCACGGAAAATTTCCACCGTTGGAATTAGTTCTCGCTCCCTCCCGTGCGCGGCTTTCCCAGGGCGCTGTGGCTGCCCAAAGATTCTGCTTTTGGCCCACAGAAGGGCCTTTGACTATGCCTTTCTGTGGGGTAACACGGGCACCCACTCCTGGGGCTTAGGAAGAAATCTCTCGCCCACTAACTGCGCACCGACCAGGAAATCGGGTAAAATGGCTGCCCCGCTTGTCTTTCTTTGTTTGGGTTTGGTGCGAGTGTTAGCTTGTATTGCCCGGGTTGCCACAGGATCAGTTTTCCCTCGGCTTGGATCTCCGTGCCACAGCCTGGTTCGGCCTTTTGTGCCGCTGCCTGGATCTATTCACCCCCTTTGCCTGCCTCAGTTTCTATATTCACAGTTATCAGAGAAAGCCACCCTGTTTAGGTTAGTGAGGAAGGCGGAGCATTTCTTACTCCCTAATTCCTTCGGGGTTTGGTTATATATTTAGCCAATTTTTCACTCGACCATACCTTCGGGTGTATTGCGAAGCATCTGGAGGCTCCAAGTATAGATTTTTTCTGTTTCTGGTTGAAGATCTTGTTGAGTTTTGGGGGAAATTTATTGGTATCGCTTCCTACCCCGCCATTACTCTGACATCATCTCCTAAATTTATTTAGAAAAAAAAAAGTGAATGTGGCAAATAATTGTTCTGGAGAAGATGCATCTTGATAGGCATTTTCAAATATATGTGATCTATATGACCTTAGTAGCAAATATTCCAAGAAATTGCAAACATTTAAAAGCTATTAAAATGTCCAAGACAGAATTGGTTTTAAAAGTGAGTCTTACCTGGCCTTTGGTTGCACAATGGTTAGAGCAGGCATGGTCAACATACGGCCTGCGAATCTGGCCTGCATTATGAGTTTATGCGGCCTGTGATTAAATTTTTAGTATTCTCTGCTACTTTAATATCTCAGCTAGTCAGAAGCAGAAACATCTTTGATTATTGAAAATCAAGATATTTAAGAAGGTAGTGATATGCAGAAAAAAATTCCACGTGTGATTAATCCAGTATTAACTTCCAATAATTGGCTGAATGGATGTGCAATACTTCTTTATTTTTTAAAAAATTCCATTATAAATATTTACAACTTTTGTACTTGTTTGTATTTGATATGAACTGTTTGACATTTAGCAGCAATGTGAAACCAACATTCCTTTTTTTTCTTTTGTTTTCTTTTTTTTTTATTTTAATGGGGTGACATTAATAAATCAGGGTACATATGTTCAGAGAAAACATCTCCAGGTTATTTTGACATTTAATTATGTTGCATATCCATCACCCAAAGTCAAATTGTCTTCTATCACCTTCTATCTGGTTTTCTTTGTGCCCCTCCCCTCCCCCCTTCACCCTCCCTCTCCTCCCCCCCTCCCCGTAACCTCCACACTCTTGTCCATGTCTCTTAGTCTTGTTTTTATGTTCCACCTATGTATGGAATCATGCAGTTCTTAGTTTTTTTCTGATTTACTTATTTCACTCCATATAATGTTATCAAAATCTATCCATGTTGTTGTAAATGATCTGATGTCATCATTTCTTATGGCTGAGTAGTATTCCATAGTATATATAAACCACATCTTCTTTATCCAGGGCTTTTTGGTTGTTTTCATATCTTGGACACTGTGAATAATGCTGCAATGAACATGGGGTTATACGTGTCTTTATGTACCAAAGTTTTTGAGTTTTGGGGGTATATAACAAGTATAGGGATTGCTGGGTCATAAAGTAGTTCTATTTTCAGTTTTTTGAGGAGTCACAATACTTTCTTCCATAATGGTTGTATTACTTTACATTCCCACCAACAGTGGATGAGGATTCTTTTTTCTCCACAGCCTCTCCAACACTTGATATTACCTATCTTGTTGATAATAGCTAGTCTAACAGGTGTGAGATGGTATCTCATTGTAGTTTTGATTTTCATTTCTCTAATAGCTAGTGAAGATGAGCATCCTTTCATATATCTGTTGGCCATTTGTACTTTTTCCTGGGAGAAGTTTCTGTTCATGTCCTCTTCCTATTTTTATATTGGATTGTTTGTTTGTTGTTGAGTTTTATGAGTTCTTTGTATATTTTAGATATTAGGCCCTTATCTGAACTGTTGTTTGAAAATATCATCTTCCATTTAGTTGGCTGTTTGTTTTGTTGTCAGTTTCTCTTGCTGAGCAAAAACTTCTTAGTCTGATGTAGTCCCATTCATTTATCTTTGCCTTCACTTCCCTTGCCTTTGGAGTCAAATTCATAAAATGCTCTTTAAAACCAAGGTCCATGAGTTTAGTACCTATGTCTTCTTCTATGTACTTTATTGTTTCAGGGCTTATATTTAGGTTTTTGATCCATTTTGAGTTAATTTTAGTACAGGGGGACAAACTGTAGTCCAGTTTCATTCTTTTGCATGTAGCTTTCCAGTTTTCCCAACACCATTTGTTGAAGAGGCTTTCTTTTCTCCATTGTGTGTTGTTGTCCCCTTTATCAAAAATTACTTGACCGTATATATGTGGTTATATTTCTGGGCTTTCTATTCTGTTCCATTGGTCTGAGTGTCTATTTTTCTGCCAATACCATGCTGTTTTGATTGTCATGGCTCTATAATATAATTTATAGTCAGGTATTGTAATGCCTCCAATTTCATCTTTTTTTCTTAGGATTGCTTTGGCTATTTGGGCTTTTTATAGTTCCATATAAATTAAAAAAAAAAGAAAAATATTATTCTTTCTTTTTTTTTGAGAAAATACCATGAAAAACTGAGAATTATATTGTGCTAAATGGAACAAAAACTACCTAGAATGGAGGGCCTGAGTTGGGGAGAAGTGACAAAGGGGCAAAAAAAAATGAGGTAGAGACCCACAAAATGCAAAAAAAAAAAATTAGATCAAGAATAAAATAATTTGCTTGTAAATGATGGTCAAATGAGAGATATAGTGAAAAAGATAGGGAGAAAACAAGAAAAAGAAAAAAAATACTATTGTATTAAGTGGAACAAAAACATCATTGAAAGGAGAGTTGGGGGGAATACTAATGAGTTAAAAAGTGAAGTAAAAAGCACACAAAATGCCACAATAAAAAAATTTGAATCCAAAATAAAATAATTTGTTCGTGAGTGAGGATAAAATGAGAGGAAAAGTCAAAGAGAAAAGAAGAAACTAAGAGAGAGGGAGAAAAAAGAAAAAGAAAAAAAAAGAAGAAAAAAAAGGGAAATGTAACAGCTATGGGCAATGTAGTTCAAGATGAAGAGAAAAGAATAAAATGAGCAGAGGATAAAAGGACCAAGGTGGAAGAAAAAAAATAAAGATAAGAAAATGAAAGAAACAAAAAAAAAGTTATAAAGATTATAGATTTTGGCCCTGGCTGGTTTGCTCAGCGGTAGAGCGTTGGCCTGGTGTGCGGGGGACCCGGGTTCAATTCCCTGCCAGGGCACATAGGAGAAGCACCCATTTGCTTCTCCACTCCCCCCCCTTCCTCTCTGTCTCTCTCTTCCCCTCCCGCAGCCAAGGCTCCATTGGAGCAAAGATGGCCCGGGCACTGGGGATGGCTTCTTGGCCTCTGCCCCAGGCGCTAGAGTGGCTCTGGTCACAGCAGAGTGATGCCCCGGAGGGGCAGAGCATCGCCCCCTGGTGGGCAGAGCATCGCCCCTGGTGGGCGTGCCGGGTGGATCCCAGTCGGGCACATGCAGGAGTCTGTCTGACTGTCTCTCCCCGTTTCCAGCTTCAGAAAAATACAAAAAAAATAATAAAATAAAAAATAATAAAAAAAAGATTATAGATTTTTTTTTATTTTGAGAGGTTATCTTCTTCCTTTTTCTTTCTTCTTTCTCTTCCTGGTCAGTGGCACTGTACCCCAGGCTCTGCCCCTGTGGCACGCTTAGATAGAGATTTTCAGTTGATATGTCTCTATAGCAATGACATATACTAGGCCTCAGTCTCATTGGTAGTCGGTAGTTGTTAGCATTTGCAAGCTCCAACAATGGGAGTCCGTTTTCCCGAAGCCTCTCTCCTAGTCTCTCCTTCCTGAATTAGCAGCCTGGTGATCCAGCTATGAGGTTGCCGCTGCCACTGCCTGGAAAGTAAGAGGCCCTATGAGCTGGCAAATTCCCTCTCTATCCCCACTCAGCACAGTGCTCTGGGTAAGGCTCTGTCAGTCAGAGCCACCAGCGTAATCAGGCAGGGCTTGGAGCCAATTGCTCTCAAGGTGCCTTTCTCTGTGCCTCCAGGCATGTCCAGTATGCCTCAGCACTCTGTGGGACCACTCTCCCCAGGCTTTTTGCACTTTGTAACGTATTTTGGCTGAGAAGAAGATGCCCTACTTGCTGCCTGCAGAACAGGAAGTCTTAAAAGCTGCCAAGTCCCTCTTTTTAGTGCACAGCCCTGAGTATGAAAGCTCTGCCAATCAGAGCCACCAGCTTAAGCAGGTAAGGGGGCGTGTTGAATTCTGTACAGTTCCCCAGGTATATCTAGTTAAATTTACCTTAGCATTTCACGGTATTGCTTTCTGCAGGCTTCTTCCTTGTGAAAAAGCCTACAGCCTAGACTGTCCAACTTCTGCAGTGTTCTCTGAGGTCTGTTCCATAGGAATGTGTTTTTCACCCTGTATCTGCTGACAGGAAGTTGCCCCTGCCACTACGTGCAGAGGAAGAGGCCCTAAAAAATATCATGTCTCTTTTCTTAGATCGCTGACCTGAGAAAGAAGACCTTGTCAGCCAGAGCTGCTGTGGCATAATTCAGTTGGGAAGTGAGCAGACTGTGGGTTAAGCTAATTTCAGCTATTGGATCTGTGGATCTGCTCCAGAGACTGTCTGCAAGCTGCCTGCGTGCTCTTCCCCCTAGCACCTCCGTATTTTTTCTTCCCTGGGAATGTGCTTTGTCAGCCTTGGTGAAGGTGCCCTGCCTGCCCAGAGAGGTCTGGGCGTAGGGAAGTTCACTTTTGCACACTCCCTGCATGCTGTTGCTCAGGGAGCAGGGATTACACTGAGACTCTGGTCGCAGCCCACGCAGAAAGCTACTGCTGACAGTCTCTGACCCTGTCCCTCTGTCCTGGAACACAGGCGCCCACACCTGGGGTGCTAAGGGAACCACTGGCACACTGTCCGTGCTCGCCAACCAGGATATCAGGAGTAATAAAGGCCACCACTCATCCGCCTTTGCTGGGGTCCAGCATCGGCATTAGCTCACATGGGCTGAGCCTCCACAGGCACACTCTTTACTCGGCTTGAACGTCTCTGCCCTGGCCCAGCTCGCTCCCTGCCCCCAGCCCCCACTCTCTCTCAGTTCCAAGTGAAAGCAGCTCTTGCTCAGGTCAGTGAGGAAGGCGGAGTGTTCTGTTCTCTTCCTCCAGGGTCGATTATATATTTAGCCACATTTTTGCCCAACCATACCTTTGTTCAGTGTGTAGGACTTACAGATGCTCCTGGGATTGTTTTTCTGTCTCTGGTTGTAGAACTTGTTGAAATTTGGGGGAGAGGTATCAGGAGTTCCCCTCATGGCGCCATTTCTCTGACGTCACTTGAAACCCACATTCTTTTAGGTGGAGTTTGCCAGTGTTCACTCAAGGTCAAACTCTTATTTTTGTGGTCAAGTATGCTGAATCAAGTGGCATAGTAGCATAGACAATAGCTGCACTTGATAACTAAAAACATGTCTAGGCTGTTTGTAAAACAAAATAATTGTTTTATTTGCAATATAATCCCTTCAAGCTTAGTCTATTAATTAAATATTGCTTCGATTGCAATACAGTTTGGATATTTATATGATATGTAATTATATTTTTATTAAAATATATTTCTATTAAATAATATTGTATATTAAATTGTTTTTTACTCACATTTATTCATAAACAAATTACATAATAAAATTTTGTTTAGTTAAACCCGTGATGGCAAACCTTTTTATAAAAACTGCCCACTTTTGCAGTGCTGGTCAACCTGGTCCCTATCACCCACTAGTGGGTGTTCCAGCTTTCATGGAGGCCCAATTCCTGAGCCGTTTGGTTGCTCCGCTACTGCCCACCATGAAAGATTGAACACCCAGTAGTGGGCGGGAGGGACCAGGTTGACCAGCACTGCAAAAGTGGGCGCTTTTTATAAAAAGGTTCGCCATCACAGACTTAAACGAACTGTTTTTGTATTTAACATTTGTAAATTTTAATATTTTGTCTGGCCCATGAAAAAAGTTGTTTTTCTAATCTGGCCCGGGGGCAAAAACTGTTGGCCATGCCTGGGTTAGAGTGTTGACCTGGAATGCTGAGGTCGCCTGTCCAAAACCCTGGGCTCGCCTGGTCAAGGTAATAAAGCAAGCAACAAGCAAGCAATGAACAACTAAAGTGAAGTAACTGAGTTGATACCTCTCACTCCCTCCACCCTCGCTTCCCTCTATAAAACCAATAATAAAATCCTTTTAAAAAAAGTGAATTTCAAAAAGAAACGAGAGGGTACTGGAGATATAATCTGTTTTCCCAGCTGAGTTTTGTATCACTGACCATTCATTTACAATGCACAGCAAACGGTCAAAGCCTATATACACTGTCTAGTCACCACTGTTTTAAACACAAAAATTGAAAAAAATAGAATAATTATAAAAATGTGCATTTTATAAACATCAAAGCTCTATAGTTCTGGAATATGAACATATTATCACATTCAATAGATATCTTTTATAGTTATGAAAAAGTAACTAGAATGCATTGACTATTACCAGCTCTTTTATTCAGAACTTTATTTGTAAAACTGCTAATATTCTTATTTATATCTGTGTCCAATAATTTTTCATCTATTAATATAAACATCTGATAGATAAAAAAAAATCAAAATAACAATTTAGCTTGCATTTCCTGGACCACTTTTTATTGTGTGGCCTTATTCCTGTTTAATGTTAATAACAGATGTGGCTTTCACCTCTCCCATCATAGCGGGATTTCCTCTCATGTGTCCTGTTGTTGTCAAGTTTTCATTACCATTATCTTCTTCAATATTCCCCATAGATGGGTAATACTCTAATCCTTGAAAAGGATCCAATCTGATTGTTTAGATATTGACATTTTTTAACATTTTAATTTCAAAGTGAATTATGTTGCCAGATTTGCAGTATACTTGCTGGTAAGTTAGGGTGTGTCACAAAACTTCTTTATGTTTTAGGATCCAGTGCTGTAAACTAGACATTGGTACTGATTTTCTCTGGTAATGTAATACATCTGTGTAAAATATTATTCAATTGATTTCCTATGTGAAAAGTTACATGTCTCCATAAAAAAAATAAAATAAAATAAACACTTGCTTGGGAAAATTGAGGCTTCCATGATTGTAAGACAATTTTCTTACTGTTGCCTTAAAATGATTATTAAATATGTGTATCCTCTTGTTCCCATTACTTTCAATGAATGTTTTTTTAAAATGTTGGTTATTAAAATATTTACTATTCTGTTCACTAAGAAGAAAACAAGACAATAAATAAACAAAAATAAGGCATGGTTCTAATTCTCAAGACAGTCATAATGGAGGAGATAAAATGCAAGGTTAATAAGAAAACAGTGCAAAATAATTTATATTTGTTAGGTTAATCGTAATGCAATGCAAAGCCTGGATCACTAATGTATATATTGAATGCTACATGATGACCTAGGTAAAGGGGTTTACAGGGAGAATAAGGCAGCATAACCCACTGAAATCAGGACTAGCATGGAATATATGGTGAATCATACATTTGTTATGGGGCTTGCCAGGAGACAAAAATAAAGAAGGGAGTATCATAGGCATTAAAATACATTAAAGGACATAAACAGTGATATAATACAAACATAAGATGAAGATATATTAAAATTTTTATTAAAGTTACTACAAGACGGAACCAGAAGATATTAAAATCAGTTCAAAGAACCAAAGGACACTTGAGAAGTGTGTGTCTATAATATGTGTTTTATAATATAAGTTAATAAAATTCATATAATTATGTAAATAATTGTTTTAAGTCTTCTGGGTTAAAACAAAACTGGTTAATGTATTATAGGACAATGAATTGTATACTTTGGACTTCTCTGTACTACTGGGAGAAAAGTCAGCAAATTTTACTAACTATGAAATCTTCAATAAATTTCAAACCAATGTTTTAAATGAATACATTCCCCTAGAAAAATTTTAAGTGGCTTCAAAATTATTTAGTATTGAAAGAAAATATAGCTCATGTTTTGGCTTTATTTCAATTTTGTTATTTTTTATAATGTTAATCATAAAAATAACAGCTAACATTTATTGAACCCTACCTCTGTATCCAGCACTTTGTTCATTTATTTTATGTATAAATTCTCTAATTAAACAATCTTATATTGTAGATCTTATTATTATTGTTCAAGTTCTTTTTGGTTTTTATTTTTCCACATTTACTTAAATATACTTGACAAATAAAACTGGTATATATTTAAGGTGTACAATGTGATGGCTTGATATTTTTTATAATATAAAATGATTGCCACAATCAATTACATCTAAACTAATTAATACATCTATTAAATAGTTACTGGTTTTTTGGTTTTGTTTTGTTTTTTTTGTATGACAAGCACACTTAAGATTTACTTGCCTAGAAAATTTCAGGTATACAAAACAGTATTATTAACTATAGTCACCATGCAGTGCATTTTCCCAGTCACTGTTAACTACTGTTCTACTCTCTGGTTCTATGAGTTTGACTTTTTTAGATTCCACATATATTTGAAATTATACAGTATTTATTTTCCTCTGTCTAGATTATTTCATTTAGCATAATGTACTACAAATTAATCCATACCATTTTAAATAGCAGGAATTTTTTAATGGCTAAATTAGAGTAGTCTGCATGTGTTTGTGTGAGTGTGTGTTTACATACCACGTTTTCTTTGTCATTCACAAATCGACAGACACATAGGTTGTCTCCACATTTGGACTGTTGTGAATAATGTTACAAACACATGGGAGTGAAGATATCCCTTTAAGATTCTAATTTAATTTCTGTTATATACACACAGTGTCCTTCATTCTGTTACTATAGTGTACAACATTGAATTATTTGCAGATGAAGACCCATCCTTATGTCCTTGGAATAAATCCTAAGGCTCTTGCAAAGGCACTTTTGTGTGTAGATGGCTGCAAATGATTGATGCAGAGTTCTAATATGTTAGGGGTACCTTTAATTCTACCATTGTGCTGCTATCCTTGCTCACATCCTTATTTTATTTATAAAGAAGCTGAGGCAAAGAGGTTAAATAACTACCAAGATTACATAATAATAAGACAGGCTGGGATTCAAGTATAGATATTTTGGCTTCAGAGCCTGTTTTTTAACTCTAATGATGCAGGGCAAATTGTACACTAAAGAATAGCTCTTTCTACCTTTAATGCAGGGAAAAAAAGAACACAGTGAATGATAATGTATAACACTTTTATTTATTTATTTATTTATTTATTTATTTATTTATTTATTTTTAAACAAACTATTTTTTTTATTTTTTTTTATTTTATTCATTTTTAGAGAGGAGAGAGAGACAGAGAGAGAGAGAGAGAGAGGAGAGAGAGACAGAGAGAGAAGGTGGGGAGGAGCTGGAAGCATCAACTCCCATATGTGCCTTGACCAGGCAAGCCAAGGGTTTCGAACCGGCGACCTCAGCATTTCCAGGTCAACGCTTTATCCACTGCGCCACCACAGGTCAGACAGTATAACACTTTTAACAACATTCTTCCAGTGATATCTATGTGACGTTTCCCACAGTTTTTTTTTTTATAAATAAAGTTTTATTTTAATGGGGTAACATCAATAAATCAGGGTACATACATTCAAAGAAAACATTTCCAGGTTATCTTGTCATTTAGTTCTGTTGCATACCCATCACCCGAAGAGAGATCGTCCTCCGCCACCCTCCATCCAGTTCTCTCTGTACCCCTCTCCCTCCCCCTCTCCCTTCTTCCCTCCCCCCACCCCCCGTAACCACCACACTCCTGTCCATGCCTCTTAGTCTCACTTTTATGTCCCACCAATGTATGGAATCCTGCAGTTCCTGTTTTTTTCTGATTCGCTTATTTCACCCCGCACAATGCTACCAAGACTCCACCATTCCGCTGTAAGTGATCCGATGTCATCATTTCTCCTAGCTGAATAATATACCATGGTGTATATGTGCTCCATCTTCTTCATCCAGTCCTCTATTTTTTTTTACAGTGATTAAAAGCCTTTAAGCAAACTCTTGGCCAATACAGCAAGAATCCATAAAAGAGTAGTGTCCTTAACATGTTCACCAAGTCCAAGTTGGCCCCATCACCATACCAAATCCCTGAAAAATGCAACCTAACCACAGTTCAGTCTGTTAGGAGCTGTCACAGGGAGCAGGAGTCCAGGAAAGTTCCCCACTGGAAAAGTCCGCATGGCACTGGAATTGTTGTCACCATTCTATACTTTGCAGCTCATGTCCAAGTCCCAATGACCGCTGCTTCTAGCTGGTAATGATTCAGGTAGACTGGAAAAAGCCATTTGCAGCATGCGTGGATATGGAGCTTCTGTTCTCCTCTGCCTGGAGAGTTGAGACCAGGTAGGTTGCTTTTCCCTGGAGCTCTGTGACTGTGGCATGGTAAAGAGAACCTTGGGATACACTAAGCTGGGTGGCAAAGGTAAATTCATAATACAAGTTGGCAAAAAAAGGAAAGAGAGCTCAAAATTAGGAGTAGGTCCCAGCCTGAAATATGAGTGGGGCATTGAGGTAGGAGGGATAAAGGAAACACTATATATTAAGCAAAGCAGCAGAAAATAGGACTATCAACACCCACAACAGAGATCTTTGAGGGAAGAATAAAAAACCTGACTATTCAGGCAAAACATAGTTAAGTGGCCCTTGTGCAAATGAGATCAGTTTACCTGCTTCTTGGATCAAATACCCTAGGCTCGTCCACAGTGTTGTAGATGGGGCCGACGACCCTGGGCACCTTCAGCCTTCAGTGGCAAACCCCAGGTTTCTGGGCAGGGTTAGGTCATAGGTGGCTGGAGCAGGGCTGGAAGAGACTGAACCCTCCCTTAGAGGAGCGAGGGGGAAGCCTACCTTCCAGTGTCCCTGTTTCCTCACAGCAGAGGCGTGTAAGCCTGGCAGGCTTTAGCTCAATGACCTTCCTTTCCACTATTGAAGCAGGACCCAGATGGCATCCTATGAGACCCCTTTGGGGCGTTGGAGCCTTTAAGGGTGTATCCTAAAAGCTGGTAGTTCCCCTGATCTCTATTGGGCTTTTTCTGCCTCTAGGTATCTTAAAAGCCATTCTCAGAAGATCTCACTGAGGGGTTTGAGGATCTCAATCCACCTATATAAATCTTTTCCATGTATCTGGAGCTATTTGGAAAAAGAAAAAACAGTATTATTAGCTAGATCTAATAAAGAAGGTAGTAGTTTGCAGGCAAAAAAGATTTGGTGTCTCCTGTTCATCAGCATTCAAAAGAAATGTAAAATTTTTTTTTTTCAAAGTAAAAAGCATGATATGGTAGACCCGTCAGAGTCATTGGCCTGGTGTGCAGGATTCCCGGGTTCGATTCCTGGCCAGAGCATACAGGAGAAGTGCCCATCTACCTCTCCACCCCTCCCCCTCTCCTTCCGCTTCGTCTCTCTCCTCCCGCCCGCAGCCAAGGCTCCACCAGAGCAAAGCCACCCCGGGCACTAAGGATGGCCCCATGGCCTCCGCCCCAGTCACTAGAATGGCTCCGGTTTTAACAGAGCAACACCCCAGATGAGCAGAGCATTCCCCCCGGTAGGCATGCCAGGTGGATCCCAGTCAGGCGCATGCAGGAGTCTGTCTGACTGCCTCCCCATCTCCATCCTCAGAAAAATACAAAAAATAAATAAATAAAAGAAAAAATACTACAAAAAAAAGGAGGGGGGGGCATTCCCTTGTGCTAAAGCTCCAGGGAGCATGGAGTGAGCTTGAGTATGTCCTATGAAACATGGTTGAAATATAAGTCTTTGAAGAAGGAGGAACTGCTGAAATAGTTTATCAGCATTTGTCCCTAAGACAGCAGTCTTTATAGTGGGAACACCATACGTAAATATTTGCTGTCTGTCTATAGATTAAGGGGGGAATATGGCAAATGCTGAAAAGCCATGATCTTTGTGCCCCTCCCCTCCCCCAACCCCTCCCTCTCCTCCCCCCACCCTGTAACCCCAACACTGTTGTTCATGTCTCTGAGTCTCATCTTTATGTCCCACCTATGTGTGGAATCATATAGTTCTTAGTTTTTTCTGATTTACTTCTTTCACTCAGTATAATGTTATCAAGGCCCATCCATGTTGTTGTAAAAGATCCTATGTCATCATTTCTAATGGCTGAGTAGTATTCCATAGTATATATATACCAAAGCTTTTTAATCCATTCGTCCTCTGATGGACACATGGGCTGTTTCCAAATCTTTGCTATTGTGAACAATGCTGCCATAAACATGGGGGTGCATTTCTTCTTTTCAAACAGTGCTGTGGTGTTCTTGGGGTATATTCCTAACAGTGGTATAGCTGGGTCAAAAGGCAGTTCGATTTTTAATTTCTTGAGGAATCTCCATACTGTTTTCCACAGTGGCTGCACCAGTCTGCATTCCCACCAGCAGTGCAGGAGGGTTCCCTTTTCTCCACATCCTCGCCAGCACTTACTCTGTGTTGTTTTATTGATGAGCGCCATTCTGACTGGTGTGAGGTGATATCTCATTGTGGTTTTAATTTGCATTGCTCTAATCATTAGTGATGTTGAACATTTTTTCATATGCCTGTTGGCCATGTGTGTGTCCTCTTTGGAGAAGTGTCTATTCATTTCTTTTGCCCATTTTTGGATTGGATTGTTTCTCTTCCTGGTATTAAGTTTTACAAGTTCTTTATAAATTTTGGTTATTAACCCATTATCAGATGCTATGTCAAATATATTCTCCCATTGTGTAGTTTGTCTTTTTATTCTGTTCTTATTGTCTTTAGCTGTGCAGAAGCTTTTTAGTTTGATATAGTCCCATTTGTTTATCCTGTCTTTTATTTCACTTGCCTGTGGAGACAAATCAGCAAATATATTTCTGCGAGAAATGTCAGGGAGCTTACTGCCTATGTTTTCTTCTAAGATGCTTATGGTTTCACGGCTTACATTCAAGTCTTTTATCCATTTTGAGTTTATTTTTGTGAGAGGTGTAAGTTGGTGGTCTAGTTTCATTTTTTTGCAGGTAGCTGTCCAATTTTCCCAACACCGTTTGTTGAAGAGGCTGTCTTTACTCCATTGTATTGTCTTACCTCCTTTGTCAAATATCAGTTGTCCATAGAGCTGTGGGTTTATTTCTGGGTTCTCTGTTCTGTTCCAATGATCTATGTGCCTGTTCTTATGCCAGTACCATGCTGTTTTGAGTACAATGGCCTTATAATATAACTTGATATCTGGAAGTGTGATACCTCCTGCTTTTTTCTTCCTTTTCAAGATTGCTGAGGCTTCAGATTGCTATTCGTGTTCTCTTTTGGTTCCATATAAATTTTTGGAATATGTGTTCTATGTCTTTGAAGTACGTCATTGGTAATTTAATCGGTATTGCATTGAATTTATAAATTGCTTTGAGTAATATAGACATTTTAATGATGTTTATTCTTCCTAATCATGAGCACGGTACATGCCTCCAGTTATTCGTATCTTCCCTGATTTCTTTTATCAGTGTTTTATAATTTTCCGAATACAAGTCTTTAATCTTCTTGGTTAGATTTATTCCTAGGTACTTTGTTTTTTTGGTTGCAATGGTAAAGGGGATTGATTCCTTGATTTGTCTTTCTGACAGTTCATTATTAGTGTATAAAAATGCCTCTGATTTCTGAGTATTGATTTTATATCCTGCCACCTTGCCAAATTCATTTATCAGGTCTAGTAGTTTTTTGACTGAGACTTTAGGGTTTTCTATATACAATATCATGTCATCTGCAAATAATGATAGTTTTACTTCCTCTTTTCCCACTTGAATTCCTTTTATTTCTTTTTCTTGTCTGATTGCTGTGGCTAGGACTTCCAGAACTATCTTGAATAAGAGTGGTGAAAGGGGGCACCCCTGCCTTGTTCCTGATCTTAAGGGGATTGCTCTTAATTTTTGCCCATTGAGTATGATGTTGGCTGTGCGTTTGTCATAGATGGCCTTTATCATGTTGAGGTATGTTCCCTGTATTCCCACTTTGCTGAGAGTTTTGGTCATGAATGGGTGCTGGACTTTATCAAATGCTTTTTCTGCATCTATTGAAATTATCATGTGGTTTTTCTCCTTTCTTTTGTTTATGTGATGAATCACATTGATTGATTTGCAAATATTGTACCAGCCTTGCCTCCCAAGAATAAATCCTACTTGATCATGGTGTATGATTTTTTCCATATATTGCTGGATCCGGTTTGCTAATATTTTGTTGAGGATTTTTGCATCTAAGTTCATCAGGGATATTGGCCTATAACTTTCTTTTTTTGTGTTGTCTTTGCCTGGTTTTGGAATCAGAATTATGCTCGCCTCATAAAAGGAGTTTGGAAGTCTTCCTTCCTCTTGAATTTTTTGAAATAGCTTGAGAAGGATAGGAGTTAGTTCTTCTTTGAATATTTGGTAGAATTCACTTGTGAAGCCATCAGGCCCAGGACTTTTCTTTTTTGGGAGTTTTTTGATAGCTGTTTCAATCTCATTTGTTGTAATTGGTCTGTTTAGGTTTTCTGATTCTTCCAGATTGAGTTTTGGAAGATTATATGATTCAAGGAATTTGTCCATTTCATCTAGGTTGTCTAGTTTTTTGGTGTACAGTTCTTCTTAGTATTTTCTTACAATATTTTGTATTTCTGTTGTGTCAGTTGTTATTTCTCCACTCTCGTTTCTAATTTTATTTGAGTCCTCTCTCTTTTTTTCTTGGCGAGTCTCATTAGAGGTTCATCGATCTTGTTTACCTTTTCAAAGAACCAGCTCCTGGTTTCATTGATCCTCTGTATTGTTTCTTTAGCCTCTATGTCATTTATTTCTGCTCTGATCTTTATTATTTCCTTCCTTCTACTAGCTCTGGGCTTTACTTGCTGTTCTTTTTCTAGTTCTTTTAGATGCAGTGTTAAGTTGTTTATTTGAGCTTTTTCTAGCTTATTGAGGTATGCCTGTAATGCTATAAACTTCCCTCTCAGGACTGCTTTTGCTGTGTCCCATAAATTTTGAGTTGATGTATGCTCATTATCGTTTGTTTCTAGGAATTTTTTAATTTATTCTTTGTTCTCAATGTTAACCCATTCATTGTTTAATAACGTGCTATTTAGTTTCCAAGTGTTTGAATATTTTTCAATTTTTCTATTGTGGTTGATTTCTAGTTTAATGCCATTGTGATCAGAGAAAGTGCTCGATATGATTTCAATCTTCTTAAATTTGTTGAGCCCACTTTTATGCCCTAACATGTGGTCTATTCTAGAGAATGTACCATGAGCGCTTGAAAAGAATGTATATTCTGCTGTTTTAGGGTGAAAGGTTCTGAAGATATCTATTAAATCGAGTTGATCTAATATGTCCTTTTTTTTTTTTTTTTTTTTTTTTTTCAATTTTTTTTCTGAAGCTGGAAACAGGGAGAGACACTCTGACAGACTCACGCGTGCGCCTGACCGGGATCCACCCGGCACGCCCACCCACCAGGGGCGACGCTCTGCCCACCAGGGGGCGATGCTCTGCCCATCCTGGGCGTTGCCATGTTGCGACCAGAGCCACTCTAGCGCCTGAGGCAGAGGCCACAGAGCCATCCCCAGCGCCCGGGCCATCTTTGCTCCAATGGAGCCTTGGCTGCGGGAGGGGAAGAGAGAGACAGAGAGGAAAGCGCGGCGGAGGGGTGGAGAAGCAAATGGGCGCTTCTCCTGTGTGCCCTGGCTGGGAATCGAACCCGGGTCCTCCGCACGCTAGGCCGACACTCTACCGCTGAGCCAACCGGCCAGGGCCAATATGTCCTTTAAGTCTGCTGTTTCTTTGTTAATTTTCATTCTTGAGGATCTATCTAATGATGTTAATGGGGTATTGAAATCCCCTACTATTATTGTATTGCTGTTGATCTCACCCTTTAAGTCCATCAAAGTCTGCTTTATATATTTAGGTGCTCCTATATTAGGTGCCTAGATATTTATAATGGTTATATCTTCCTTTTGGATTGCTCCCTTTATCATTATGTAGTGACCTTCTTTATCTCTAACTATGGTCTTTGTTTTAAAGTCCATTTTGTCTGATATAAGTATTGCTACCCCAGCTTTTTTTTCATTTCCATTTGCGTGAAATATTTTTTCCATCCTTTTATCTCAGTCTGTGTGCGTCTTTTGATTTAAGGTGTGTCTCTTGTAGTCAGCATATGTATGGGTCCTGTTTTCTTATCCACGCAGCTACCCTATGTCTCTTGATCAGATCATTTAATCCATTAACATTTAAGGTTATTACTGATATGTAATTTTTATTGCCATTTTTTTCTTTAAAACTGTATTTCTCTTTTGCTATATTCTTTTTTTCCTTTGATCTGTTTACAACAGGTCCCTTAGCATTTCTTGCAGCCTTGGTTTGGTTGCAGTGAAATCCTTACGTTTTTTTTTTTTTTGTCTGTAAAGCTTTTTATTTCTCCTTCAATTTTAAATGATAGCCTTGCTGAATAAAGTAGTCTTGGTTGTAGGTTCTTGTTCTGCATTACTTTGAATATTTCTTGCCGTTCCCTTCTGGCCTCAAGTGTTTCTGTTGAGAAGTCAGAAGTCATCCTTATGGGGGCTCCTTTGTAGGTGATAGTCTTTTTTTCTCTAGCAGCTTTTAATATTTTCTCTTTATCATTTAGCTTTGGTATTTTAATTATGATGTGTCTTGGTGTTGGTTTCTTTGGGTTTCTCCTTAATGGAGTTCTCTGTGCTTCCTGAACATATGAAATGTTTTCCTGCCTTAATTGGGGGAAGTTTTCTGCTATAATATGTTTGAACAAAGTCTCTGTCCCTTGTTCTTTCTCTTCTTCTTCAGGAAGCCCTGTGATGCGGATGTTATTTCTCTTCATGTTGTCACAGAGCTCTCTTAGAGTTTCCTCAGACTTTTTGAGTCTCTTTTCTTTTTTCTGCTCTGCTTCCTTGCCTTTATTTATTGTGTCCTCTAACTCACTGATTCTATTCTCTGCTTCATCCATCCTGCTTTTAATTCCTTCCATTGTATTCTTTATTTCAGATATTGTATTTGTCATTTCTGACTGATTCTTTTTTATTATTTCAATGTCCTTTTTTATTTTTGTTATCTCTTTATTTAGGTTTTCGTAATGGCCATCTATGGTTGTTCTAATATCTTTGAGCATCCTAACAATTGTTATTTTCAACTCTGCATCTGGTAATTTAGTTATATCTGATTCACTTAGGTCCTTTTCTGGGGATTTCTCTTGGTTTATTTGTGTTGTATTTCTCTGCCTCCGCATTTTCTCTTCATGGGAGTGGCTGTGATCACGTGCTCGGGTGCACAAGGGTTGGTGGCCTTGGCCTTTGCCCTGCCCCTGTGTGTGATGTTATGCCCGGTCCTGAGGACACTGGCGAGCACCTTTGCTCAGCTGCGGGTCTCCACCTATTTCTGAGCTTTCACCCTGCCCTTGCAGGAGGATCCCACTCAAGGAACAGCTGCTAGCCTTGGCTCTACCGCTGGGCAGGGCTGCGTGCCCAAGATCAGCTCCGTAGCGAAACTCCGCCTCTTCTGGGCTTTTGGCTCCACCCCCACGGGAGGAGCCGGCTACCAAGTCAGATGGGAAGCCTGGGTTGCACGGGCAGGACAGGGCTGTGCTCCTCTGCCCTTGCTCCGGGGCTGGTCTCCACCCTTTCTGGGGTTCCCGCCCTTCTCCCGGAGGCTGGATTACAGGCTGCCGGCAGCTGAGCTTGACCACTTTTGCACGCCCCCTTCTTCCCAGCGGGCAAGGTTGAGCTCACACCTGAGCCCAGTGGTGGCCTGCCGGCTTCTGCCCCTGCCAGAAGAACCGCGCTTTTGTCTGCCGCTGCCGCCCGCTCTCCGGTGTGCCCTCAGCCGCATGGGTGGGGGCATTGCAGCTTGGACCCTAAGACTCACTACTGTAGACCCGAAAGCTCCCTCCTTCTATGCGACTCTGCTCTGAATGCCGCGGGGGAGCTTGTTTGGCTGCTCTCCTGCTTCCCTTTGCTGGTATTGCTGTTTCCGGGGGAAATATTCACTTCAGCTTTGGGGAGTGACTCGTCCCAGGGGTTAGGGTGGCTATCTCCCAAAATGTTTCTCCCTATGCCTCCTAGATTACACTCTCTTCCTGTTACTGTGGTCCTCTTCTCTCTCCCCCCGTCCCCAGGAGCCCCAAGTGATTGTTTTTGAGAGAGATGTTCTGTGCGGTCCCTTTAAGAAGGATCCTGGGTCTGAGAAATCAGACTCTCTCACAAACAGTATCCTGACTTGTTTCCAGCTAAATACTGTCCTTACGCCTCTTCTGGGGTCTGGGGCTGCAGGCTGGGGCTTTGTTCCTGGGGCACAGGACCCTTTCCCCTCTGCTAAACTCACTTCCCACCACGCGAGTCTCTCCCTGCTGCCATTTGCTCCGAGGAGCTGGGCAGCCCTCTCCGCGTTTCCGCATTTCGGCTTTTCCTACCAGTCTCGGTGTGGCTTCTTCAGTGTTCCTTGATTGAAGAGTCCTCTTAGTTTAGTCCAAAGTTGGCTTTTCCAGATGATAGTTCATAAAATTAATTTGTAATCCACTTTGGTTCTGGGAGGTAGATGCTGGTACATCCGCCTACTCCAGCGCCATTTTGTCTCTCTCCCCACAGTTGTTTTTTAAAAGCAATAATTGGTATATAAGAGAGACATATCAACAAAGTGTAATTTAATGAAATCGATCCTTAGAGAATAAAAACAATATTTTATGAGTATGCAGGCTCAGAACAGGTGCCCTGAGCTCACATAGTCTTCAGAAGCCAAGCAGGTTAGGTACTTGTGGACTGGGCTTGGAGGAGGAGCGGGAACTCCAGAACACTGGAGGGCTTCCTAGAGCTCACCAGGTGCTGCCATGCGGTGAGGTACTTGTGGACTGGGCTTGGAGGAAGAGCGGGAACTCCAGAACACTGGAGGGCTTCCTGGAGCTCACCTGGTGCTGCCATGCGGTGAGGTACTTGTGGACTGGGCTTGGAGGAGGAGCGGGAACTCCAGAACACTGGAGGGCTTCCTAGAGCTCACCTGGTGCTGCCATGCGGTGAGGTACTTGTGGACTGGGCTTGGAGGAGGAGTGGGAACTCCAGAACACTGGAGGGCTTCCTAGAGCTCACCTGGTGCTGCCATGCGGTGAGGTACTTGTGGACTGGGCTTGGAGGAGGAGCGGGAACTCAAGAACACTGGAGAGCTTCCTGGAGCTCACTTGGTGCTGCCATGCGGTGCTGTGGGCACCATACGACCATATTTCAATTTTCAGGGAAGCCTCAGTTTTAATGTAAAATACCCAAACTTTTAAGTTTTATAATGTATACAATACATTTTTAATGTATTTAGCTGTCATTTATTGTCACAGCAACAACGAACTACTCAGAGACCAGATGCCATGTTTCTAGGGGCTGAGGGGAGGCAACAGCCCCGGTCAGCAGACCGAAGGACTGAGCCCCACCCCAGCCTTACTCAGACATTCATTAGCCAGTACACATAACTCAGGGAAGCAGACAGCAGAAGTTTGTAGGAGGTGAAGAAAAAGGCAAGGAACATGCTGACTCTTAATCTCTGTTCTGAGAGCCTAAACATTTTCTGTTCCTAAATCTTATCCTGCTGTTTTGCTGTTTCCAGCATGCACTATTTCCAGTACGGGTCAGAGAGGCCTCTGGACTCCCCTTTCCTCAGGGCTTTGCTGTCTCTAATTGTCATCTTAACTCTGCATATTTTCATAGCATAGTTCTATAATTTATATCTAAATTATACACAGAGAAATATAAACTCATATTTATATTTATTTATATATTTAACCTTGTATATTTATATTTATAAGAAACATTTTTTAGTTTCCATATTCTTCAAGAAAACTTTTATAAATACCTTTTGGTATCAAAAAGTTCCAAG
Source organism: Saccopteryx leptura (assembly GCF_036850995.1). Taxonomy (NCBI): domain Eukaryota; kingdom Metazoa; phylum Chordata; class Mammalia; order Chiroptera; family Emballonuridae; genus Saccopteryx; species Saccopteryx leptura. The sequence continues at coordinate 53,760,613 of NC_089514.1, read as the reverse complement.
TTATATTCTCTACTAAAAAAATTAGAGGGTAAGTACAATATATGGCTGATTATTGGCATAGTCTTGATTTGCTGGTAAGATTAATTTCTTAAGTAAATTAAGCAGTCAAAACAATCAAACTGATATAAAAAGTTGGTTAAAAGAGCACTTTATAAAATATTGCCAAAATGAACATATGAATAAAAGTAGACTTGAAATTTCCTTATAGTGTTTGACTGAATTAATGGTATTTTAGTACAATTTCAGAGCAGTAATTAGTAATACCTCTGCAGGCATAAAAGTATATCATAAAGTATCAAATATTTAGCATGTCAACTTCTAAGATAAACTAATTTAAACATGTTCTACCAGGTAATAACAACAAGAACTACAAAAACAAGACAACAAAATTTAGTTGCTATATTTGATTATTTGATATAAACCATGTTGCAAACTTACACCAAGAATTGTTTGTTGTATTTAAGCATTATTATTGGCAATATATGTTATATTGTCCAAATATATCAATACTACAGTCCTCCCTTACCCAATTTCAGTGAGGTAATCCAAAAATGTTGAAGAAAAAATTCCAGAAATAATTCATAAGTTTTAAGTTGTGCACTCATCTTTTTTTCCCTTTTTTTTTTTAAATTTAGTGAGAGGAGGGGAGGCAGAAACAGACTCCCACATGCACCCCGGCCAGAATCTACCCAGCAAGCCCACTAGGTAGCGATGCTCTGCCCATCTGGGGCCTTTGGTCTGTTTCAACTGGAGCCATTTTATAGTGGATGAGGCAGAGGCCATGGAGCCATCCTCAGTGTCCAGGTCAATTTGCTCGAATGGAGCCTTGGCTGCAGGAGGGGAGGAGAATAGAGTGGTAGAGGTGGAGAAACAGATGAGTGCTTCTCCTGTGTGTCCTGACTGAGAATCTCACTCGGGACATCCACACGCCAGGCCAACACTCTACCACTGGGCCAACCAGTCAGGGCCAATTGTGCACTCTTCAGAATAGTGTGATGAAATCTTGCTCCGTCCCCTTTCATCCTGCCTAAGATTTGAAACATTCTTTTGTCCAGCATATTCACATTGTAGATGTTTCCCACCCATCAGTCAATTAACCCTCTGAATTATCAGATAGACTATGTCACTTGTGTTTAAGTGACACTTAATTTACTAAATAATGATACATTTACATAACTTGTATTATATAGTATGTATATTATTATGGTTATTCTATTGATTATTAGTTATTGCTAATTTCTTGCTCTGCCTAGCTGATATATTAAACTTTATTACAGGTATGTATTTATAGGAAAGAAAACAGTATATATAATGTTCAGTACTATGCATGCTTTAAGGCATCCATTGAGGTCTTAGAACTTTCCCTTGTTGGGGATAAGAGGAGACTACCGTAGTCTGTACGAAATTTTATTTACAAAATTAGAATGACAATACTTCACTGGGTTTTTGAGGAATGAACAAGATTCATTATGTAAAGTAACTGACATTTAGTACTTCTTGCTAACTACTCACTAGGTTTTATTAAGCATGCCTCATTAGATGTGTGGTCAGAACCCAAATATCTTTTATGGTGCTATCTCTTGTTTGTTGTTCTGAGTCCTTGTTTTGTATCTGTCCCACTGACTTGACCTTGCTATCTGAGTCCTTCGCAATTGATAATGTGTTATGCTTTGCTATCTAGTTTCTGTAATTCTCATTGCTCTGATTTTATTTTGAATCCATTTTCTCAGTACATCCCTTAGATATGAGATTAACAGTAATACTTCAATAAGTTAATCAGAGATAATTATTTTAAAATACATTTATATTCAGAGCACATTGATAATTGATACCTGAGAGAAAATGAGACAAATATGTAGCACTCATTGTTACAAGAATCAGAGTGTTGTAATAAGAAACTGTGGACAATATTAGGTGGGGCTGTTGGCTAGGCACTTTAATGGACAAAGATCTGTGGATAGATGAACAGAAATGAAATATATAGTAGTAAAGGCCACCTGTATTGACATACTAAATAACATGGCAGACTCTATGGTGCAATGGGAGTTCAGTGAGGAAAGAACAGCCCTTAGTAGAGCAAGACAAAGTGATTTGAGCATGAATGTTTGGCTTGGAGCATGAAAGTAAAATGCTGACTATGTAGAAAGAGTGACATTTTATATTCTAAAAGGGAAGCAAACTGAACAAGTTGAAGAAAAAATAAATAGGTCAATACATAAAAAGTGGGTGAAAATTTTGTTTTACTTATTTATTTTTTATTGATTTATTATTCAGTCAAAAAGTATTTATTGAATGTGTACCACACCAGGCACTATTCTGAATGCAACAGAATAAACAAACTTCCATTGCATTATAAATGAGAAATAAAAAGAAAATAGCAACTAGTGAGAAATATTGCTGGATATACAGCACCCGGGCTATAAAACTAAGCAAAGAAGCTTGGCCTTTTCCCAGTTCCTCTGCTCATGTTGCCTACCTTGCTTATTTATTGCTACTCATTTAAAAAAATCCTTAGGGAAGCCTTTTCTAACTTTCCACATTCAATCATATCCTGCTCTCACAACACCTTGTGACTATCTTTAAGAGTTACAACATTTGTATTTTACATATTGTATGTGAATATTTTTTACGTGTTTCCCTGCTCAACTGTGATTTTCATGGAAGTCAAGACCATATGTTTGTGCTTCCCGATTCCTAAAGTAAGAGATCATTCAATTAACCTTTATAAATTTTTAAAAGCTTATAAAAAAGATGAAGAAGAGTTATAATGGTCACTTTAATTAAAAATATTTAAATCTTTTAAGTCTAGGAAAATTATAGTTTAGGCCAAAATTACTTATAGTTACATTAGTAAAATATGGCTAGTAAATATATTAATAAAATGGAATTTTTTTTTTCAGAATTTCAAGACAAAAGAAATAAGCAGGATTTTTAAAAATTTTAAATCTGAGGAAATGGATTAAGTTCAAAAATACCTAAGCCACCATATAATTCTTTACCAGGTTCCTAAGCATATGGTTTGTGTGCTCTTAGGAACGTTGGGAATGCTAGAAGCCAGCATGAATTCACGAGGAACAAGTTATGTCAAACAAGCCTAATTTCCTTTTTGACTGTGTTATTAGAGCCCTAAGCAAATTATTGCTGAAGACATAGGCCCTAGGAGTTAGTTGTCAATGATATGCTCACTAATAAGGGAGATGAATGTATCTGGATTATAGAAGAGGTAAGTGCTTGGATAACCAGAAAAATATATATGGATGCATTCTAAATTGGATAAAGGTTTTGCATGAATTTGTTATGTGTTTAGTTTTGTATTGCTCAACATTTTTACCAATACTAGAAAGAAAAAAAATTCATGGCAATTCTAATTTAATTTGCAAATAAAAAACTATATTAGTGATAGTTTATACAATAGTGACAACATCAAGATGCACTAAGTGTGTATGTTCAGTAACAAGAAATGCAGACTCATATTTGAATTGAATTACAAATATATACTTTTGTTTAATAATATACAGTAGGTTAAAACTTTTGTTTAAGTTCAGCTCATATAAAAAAAGACTTGTTGATTTTAATTTGCCATAGCCTATAGTACACGTACAGGGAAATCAGGTGGCTATAAAAGCAGCAGAAAGAGTCGTTAAGATTCTGGGCTCCAAAATGAACTGACTTACGTCTCAGTCTTCTGTTTAAGCATGAGTAGCAAGAACTAGATTTAACTTCCTGCTATAAATAACTAGAACGTGTGAGAAAATATATGAGACAACTCTTTTACTACTTTAGAGAAGAGGCAGCAAAAATGTGGTTTTGATGAGAAAGAAAATAGTGCAGGGGGTGAACCTCACAACCTCCCTGGATTTCCTCTCAGAACCAATGTGTGCATTATAGATGCAGGGTCGGGAAATTGAAGCATAGCCCAGCAGCACTGCTGAGGTGAGCTGGTGAAGTTTGGAGTTTGGGGAGTCTGATTTGGCTGTGAATTGCAAGGTAGATTTGTAGGTAGAAATATTGCAGAAAAAGGACTTTTGAAATCTGTTTCGGACCCCTTGAGCTTTTGAGGACTGTTAACCTGCTTATATGGGGACCAGAATTTCATAAGCCAAGTAAAAATGACAGAGGATTTGTACCAGAAAAATTTCCAGTGTTCACAAAGGGTGGGGAGACATTTGATCTCTCTCTCTTTCAAGTGAATGTTGAAAACCCTTAGAGACACTCAGAGAGTTCAGCAGAGACCCAGAGGAGTCGTTCCTTCATAGTTGAGACGAATTTTGAATTATTAGTGAGGTGGAATGAAGATTATACTCAACTTTTTCTAAGAAAACAAAACACAGGTCATCAGAGGATCAAACTCATTAGACAATAACTTAGAGCCTGCTGAAACAAAGCACATCCCTAAAATGGAAGAAAACAAAAATTAAATAATTGATATTATAAAGCAATTTCAAATACCCAATCCTAAATTACCAGGTTTTTCAAGAAGCAAGAAAATATAATTTATATTAAAAGAAGACACAAAGGCAAAGATAGAATAATAAGACAGGAATGGTAAAATAGGCATTATAAATTTATACAAGTATTTAAAAACATAAGATGAGAGAGTGGAAAATATAATAACAACTACAATGTTTTTATAATTATGAAAAATAATATTTATAAGACTAAAAATATTGTATAAGATTAATATTGAATTAAATACCATAGCAAATAAACATCAGTAGTCACAAATACATAAGATTGGAAACTCTTTAAAACAGAGATAAAAGAGTGAAAATTAAAAACACCTTAATTACAAGTGGGATAATGTTAAGCTACCTAACAAACACATAACTGTAGTACACAAAATTAAGAAAGCAGGACAGAAAAGAGTATTTGTAAAAGTATAGGATAATATTTTTCTGATTTGTTTATTTATTTTAGAGAAAGAAAGAGAGAGAGAGAGAAAAGAAAGAGGGAAAAAGAAAAGGACCAACAGGAACAGACAGGGATGGAGAGAGATGAGAAGCATCAATTCTTTGTTGCAGCACCTTAGTTGTTCATTGATTGCTTTCTCATATGTGCCTTTACCGGAGGCTCTAGCCAAGGCAATGACCCCTTGCTCAAGCCGGAAACCTTGGGCTCAAGCCAGCTATGATGGGGTCGTGTCTGTGATGCCACACTTGTGAGCCCACGCTCAAGCCAGGGACCTCAGGGTTTTGAACCTGAACCCTCAGCATCTACACCAGGGGTCAGGAACCTTTTTGGCTGAAAGAGCCATGAATGCCACATATTTTAAAATGTAATTCCGTAAAAGCCATACAACGACCCATATACGCTACGCATTATCCAATAAAAATTTGATGTTGTCCCGGAGGACAGCTGTGATTGGCTCCAGCCACCCACAACCATGAGCATGAGCGGTAGGAAATAAATGGATTGTAATACATGAAATGTTTTATATTTTTAACATTATTATTATTATTTTTATTAAAGATTTGTCTGCGAGCTAGATGCAGCCATCAAAAGAGCCACATCTGGCTTGCGAGCCATAGGTTCCCGACCCCTGATCTAGTCCGATGCTCTATCTACTGTGCCACCTCCTGGTCAGATTATTTTTCTGAATTTGATGACAGTTATAAGTTCAAGATCTAAGAATCTCAACAAATTCAAGGAGAATAAAGACAAACACCACAAGCTTCATCATAATTAAATAGCTAAAAACCGGTATTAAAAAACAAAACAGCACAGGAGAAAGCATACTTGTGAATAATAAAATAATGACAAAAACTAGAGCTAAGTTTTGTAAGAAATTATGCAAGCCAGAACACAGTACAATAACACAATTAGAATGCTAAAAGAAAAATGTAAAAAGATCAGCTTGGAATCCTATATCAAGAGAAAAATTAAAAAAAAAAGAAACTAAAACCTTTTTAGGCAGACAAATGCTCAGTAAATTTATTTCTAGAAGTTCTACAGTGCAGGAAATGTTAATGAAATTTTAGGTCTAAAGCAAATTATAGCAGCTGAAAACTTGGGAATATACAAAGGAATGAAAAACACCAGAAATACAAATACATGGGCAAATAAATGACTTCTTGTTTGTATTTTATTTCATTGAAAAGTTAATTTTGCTATCAAAGGTGAAATTTTAAACTATTCTAACCATTCTTTGGTATCTGTGGTTAATTAGTTTCAGACACATTCATTGAAAGACAAAAAAATCACAAAGCTTACTTAAGAATAATTAAAAATATGAGAATCTCTATAACTATTGTAGTAATTGATGGTTTAATAATAAACCCTCAAATAAAGAAAATTCTGGTTGAGATGTCTTCATTGGTAAATTTTATTATTCATTCAAGAAAGAAATATACTAACACTCTTACATGCTTTTCAAAAATATAGAAGGAAATCATTTCAACTCATTTTATGAAGCCAGAATTACTCCTATAAAACAAATACTACAAAAAATAAAACTACAGTTCAATGCCTTTATAAATATTAAAGCTAAAATATTTACCAATATCCTATAAAATAGTATTTATATATAAATAATAATTTTCTCTAGATTTTATCTCAGCAATGCAAGCTTGATTTAATATTAAAAACAAACAGTCAGTGTAATTCACCCTGTCCACAGAACTAGGACGAAGAAGAATAAATGCAGTGGAAGCATTTGACAATTTCAACACCCACTCAATAGAAAAACTCTCAATAAAAGTAAATAGAAGAGAACTTCCTCAACCTTGTAAACATCATCTTCAAATAATTAGAGATAAAATCGTTTTGTGTAAAAGCCTAAATTTAACTAAGATAAGGAACCAGGCCACGCCAGCTTGCCCACTAACAGCATTTTTCTGTTTAGCATTGTTCTATAGCTTGTAACCAGTGTAAAGGAAATAAAAAGAAACACAAAGCATATAAATTGCACTTGAAGAAGAAACACCATATTTAAAGGAAAAACAATCATGTCCACAAAAATTTCTAAGAATAAAGAAAAAAAGGCAAATTGCTATACCTACAGTAAGTGTTTACCAAAGTAATCAATATATAATGTGAATATACAAAAAAGTAATCCCATTTCTGTATACAAGAAATGAATAATTGACAATTGAAATTAAATAATATCATTTACTATAACATAAAACAAGGCATACTTGGACATAAATTTTAGAGAATATGTGCAATTATTATTTAGAAAGAATCACAAAATATCGCTGAAGGAAATTAAAAATTAAAAATTTCTATAGATTCATGCCATAATCATAGAATGGAAGTCTAATGTTTTTCAGATGTTTTAATATTTCCAAATTGTTCTGTATACGAAATTTAATCTAGCCAATTGATATTTTTGTATGTGACTGAAGGTGTTTATATTTTTAAATTTGTTTTGGAAATTGACAATCTGATACTAAAATCTATATATCTATATGGAAATGTAAAAGATTTGAAATGCCTAAACTTTTTTTGGAATACTTTGATTTTCACTACCTGATTTTAATTACTGTAAAGCTATTGTAATCATACAGTATAATATTCATGTAAAGATTGTCTTACAAAATAATAGAACAGTTTAGAAATCCTAGGAATAGAGCTATATATATATATATATATAAAACACTGATTTTCTTTCTTTCTTTCTTTCTTTCTTTCTTTCTTTCTTTCTTTCTTTCTTTCTTTCTTCTTTCTTTCTTTCTTTCTTTCTTTCTTTCTTTCTTTCTTTCTTTCTTTCTTTCTTTCTTTCTTTCTTTCTTTCTTCTTTCTTTCTTTCCCTTCCTTCCTTCTTTCCTTCTTTCCTTCCTTCCTTCCTTCCTTCCTTCCTTCCTTCCTTCCTTCCTTCCTTCCTTCCTTCCTTCCTTCCTTCTTTCCTTCCTTCCTTCCTTCCTTTCTTCCTTCCTTTCTTCCTCCTCTCTCTCTCTCTCTCTCTCTCTCTCTCTTTCTAATTTTATTTTAGTGAGAAGAGGAGAGGCAGAGAAACAGACTCCTGCATGTGCCCTGACCAAGATCCACCCAGAAAACCCACTAGGGGGTGATACTCTGCCCATCTGGGGCCTTTGCTCTGTTACAACCAGAACCATTTCTTAGTGCCTGAAGCAGACACCATGGAGCCATTTCAGCACCCAAAGCCAAACTGCTCGAGACAATTGAACCATGGCTGCAGGAGGCGAAGAAAGAGAGAGAAAGAGAAGGGGAAGGTGTGGAGAATCAGATGGTCTCTTCTCCTGTGTGCCCTGACCAGGAATCAAACCTGGACATCCACACACCAGGCCAGTGCTCTAACAGTGAGCCAACTAGCCAGGGCCAAATATGTTTGATTTTCAGCCAAGTGTCCTAGGTGATCCAATGGGGTAAGCAAAAAGTGCTGAAAGAAGTGAGCATCCAAATGGCATAAATAAATAAAATAATATAAAATAAAATATCCTTAATGCTTACCTTACATCACATAAAAATTAACTTGAAAGGATTGATAGCCCTAGATGTATGACTAACATTATAACACTTCTAAGAGATGATAAAAGAAAAATCTTCTCTGCACAAACACGCAGTAAGAAAGCACATCCTAGATCAAACTCGATAAGCCGAAACTGTAGAAGAAAAGACCTATTTTATCAAACTTAAAAACTTCTTTTAGAGGCACCCTGAATTCACAAACTGGTAATATATTAGAGATACATATGTATATTTGCATATTATAAATATACATATGCATATGTATAAATGCATATAAATGTTATATGATGTTATATCTAAAAATATACAGAATTTAATAAACTATCCAATTAAATTTTTGGCCAAAAAAGTTTGAACACACACTTCATTAAGGAAGAAATACAATACTAATGGTCAATAAGCCCATGAAAAAATTGTCAACCTCATTAGAGAAATGAGAATTAAAAACACTTATAAAGTTTTATGCAGTTAAAAATACAAATACCATATGATCAAACAATTCTACTTCTCAGTCTTTAAGGAAAATGAACATATACTTCCAAACACCAGACATAATATTCACAACAGCTTTGTTAATAGAGACATAACCTGCAAGTAACCCAATGTTTTATCAATAGATAAATGGCAACAAATTTTAGTATAGCTATAAGAGAGAACTATTAGCAATCAAAATAAAATATGCTGGTTTATACATCAGCTGATATAAATAATATATAATATAAACCATATATACTGACATACTCAGCAGCATGGATGAATAGTAAAAGTATTATGTGGAGGAACAGAAAAGACAGAAAAGTTAAAGATGTGGGATTTTAGTTAAATTATGAAACATAGAACTTTAGTGACAGAAAACAATTCAGTGACTTTTGGGGCTGGGAATGGGGGGATTATTGGAAAGGCATACAAGATAATTTCTGGAAATGATGAAAATAAATACTTCATATCTTAATTTATGATAGTGGTCACAGGCATATACATTTGTCAAAACACATGAAAATGTGTTTTTTTTGATGGATATGTTTATTTTGATAGATGTGTATATCAATTATACTGTTTTTTAATTTTTTTTCTAAAACAAAGCAAAGACATTTTTATAAAAACCTCAACTAGAGCTCTGGAGTCCTACAGATCAGGGTTTGAAATTCAGCTCTGCTATTAACTTCAGGAAAGTTAATTATTCTTTCTGAACTTCAGTATATTCATATGCAAGGTAGAGTGGATCGTGGACTTTAACTCTTTGGAAAATGCAACAAATAAATGAAACACTACATGTAAAGTACAGAGAATAATGACTGGAAAATATATGTATATATGTTCAATATATAATAGCTTATATTCTTAAAGAATTAACTCATTCCTAAACTACCTTCTAGTATATTTGTAGTAAGTGCAGCATCACAAAATCGTGTTGGATAAAATTTGACTGTACTCTAGAGTTTTATTTGTGTGCATTCTGAGACATTTAATATTATTTAAGGGAAGTGTCTGAGACACCCTCAGCAGATTCATCGAGGTGCAAATTACGTACTTTATACACAGATAGGAATATGACTGAAATGAGATGCGAGGTTTTCCAATTGAAGCGTAGTTAGCCACAAAGGTTAATAACGCTATCTGCTAGGAAGCTGTAGTTGTGGGATACAGAAAATCGACAGCAAGTATAATCAAAGAGCTTGCCCAGCAAAATCAAGGTATCCATACATAATTGGATAGGCTATTGTGAATTCAAAATCAAGAAATTGACTGATAAATTCCTACTGATTCAGGATAAACTAAAAGTACCTCAGCCTCTAATTTGCCTAATATTCATGCAGAGAAATTCCTGCAGTAGAATGTTGGAGTAATAATCACCCATTTTGCTGTTTTTCTGCATATTTTTCTCAGATATTTAAAAATACTTATTTTATCTGCATAGAGGGGAGAACTAGGTAGATAGTTCTGTTATATCACTGCTTGGGAGTTGATGTTAAGTTTAAATGGCCTTTTATTTATGTATATTGCCTCAAATATTCACCAAATTTTATTGAGATGCCGTTGTCTTCTTTATACTTTAGTGCTATTTTGGTGTTATTGATTATTAAGTCTAACTTTATTACTAAAGTTAAGATTTTATAAAAACCTGCAGAATATATTTCTAAATGGAAATATAAATAGATTATATTTTCAAATGATCAAATTTTATATCTTCTATTTTCTGAGGAAACTCAGAAGATGTATTTTTCTTTGATAGGAGAAAAATAATTACAATTTTGAAGTATTTTTGAGTTCTTATATTGAATCAGCTAACTTACAAATGGTGACAAATATTTCTTGAGTCCCCTTATGCTTATTGAATGCTATTTATTCAATGAGACTAAAAGGTATAGAAGTCTCCATGTTATAGCTTACTAGAAAGCCCTGTGGTCATATGAAATGACCGCTGTTCTAGATATATTATAAATTGTAATTAAAATACTTGCAACGTTGAGAAAATCCTTTCTTGCCACAGGCAAATCAATTAGTTTCTAACTTGAAGTTTAAGGACTGACAGTGTTCACATTTAATATTCATGTCACCAGAGGAATGCTCAAAAATTAAAATTTCTCCATTTGAAACTGTTTTATTCCTTTTTGCCTTTAGGTCAGCATTACTCTCGTTTTTTTGCATTTCTCTCCTGCCTTTATTCAAGGGACTCATTTTGTTGAGACAGGCTTTTTTGTCTTGCATCTGAGGCAAGCCTTGTTTCTCTATGCTCATCAGTCTCATTTTGCCGAGAAAGATGCATTTGCTCTGCGACTGAAGCAAGCCTTGTCTTTCTCTGCTCAGTGGTTTCTTTTTGTCGAGAAAGCCATTTTTGTGCAGCTTTAGCTCCTTTTCTCTCCTCTTCAGTGCTGTATTTTCTAGGAGGCATTCTTAAAAGAAATTACGTTAAGATGTAGTTTTTATGTAAAACAGATGATTGCCAGTGCAAACAAATGTTCACCTTCCCCCTGACCCGCTCAATTTGCGTTCAGCCGTGGCAACTTCACCCCATTGGCTAGTACAGTTACGCAAGCAACCAATAAGCTATCGGCAACAAAAAGACACTTAAGCCGCATATAATAAAGATGTATATATTAACATTTCCTTGAAATACAGGTTTTGTAGAGGGATGAGTATATTTTGTGAGATTTATTGTTTTTCTAATTCAATAAAACATAGAAGGTTAATAAATAACAATCTGTTGCTGATAAAAAACAGTAAAAATTGTGTTATGATATAATGAAATGTACATAGAAAATAAACTTTTTTAATTTAATTTTATTTTTTATTATTAAATTTAATGCAGTGACATTGATAAATCAGGATACATATGATGAGAGAAAACATCTCCAGATTATTTTGACATTTGATTGTGCTGTATACCCCTCCTCCAAAGTCAAATTGTCTTCTGTCACCTTCTATCTGGTTTTATTTGTGCCCCCCCTCCCCCACCTCCTCTCTCCTCCCTTGCCTCATTAGCCATCACATTCCTGTTCATGTCTCTGAGACTCATTTTTATGTCCCATCTATGTATGGATTCATATAGTTCTTAGTTTTTTCTGATTTACTTATTTCACTCCGTATAATGTTATCAAGGTCCATCCATGTTATTGTAAATGATCCGATGTCATCATTTCTTATGGCTGAGTAGTATTCCATAGTATATATGTACCAAAGCTTTTTAATCCACTCGTCCTCTGACGGACACTTGGGCTATTTCCAGATCTTCGCTATTGTGAACAATGCTGCCATAAACATGGGGGTGCATTTCTCCTTTTGGAGCCCTTCTATGGTGTTCTTGGGGTATATTCCTTAAAGTAGGATAGCTGGGTCAAAAGGCAGTTTGATTTTCAGTTTTTTGAGGAATCTCCATACTGTTTTCCACAGTGGCTGCACCAGACTGCATTCCCACCAGCAGGGCAGGAGGGTTCCCTTTTCTCCACATCCTCGCCAGCACATATTCTGTGTTGTTTTGTTGATGAGCGCCATTCTGGCTAGTGTGAGGTGATATCTCATTGTGGTTTCAATTTGCATTTTTCTAATGATTAGTGATGTTGAGCATTTTTCATATGCCTATTGGCCAACTGTATGTCCTCTTTGGAGAAGTGTCTATTCATTTCTTTTTCTCATTTTTTGATTGGATTGTTTGTCTTCCTGGGGTTGAGATTTACAAGTTCTTTATAAATTTTGGTTATTAACCCCTTATCAGAAGTATTGTCAAATATGTTCTCCCATTGTGTAGTTTGTCTTTTTATTCTATTCTTATTGTCTTTAGCTGTGAAAAAGCTTTTTAGTTTGATATAGTCCCATTTTTTTATCTTGTCTTTTATTTTACTTCCCTGTGGAGATAAATCAGCAAATATATTGCTCCGAGAGATGTCAGAAAGCTTACTGCCTATGTTTTCTTCTAAGATGCTTATGGTTTCACAGCTTACATTTAAGTCTTTTATCCATTTTGAGTTTATTTTTGTGAGTGGTGTAAGCTGGTGATCTAGTTTCATTTTTTTGCAGGTAGCTGTCCAATTTTCCCAACACCATTTGTTAAAGAGGCTGTCTTTATTCCATTGTATTTCCTTACTCTTTGTCAAATATCAGTTGTCCATAGAGCTGTGGGTTTATTTCTGGGTTCTCTGTTCTGTTCCATTGATCTATATGCCTGTTCTTATGCCAGTACCAGGCTGTTTTGAGTACAATGGCCTTGTAGTATAACTTGATATCAGAAAGTGTGATACCTCCCACTTTATTCTTCTTTTTTAAGATTCCTGAGGCTTTTCGTGTTCTTTTTTGGTTCCATATAAATTTTTTGAATATGTGATCTATGTCTTTGAAGTATGCCATTGGAATTTTGATTGGTATTGTATTGAATTTATAGATTGCTTTGGGTAATATAGACATTTTAATGATGTTTATTCTTCCTAACCATGAACACGGTATATACTTCCACTTGTTTGTATCTTCCTTGATTTCTTTTATCAATGCTTTGTAATTTTTAGAGTACAAGTCTTTAGTCTCCTTGGTTAAGTTTACTCCTAGGTACTTTATTTTTTTTATTGTAATAGTGAAGCGGATTGTTTCCTTAATTTCTCTTTCTGACTGTTCATTGTTGGCGTATAAAAATGCCTCTGATTGCTGAATATTGATTTTATATCCTGCCACTTTCCTGAATTTATTTATCAGGTCCAGTAGTTTTTTGACTGAGACTTTAGGGTTTTCTATATTCAATATCATATCATCTGCAAATACTGATAGTTTTACTTCTTCTTTTCCAACTTGAATGCCTTTTATTTCTTCTTCTTGTCTGATTGCTGTGGCTAGGACTTCCAGAACTATGTTAAATAAGAGTGGTGAAAGGGGGCACCCCTGCCTTGTTCCTGATCTTAAGGGTATTGCTCTTAATTTTTGCCCATTGAGTATGATGTTGGCTGTGGGTTTCTCATAGATGGCTTTTATCATGTTGAGGTATGTTCCCTGTATGGAATAAACTTTTTTGTATATAGTGAAAGTAAGAAATTTTTTTGTATATTGTATAAAATAAATATTTAAAATAATATTTAAAATAAATTTTGTATGTATTAGGTATTTATTTCCCACAAACATTGCTTCAAATTATAGTGCTAGCAATATAATTCTACCTATGAGGAGAATAAAATATTTTTCTTTTTTTATAATCCTAAAACAAAATTGATTAATAATAGCTAATGTATTATTTACAAAATGGAATATCTGTTTTAAAATCATAGTTATAAACATAAAAATAAATTAGTAAAATGTGAAAAATCATTAGAACTGTCATGCTAAAAAGTGTCAAATATCAAGGAAACAGGAAATAGTAAAGACATGCTAGAGAAAATCTGTCTGATGATACCTGAGAATAATTAGTGTGTATTTTATTACCTCTTTAGATATAATATAGGATGTTTGGTTTATATATTTTGTTTCTAGAGAGTCTGACATCACTTATAATTTATTATGCAACTCATATATCTGATCCTGTCTGCAAATTATACATAATTTCTCTTGCATTGACTGTATGATTTTGTATAACCCTTTTCCCCTCAAAAAAACCCCCCTGTTTTCCAATGTTTTTTTCCTGTAACCTAGAATTTCTATGGTGTTCCCCTACCCTTAGATTCAAAACAAGAAAGTATTTGAAGTGAGACTACATATGGCTTTAAATCCTTAAGAGCAATGTAGTTGAGTTTGAAGATAGTAATCATTTATTTATTCAGCTACTAAGGTAGCCACAAATGTGACAAGTACTTTGTTAGGCATGATATACCACGTTGTGGAATCAATGAATTACTTATGTGACAGATGTTATAGAAGGCAATCAGAAAAGTTCTTTTTCTTTTTTTGTATTTTTCTGAAGCTGGAAACGGGGAGAGACAGTCAGACAGACTCCCGCATGTGCCCGACGGGATCCACCCGGCATGCCCACCAGGGGGTGACGCTCTGCCCACCAGGGGGCGATGCTCTGCCCCTCTGGGGCGTTGCTCTGTTGCGACCAGAGCCACTCTAGCGCCTGGGGCAGAGGCCAAGGAGCCATCCCCAGTGTCCCGGCCATCTTTGCTCCAATGGAGCCTTGGCTGCAGCCCGGGAAGAGAGAGACAGAGAGGAAGGAGAGGGGGAGGGGTGGAGAAGCAGATGCACGCTTCTCCTGTGTGCCCTGGCAGGGAATTGAACCCAGGACTTCCGCACGCCAGGCCGATGCTCCACCAAACGGCCAGGGCCAGAAAAGTTCTTTTAATGCGTTAAAGAGAAATTATTCTCTGAAAATTTCTACACAGTAACTATTCATGAATCATAACTTTACAGAGCTTTGATTTTATTTGGATCTAGTTGATAAAATTGTCAAAATATAGTGACCATAAAGGGAAATATTTTTCCAAAACAATTCAAGTAAATTATTTTGATTCCAGAATAATAAGTGATATTAAAGTAGTATAAAATTTTGCAATTACAAAGTATAAGAACTTTAGTTTTTATTACATAGTGGTTATAATTATTACAGCTGCATTTCTGATTTCTAATAAGGTAAATATAACAATTTAAAATATATGAGGAATTGTGTTTTAGATTACTTATTTTCAAGAAAGTTAATGCTTTATATAGAACACTGTAAATTATTTTCCTCTGTTTTACTTTTTTTTTCTTGAGAAATCCTGGACACTTTCATCACAACTCTTGGTCTTGTAACCCTTTTCAGACATATAAAATAAGAGAATACACTTGGGGAGAAAAAGAATTTCTCAAAACTCCCTGATGTTTCATATATTGGGTTACAGTGTGTGTAACACACACACACACACACACACACACACACACACACACACACACACACTCTAACTTCCCTTTCTCGGAAATAAGTATGAAATAAGCAGGATGATTTTACTCTCAATTTATGTTACAAGCATCTAATCATCATGGTAAATTGTTAATGACTAATAGCTCTCTAACCTGCCTCATGTCTATACAGCCGCAGGATCAGGTTAAGTTCACTAAACATTTCATGGTTATAGCATTTAATATTAAAGTTGGCAGTGAAATATGAATATTTTGAACGTCACTTTTGGATAGAAAAAAACACACATCATAAGAGACCTTCTGTCTTTAATTTTTAATTCATTCCATATCACCATAACATAAGCATTTCAAATGTTTCTCAAGTATTTTCTGGTGGGAGGAGAAACATTAGGGTTAAAAATTAGTGTAAATCACTTTTCTAGTGAAACAGGGTGTTGAAGGAAATCACTAGAGATTAGCTGGATGATTCTGACTCATGACAAGGGGTGATCTTGACAGGAATATGATGACCTACCCTCCCAAAACATCTTTAATAAGAAAAATATGTGCTTGATATCTAGGAAAAAAATAGAACATTAGAACAGGAGTAATAAATTCAAAAAATATGCTAACTTTTTCTTCTTGGGATCAACTAATACATCCTATTATAATTTCTGAAACACCCTAAGCTACAGATACACATGTATTGATAGAGTTTAGAGCTCTAAATATAGAATTTCATTCTACAGTGATTCTATCAGTGGGTTTCAGTACAAATCTGTATCTTTGAAATCTGTAGAATTCTTCTGCTGGCATTTCTATGTTTGTTATTTGGACTTAGTGGGTCTGACCTACGCAGAGGAGGATTTCAAAGATTTGAAAATCTAATTAGGAAGAGTAGTCATGTCAGTGAACTAGGAATGAAACAAGAAGTAGTGACTACCAATCCCATTGTGATTTGATTTATAGTAGAGTTAACTGCAAAAAGGAGTATACACTTTTCTTATTAATTCTAAGACATTTTGTCCAGTATAGAGTTTTCCAGAAAGTCAATTACCTTGTGAAATATAATAAAGTCTATAATTTTATAATTTTTATTATGGTGCTCAGTTTCAATTATTTGAGCATTCAATTAAGACAAATTTTATGAATCAGCATTTTTTTTTTGTTTGTGTAAGTAGAAAAATTATTGAAGACATGTTGTTTGTTTAATCTAGTTAAACTCTCCTGTGGCCATTTATTTGTTTGTTAATTTAAATGTCATTGTTCAGACAAATTTTTTTGTGACTACACTTTAATTCCACTTGAATACTAAGTTCCATTATAGGGGATCTGGCTAAATAAATTGTGCAGTGAATTGAATGTAATCTGGTTTGCAAACTGACCACAAAGATACAGTTACTTTGAATTAGAAGACTTATACAAATTGCAAATATTTTCTGACTTACTTTTGACTCATTAAATCTTTTTTGAATACAACCAAATGTTTCTTACTCAAAGAATAGTCAGTGCTTATAGAAAAAAAAATTTTAAATGACTGGGTAAGGTAGTTGCCTTGGGAGGATGCTGAAGTAATTTTTTATTCTTTTAGTTTAAGTCCATTTGAGTCATCACCCACGTTTCTTAACAAACAACATATATTCTTTAACACTGACACACAAACACATACACACACACACACTTTTACACAAAACTCAGATAATTACATATTATTTATTTATAATGTTTTTTTAGGGAGGGAGGAAGAGAAATTAGAGGGAGAGAAAAGAACATGGATCTGTTCTTGCATGTGTCCCAACTGGGGATCAAAGTGGCAACGTCTGCACTTTGGTATGATGCTCTAACTACCCAAGCTATCTAGCCAGGGTATATCATTTATTTTTACATTAAAACAAATTTTTTGGCCCTGGCCAGTTGGCTCAGCAGTAGAGTGTTGGCCTAGAGTGTGGAAGTCCTGGGTTTGATTCCCAGGCAGGGTACACAGGAGAAGCGATCATCTGCTTCTCCACTTCACCCCCCCCCATTTCTCTCTCTCTCTCTCTTTCTTCCCCTCCAGCAACCATGGCTTGAATGGTTCAATCAAGTTTGTCCCGGAGAAAAGAGTGGAGTCTGGGGATGTCTCCATGGTCTTGCCTCAGGCACTAAAATAGGCTGGTTGCCTAGGAACAGAGCTGCGGCCCAGACAAGCAGACCATCGCCTGGTAGTTGGCTTTCCAGGTGGAATCTGGTTGGTGCACATGCAAGAGTCTGTCTCTGCCTCCCTGCCTCTCCTTTACTTTATTAAATGCTGACTCTATCAACACATCATTTACCTATTTATTAAATTACTAAAAATGTACTTAATCTTGGATTTGTGCCAGGCAGACTGTGTGTACATAGTATACCTAGATTGACAAGACACAGTCTCTGACCTCAAGAAGTACATAGTCAAAAGGAGAGATGGATGAGCAAAAACCTAAAGTTGCAGGAGAGCGTAAACAATACAATTATGGAAGCTCATACAAAGTAGAGAAATGGGTGAGAAGTGGCTGTGAACTTCATTGCATCGGTCAGGAAGGGGTCTGTGTGGTTCTACAACAGTAGAACAAATGTGCATAGAAAGGAAGTTATAGATGTACAAACTTAAGACATGATTTATAGGAGAAAGAATTCCTAAAATTTTATCAGCAAAGTCAAGAGTAATTTTATAGAAAAAATAATTATTTGCTTGCTTTAAAATATATATGTAAAGATACTAATGAAAATGACCAGTAGAGGTCAAAACAGGGTGGTAGATGAAGAACCCTGATTGTTAATGTATCAATTATCTATTAGTATGAAGCAAACTAACCCAACCCTTAGTGATTTAAGACTAGTGTAGACTCATTATTGTTCATAAGGCTATGGAGTGGCAGTCTGGAAGTTTTTTCTCTTGATGTCACCTAGGATCAATTACACAGCTGCAGTTATCTGAGAGCCTGACAGAGTTGGAGGGTTAAACGTGGCCTCAATGGTAGCATTTGATGTTGGCTGTCAGCTGGGTACCCCCAGTTCTCATGCACATGGCCTCCTGCTCCAGCAGTCTGTGCTTTTTCACAGCTTGGTAGTCTCAGTGTTCCAAAGGAGCACAGATAAAATCTGTAACATCTCTTTATTCCAAGGATATGAAATTTGAACAATATTAATTTTGCCACATACTATGAGACATAGCAAATTAGAAAACCAGCTTTAATTCAGGAAGGAAAAAAAGTAGACAAATAAAAAATGTGTCTCTGCAATAATTCAGGTCAACATTATATGGAAATCTTCAATAAGTAAGAATTCTAAAAGTTAAGGAAGGATAAATCAGTCGGTCTAGAAGAAGTAAAAGCAAAATAATGAATAAGCTTTTTTTAAGAAAAAATTTAGGTATACTGACACTAGAAAGCAAAGGAGCCACAATATATCCAGAATATTGTTGACAGAATGAATGAGATAGGAGATGACAGAAAAGTGAAAGATATTGTTTGATCAAAGATGAAGCTTAGTTTGCCTGCAAGAGTTGGAGAAAGTTTACAAGCAAGGTACTGGGGCTTGTGATTGACCTGAGTGAGGTAGAAAATTCATATTTATATTTCAGCTCTCAGATGATGTCAGTAGTCTTGGGCTAATAATGAATATAGTTTGAGATTTACCAGAGCTTTGACTTTGTTAGTTTCTTTCCCCTTAAAGTAACTATGCCATATTGTAGTTACACCATAAGCTATCTCTTCACTATCAAAAAATAGTTTAAGTAACAAATATAGTCTAGGATTTAGATTTGTAACATATTCACCAACATTGAAAAAACATTTAAATATTTTTAAAGAAACCAATTCTCCCTAGAATTAAAAGAAAAGAATAAAACTCACAGAATAATAACAGGATTTAAAACATCAATGAAAAATAAGCAACAGATTTAAATGGGCAGTCACAAAAGCAGATACATAAAGGTCCAATCAGCATATAAATATATTCAATTTCATTAGTCATTAGATAAATTAAAACACATGAGCCAAGGAATGGAATAGTGAGAGAGGCAGGCTCACGGGGAGCAGAGGGACAGCTGTCAGAGGAGGGGGGAGAAGGAGATGGGATCAGAGAAGGTGAAGGGATCAGTGAAATTATATATACCTAACACATAGCACAAATACAGATAACAGGACAGCAAATCCCAGAGGGAAAGGGGGAGGGAGGGAGGGAGAGGGGGGCAAAGAGGGTGTAATGGGGGACACATGGTTGGAGTTGAGGGTGTTAAATTGACTGGGACACTTGAATCCATGTAAACACAATAAATAAAAATTTAAAAAAAATTAAATCTCAAAAAAATTCAAAATGAGATGCCATTTCATACCCACTATTATGGCTAAAATAAAAAGCTAATAGCATATGTTGTTGAGAATTGGAGCAACAGGAACTCTCATACTTTGCTGATGGGAAGGTAACATTGTAAACTACTTGAAAGAAGTTTGACAGTTTCTTAAAACTTAAACATAAGTTTACTGTACAATTCAGTATATATTTCACTCCTAGGTACCTACCTAAGTGAAATGAAAAAATGTGTCCACAGAAAAGACTTGAACATAGAAGCATTCATAAAAGCATTATTAATAATTGTCACAGTTGAAAAGAAACCTAAATGGCCATCAGTGATAAAGAAATAGACAAAATGTTGCACATCCAAACAATTGGATGCTAATGAGCAATGAAAAGGAACATGCTGCTAATAAATACTATAATACAGATGGAATTCAAAACACACTCATTGAGATGTCAGAAGAGACCATATATTATAAGATACTATTTATATTAAATAAATAGTCAATTATGGTGAGGTTTGCATAGCTTAACAAATATACTAAAAAGTAATTTAATTGTATTCTTAAAAATATAAGTAAATATAAGTAAAATATTTCTCAAAATAAAAAATATATAAAGAACAAGAAGCCAGTTTATTAAACTGGTCTCATCTTTCTGTATGGTCCAACTCGGAAAGATGAGACTGACATGTTAGAATATGAGAGTCTTATTGCCAACTTCTTGCTAAAAGAATTGTGTTTCCAAGTGCCTTAACATTTCTGAACCTCAGTGGCTTAATTCATTTTAAGAATAAATTGGATTTTAAGTGTTTCCTAAAAGCCCTAGTTAGGTGTGAAATGCCTTGAGCATAATAATTTTTTTTTTATAATTTATAGAAAACACACATAAAATCATAGTGTAGTGTGTCAAACACTGAAGCTATATTTACCATACTTTTTACCAATTTTCTCTCTTTAGCAGTCTTGTGGTTTTATTTTTTAATTTATTTTTAATTGATCTTAATGAGAGAGAAAGGGAGGGAGGGAGAAAGAGAGAGAGAGTGAGAGAGAGAGAAACATCAATTTGTACCTTGACTGGGAATCAAACTGGCAACTTCTGCACCTCAGGACAAACTTCCACCCAACAAAGCTATCTGGCCAGGGCAGCAGTCTTATGATTTTAAAATGTACTTGGATATGTAATTTCTAATTCATTAGACCAATGACATTTTATTGGGGGGAGAAAATATATATATTTTCAAATTCTATGGAAACAAAAATATTAAAAGTACATAATTCCACCTCAAAAGCATCTTTCATTCTTAAAATAGGTAGAAGTCATAAATGATAAAACTTGTAGAAGAATGTGAAAAGCAATCACTGATAAGAGGTAAAAATTAAACACTAGAATATTTCAGGGCCAAGAGAGATTGCCTATGACTGAAAGAAAAGAAGCCTTTATGGAGAAAAATGAATTGGACCTTGAAGAAGAGGTACAATCATATATGTGAAAAAGTAATATTGAACGGAAATAAGTACACAAGTAAAGAGGAAAATTCAGAGAAAAGTTTACAACTTGGTTGTATAGAATGAAAAAGTGAAGTAAACTAATACAAAATTGGATAGTAAATCTGAGACAGCTTGTGGAAGATTTTGAATGCTTTTAATGATTGTTGTGTGGTAATTCTGACCAACTTTTTTTTTTTAAACTAAGACTTTATCGTTTTAAAACAGGTTAAGATTTACTGCTAAATTGAGGGGAAGGTGTAGAGATTTCTCATATACCTTCTGGCCCTAAGCATGAACAACCCCCCCCTTATCAACATCACTTACCAAAACGGTACATTATTTACCAAGAATGAATCCACACTGAAACATCATAATAACCTAAAGTCCATAGTTCACATCGAGGTTTACTCTTGTATATGATATGGATTTGGACAAATGTATTATGACATGTGTCCATCATTAAGGTAGTGTAGTTTTACTGCCCTAAAAACACTCTTTATATCTTCCTGCTCTCTTATTCATCTCCACCAACCCTCAATCCTTGTCAACCAATGATTTTTTAACTGTCTCCATAGTTTTGTTTTTTCCAAAATGTCATATAGTTGAAAACATAGACTATATGTAGCCTTTTCAGTTTGGCTTCTTTCACTTAGTGATATGCATTTAAATTTCCTACATGTCTTTTCATGACTTGGTAGTTTATTTCCTTTTTTTTCTTTTGTGACAGAGAGAGAGACAGAGAGAGGGACAGATAGGGACAGACACAGGAAGGGAGAGAGATGAGAAGCATCAAATCTTTGTTGTGGTTCCTTAGTTGTTCATTGATTGATTTCTCATATGTGCCTTGACCGGGGGGCTACAACAGACCGATGACCCCTTGCTCAAGCCAGAGACCTTGGGTCCAAGCTGGTGAGCTTTGCTCAAACCAGATGAGCCCGCGCTCAAGCCGGCGACCTCGGGGTTTTGAACCTGGGTCCTCCGCATCCCAGTCCAATGCTCTATCCACTGCGCCTGATCAGGCAGTAGTTTATTTGTTTTTAGTGCTTAATGATATTCCATTGTCTGAATGTACATAGTTCATTATCTGCTAACCTACTTAAAGGGCATCTTATTTGCTTCCCCATTTTGGCAATTGTGAATAAAGCTCCTATAAATCTAGTATAGGGGTTTTTTTGCAATCATAAGTTTTAACTCCTTGGGTAAATACCAAGGAGTGTAACTGCAGTTCATATGATAAAAACTATGTTTAATTTTGTTAGGAAACACCAAACTTTCTTCCAAAGTGACTGTACTGTTCTGCATTACCACTAGCAATAAAAGTTCATTTTGTTCCACATCTTTGTCAGCATTGATATTTGATATTTTCAGAGTTCCAGATCTTGGCTTTTCAAATAGGTGTGGAATGGTATCTTATTGTTTTAACTTGCATTTCCTTGATTTCATATCATGTGAAGCATCTTTTCATATACTTATTTGTCATCTGTATATCTTCTTACAAAAGGTGTTTGTTAAAGTCTTTGGACCTTTTTAAATCAAGTTTTTTTTTATTGTTGAGGGGATTTTTTGTGTGTGTCTGACAGAGACAAAGAGAGATACAGACAGACAGGAAGAGAGAGAGATGAGAAGCATCAATTCTTCGTTAAGCACCTTCGTTGTTCACTGGTTGCTTTCTCATATGTGCCTTGATTGGGGGGCTACAGCAGACCTAGTGACCCCTTGCTCAAGCCAGCGACCTTGAGTTCAAGTTGATGAGCTGTGCTCAAACCAGATGAGCCTGCGCTCAAACCGATGACCTCGGGGTTTCTAACCTGTGTCCTCTGTGTCCCAGTTCAATGCTCTATCCACTGTGCCACTGCCTGGTCAGATTTTTATTGTTGAGTTTTAAGAGTTCTCTGTACATTTTTGGTAACAGTCCTTTATCAGATATGCCTTTTGTAAATATTTTCTCCCAGTCTGTTGACATTATCCCAGTTTTTTGACATTATCTTTTGCAAAACAGAATTTAATGAAGTCCAGTTTAGCACTTATTTCATAGATTATATCTTTTGTGATGTATCTAAAAAGTCATTACCATACCTAAGATCATCCTTATTTTCTCATATGCTATCTTCCATGAGTTTTATAATTTGTGTTTTATATATTGGTCTTGGATTCATTTTGAGTTAATTTTTGTGAATGGTGTAAGTTCTATATCTAGATTCATTTTTTGCAAGTGGATGTTCAGTTGTTCCAGTAGCACTTGTTGAAGAGACTATCATTGCTCATTTGAATTGCCTTGCTCTGTTTTCAAAGACAGTTACCTATATTTAGGGAGGTATATATCTGATCTCTCCACTCTGTACTGTGGGTTTGTTTTTCTATTTTTGCACCGATACCATACTGTCTTGATTGCTATAACTTTACAGTAAGTTTTAAAGTTGGGTAGTCAGTCATCCAATTTTCTTTTTTTTCTTTTAATATTGGGTTGGTTACTGTATCTTTTGCCTTTCCACATATGTTTTAGAATCAATGTGTTGATATCCATAAAATAACTTGCTGAGATTTTGAATGGGATTACACTGAATCTATATCTCAAGTGGAGAAGAACTCACATCTTGGCAATATTGAATCTTCCTATTCATGAAGGACTATATCTCCATTTATTTAGGTATTTTTATACATTGTTTGTCAGAGTTTTGAGTTTTCTTGTGCATATTTTGTTAGACCCATAACCTTTGAGCAGCAGAATAATTTTAACAGAAGCTTGCTTGTAATAAAATATAAGCCAATTGCTTCAAAAACAGGAAATTTGAAGTTTTAAGGCAGTTGGAATGCAAGATAATAAAGACATAAACTTGATTAAATATACTGAGAACAAAGAGTATAAGATAGATATAACTGATGTTGCAGTGGTATATGTAATCGCATTTACGATTGCTCCTATATGACCAAAAGAGATGGAATAATATTAGATAACATTCTAAATTCTTTACTTATTATTTCACTCAATCCTTCAAAGCATTGAATGAGGTAAGGGCTATTATTCTCATTTTATAGATTAGAAGACAGCACAGAAGATAATCCAAGGTTCACGTCTGCAATATAGTTGTAGTGAGTTTTGTTGGAATCTAGCAGCTCTCACATGTACCACTATGATAGAGTCTTCTCCACGAGCTGTGATTTAAACCTCAGTTACTAGAAATATTATATTTCTGTTGACATAGATAGGTACAGAATATGATAAAAAGTTAATCTGGAATGGAATAAGAAAAATAGAGTTTGGATTACTTGTTTTGTTTTCCTTTACTATAGGTATATCTGTGTCTGTTTTTAAGACTAATGTTCATAAATAATGATGGAAAAATAAAATTTATACAGAAGAGACGACATTTTCAATGAAAATTCTCAGACTACTATGTTACTGTCACTTCATTTATTTTTTTCATCTTCTTTACAAAAGAGCTTTATAATAAGAAACTCCAATTTTCTATACAGGGGCAACATTTTCTGTCTCTTTCAAAGTGCATATGCTGTAGCATTAGAAGCATGTTACAAACATGATTCAGACTGTGGAAAATGTTTTACAATTTTGTAAAAAGAATAACATAAATAGGTGAAGAAAATTGTGTATATGCATTCACACATGTGTGTAAACATGAATAATAGCTAAAAAGGTATATACAGAAATCTTCAGTGTGGTGATTTCTTTGTGGTTAGGTTATAAATAAATATTTTATTTCTATTTTGGGCTTCCTGAATTTTCCAAAAATGTGACATGTATTAATAAACTCTTGAACTTTGTAATTCAACTTTGTCACAGTTCCTTACTGCTTCCAGAGCTATTTTGTGCCCAACTAGAATTGAAACCTGTCATCTCCCAGAGTTACATCTCTGCCTCTTCCCTCCCTGTATTATTCCATTTCATGGAACTGATTTTCACCTCAGTCATTTTTGCAATTGTTATTATCTCATTGTAGCAAGGATTTCTTGTTGCCTTCCCAGTATCCATTATTTTCTACTTTTTTAAAAAACAGAACTTTGATTTTGTTGGGAGTACCACTGCATCCAATTAAAAAACAAACAGAAAAAAATGGAGCAAAACAACAACAATAAAAAGCTCTGCACCCAGATCTCCCTAGAAGAGAAAGTGCTGTGTGACACACTGGTCCATGTGCTCTGTGTGGGAGCACAAGGTAAGAACTTGCCAGAAGCTCCTTACAGGGGTCACATGCCTTCAGTTAGGCCTTTGTATTCTTCCTTATTTCTGTATGAAATTTAGACATGACTGGTAATGCAGTATACATCTTATTTTATTTACTCTGAATATTATTGTTAGAACCTAATGCATTTATTTCATTTTGCAATCAAGATTAATTTAATAGTACTTCTAGAGATCAGACTTCTATTAGGCATCATAATCTACTTCTTATGTATATATCAGGATTAATTAATCAAAATAAACTCCATCTGATAGAATAAATTCAAGACTTAGATGCTATTTTTATTCTTCACATTAAAAAGCTACAGAACAGCCCTGGCCGGTTGGCTCAGTGGTAGAGCGTCGGCCTGGCGTGCAGAAGTCCCGATTTCGATTCCCGGCCAGGGCACACAGGAGAAGCACCCATCTGCTTCTCCACCCCTCCCCCTCTCCTTCCTCTCTGTCTCTCTCCTCCCCTCCGGCAGCGGAGTCTCCATTGGAGCAAAGATGGCCCGGGCGCTGGGGATGGCTCCTTGGCCTCTGCCCCAGGCGCTAGAGTGGCTCTGGTCGCAACAGAGTGACGCCCCGGAGGGGCAGAGCATCGCCCCCTGGTGGGGAGAGCGTCACCCCCTGGTGGGCGTGCCGGGTGGATCCCGGTCGGGCGCATGCGAGAGTCTGTCTTACTGTCTCTCCCCATTTCCAGCTTCAGAAAAATACAAAAAAAAAAAAAAAAAGCTACAGAATGACACAAATATTTCACTTGATCATATTTGAAGTTTAGATGTTTTTTGAATAAGAATTAATATTTGATTTAGTTCATTCATAATTATTAGAAGGATAAGTAATAATAACAACATAAAAACAGTAATAGTAACTATATTGAGTCTTTTGTATGTGTGAACTTTAAACTAGACACATTAGGCCTGACCTGTGGTGGTGCAGTGGATCAAGTGTTGACCTGGAACACTGAGTTCGCTGGTTCAAAACCCTGGGCTTGCCTGGTCAATGCACATATGGGAGTTGATGCTTCCTGCTCCTCCCCCTTCTTTCTCTCTATCTCTATCTTTCTCTGTCTCTCTTCTCTAAAATGAATAAATAAATAAAAATAATTTAAAAATATTAAACTGGAAACACTAAGTACATTTTATCTCTTTATTCTTACGCAAACTTCCATGAAGAAGTCATTTCTATTTCCACATTTCATTGAGAAACAGAAGCACAAATATGCTTTACAACTTGCCAAAGTTCATTCAACTAGGAAATGGTTAAGCCAGAATTTCATGAAAGTTCTATTGGACTTCAAAGATTTGCTAAAGGTATGAATCATTATGTTACTTTCCTACCATGTTTTCATTTTCCTTGATTAGAGAATATTCTTTCAGTTTATTTAAAATGGTGTCAAATTGTGTGTATTTAATTCAAAACAAACCGAGTTTAGTGACATAATGTTAACTTTCACTCTTTTCCATAGTATTTTGACCAGTAAAGGATCATCACTGTTCTAAGTCTAACTGAAGAATATATTCATAGCCCAGAGCAAATACATTTTGTTTTTCTCTTAATACACACATATCTAATGATAATATTTATGGACTAAAGAAACACAGGGGACACTATAGTGAATTCTACTTATGTAAAATAAAATTGTCTAGCAATATTTTATTTGTACAATAATCTTTTGATTTCTGAAGTTTAACAGGTCTCTAGTTGTTTATCCTGTCATCACCTAATCTTTTTATAGCCTTTCTTATCAATACTTAACGAGAATTGAGTCTGGATTGGGAGACATACATTTTATAAAACTTGGGTAATAATGCAAAAATAAGAAAGAATATATATATTATTCAGGGATAGATATATGATTATCTTCCTAATCAGAATTGATTTGCATTAGTTCCACTTTGAATTGTGATGAGACATGGGCCACATACTACAACTTACCTTCCTGAACTTCAGGAAAAAGGGATAAATATGGTGTAATTAATAATAGTGATGTGATGGTTCTTAAGCATAGTGTGCAATTACAGGAAACATATATAATTACAGCTGCTGCAATAAAGAATCAAATAAAATTATGAAACTCTAAATTATTTTCTGTGTAATTTTAGCACTTTGTTTTCTACCTAAATTCAAATACTAAGAAACCACTTTTGATAAACGCCATTTTTGCAGAATTCCAGGCTCAGCAGTCTGGTGCTCCACATCTGTGTTGAAAAGTCTACCCAGGGCATTTCTTTAGCATTAGACACATGGTTAGGCACTGATAGACACATGGTGTTTAGTAATACTATTAACATATTTTATACTACACAATGGCAACAGATGTCTTAAATTCTAACAACTAATCATAAAGTAAATTAACCAACATAAAAAAACACACATCTGGAATCCTAGAAATGGAAGAACTTAGTCATATACTGTTCAATATTCTATCATATTTGTGTTAATTTGTGAAAAGCTGTGCTGGATGTTTTTATGCAAATGAGGCCAAATATACATTTTACTCTATGATCTTCAAAATGGTTTACTACAGAAAGCACTTTGTCAGTTTCTGAAGTGCTTCTTCCCAGGCTTTAGATATCTTGAGCTTTCTGAGATAATTACCTTATTAAAGCAATATGTTTAAAATGAGCAATGCGAGTCCACAGGGAACACTGCTGAGAAAGTAATGGTCTGCTGGTGAGTTGATGGACTACATTAACGGTCCCAGCCAATCTGGAAAGAGGACTGACAGCCGCTTAATTTGTAATGTATTTCATATGTAAAGCATGTTCAAGAAAGAGTCCTAAATATCAGAACTGTGCATTGGCTAATTAAACTCTTTGCAAATCATGGCATTGTAACCGTGAATTACACTTAGGTTATTAGTCTCTAATCATTGGGAACATTCCTATCCACATATGAACAATAAACATCAAAAAGGCAGATACATTTACATGGTTTATATATTCAGGTTTGTATTTTTACCTAAAATTCTGACTTAATTTAGTATTCCAGAAATTCATTTCCTGGAAAGCAAATGCCTTAAGGTTTTGTTTTTTTGTTTTTTTGTTTTTTTTAAATAGTGAAAAAGAGTTAAGAATTTGAAAGCCTTTCAAGTGATTCTAAAATAATTTTACAGCACCATCAGAAATGAGTAAAATACTATATTTCAACAAATATCTTTACTAAATTATTCTAAATGAAGAGTTTTAGTACCACAGAATAGATTTTAGCAAGCTTGCAGTCCTAATAAATTTCAGTATTTAAAATTACTTATTACAGTAATTTTGGGCATCTCTAAAGTAAAATGTTGTTCAGGCTTCTATTGTTTATTCATTGTAATTAAAGGAGTATATATAAAGATGAGTGATATATCTCTTTAAAATTTTGTTTTGTAAAAATTGACTATTTAGCTGTCATAAATTACTTCTTTGGTAACATAATTCTTTAATATTGCAAATAGAAAAAGAAGGCTGTAGTTATAGCACAGAACACGCAAGTTACTTTCCATCCTGTGGGATTTTAAGGTGGCTTTCCACCTATGGATTCAAATTTAACACTGAATTACTGCAATGATTTTTATCTATTGAATTTAACTGTAATAAAATATAATTTTTAGGCTGCTTAGAACAAAACACATCAAGAGCTGCTATCTTGTTCTGATGATGTCCAGAGTTTCCCTTCACTGTGTTATTGAACCTTTACTTCATGAATGCAGAGGACAAACACTTCCCCCTTAGCATGCCATTTCCAGCTATACTGACAGTATGAATTGTAAAGGTACTGTACTTGTATTTACAAGTTGTAATAAAGTGATGTCTGGAACATGAAAATGAGCGAAGGAAAGCCCATTCTGTGACATGGTCATTGAATGACAGATATTATTTTCCTAAAGAATAATAAATAATTAAACTTTGTCTCCAAATACACAGCTCACATCAATGAAAGAAAGACTGCTTCCTCAATGGGACTACATATAAATAACATTCAAAGTGATCATCTTTTTCTTGGCATAATTTTAGGAGAAAGGAAAAGAAAAGCAAGAAGCTGGATAATCCCAAACTCTTATTCATGGGAACTTTATAGTCTAAACAATCATAGATGTTTTAATGGTCCCCTGATACTATTAATCCCTCCTGTAATTTTCATAAACTTGTCATGTCCTGCACTTTAGCTTTCTTACATCAATGACATTAAATCTGAATGATGTTCAGATTTTTATCTCATAGCACTAATAAAAAGCTGTGTCACAAGGGTTACTTAATAAAAACGAATGTGAGATTTTACTGGAGATAAGGGACTTGCTAGATCAAAGTGTATCCATTTATGAATGTTATAAACTCTTGATAAAATAAGTTGTCATGTGATGGCATGTTTATTTCAGAGGTAGGGATGAAAAGATAATGTTTTAATTAAAAATAATAAAAACTTTCTGCCAACAGGTGGGCAGCAGTAGTGGAGGCATGTGGTTAACAGCTGGACATTATTAAATATACATTAACTTGAGCACCTCATTGATGATTCTTTAATAAAGCTTTCTGAGTTTTTAATTTTTTTTCTTTTTTTGCTAGTGTGGAAAGGTCACACATTTGCATTCACATGGATGAAAAAAAGATGTAGTTCTATATTTTATCCTAAAATTGTAATCTTTCTCACAAACTGCACAATTTTTAGTTAATGGGGATTCACAAACTTGTCAATTAGAGTAACCTAGTTATTTTTAGTTAAGCAGTGAGTCAGTGTGAAGTTTTAATTCTTGCGCGGTTGTTTCTCCCCTTCCCTTCTCCTTGTAAGATGCATGGAAGTGAGAGGGCTTCCACCACCTAGGGGCTTGGGAAAGGGGCTTTTCTCTGGCTGCTTCTGTGCTTGTCTCTGCTTGTAGTCTGACTCTGAATGCCAAAGCTGACTCTGGACTCCTTTATTCTCTTTCTATTCCTGCTGTAATAGCAACAGTGCTTTCCAAGGTAAATTATGCAACTAAAACCTATATTATCCCCATCATAATGGACCATTCAAAGCTTTTTGTAATTTTTACTCCCTAAGTTTTTCACTTTTATTTCCAAACTATGCTAGAAAAATGTGGCCATTGTATGAATCAGTACAATATACTTTCAAGAGACCCAAACTCAAGATGATTGAAACTAATAAAAAGATGGATTTATCAGGTCAAATGAGTAAAGTCTGAGTTGGGCAGAGGTCTCACTGATGACTGGTCCTAAGTACTTGAAAATCTTAAAACATCCTTCATCTTTTTTCTGCCTGTTTTATTCCCAGTGTATTGATTTCATTATTCTGAAAACTTCCCCCTCAAAGAAGCGGTCTCTCCCCTGGTTAGCTGTGAAGATGTGTTTGTGAGACTGTACCGAGCCAACTTGAAAAATTAGGGAAACACTTCAGTTTGTTCACCTTAGGCCATTCACCTGCCTTTTAGCAGATAGAAAGTCATACAAGAATCACATTCTTTGAAGAATCACTTCACAGGGAAGAAGGAAAAGGTATTGAAATAGATGTCAGACTAATGCAGGCCCCCAAGGGAAATGTAATTAATTATTTCATTGTCAATATTTTTAAAAGGATATAGCTATTTTCCTTAATTTCTTCCAGAATCTGAAATTTAACAGACTTATACTTGAGTATAAGCATTATTTCTTAGTTTTTAATAAAATGTCAAATATTGACACTCTTCAGTTTTAAACATGACTTGGCCCTGTTTATCCTCAAACCTTATCTCTACAGCTATGTAGATTCCTTTTCATATTTCTGAAAACATGCCAGTTTCTTGCTTGTCTGAAGTCTTTTAACCATGCATTTTACTCTTCCTGGTGTGTTTTCTGCTCTGGCTAGCTCCTTCTCATCTTTCACTTCTAAGTTAAAATATTATCCCAAAGAGACCAACCCCTACCCCTTAGTTATTATTTTCATTCATCTGTTGATTTATTCATTATTCATCTCTCCACTGGACAGTAAAATTGACAAGTACTAGGACCATGTCTCTGATCTACCATTCTATCCTCCCAGAGGATTGCGTCAAGCCAGACACATAGTAAGCTCTAAAAAGCCATTTGTCAACTTAATAGTTAATTGGTAAATTTGACACTTTACCTTAATCTGTTGCAGAACTTTCTCTTGACCAACCCTCTCTTTCTTGGCTTCTGTATCAGCAATCTCCCTGACTCTAACTCCATTTGTCTATCCTTCCCCTCACAAAACAGTAGTTTTCTGGCAATTCCTATGTTAAAATATGTACTCTGATAAATCTGATTTCTTTTTTTGTCATTTTAAAAATAAATTTTATTTTTCAATTACAGTTGATGTACATTATATTAGTTTCATGTATACAATGCAGTGATTAGACATATAATTTACAGAGTAAACACCTTGATAAATCTAATACCCATCTGACAGTATAGATAGTTACTACAGTATTATTGACTATAGTCCTTATGCTGTACTTTACAACCCCATGACTATTCTGTAACTACCAATTTGTACTTCTTAACCCCTTTAACTTTTACACCCCCCTACCTCTCCTCTAATCAATCTGGCAACCATCTGATCTCTGTATCTATGAGTGTGTTTCTGGTCTGCTTCTCATTTATGGTTTTAACTAATTCTCATAAGCTTATGGTTCACAAATAACTGTTTTTAAATCTCCTGATCATCAGGATAATTCTCTGTTGCCTATTGACTCTCTCTTTTGATTATTGTTAAACAAAATTCAGCCTTCCCCCACCCAAAACAAACTCACCCTATTTTCCAATTTGTTGAAAGTAAATGACAAGAAAAAATATAAATTTTGGAGATTTCTGGTAAAGATGGAGGCTTAGGTAAATGTGGTACTAACATTCTCCCACAATCACATCAAAAGTACAACTAAACTACAGAACAAGCATCATCCAGAACCACCTGAAATCTGACTGAATGGAAGTCCTACAACTGAGTATTTAAAGAAGAAGCCACATTGAGACTGGTAAGGGAGCAAAGGTATGAAATATGCTGGTCCCACATCCACATATGGCAGATAAAAATTAGAAGGGATACTTTGGTTGCAGATGTCCCCCTTGAGGAGTGAACGATCCCAGCCCACACCAGGCACTCCAGCCCAGGGTTCCAGAGCCAGGAAGAAAAGACCCCATATCTTCTGGTGGTAAAGCCTAGAGGACTTGGCTGAGAGAGACAGAGGGTGTCTGTAGTTCCAGGCAGTAACTCTTAAGTGGTTCATGCGTATACTTCCTCGATTCACATCCTCTGAGCTCCAGGGATGAGACAGTAGTTTGAAAGGCACCAGGTACATACAAAAAGGAACTGAATTTTCTGACATCAGAGTGAGTGCTGGAGAGACAGCTTTATCCCAGACAGAAGTGCTGGTAAAAGTCATTATTCCTTTTCTGAGCTCTCCCCCATAGAGACCACAAATGGGCACCATATCTGAAGTCTGCATCAACTGGCTCACACTGTTCACCACCCTGATGATTCCAAGACAGCACCCCAATGACTTGTGGGCCTACCCAAGCTGTTTCCGTGGCTTTTCCATATGAATGAGCTGTCTTGGCTCACACTTTAGACTTTCCTAAAATAAATCAAACAGGCCTCAACATGCCCTGTACCCCTCACTATGTGGTCCCAGGTCTGGCACAAGAGGCAGCTGGCCTTGATTCACGACCTGGCCTGGCTTGGGCACCTCTGAGCCCAGTACATTTAGTACCCATCTGCAGATTACTTTGTAGTTTATGCTGGGTGACCCCAGGCAGAGCACAAGCAGTGGCTGACCTTGGCCTGTTTCTCCTGGGAAGCTCCAGAGCCAGAGCATCTGGTGCACAGATTCAGACCAGCTCAAAGCACCACCCAAACACTTCCAAAAGTGACACTCAAGGGACAGACTCAGAGGGCACCAGAGCCCTGCTGAAGTAAGTCCTGCTCTGTGGGGTATGCCCCTGCACAGCTGATCCTCCATGGTGGTTGGTGGTCTTTGCAGTGAATTGGACTGAGAATAAATCCCTCCCATTGATGTGCCAACAAGAGTCAAGGCTCAACCAGAATAGTAGGGTATACACAGCCCACATGGGAGGGCATGCCTGGAGTGCCCAGTTTGGGTGATCAGGGAGGCTGTGCCACTGGACCATACAGAACACCTAGTACATAAGCCACCCTACCTAGTCCAGGAGATGTAGCAGCTCTACCTAACTTATAGAAACAAACACAGGGAGGCTGCCAAAATAAGGAGATAAAGAAACATATCCTAAGGGAAAGAACAGAACAGTACTCCAGAAAAAGGACTAAACAGAATGGAGACAAGCAATCAACTAGATGCAGAGTTCAAAACATTGTTTATAAGCATGCTTTTTAAACCTAGTCAGAACTTCAACGCATAAAAACTAACGTGGAAACCATAAAAATAACAAGTCAGAAATGATGGGTACCCTAACTGGAATGAAGAATAATTACCAGGAAATCAATAGTAGAGCTGATGAAGCTAAGAATCAAATCAATGATTTAGAATATAAGGAAACAAAAATCACCCAATCAGAGCAGCAAAAAGAAAAAAGAATCATAAATAGTAAAGATAGTATAAAAAGTCTGTGCTACAACTGCAAACATACAAGCATTCTCATCATGGGGGTGCAGGAAGGTGAAAAAAGAGCAAAAAATTAAAAACCATTTTGAAAAAATGACAGAAAACCTCCCTACTCTGTTGTAAGAAATAGACATACAAATACAAGAAGCATAGAGAATCCAAACTAAGAGGAACCCAAAGAGGCCTACACCAAGATATATCATAAATAAAATACAAAAGATCAAAGACAGATAATCTTTTTTATTGTATTTTTTTTAATTTTTATTAATTTTAAAGGGGTGACATCAATAAATCAGGGTACATATGTTCAAAGAAAACATGTCCAGGTTATCTTGTCATTCAATTATGTTGCATACCCATCACCTAAAGTCAGATTTTCCTCTGTCACCTTCTATCTGGTTTTCTTTGTGCCCCTCCCCATCCCCTTCCCCTCTCCCTCCCTCTCCTCCTCACCCCCCCTAAACACAATACTCTTGTCCATGTCTTTTAGTCTCCTTTTTATGTCCCACCTATGTATAGAATCGTGCAGTTCTTAGTTTTTATTTATTTATTTAATTTACTCCATATCATGTTATCAAGATCCAAACATTTTGTTGTAAATGATCTGATGTCATAATTTCTTATGGCTGAGTAGTATTCCATAGTATATATGTGCCACATCTTCTTTATCCAGTCTTCTATTGAAGGGCTTTTTAGTTGTTTCCATGTCTTGGCCACTGTGAACAATGCTGCACTTAACATGGGGCTACATGTGTCTTTATGTATCAATGTCTCTGAGTTTGGGGGGCATATACCCAGTAGAGGGATTTCTGGGTCATAAGGTAGTTCTATTTTCAGTTTTTTTGAGAAACCACCATATTTTCTTCCATAATGGTTATACTACTTTACATTCCCACCAACAGTGAATGAGGGTTCCTTTTTCTCCACAGCCTCTTCAAGACTTGCTATTACCTGTCTTGTTGATAATAGCTAATCTAACAGGTGTGAGGTGGTAACTCAATGTAGGTTTGATTTGCGTTTCTCTAATAACTAATGAAGATGAGCATCTTTTCATATATCTATTGGCCATTTGTATTTCTTCCTGGGAGAAGTGTCTGTTCATGTCCTCTTCACATTTTTTTTATTGGGTTGTTTGTTTGTCTGTTGTTGAGTTTTATGAGTTCTTTGTATATTTTGGATATTAGGCCTTTATCTGAGCTGTTGTTTGAAAATGTCATATCCCACTTAGTTGGCTGTCTGTTTATTTTGTTGTCAGTTTCTCTTGCTGTGCAAAAACTTCTTAGTCTGATGTGTTCCCATTCATTTATCTTGGCCTTCGCTTCCCTTGCCTTTGGAGTCGAATTCATAAAATACTCTTTAAAACCAAGGTCCATGAGTTTAGTACCTATGTTTTCTTCTGTGTACTTTATTGTTTCAGGTCTTATATTTAGGTCTTTGATCCATTTTGAATTAATTTTAGTACAGTTTAGTAGTAGAGTTTCATTCTTTTGCATGTGGCCTTCCAGTTTTCCCAGCATCATTTGTTGAAGAGGCTTTCTTTTCTCCATTGTGTGTTCTTGGCCCCTTTATCAAAACTTATGTGACCATATATATGTGGTTTTATTTCTGGATTTTCTCTTCTGTTCCATTGGTCTGAGTGTCTATATTTATGTCAATACCATACTGTTTTGATTGTCATGGCTCTATAATATAATTTGAAATCAGGTATTGTAATGCCCCCAGCTTCGTTCTTTTTCCTTATGATTGCTTTGGCTATTCGAAGTTTTTTATAGTTTCATATAAATCTGATGATTTTTTGTTCCATTTCTTTAAAAAATGTCATTGGAATTTTGATGAGAGTGGCATTTAATCTGTATATTGCTTTGAGTAATATGGCCATTTTGATTATATTTATTCTTCCTATCCAAGAACAGGGAATATTTTTCCATTTCATTGTATCTTTTTCGATTTCCCTTAACAATGCTTTGTAGTTTTTTTATATAGGGCCTTTACATTCTTTATTATGTTTATTCCTAGGTATTATTTTGTTGTTGCAATTGTGAAGGGGAATATATTTTTGAGTTCATTTTCTAATGTTTCATTGTTGGCATATAGAAAGGCTATGGACTTTTGTATATTAATTTTGTATCCTGTGACCATACTATACTGGTTTATTGTTTCTAGTAATCTTTTTGTGGAGTCTTTGGGGTTTTCAATATATAGGGTCATATCATCTGCAAAAAGTGATACTTTACTTCTTCTTTTCTGTTATAGATACCTTTTATTTCTTTATCTTGTCTGATTGCTCTAGCTAGAACTTCTAGCACCATGTTAAATAAGAGTGGAGAAAGTGGACAACCCAGTCTGGTTCCTGATTTAGGGGAAAAGTCCTCTCAGTTTTATCCCATTTAATATGATGTTAGCTGATGTTTTATCATATATGGTCTTTATCATGTTGAGATATTTTCCTTCTATACCCATTTTGTTTAGTGTATTAAATATAAAGTTGTTTTGTAATTTATCAAATGCCTTTTCTGCATCTATTGATAAGATCGTGTGGTTTTGGTCTTTGTTTTGTTGATATAGTGATTACATTAAGCATTTTACGTATGTTGAACTATCCTTAGGTTCTGGGATTAATCCCACTTGATCATGATGTATTATTTTTTAATATGTTGTTATATTTGATTTGCTAGTATTTTGTTTAGTAGTTTAGCATCTGTATTTATAAGATATATTGGTCTGTAGTTTTTTTGTGTGTGCCATCCTTGCCAGGTTTTGGTATGAGGGTTATGTTGGCCTCATAAAATGTGTTTGGAAGTACTACTTCTTCTTCAATTTTTTGGAAGACTTTGAGTAGAATAGGAACCAAGTCTTCTCTGAATGTTTGATAGAATTCACTAGTATAACCGTCTGGGCCTGGACTTTTATTTTTGGGGAGGTTTTTAATAGTTTTTTCTATTTTCTCCCTGCTAATTGGTCTGTTTAGCCTTTCTGCTTCTTTATAATTCAGTCTAGGAAGGTTGTATTGTTCTAGGAATTTATCCATTTCTTCTAAAATGTTGAATTTGGTGACATATAATTTTTCGTAATATTCTACAATAATTCTTTGTGTGTTTATGATGTCTCTGGTGATTTCTCCTCTTTCATTTGGATTTTGTTTATATGAGTCCTTTCTCTTTTCCTTGGTGAGTCTTGCCAAGGGTTTGTCAATTTTGTTGATCTTTTCAAAGAACCAGCTCCTTGTTTTATTAATTTTTTCTATAGTTTTTCTGTTCTCTATTTCATTTATTTCTGCTCTGATTTTTATTATTTCCTTTCTTCAGCTGGTTTTGGGTTGTCTTTGTTCTTCTTTTTCTTGTTCCTTAAGGTGTGCAGATAAATGGTTTACTTTGGCTCTCTCTTGATTGTTCATATAGGCCTGAATTGATAAAAACTTCACTCTTATTACTGCTTTTGCTGCATCCCAGAGATTCTGATATGTCGTATTGTCATTTTCATTTTTCTTTATATATCTTTTGATCTCTGTGTTTATTTCTTCTTTGACCCATTCACTTTTTGAAAGTATGTTGTTTGGTTTTCACATTTTTGTGGGGGGTTTTTTACCTCTTTTTTGCAGTTGAATTCTAGTTTCAAGGCTTTATGATCAGAAAATATGCTTGGTACAAATTCATTTTTTCTGAATTTGCTGAAGTTATTTTTGTGGCCCAACATACTGTCAATTCTTAAGAATATTCCATGTATACTAGAGAAAAATTATACTCCATCGCTTTGGGATGAAATGTCCTGTGGATGTTTATCATATACAGGTGCTCTAGTGTTTCGTTTAAGGCTAATATATCTTTATTGATTTTCTGTTTGGATGAACAATCTAGAGCCATTAGCAGTGTATTGAGGTCTCCAAGTATGATTGTATATTTGTCAGTTTTTGTTTTTAGGTCACTCAGTAGCTGTCTTATATATTTTGGTGCTCCTTGGTTTGGTGCATATATATTAAGAAGTGTTATGTCTTCTTGATTCACTGTCCCCTTAATCATTATGAAATGACCATTTTTGTCTCTGAGTACTTTTGCTGTCTTGTAGTCAGCATTATTAGATATGAGTATTGTTACACCTGCTTTTTTTGGAATGTTATTTGCTTGGAGTGGAGTATTGTTTTCCAGCCTTTCACTTTGAATTTGTTTTTATATTTGTTGCTTAAATCTGTTTCTTGGCCCTGGCCAGTTGGCTCAGTGGTAGAGCATCAGCCTGGCGTGCCAAAGTCCTGGGTTCGATTCCCGGCCAGGGCACACAGGAGAGGCGCCCATCTGCCTCTCCACCCCTCCCCCTCTCCTTCCTCTCTGTCTCTCTCTTCCCCTCCTGCAGCCAAGGCTCCATTGGAGCAAAAGATGACCCAGGCACTGGGGATGGCTCCTTGGCCTCTGCCTCAGGCGCTAGAGTGGCTCTGGTCACGACAGAGCGATGCCCCGGATGGTCAGAGCATTGCCCCCGGTGGGTGTGTCGGGTGGATCCCGGTCGGGCGCATGCGGGAGTCTATCTGACTGCCTCCCTGTTTCCAGCTTCAGAAAAATACAAAAAAAAAATGTGTTTCTTGTAGGAAGCATACTATTGGATTTTCTCTTTTAATCCATTCTGCTATTCTGTGTATTTTTATTGGTGAGTTTAATCCATTTACATTTAGTGTAATTATTGATACTTGTGGGTTCCCTATTGCCATTTTATAAATTGCTTTCTGGTAGTTTAGTATCTTGTTTGATACTTCTGTTTTGGTTTTTCTATCATTTGTTTTTGTTTGGTTGTATTTCATACTTCTTTCCTCTGTGGCTACCTTTTTTAAATCATGTGCTTCTGTGGTGGATTTTTTAAGAGTGGTTACTATTAAGTAATAAAAAGGGTACCTACCATGTTCATTGTAGTACACTGTTTTATGAGTGCTTCTGCACTCAGTCGTCTTTTGCTACTGTTAATCTCTGTCCTCTCCCCCACTTTTTCTTTCTTTCTTTTTTTTTTTGTAACAGTTTAAATTTGGTTTTATTGTGTTCTTGGTGGGCTGTTTACTTGTGGTTTTGTTTTGTTTTATTCTTTGTATCTGGTTGAAAAACCCCCTTTAGAATATCCTAGAGTGGGGGTTTTCTGATAATATATTCCCTTATCTTTTCTGTATCTGTGAATGTTTTTATTTCTCCTTCATTTTTGAAGGATAGCTTTGATGGGTATAGTATTCTTGGCTGAAAGTTCCTCTCTTTCAGGGCTTTAAATATTGGGGTCCACTATCTTCTAGCTTGTAGAGTTTCTGCTGAGAAATCCAATGATAATCTAATAGGCCTTCCTCTATATGTTGTATTCTTCTTTTCCTTGGCTGCTTTGAGAATTTTTTCTTTGTCATTTTTTTGTGTCAATTTCATTATGATGTGCCTTGGAGTAGGTTGCTGAGGTTAAGAAAACTCGCTCTTCTGTTTGCTTCTTGAATTTGAGGCTTTAGTTCTTTCCACAGGCTTGGGAAGTTCTCGTCTATTATTTGTTTGAATATGTTCTCCATTCCATTTTCTCTCTCTTCTCCCTCTAATGTACCTATTATTTTTATGTTAGTCTTTTTGATGGAGTCAGACAATTCCTGTAGGGATTTCTCTTTTTTTTTTTTTTTAATTTTTGAGTCTCTCTTCTCTTCTCTCTGTTGTTCCTCAAATTTCTTGTCTTCTCTGTCACTAATCCTACCTTCTCACTGGCCTCTTCTATTAGCTAAGCTTTTTACCTCATTTTTCAGCTCATGAATTGAGTTTTTCATCTCTGTTTGATTTGTTTTTATAGTTTCAGTTTCCTTGGTAATATATTCTTTGTGTTTGTTGAGTTGTTTTTTGAGCTCTCTAAATTGCCTTTCTGTGTTTTCTTTTATATCTCTGAGTATTTTTAGGATTTCTATTTCAAATTCTCTGTCATTTAGTTCCAAGGTTTCCAATATATTAAATTTTTTCTCCATAAAATTTTTCTCATTTATCTGTGCTACATCTCTGTCTTTTGTATCCATGATATTCAATTTTTTTTTTCCTTAATGGCATCTGAGGTTGGTTTTGTTGATAGCACTTCATGTTCATTATTTGGGACTTCTGGATGCTCCAAGGTTAGATTTTTCTGTCATTGGTTAAAGAACTTGTTGAAATTTTGGGGAGAGGTATCAGTAGCACTCCTCACGGTGCCATTTCTCTGGTGTCACTCTTTTTTTGTATATTTCTGAAGTGATACAGACTCCCACATGTGTCTGACTGTGATCCATCTGGCATGCTCACTAAGGGGTGATTCTCTGCCCATCTGAGGCATTGCTGCATTGTAACCAGAGCCATTATATTGCCTGAGGTAGAGTCCATGGAGCCTTCTCAGTACTTGGGCCAACACTGCTCCAATGGAGCCTTGACAGCAAATGGGGAAGAGAGAAACAGAGAGAAAGGAGAGGGGCAGGAGTGGAGAAGCAGTTGTTCACTTCTTTTGTGTGCCCTGGCCAGGAATTGAACCAGGACATCCACATACTGGGCCAACACTCCACCACTGAGCCAAATGGCCAGGGTCGATAAAAGAGATAATCTTAAAAGCATCAAGAGAAAAGCAGTTATATATGTCGTTCCTTCCTTAAGACTGTCTGCTGATTTTTAAAACTACTATTATTTTTTCTTTTTAATTGGATTTATTGGGGTGGCACTGATTAATAAAAATTATATAGATTTTTTTTAATTTTTAAAATTTTTTTATTTATTCATTTTAGAGAGGAGAGGGAGAGACAGAGAGAGAGAGAGAGAGAGAGAGAGGAAGACAGAGAGAGAGAAGGGGGAGGAGCTGGAAGCATCAACTCTCATATGTGCCTTGACTAGGCAAGCCCAGGGTTTCGAACCGGCGACCTCAGCATTTCTAGGTCGACGCTTTATACACTGCGCCACCACAGGTCAGGCAAAAAATTATATAGATTTTAAGTGTACAGTTCTATAATACATTATCTGTACATTGCACTGTGTGTTTACCACTGCAGTTTATCTTTTACCATCATTCCGTCCCCCCTTTACCCTCTTTTACTTTCCCTATTCTCATTTCCCTCTTTTAGTCACATGAGCTGTTTTTTCTTTGCTCAATCCCTTTACCTGTTTTATCCAGTCCCCAATATATATGTGTAGTCTAAAAGATATTTGCAAGAAAT
The DNA here is from genome assembly GCF_036850995.1 of Saccopteryx leptura. Lineage (NCBI taxonomy): Eukaryota > Metazoa > Chordata > Mammalia > Chiroptera > Emballonuridae > Saccopteryx > Saccopteryx leptura. Next base: position 53,719,202 of record NC_089514.1, on the reverse strand, counting down.
ATTCAAAGTGATGAAAAGCATGGACCTACAACCAAGGTCACTCTACTCTGCAAAGCTATCATTTAGAATTGAAGGATGTATATAAAGATTCCTAGACAAGAAAAGGTGATGGAGTTCATCACCACCAAATTAGTATTGTGTGAAATGTTAAAGAGTTTTATTTCAGAAGAAGAAATAAAAGATAAAAAGTATAAACAGTAAAATGGCAATAAATACTTATATATCAATGATTGAATCTAAAATCTAAAAACACAAAATTAACAAACAGAACAGAAAGAGACTCATAAATAAAGGGAACATTTTGATGGTTGCTAGGTGGAAGGGGGTTGGGGATATGAGTGAAAGAGCAAAAGGATTAAGAAGTACAATTGGTTGTTACAGAATAGTCATAGGGATGTAAAATATAACACTGGAATTATACTCATTAATATTCTGATGATTATATATGGTGTCAGTTGGTCACTTAATAATTTATATGATGTCCGATCACTGGACTATACACTTGAAACTAATACAAAGATTCCTAATGTCACAGTCAGGAAATATCACAGTATATCAACTGTGATTGACATATTAAAAAAACAACAAATGAACAAACAAATAAAAAATGAAAATGGATGCTAAGAGGCCAGTCACTCAAGCCAAAAGCTAGGCATGTCATCCAACAGTCTCACTCCATTTCACCATTTGCCACTTGTGCTTACACTCACATATCTGTCACCTATATTCATTAAGTTGTATTACTTTTGCCTTGCATATAATTCTAAAACTTATCCTTGCTTCTATAAAAATCTCTAACTTGTTTCTCTATCTCATAATTTTTCCCATGAAGATCAATACAGCATTCTGCTACCAAAGTGGATTTTTTAAACATTAGCCTTACACAGGATTTAAGTATTTCAGTAGTTTCCCTTTTTCTTCAGAATATTCCTCTTTAAAGATATAAAATTCTTTCTAATCTAAAGTCCAGATAATCACAAACATACTTGCTGTTAACTCAGCACCAAATCATTTGTAACCTAACAAATACTTTAAATTCTGTCCCTTATCTGTGCCTTGTACACATTTCAGGTTTTTTTTGCTGATTACTAATCTAAAAATTATTCTTCTGGATTCAGTTATAGATTACTTTCTCAAAAAAGCATTTCCTGACTGTCACATTTCAAAATGACTTTGTTGTATCTTCTGTTTACTGTGTTTTTTAGTATTGTATGCATATACCTGTTCTGGCATTTATCACATTATATCATAATCATTAATTTGAATTTGTGTATTCTTTGCACTGCTGATCATTTCATTAAAATCAGAACTATGTTATAATTCAAGGTTGTTGCTCTTTTTTTTTGATAATGTGGGTTTGTTTGGTATAAAGGAACAGAACTCATTCAAAGATATTTAAGCAAATAAAAAGGTCAAATATTAATGAAAACTAGATATAAATTCAAGAATTCTACTTAAAATCTAGTAAAACCTACATCAAACTCCTCATTTCCAAGACCAGAGAAAGTCCATGTTGTTTCCCCAATGTTTCAGGGATTCCTTGGAATGGAGAGGTGGAGAAGAGGCCAGATAACATTCTCATGGACCCACTGATCCCGATTCCTTGAAGGAAATTACCGCATTGATACAATCTTGAAATCCCACTTCTTCTCCATTACCCCCTTTTCAGACACACACCTAAGTAGATACACCATCTCTCTCACACAAAAATTCACAAGCCTAATGGGTTATACGAAGGTGCCAGGAGAGAGGTTATATTATAGGGCAAAACAAATTTACAATTTCTGTTTGAAATTTTAGTTATTGAAAATCTCTTGAAATATCTCCACCAGTTCCAACTTGCTCCTGCACTGACCACATCTTTCTCATTGGGTTTTCCCAGAAGCTCCAAATTTCTCTTCTTCTATAACCCACAACAGGTGAGCTCAATACAGCTTGCATTTTTAAACTTGTAACCCCAAACTCCCATGAGGCTCTTTTGGATTTTGCCAAGGATCAAACTCTTTCATGTTATAGACAATAACCTTGGGCTAGTGACTTAAGCTCCTTATATCTTGGTTTCTTCATCTGTATAGTAGAGAAAACAGTATTTTCAATTAAATTACTTAATGCATCTGATCTTCAACTCTGGCAGAGGTAGGGCCTTAGTAAATGTTCATCATTGTAATTGTTATTTTTGTGGTTATTTATCCTTCCTGGAAGACTCTATGATTATAGGGACATTCTGCGTGTTTTTTTCTTCTTGTATTCTTCTGAAGCTGGAAACGAGGAGGCAGTCAGACTCCCGCATGCGCCTGACCAGGATCCACGTGGCATGCCCACCAGGGGGCGATGCTCTGCCCATATGGGGCATTGCTCTGTTGTAACCAGAGCCATTCCAGCTCCTGAGGCAGAGGCCACCAAGCCATCCCCAGCGCCCGGGCCAACTCTGCTCCAATGGAGCCTCGGCTGTGGGAGGGGAAGAGAGAGACAGAGAGGAAGAAGAGGGGGAGGGGTGGAGAAGCAGATGGGTGCCTCTCCTGTGTGCCCTGGCTGGGAATCAAACCCAGGACTCCTGCACACCAGACCAACAGTCCACCACTGAGCCAACCAGCCAGGGCCGGGACATTCTGCATTTTTGTTCCTGTTCTCTTCTTTTTTCTCTACCCTCTTTTCCTCTCCCTCTGCCTTATTTTTCATTTCTTTACCCTTCTCTTCCCCTTTATCTTCCCCTGCCCCTGCTCCCCACCCCCCTTTTTTGCTGGTGAATAAAGCTAGTATGAAATCTTACAGAACTCAGTTACAGTTAGAATAGCTGGATCCTATGAGAACAAGAAAGCAGAAAGTAATGGATTTTTTGTTCTTTGTGTCCTGTTATGCCTTTGACCTCTACCTCTTTTCTTATATATATTTTATTAATCTTGCACATGGCAGATGATTTACACATAATGGCCACACCAAAATGACAGGAATTGGCAAAAGTAGGTTTATAGTTGTGAATATGTAAAACACTTTATTCTTGTGTTGTTTATTAATTATTTTATTATTTATTTGTATTACAACTGTAAACCTACTTTATGCACACCCCTAAATATTCTACCTGCTCTATTCAAGTTTGGGTGAGAGAAAAACTAGTTGTCCATTTTAGGTCAAGGGTTCACTTCTACTCAAGTTATCTGTGTAACTGAATGAGTAGGTTCTCTAAACAAAACTATTGGCCTTAAAAACACTCCCTCTATATACTTGTGCACCTGGCTTATGGAAAATGTCTCTTATTTATCTTTTATTTCTACTAGTAAGTACAGTCTTGTCCTATAAAAATATTGAGTAAATGTTTATTGAGAGAATCAAATATTAATTTGTTTTTTGCTGAATTTTATCCACTAGCAAATTTTGTTAAAGCAACATTCTAGACTTTATGTTAATAACGAACTAAACTATTCTTACATATTTAAATTGCTTCCTAATGATTTAATACTAAATCATTAAGTCATATCTATAAGACTTCTCTAGAAGGCTAAAACTGTCAAGTTGAAGTTGTTAGTTAACATGACAGAGAATGAGAAGGAAATAAAGGAAAAGATAGAACATGATAATAAAAATATGTAAAAAATCAATAATACTATCATTAGTTTTTCTGTTATTTAAAGAATAATGAAAACTGTAAATATTTTCATATGTAATTAACCTTAAAAGTAATTTTAGATGATATTCAAAACATATCTGTTTACTTCTTCCTATAAATTTTATCTTGAAATAATCTATGCAATACAACTAGTATTAATTTGGGAAAATATACCAGGCTCTTATAATTAAACCTATTTTGTTGCAATTGAAGGTATTTAATTTTGAAATGACCTGAATTATAATAAGAATAATAAACAGAAGAAGCAGGCAGAAGAGAATCTTTAAATATACATATAATTTTTTATTCCACATTCTCAGTCACACAAGTTACCAACAAAAAGTTAAACCAGGTCTTAATTATTAGAGTGTATTGGTAAGGAATAAATGACTAGCAGCTTCAAGGGGAACATAATATTTGCTACAGGAAATGAATGTCATTCCATTTTAATTTTACAAACAAATAGCTTAATTAAAAGAGTCCTAGTGTGTTGGAAAAACTGATCTCGTTAGCTATTTTTTGTTTCTTAGACCATTACTAATGGAAAATTTGACAATCAAAACTAGTTAATAATCCTGAAATTTATCTGCTTCCAAAAATGTTTATAGATTGTCAGAAAAAAGGCTCAAATATTAGTTTTTGGGTGCATAAATGTGTGTGTAAATAGACACTTATATATATATTTGTTATGTATATTAGATATCTTCCTTGTTAAACTAAAATCAATCTTTTTTTAAGTATAAATATATTATATGTAAAATAATATATATAAAGGCCTTTCTAAAAATGTCCAGGTTGTTGGAAATCTTTTTATATTGTTTCTTATAACTTAGAAAACCTACTACCAATGATAAAAATACAAAATAAACAAATATTATTGCTCTTTCACATTTTTATTTTCCTAAAGAACTCCCAGAAGTTGTCCAGGGAAATTGTCACGTTATGTTGAAAATTGGGTGAAAACCAAAGAACTAGTTAACTTTTTAAAAAATAAACTTCAATTGTAATTTTAATGGAAGGAAGGTGGGAAGGGAGGAAGGGAGGAAGGAAGGAAGGAAGGAAGGAAGGAAGGAAGGAAGGAAGGAAGGAAGGAAGGAAGGAAGGAAGGAAGGAAGGAAGGAAGGAAGGAAGGAAGAAAAGACGGAAGGGGAGAGAGAGACAGGGAGGGAGGAAAGGAAGGAGGAAGAGAGAGAGTGAGGAAGGGAGCAAAGGAAAGAAAGAATGGAAGAAAGAGGGAGGATGTTCTTGCAGATGATAACACACATTTGCATAATACTAAAATCTTTACAATATAATTCACTAACACTATCAATATCAATGACCTCTATCAATCTGTCTTGTTTATCATGTCAGGAAATACACTTTAAAATTTATCTTTGCTTATAATTGACATCATCTAGAATGTTCTCTCTGTCTTTTAAAGTCCTATCAATTTAAAACTAACTGAAATGTAACTTACATTATGAAGCTTTTTTGAATTTCACCCATTTAAGTATAGGCTTTCTCTCTCCTTGAATATCAACAGAATTTTGGCCCCAAATCATTTTCAAGATTTATCTTTTACTTTGCACAGTACATGTTAAATTTTACTCCATGATTGATCATATAATTACTAATACAAATAGTCCACTATCCATGTATAATCTCCATTGACTCAGTAATGGCTCTTTTTATTATCTTTTAAAGGGTAAATAGGAAAGAGTGATATGAGAGATAAACTGATGGAAAATGTTGCAAAACCACATTCCAGTTTTCTCATTTCAAAATTCTATCTTATCCAATGTTAACATAGTTTATTTAAAATAAATATATTGCCTACAAACACAATAGCATTTGTTGTATTTGGTTGCTATTTATACTTTTTTTACACTATGATGGTATAAAATTAAATAAGAGTTTAGGTAGTTAAGATATGAAAACATACTTGCATTTATTTAGGTAGTGGTTAGCTACTTTTTTTGTACCTATTTTCATACCAATGGAAAAATTTTTTGTTGATTTCTGGTTTGATTCCATTGTGGTCAGAAAACACATTATATTATTTCAATTTTTTAAATTGTTGTTTTGTTTTATAGCCCAGGTATTATCTATATTGGTATATGTTCTGCAGTACTTAGAAAGACTGGGTATCCTGCTGTTGTTGGATGATTGTTCTACAAAGTCAATAAGATCCTGTTTATTAGAGGTATTTTTGGGTCCTTCTTCTCCTTGCTGATCTTCTGATTAGTTGTTCTATCCATTATTGAGAGAAGGGTGTTAAAGTACCTGTCTGTATTTGTGGATTTGTCTATCTCTTCTCATTTCTATCACTTTGCTTTGCATGTTTTAAACACCTTTTGTTTGATGCATACACATTTAAGATTACTATAACTTCCTTAGGGACTGGCCCTTTTTATCATTACATAATGCCTCTCATTATTTCTGGTCATTTCCTTTATGCTTAAGTCTATCTCATTAGATATTAACATGTTGTTTTTGCTTTTCTTTAAACTATATAATAGTTTTATTTATTTTCACAAGGTGTGTAAACATCATTATTTTCATAATTACATGCAATTACTAATTATACTAATTATTATATTAATATAAATGCTAATCTAGAAGTGCTACATTAATCATAATAAAATAAGCAATCATAAAATTATTTATCAAAATGACACTCCTGTCTTAATATCAGTACTGCTTAGGTGGTGATAGCAGACTCATCAGGCTTCTTTGCTGTTACAGATACTTCATATTCTTTAAATCCCAAGAGTATCATAGATTGCACTAATGAGGACCAGTGTCCAATTCAAAGGGGATAAGAAAATGAGTACCTTATTTTTGAATCCCCTATAATACCAACCAAAGAACCAAAGTGACTAAATTACTCAAACAATTTCAACCCTGCCCCCAGCAAGTATTTTTATACAAACGGACTTATACTTCAGCAAATGGGGCAACAGTCCCAAGGACATGGTGTTATAGCTTTCTTACATATGAATCCAGATCCCTCCAACATGGACTGGGAAGTCTTGGGGGGAGGGAAGGCTGGCTATAAGGCAGGCCGCCAAGACTCCCTGCCCCCTTACCCTGTAGCCACCTAAAACTCTGCACTATGAGTTATTGGAAAGAGTCATAAAGAGAATTGTGGCTAGAATCTCAAAACGGGGGGGAAAAAAGGGATGAGAGTCAGAAAGAAATTCAGAGCTATGCAGAGAGTGGTTTATTAACACATTTTATAATGCCAATAAGAAATTGTTACAAACCTCAGAAATTTCAGATTTATTTTCTTGACTAATGCCATCTAAATGTGGATCTTGGTTATGGTCAAGCTTACAAGGATTCCTTATACTTTTAACTATTTTCTTCCATTTTTATACTCATAATAAAATATTTTCTAGGGAGTTCAGAGCAACTTATGCCCTACTATCTGAAAGTTTCTTCTACTATTTGAGTCACTAAAATATGTAGTTTACATAATAGAGCTCAAAACTCATGTCAAGACATCATTAGTCGACTGGAATATATAGTATTTTGTTTTGTTCTGTTTTGTTTTGTTTTTGAGATCTTGGCTAGAGACTGGAGTTCCTCTTCCTCAACATCTGATTAAGTTCACATTCCAAACACATTCTTTACTGAGCTCTCAGACTTCTGGTCTTCTGTGCACTAACCCTAATTCCCCAGGACTCAGGTACCACCATATAGCTAGGTACATACCTTATTCCCCAGAGCTTGTGAAACCAGCCAAATTAGCCCATCTACATAGAGCAAACGAAATATAGTGAATCCCATCCCACAGGCCATGCATAAGCTACAGTCTACACCACAAGTTGACCTCAGGTAAAACCCCCTTTGTGACCCTGCATTCTCTTGTTTGAAGAGTAACAAAGAGTTTTGCCTTTCATCTTTTTGAGTGTCATGTGTTGAGTACTGTCATCAAAGAATTCTTAAATCTTATAAAACAATTGCAAATACCTCGAGTCTTCTGATACACTATGCTATTAAGTTAGTTTATTTTTATTTAAATGATATAAATACATTGATAAAAGGTAAACTGTAAACATTGGAAAATTTATGCTTTTGTATATTACTCATTATTCATATTGTCACAAAATACTTTTAGAAACCTTCAATTAGAATACATCACATATTTTTTCATGATTCTTGTACACACTGTATCAATAGTATTTGAGTTAATATAATAATTAGAACATGGTCCATGGAAGGAAAAATTATGTCTCAGAAGTATTTCTTTAATATCTTTTATAGATTGCATTTTTCTTGTTCTATACTCTTTCTAGTCTTGCCATAAAAGTGTTACAGATAGTTTACAAATAATTATCTAACTGAAACTGTCAATTAAAAATATGACTTAAGGCCCTGGCCGGTTGGCTCAGCGGTAGAGCGTCGGCCTGGCATGCGGGGGACCCGGGTTTGATTCCCGGCCAGGGCACATAGGAGAAGCGCCCATTTGCTTCTCCACCCCACCCCCCTCCTTCCTCTCTCTCTCTCTCTCTCTTCCCCTCCCGCAGCCAAGGCTCCACTGGAGCAAAGATGGCCTGGACGCTAGGGATGGCTCCTTGGCCTCTGCCCCAGACGCTAGAGTGGCTCTGGTCGCGGCAGAGCGATGCCCCGGAGGGGCAGAGCATCGCCCCCTGGTGGGCAGAGTGTTGCCCCTGGTGGGCGTGCCGGGTGGATCCCGGTCGGGCGCATGCGGGAGTCTGTCTGACTGTCTCTCCCCGTTTCCAGTTTCAGAAAAATACAAAAAAAAAAAAAAAATGACTTAAACTATGGAAGATTTGAAGTGTTCCCAAATCAGAAATTAAGTTACAAATGTTAGTAAAGTAAATCAAATTTGACATTGAAGTTTTATATTAAAGATTTGTTCTAATATTAAACAAAATAATTAAAGATACTATATCTACATGTACAGCATATAGTACTATATAAAAACAAATAAGAATGAGCAAAAGAGAAAGAATATATAAAACTACAAAGTATGAAACTGTAAAATCATATCATATTTCATTTCATTGTCCTAAAAAGTCAGGAAACAATTTTTTTGAAGTTAACACTTAAAATGAGGCTTGCCTATATTTTTAGAAAGACAGAGAGATGAGAAAAAAACATAGTGTAAATCCAGGGAGAAAGTTTCACCCTGTAAATACATACCACAAAACCACTGCAAAGCTCTGAAAATTATAGGGCTTTAGAGGGGCCCAGTGTTCTGTGTAGTGAAGTTTTAATAGACACCAGTAAGACATTTTGGCAGAATGACAATTCCTTTGGAATAGTGGCTAATAAGCCCTCCATTTCTAGTAACATTTTATTTGTAAACTCCTGCTTTGAAGAGTTAGGCAGATGCCTTTGTTTAAATTTGATAATAATAAGCCAAATTTGAAATACAATGATGGTAGATTTCAAATGTGATGTTACTTTTTTTATAGGCAGTGTATATATACATAACCATTACAAAATACTTCAGAAGAAAAATTTAATAAAATAAATAAAGAGCATAGACCTTTTCATTCATACGTTAATTTAAGTTTTCTGGGTTATGTGTAAAAGAGATTCCTTTGTGTTGATACAATTTATTCTATTACCTAACTTTTATTTATTTTCTTTTTAGGAAATCTTTTACTTCTTTTGCTGTATATGCCATATATTTCCTAAGAGTCTGTACCTTTGGGTAGAAGAACCTTATTCATGTAACAATGATCTATCTAGACCATAGGTAAGCAAACTGCAGTCCTCATGCCAAATCTGGCCCACTGACTATTTCTGTAAATAAAGTTTTATTGGAACATAGGTACACCCATCAATTTACCTATTGTTTATAGCAGCTTCTGTACTACCACAGCAGAGCTGTGGAGTTGCTACAGAGACCACGTGGCCTGCAAAGATTAAGGTATTTACTCTGATGTATTATAGAGAATGTTTGCCAATCCCTGATCTAAACTAATGCTGTCCAATGGAATTTTCTGTGATGACGGGAATGTTCTGTGAAAATCTGTGCTGTTCAAAAAGGTAGCAATTAGCCACATGTAGTTATTGTAAAAATGTAGCTACAGTTATTTAGGAACATTTTTTAATTTTTAGAAATAAGTATATTTTATATTAACATTTCTACATTTCTTTTTTTTTTTCATTGATGCAGGTCTATTTTTTTTTCTTTTTCTTTAATTGAATTCATTGGGCTGACAGTGGTTAATGAAATTATACAGATTTCAGATGTACAGTTTCATAGCACATCATCTAGATCAGGAGTAGTCAACCTTTTTATACCTACTGCCCACTTTTATATCTCTGTTAGTAGTAAAATTTTCTAATTGCCCACCATATCCACAGTAATGGTGATTTATAAAGTAGGGAAGTAAATTTACTTTATTAAATTTATAAAGTAAAGTTACAGCAACTTAAAGCATATAATAATAATTACTTACCAAGTACTTTATGTCAGATTTTTGCTAAGTTTGGCAGAATAAATCTTTATAAGACAATTTACTATAGTTAAATATTTTTATTTATACTTTGGTTGCTCCACTACCGCCCACCGTGAAAGCTGGAACGCCCACTAGTGGGCAGTAGGGACCAGGTTGACTACCACTAATCTAGATACTGCATCATGCACTCACCACCCACAGTCAAATCTCTTCCTGATACCTTTTATCAACACTTTGCCCTCTCTGACCTCTCCACACCCCTTTCTCCCTCTGGAAGTCACTATATGGTTGTCTGTGTCTAGTTTATTTGTTTGTTTTACTTAATCCCTATACTTTTTTCCCCAGCCCCCAACCCCTTTCCTCTGACAGCTGTCAGCCTATTCTCAGTATCTATGAGGCTGTTTCTATTTTATTTGTTTATTTTGTTCATTAAATTCCACATATAAGTGAAATCATATGGTATTTGTCATTCAACTAGCAGTCCATCCATGCTGTCATCAAAAAAAGTAAAATTTCCTTTTTTACAGCTGAGTAGTAATCCATTGTTTAAATGTACCACCACTTTTTTATACACTCATCTGATTATAGGCACTTGAGCTGCTTCCAAATCTTGACTATTGTAAATAATGCTTCTGTAAACATAGATGCGTATGTTCTTTTGAATCAGTGTTTTGGTTTCTTTGTATATATTCCTAGAAGAAGTGGTATCACTGGGCCATAAGCAGTTCCATTTTAAGTTTTGAGGTAACTCCATACTGCCTTCCACTGTGGCTACACCAATCTGAATTCTCACCAACAGATTGTTCCCTTTTCTCCAATTGCAAACATGTCATTTGTAGATTAATTGATGCTACATATTCTGACAGGTGTGAGGTGATACTTATTGTGATTTCAATTTGCATTTCTATGACAATTAATGACATCAAGCATCTTTGCATATATCTATTGGCCATCTATATGTCCTCTTTGAAGAAGCGTCTTTTCTGGTCTTTGGCCATTTTTTAATTGAATTGTTTGTTTTGTTGATATTGAGTTGTTCAAGTTCTTTATTAATTTTGGAAATTAACCCCTTTATATATCATTGGAAAATACATTCTCCCATTCAGTGGGTTTGTCTTTCCATTTTTCTGATTGGTTTCTTACTGTGCAAAAACTTTGTAGTATAATGTAGTCCTGTTGGTTTAATTTTTCTTTTGTTTCCCTTGCCATTGGGGATATGTCAGAAAAAATATTGCTATGAAAAATGTCTAAAATTGCACTGCCTATGTTTTCTTCTAAGATTTTTTTATGGTTTTGTGGATTACATTTAAATCTTTCATCCATTTTGAGTTTATTCTTGTGTATGATTTAAGGTGGTGGTCAAGATTTATTTTTTTTGCATGTATAAGTCCAGTTTTTCCAGCACCATTAATTGAGTAGACTGTCTTTACCCCATTGTATGTTCTTGCATACTTTGTTAAATATTAATTGATCATAAAGGTATAGGTTTATTTCTGGAATCTCTACTTTGTTCCATTGATCTGTATGCCTGTGTTTATACCAGTACCATGTTGTTTTGATTACTATGGCCCTATATAGTATAGTTAGATATAACATAGCATAATACCTCCAACTTCATTCTCCTTTCTCAAGATTGCTGATGCTATTTGAAGTCTTTTGTGGTTCCACTCATATTTGTGGAATATTTGTTCTACTTCTGTTAGATAAAACATTGGTATTTTAATAGGGATTGGATTAAATGTATAGATTATTTTGGGTAGTACAGATTTTAAAAGATGTCAACTCTTTCTATCTGTGAATACAGTATACAATTCCACTTGTTTGTATCTTCCTAAATTTCTTTCTTAATTAGCCTATAATTTTTCAAGTACAGATGTTTTACATTCTTAATTAAATTTATTCACAGGTACCTTATTTTTTTATGCAATTGTAAATGATATTTTTCTTTACTCTCTTTTTTTATAGTTTATTATTTGTGTATAAAAATACAACTGAGCTTGATCAGGCAGTGGCACAGTGGACAAAGCATTGGACTGGGATACAGAGGACCCAGGTTTGAAATACTGGTTTGAGTGTGGGTTTGCCAGCTTGAGCACAGGGTCACTGTCTTGAGCATGGGATCATAGACATAACCTCATGGTCGCTGGCTGAGCCGAAAGGTCTCTGGCTTAAACCCAAGGTCACTGCCTTGAGCAAGGGGTCACTTAGTCTGTTGTAACTCCCCAGTCAAGGCTCATATGAGAAAGCAATCAATGAACAACTAAGATGCTGCAAAAAAAAGTTCATGCTTCTAATCTCTCTCCCTTCCTATCTGTCTGTCCTTATCTGTTCCTCTCTGTGTCTCGATCAAAAAAAAATACAACCGATTTTTGGATATTTATTTTGTATGTATCCTACTATTGACTGAATTTATTTATCAGTTCTAGTAGACTTTTTATAAAATTTTATTAATTTTAATGGGGTGGCATCAATAAATCAGGGTACATATGTTCAAAGAAAACATCTCCAGGTTATTTTGTCAGTCAATTATGTTGCATACCCATCACCCAAAGTCAGATTATCCTCCGTCACCTTCTATCTGGTTTTCTTTGTGCCCCTGCCTCCCCCTTCCCCTCTCCCTCCCTCTTCTCCCCCCCATAACCACCACACTCTTATCCATGTCTCTTAGTCTCATTTTTATGTCCCACCTATGTATGGAATAATGCAGTTCTTGGTTTTTTCTGATTTACTTATTTCACTTCATATAATGTTTATCAAGATCCTACCATTTTGTTATAAATGATCCGATGTCATCATTTCTAATGGCTGAGTAGTATTCCATAGTGTATATGTGCCACATCTTCTTTATCCAGTCTTCTGTTGAAGGGCTTTTTAGTTGTTTCCATGTCTTGGACACTTTGAACAATGCTACACTGAACATGGGGCTGCATGTGTCTTTACGTATCAATGTTTCTGAGTTTTGGGGGTATATACCCAGTAGAGGGATTTCTGGGTCATAAGGTAGTTCTATTTTCAGTTTTTCGAGGAACCACCATACTTTCTTCCATAATTGTTGTACTACTTTACATTCCCACCAACAGTGAATGAGGGTTCCTTTTTCTCCACAGCCTCTTCAAGACTTGCTATTACCTGTCTTGTTAATAATAGCTAATCTAACAGCTGTGAGGTGGTATCTCATTGCAGTTTTGATTTGCATTTCTCTAATAGCTAATGAAAATGAACATCTTTTCATATATCTATTGGCCATTTGTATTTTTTCTTGGGAGAAGTGTCTGTTCTTGTTCTCTTCCCATTTTTTTTATTGGGTTGTTGTTTGTTTGTTGTTGAGTTTTATTAGTTCTTTGTATATTTTAGATATTAGGCCCTTATCTGAACTGTTGCTTGAAAATATTATTTTCCATTTAGTTGGCTGTCTGTTTATTTTGTTGTCAGTTTCTCTTGCTGAGAAAAAACTTCTTAGTCTGATGTAGTCCCATTTATTTATCTTTGCCTTCACTTCTCTTGCCTTTGGAGTCAAATTCATAAAATGTTCTTTAAAACGAAGGTTCATGAATATAATACATATGTCTTCTTCTATGTACTTTATTGTTTCAGATCTTATATTTAGGTCTTTGATCAATTTTGAATTAATTTTAGTACACGGGGACAGGCTGTAGTCGAGTTTATTCTTTTGCATGTGGCTTTCCAGTTTTCCCAGCACCATTTGTTAAAGAGGCTTTCTTTTCTCCATTGTGTGTTGTTGGCCCCTTTATCGAAAATTATTTGACCATATATATGTGGTTTCATTTCTGGACTTTCTATTCTGTTCCATTGGTCTGAGTGTCTATTTCTCTGCCAATACGATGCCGTTTTGATTGTTGTGACTCTATAATATAGTTTAAAGTCAGTTATTTTAATGCCCCCAGCTTTATTCTTTTTCCTTAGGATTGCTTTGGCTATTCGGGGTTTTTTATAGTTCCATATAAATCTGATGACTTTTTGTTCCATTTCTTTAAAAAATGTCATTGAAATTTTGGTGGAAATTGAATTAAATTTGTATATTGCTTTTGGTAATATGGCCATTTTGATTATATTTATTCTTCCTATCCAAGAACAAGAAATATTTTCCAATCTCATTGTATCATTTTTGATTTCTCTTAACACTGCTTTGTGGTTTTGTTATATAGGTCCTTTACATTCTTTGTTATGTTTATTCCTAGGTATTTTTTATTGTTGTTGCAATTGTGAAGGGGGTTATTTTTTTGAGTTCATTTTCTAATGTTTTATTGTTAACATATAGAAAGGCTATGGACTTTTGTATATTAATTTTGTATCCTGTGACCTTACTGTATTGGTTTATTGTTTCTAGCAATCTTTTTGTGGAGACTTTGGGGTTTTGGATGTATAGGATCATATCATCTGCAAAAAGTGATACCTTTACTTCTTCTTTTCTGATATGGATGCCTTTTTTTTTATCTTGTCTGATTGCTCTGGGTAGAGCTTCCAGCATGATGTTAAATAAGAGTGGAGAGAGTAGACAACCCAGTCTTGTTCCTGATTTAAGGGGAAAAGTCCTCAGTTATATGCCATTTAATATAATGTTAGCTGATGCGTGATCATATATGGCCTTTATCATGTTAAGATATTTTTCTTCTATACCCATTTTGTTGAGTGTCTTAAACATAAAATTGTGTTTATTTTATCAAATGCCTTTTCTGCATCTATTGATAGGATCATGTGGTTTTTGTTCTTTGTTTTGTTGATATGTGATTACATTAACCATTTTATGTATGTTGAAACATCCTTGAGATTCTGGGATGAATCCCACTTGATCATGATGTATCATTTTTTTTAAATGTTGCTGTATTCGATTTGCTAGTATTTTGTTTAGTATTTTGGCATCTGTATTCATTAGATATATTGGTCTGTAGTTTTTTTGTGTGTGCCGTCCTTGCCAGGTTTTGGTATGAGGGTAATGTTGGCCTCATAAAATGTGTTTGGGAGTATTACTTCTTCAATTTTTTGGAAGACTTTGAGTAGAATAGGAACCAAGTCTTCTTTGAATGTTTAATAGAATTCACTAGTATAACTGTCTTGGCCTGGACTTTCATTTTGGGAAGGTTTTTAATAGTTTCTTCTATTTCCTCCCTGCTAATTGGTCTGTTTAGGCTTTCTGCCACTTCATGACTCAGTCTAGGAAGGTTGTATTGTTCTAGGTATTTATTCATTTCTTCTAGATTGTTGAATTTGGTGACATATAGTTTTTCGTAATATTGTACAATAATTCTTTGTATATCTATGATATCTGTGGGGATTTCTCCTCTTTCATTTTGGATTTTGTTTATATGAGTTCTTTCTCTTTTTTCCTTGGCAAATCTTGCCAGGGGTTTGTCAATTTTGTTGATGTTTTCAAAGAACCAGCTCCTTGTTCTATTAATTTTTTCTATCATTTTTTTCTTCTCTATTTCATTTATTTCTGTTCTAATTTTTATTATTTCCTTTCTTCAGCTGGTTTTGGGTTGTCTTTGTTCTTCTTTTTCTTGTTCCTTAAGGTGTGAAGTTAAGTGGTTTATGTGGGCTCTCTCTTGTTTGTTCATATAAGCCTGTAGTGATATGAATTTTCCTCTTATTACTACTTTTGCTGAATCCCAGAGATTCTGATATGTCGTGTTGTCATTTTTATTTTTCTGTATATATCTTTTGATCTGTGCTTATTTTGTCTTTGACCCATTCATTTTTTAAAAGTATGTTGTTTAGTTTCCTCATTTTTGTGGGGCTTTTTACCTCTTTTATGCAATTAAATTCTAGTTTCAAGGCTTTATGATCAGACAATCTGCTTGGTACAATTTCACCTTTTCTGATTTTGCTAATGTTATTTTTGTGTCCCAACATATGGTCAATTCTTGAGAATTTTCTATGTACACTAGAGAAAAATGTGTACTCTGTTGCTTTGGAATGAAATGTCCTGTAGATGTCTGTCATATCCAGGTGCTCTAGTGTTTTGTTTAAGGCCATATTTCTTTATTGATTTTCTGTTTGGATGAACGATCTAGAGCCGTCAACGATGTATTGAGGTCTCCAAGAATGATTGTATATTTCTAAGTTTTTGTTTTTAAGTCACTCAGTAGCTGTCTTACATATTTTGGTGCTCCTTGGTTTGGTGCATATATATTAAGAAGTGTTATGTCTTCTTGATTCACTGTCCCCTTAATCATTGTGAAATGACCATTTTTGTCTCTGAGTACTTTTGCTATCTTGTAGTCAGCATTATTAGATATGAGTATTGCTACACCTGCTTTTTTAGGATGTTATTTGCTTGAAGTATTGTTTTTCAGCCTTTCACTTTGAATTTGTTTTTATCCTTGTTGCTTAGATGTGTTTCTTGTAGACAGCATACTATTGGATTTTCTTTTTTAATCCATTCTGCTACTGTGTCTTTTTATTGGTGAGTTTAATCCATTTACATTTAGTGTAATTATTGACACTTGTGGATTCCCTATTGCCATTTTATAAATTTCTTTCTGTCAGTTTTGTATCTTCTTTGATTCTTCTCTTTTGTTTTTCTATCATTTGTTTTTGTTTGGTTGTATTCCATACTTATTTCCTCTGTTTTTATCTTTTTTTTTTTTGCATTTTTCTGAAGCTGGAAATGGGGAGAGACAGTCAGACAGACTCGCGCATGCGCCTGACCGGGATCCACCCGGCATGCCCACCAAGGGGCGATGCTCTGCCCACCAGGGGGCGGTGCTCTGCCCCTCCAAGGGGTCGCTCTGTCACAACCAGAGCCACTCCAGCACCTGGGGCAGAGGCCAAGGAGCCATCCCCAGCGCCCGGGCCATCCTTGCTCCAATGGAGCCTCGCTGCGGGAGGGGAAGAGAGAGACAGAGAGGAAGGCGAGAGGGAGGGGTGGAGAAGCAGATGGGCGCTTCTCCTGTGTGCCCTGGCCGGGAATCGAACCCGGGACCCCTGCACGCCAGGCCAACGCTCTACCACTGAGCCAACCGGCCAGGACCTGTTTTTATCTTTTTTAAATCATGTGCTTCTGTGGTGGTTTTATTTTTTTTTTCTTTTTGTATTTTTCTGAAGCTGGAAACGGGGAGAGACAGTCAGACAGACTCCCGCATGTGCCCGACCAGGATCCACCTGGAACGCCCACCAGGGGCGATGCTCTGCCCACCAGGGGGCGATGCTCTGCCCCTCGAGGGCGTCGCTCTGCCGCAACCAGAGCCACTCTAGCGCCTGGGGCAGAGGCCAAGAAGCCATCCCCAGTGCCCGGACCATCTTTGCTCCAATGGAGCCTTGGCTGCGGGAGAGGAAGAGAGAGACAGAGAGGAAGGGGGGGGTGGAGAAGCAAATGGGTGCTTCTCCTATGTGCCCTGGCTGGGAATCGAACCTGGGTCCCCCGCACACCAGGCCGACGCTCTACCACTGAGCCAACCGGCCAGGGCCTGTTGTGGTTTTTTTCAAGGGTGGTTTCCATTAAGTAATGGAAGGAGTACCTACCATGTTAATTGCAGTACACTATTTTATGAGCTTCTGCACTCCATCATCCTTTGCTACTATTAATTTTTGTTCTCTTCCCCCTTTTTTTTTTGTAGTCACATTTTAAATTTGGTTTTATTGTGTTCTTGGTGGAGCTTTTACTTGTGGTTTTGTTTTGTTTTGTTTTGTTCTTTGCATCAGGTTGGAAAAGTTCTTTTAGTATTTCCTGGAGTGGGAGTTTTCTGATGATAAATTTTCTCATCTTTTCTGTATCTGTGAATGTTTTTATTTCTTCTTCATATTTGAAGGATAGCCTTGATGGGTATAGTATTTTTACCTGAAAATTCCTCTCTTTCAGGACTTTAAATATTGGGTTCCACACTCTTCTAGCTTATAGAGTTTCTGCTAAGAAATTTAATAATAATCTAATAGGCCTTTCTTTATATTTTGTATTCTTCTTTTTTCTGGCTGCCTTGAGAATGTTTTCTTTGTGGTTGGTTTGTGCCAATTTCATTATGATGTGCCTTGGAGTAGGTTTTTTGTGGTTAAGAAAACTCAGTGTTCTATTTGCTTCTTGAATTTGAGGCTTTAGTTCTTTCCACAGGCTTGGGAAGTTCTCATCTATTATTTGTTTGAATATGTTCTCCATTCCATTTTCTCTCTCTTCTCCCTCTGATATACCTATTATTCTTATGTTATTCTTTTTGATGGAGTCAGAAAATTCCTGTAGGGCTTTCTCATTTTTTAAAATTTTTGAGTCTCTCTTCTTCTCTCTGTTGTGCCTCAAGTTGCTTGTCTTCTCTGTCACTAATCCTACCTTCTATCTGGCCTGTTCTATTAGCTAAGCTTGTTACCTCATTTTTCAGTTCATGAATTGAGTTTTTCATCTCTGTTAGATTTGTTTTTATAGTTTCAAATTTTTGGTAATATATTCTTTGTGTTCATTGAGTTGATTTCTGATCTCCTTTAATTGCTTTTCTGTGTTTTCTTGTATATCTCTGATTATTTTTATAATTTCTATTTTAAATATTCTGTTATTTAGCTCCAAGGTTTCCAATATATTATATTTTTTCTCCATAGATTTTTCCTCATCTATCTGTACTACATCTCTGTCTTTTGTATCCATGATATTTGATTTCCTTTTTTGTAATGGAATCTGAGAGTGGTTTTGTTGATAGCACTAATGATAATTAATAAAGAATAAAAAGTAAAAAAAAGAAAAAAATGGAAAGTAAAAAAGGAAAAAAAATAGTATTTCCCTCTTTTTTTTCTTCTCCTCTCTCCTCCTTCTTGAGAATATATTGTGGTGAACTGTGAATTATATTGTGCTAAATGGAGCCAAAACCACCTATAACGGAGGACCTGAGTTGGGGAGAAGTGATAAAAGGTCTAAATGGAGGTAGGGACCCACAAAATGCAAAAAATAAAAAAATTTGGGTCAAAAATGAAATGATTTGCTTGTAAGTGATGGTCGACTAAGAGATATAATTAGCAGAATAAGAGGGAAAGAGGTAAAAGAAAAAAAATTCTATTGCATTAAGTGGAGCAAAAACTAGGTAGAATGGAGAGCCGGAGTTGGGGGGGAATGCTAATGAGTTAAAAAGCGAAGTCAGAAGCACCCAAAATGCCACAAAAAAAAAAATTTGAGTCCCAAATAAAATAATTTTTTTGTGATTGAGGATTGAATGAGAGGAAAAGTAAAGGAGAAAAGAAGAAACTAATATAAAGAGAGAAAAAAGAAAATGTGATAAAGGAAAAAAAGAAAAAGAGAGAGAATTAAGGGTTTTGGAGTATAACCCTCATACAGAGAAAGAAAAAAGAAAAGAAGAAAAAAATGGGAAATGTAACACTTATGGATAATGTAGTTCAAGAAGGGGAAAGAATAAAATGAGCAGAGAATAAATGGACCAAGGTGGAGGAGAAAAAAAATAATAAAGACAAGAAGATGAAAGAGAAAAGAAAAATGGAAAAAGTTATAAAGTCTGTGGATTTTTCTTGACTTTGAGAGGTTATCTTCTTGCTTTTTCTTTTCTCTCCCTCTTCCTGGTTGGTGACTCTGTACCCAGGCTCTGCCCCTGTGCTCGCTTAGGTAGAGGTTTGCAGTTGATAAATCTCTATGGTGATGTCATATATTAGACTTCAGTCTCATTGGTAGTCAAGGCATGTTAGCATTTGCAGGCTCTGACAATGAAAGAGTTCGTTTTCCTGGAGCCTCTCTTCTAGTCTCTCCTTCCTGAATTAGCAGCCTGATGATCCAGGTTGCCGCTGCCTCTGCCTGGAGAGTAAGAGGCTCAAAAAGCTGGCAAATCCCTACTCTATCCCCACTCTGCGCAGGGCTCTGGGTAAGGCTCTCTCAGTCAGAGCCGCCAGCGTAATCAAGTTGGGTGGGTGCCAATTGCTCTCAAAGTGCCTTTCTATGAGCCTCTAGGCATGTCCAGTATGCCTCAGCACTCTGTGGGACCACTCTCTCCAGGCTTTTTGCACTTTGTAACCTGTATTGGCTGGGAAGAAGATGCCCTAGTCCAGGGGTCCCCAAACTTTTTACACAGGGAGCCAGTTCACTGTCCCTCAGACTGTTGGAGGGCCGGACTATAAAAAAACTATGAACAAATCCCTATGCACACTGCACATATCTTATTTTAAAGTAAAAAAAACAAAACGGGAACAAATACAATATTTAAAATAAAGAACAAGTAAATTTAAATCAACAAACTGACCAGTATTTCAATGGGAACTATGGGCCTGATTTTGGCTAATGAGATGGTCAATGTGCTCTTCTCACTGACCACCAATGAAAGAGGTGCCCCTTCCAGAAGTGCAGCGGGGGCCGGATAAATGGCCTCAGGGGGCCGCATGTGGCCCGCGGGCCGTAGTTTGGGGACCCCTGCCCTAGTCTCTGCCTGTAGAACAGAAGGTCTTAAAAGCTGACAAGCCCTTTTTAAAGTATAGCCCTGAGTATAAAAGCTCTGCCAATCAAAACTTGCCCCCACCCCTACATGAATAGCAAGAGGCACTCAAACATATCATGCCTCTTATCTTAGATTGCTGAACTGAGAGAGATCTTGCTAGTTAGAGCCATTTATGTCAGTTGGTGGGTGAGCAGACTGTGGGTTAAGCTAATTTCAGT
The DNA here is from genome assembly GCF_036850995.1 of Saccopteryx leptura. Taxonomy (NCBI): domain Eukaryota; kingdom Metazoa; phylum Chordata; class Mammalia; order Chiroptera; family Emballonuridae; genus Saccopteryx; species Saccopteryx leptura. The sequence continues at coordinate 53,698,585 of NC_089514.1, read as the reverse complement.
GATTGGATCTGCAGATCTGCTCCAGAGACAGACTGCAAGCTGCTTGCACACCCCTCCCCCTAACACTTTCATATTTTTTCTTCCCGTGGATGTTAGCTTGAATGTGTAGGTGAGATGCCCCACCCACCCAGAGAAGTTTGGGTGTAGGGCAGTTCGCTTTCATGCACTCCCTGCGCACTGCTGTTCAGGGTGCAGGGACCACACCGAGACTCTTGTCACAGCCCACACAATGGCCTCTGACTCTGCCCCTCTGTCCGGAAACAAGGGCATCCACTCCCAGGGTGCTAGGAGGAACCTCTCATACAATATCCATGCTCGCCGACCAGGATATCAGGGCTAAAGGTGGCTGCTGCTCTCCTGTCTTTGCCAGGGTTTGGCATGGGCATTAGCTCATGTTGGCTGAGTCACTGCAGGCACACTCTTTCCTCGGCTTGGATGTCTGTGCCGCAGCCTGGTTCCCTCGACACCCTTAGCCCTCTATCTCAGCTCCAAGTGAAAGCAGCCCTTGCTCAGGTTAGTGAAGAAGGCGGAGTGTTCCTTTCTCTGTCTTATTTCCTACAGAGTTGATTATATATTTAGTCAATTTTTCTCTCGATCATACCTTTGTTTTCAGTGTATGGGACTTCCAGATGCTCCAAGGATAGATTTTTCTGTCTCTGGTTGAAGAACTTGTTGAAATTTTGCAGAGATTTATCGGTAGCGCTCCTCACGGTGCCATTTCTCTGACATCACCTCTCCTAGTAGATTTTTGGTAGAGTCTTTTGTGTTTTCTATGTACAGTATCATGCCATCAGCACATAATGACAGTTTTACTTATTCCTTTCCAATTTGGATGTCTTCTATTGTTTTTTTCTCAGCTGATTGTGACAGTTAAAACTTGCAGTGTTCTGTTGAATAAGAGTGATGACAGTGGTCATGCCTGTCTTGTTCCTGATTTCAAGAGAAATGCCTCTAGTTTTAGCCCATTGAGTATGATGTTGGTTGTAGGTTTGTCATATATGGCTTTAATATGCTATTATTCTTTGCTGAGTGTTTATCATAGATGGGTGCTGGATTTAATAAAATGCTTTTTCTGCATTTATTGACATGATTATGTGATTTTATTTCTTCATTTTGTTAATATGGTATAAAACAAAACAACCTAAAATCTATGGGACACAACGAAAGCAGTCCTATTTTAGTTAATTTTGAATGGCCACATTTTGTTTTGGCTAATGATTGCTAGAAACTAAAAAATTCTAATCTACCATACTGGTACATATAATTTATTTTCCATTGTGTTACTTAAATGATTACTGCTGCTGAAGAGATTAAACCATTAACGTTTGTAATTCTGCTTGTTAATACTGTATTTCTCTAGTAAATTTTCTTCATTTCTTTTCCTGAAAACTACTTTACACCTTTCTTATTTCTCTCTTTTTTACTTTTTTAAATGTGTACTTATTGATTTTTTTATATTAAATTTAATGCAGTGACATTGATAAATCAGGGTACATATGTTGAGAGAAAATATCTCTAGATTATTTTGACATTGGATTGTGCTGTATACCCCTCCCCCAAAGTTAAATTGTCTTCTGTCACCTTCTATCTGGTTTTCTTTGTGCCCCTCCCCTCCCCTAACCCCTCTCTCCTTCTTCACCCCATCCCCCCTCCCCCAACCCCCCACCCCTGTTGCCATCACATTCTTGTTCATGTCTCTGAGTCTCATTTTTATGTCCCTTCTATGTATGGATTCATCTTAGTTTTTTTTATGATTTACTTATTTCACTCCGTATAATGTTGCCAAGGTCCATCCATGTTATTGTAAATGATCCGATGTCATTATTTCTTATGGCTGCGTAGTATTCCATAGTATATATTGATTTTTAGTAAGAAGAAAGGAGACAGAGAGACAGGAACATCAATCTGTCCCTGTATGTTCCTGACCAGGGATCGAACAGGCAACCTCTGCACTTTGGAATGATACTCTAACCAACTGAGCTATCTGGCCAGGGCAACTTTTTATATTTCTCAAACCTGCATATTTCTCTTTCTTCCTCCACTTATTTCAGCTCTGCTCTTGCATTTTAATTCACTGAGAAAATAAAATCAAAGAGTGCTAGCATTGTCATTTTCCCACTATTAAATTTACAAACTAAATCTTCTTCACTCAGATTTTAATATTCCTTTTGTTACACTCTATTTTGGTCCATATGATTTGCTTATTCATTGTCATTTTTCAAGAGCACTCTGTAACAGCACAAAAATTTATTCATATTATGAATTTGATTTTTTAAAAATATTTAGCTGTGTACAACAAGTGAAGCTGTCAAGAATTTCTCTAATATACATTCTTAGAAGTGAGATTTTTATGTTATTGGTTTTAGACACTTTCAATTTTACTTAATTTTGCCAAAGTAGTCTCCAAACTGATTATAGCTATTTATATTTCTAGTAGCAGAGAACACGAATTTCCCAAACATTTGCAGAACTTGATATGTTGGCATTTTTATTTTTAACAAATTTCAAAGTAGGAAGTGGTATCTTATTATTTTGAATTATTGTAATTATGCAATTTTTGTATTTATTATTGTAATTTGTATTTCTTTAAATGTCAGTAAGGTCAAACGTCTTTCCATCTAAGTTTCTCTAGTTCTTTCATGTCAGCATGTTATTTTGCTACAATTATTTACTTATTGATAACATTTATTCTCTTTCTATATTGTACTACTCTGGGGAAAATACAAGAATGCCTTGTAGGCTGTACTCTCACATTCCAAATATTAGCTACATCTTGCAAAGCTTTTGACTCCAAACTTGCTATTGAATCAAGAACATGCATACCCGTCTAGGATGTGGGAAGTGCTGCAGCTATATCTCAGTTGTTTATGGAATAGGATCAGGATCAGGCCTTATGTTTGTTGTCTGAGTGTGTCCTGAATTAGCACATTCATCTTCTCACCACTTTCTTTGAGGATGTAGCCCTTCCTGGGCACCAGCATTTCCCTTCCAGTCTTCTGAACTACTTCACACTTTGTCCTCTCTGATCAAATTGTCACCAACTCTTCTTTTACCTTTCAGTCTCACTAATGCCCTCCCCTATAATATCATTGAGAAAAAAAAGCAAATCTATCCACAAAATCATTTGTATCAGTGGTTTTCTTCCTGTTCCTGCATATGAAACATCACCGCTAATATTGGAGACAAATCCGTCCACAGCTCTGCTAGATCCAGACACTAAGCAACCCAAGGCTTTGCTTTCAAAAGTATTCATCTTTTTTTCTGCTACATCATCAAATTTTCACTGTTTCCTGGATTATTCCCATCAGCATTCAATAGTACTTTAAAAAGCTTTCCTTGGTTAACACTCTTTTTACAACAACACTCTGAAGAAATGATCAATTCTCTTTGTTTCTTGAGTTTTTGTTCATTCTTATCTTAGTAATTGCACTGAAATTTATTTTTCTGAGGTTACTAATAATCACCAAATTTCTAAATTCTCAGTCGTTATCACACTTTTCAGCAACTATTAATTTACTTACATCTATCTTTAATTTCTCCATTTGGTTCCTAAATTGTATTTTCACTTTATTGGCTACTTTTTAATGATCTCTTTAGTTGACTCCTCCTCTTCCATGTCTTTAAGTTATCAGGTGACTGATGACTCATCCATGTTCCCTTCCTCTTCTGTAACTGCATACACTCCCTATAGTTCTTTATTCAGTCTTCCAACTTTAAATGCCATAGAGGTTGTGCTACCAAATGTATATTGTTAGATTCAAGGAGTACTGACATGCTGGGGCTGCCAAGAGTGTACAAGGTCCCTGTGACGCTGAGAACAAAGAGTTCAGCAACATCCTGCATTGAGTCAGAGACCCTTATCAGAAGTTTATGTTTGAAATTCTCCACTGAGTAATACCCCCCCCCCCCGTAACTGCGCATGACCTCCCTAGCTAATGACTAACAGCCACATCAGCTTCTGTATGAACCACTTGCTTGCTACGCTATAAAAACCCCTAGACTGTAGGCGCTCGGTGTGACTCTTGTGACTGCCACCTGAGTTCACCCCTGTGCAGGTTTGTTTTGTTTTGTTTTGTTTTTCTTTTTCTCTTGGCCATAAAACTTTGTCTGAAACTCTCCAAACGTCTCCAGTGTTTGTTTTACCCGGTGAGTGCAACATTTATGGGGGCTCGTCCGGGATTCCCATTACAGGAATTTTGGCTGGGGACAGGCAGAACAGCTCGAGCTGGTGAGTATTTTGTTGTGGAATTCCTTGTTTCTGTAATCTGGCTCCGGAGCATTTGCAGTCTGTGGTGGCAGACAGGACGCTGTCAGAGACCCGCCCAGACACTCGGGCCAAGGGCAGGACGCTGCCGGCCGAGGTTTCTGTTTCTGTCTGAAATCGATCGATCGTTTTGAAGTAGTGAGCTCACTCGCACTGCGCCACGCTGCTGTCTGGTTGTTTGTTTAGTCTGAATGACTGTGGGAAATTTTGTGTATTGCCCTCCTGGGATTTGCTGCACTGTTGTGTTTGGTGTTAATTTGTTTGCCAGTACAGTGTGATCAACGTTCATCTATCTGGATCACCCTGCTTATAGGGTGGGGAATCCTGTGTGTTGTCTTTGTAGGACTAGAAGCATACCTGGCTAAGAAGAACAAGTACCACGAGATAGGACAGCAAGAATCTTTTGGTTTAGCTTGAGAAGTTTTGTTTGTTTTGTGTGCATATTTGGTTTGTTTCTCTGCTACTGGAATGGCCAACTTAAGAGCAGACTGGCCAAACCAAGGATTGCTAGACCCATAGAAAACATAGAGAGTTTAGCGTACTATCACCAGCACCCACCTGCAGGCAGGTGGCACGGTCAGTATGCAGCCAGTATAGCAGCAGAGGTAGAAAAAGAAAAGGCAGCCAGGCTGCAGCTGGCTGCAGAAGAAGCGGCAGGCTCCCCTCACAGTTTTAGGCACTTGCTCCTCCCCCTTGGGCACCGGCTCAAGGGCTGAGCCACTGCTTAGTCAGGCAAAAGATAACAGTGCAGTAAGTTAGAGGTTATCATCACCTTGCTTCAGCCCCTGCCCTCCTCTGCTTTGGCTCTGGGGAATCCCCACCTCCTATCTGGAGCTAGACCTGAGGAGAAGATTTAGGGAATACGGCCCCTTCTAAACCCACTGCTTTAGCCATAATAGAATTGTATAGTCCAAGGATCTGTTGCTGTATTCCCAATTTTGCTCTCTTAGTCAAGCCCCTCAGTGAGATCTTCTGAGCATGGCTTTTAAGGTCTATAACGACCAAGGAAGTAACAGAAAAGGCAAATAAGGGCCAAAAGAAGTCAAGAAATACCAACTTTTGGCTCCAGCACCCTAAGGGGCTTTATCAAGGTCCTGCTCCAGAGTGGAAAGAAAGGTAATTGAACTGAAGCCTGCCAGGCTTCCCGGCCCCATCAAGGGACATGTCTGTGCTGTGGAAAGAGGGACAAGAAGGTAAGCTGCCCCCTTGCTCCATGGTGGGAGGGTTCAGTCTCTTCTAGCCCTGCTCCAGCTACCTGTGACCTGACCTTGCCCAGCGTGCTGGGAATTGCCACTGAAGGCTTAAGGACATGTTCAGGAGCCTAAGGTATTTCTTCCAAGTAGCAGATAAGCTAATCTCATTTCTTGTAAACACAAGGGCCATCTTCTATGCCTTACTTGAATATTTAAGTTTTATTTATCCCTCAAAGATCTCTACTGTGGGTATTGACAGTCTGGTTTTATTGCTTTGTGTTTAGTGTCTCCTTTATTTCTCTTTTCTCAATGCCCCATGCCTATTATAGGCTGGGACCTGCTGCTAATTCCAGCTAGAAGCAGTAGTCACTAGGACTTAAACTCTAACTTCAAAGTGTAGAAATGTAACACCCTTTCCCTAAGTACTTACAGGTTTTATTGGTTACTCAGCAAACTGTTCAAAGACTGTCCAAGAGGCACTTCTAGCAGTACACCACCCAAGGACTGACTCCCACCTAGATGGGTCCAGACACCATGATCCTGACCACTCCCACTACTGCCAAGGCAGAAGGCATACCCGCCTGGGTCCATTGCAGCCGGCTGAAGTTTGCAGTCCCAGCAGAGACACCTTTGTGGACAGCGAAGACTGACCTCGCCAACCCTTGTAAGCTGACCCTGAGAAGGACAGCATGCCCTGCTTCAGCCACAAACCAGAAGTTAACTGGTCCACACATGGAGACTTTGGGGAGGGAGGGAAACTAAGGTAAAGGAAAGCCAAATAAGTCATCTTAAGGTTTGATGCATGCACTGCTATGAGTCATACAGAAAAGGGTGTAGGTCCCTTGGCTGAGAGAGAAGCTATAAGGTAAATGAAAATTATGTATGTGCTCATAGCTACCACTATAGAATAATCTGTGAATATTGGTCATGTGTCCAATAGGCTGCTTATGAAAAGAACACCTCCAAAAAGCAATCTTTAAAAGAGGATTACTTAGTATTAACTTAGTCCTTGCTGAAGGTTAAGGTTTTTAAAAATCAAGAGTTTTGACTAGAAAGGAATTGTATGGTTTTAATAATAGAAGGTATAAGGTGTAGAGGTACTTTTGAAAAGGAAAGGAAAAAGCAAGTTGTTATGAAGGCCAGTTATTTCTGGATAAGAAAGTGCATAAAAATGGAAGGTTTGTGTAAGTTGCAGAAGGTTTGTGTAAGTTGCAGAAGGTTTGTGTAAGTTGCAGGAGGTTTGTGTAAGTTGTGAGAAGTTGGTACAGAGAAGAAAAATGCAAGGCAGAAAGAAATTAGTCCGTAAAGCTTGTAGTACTAAGGGCACACTATCAGCGTGCCAGCACATACTAGGGAGGACCCCTGACCTAATTAGCTTATAGCTACAGCTAAAGTAGAAAATTCTCATGAGCCCCAGCCTTATACCATTCTCCCCACTGATGAAGAATCAAGGATTTGATTTATGCCCAAAAGAGATGGGGGAATGTTACATTCAAGGAGTACTGGCATGCTGGGGCTGCCAAGAGTGTACAAGGTCCCTGTGACGCTGAGAACAAAGAGTTCAGCAACATCCTGCATTGAGTCAGAGACCCTTATCAGAAGTTTATGTTTGAAATTCTCCACTGAGTAATACCCCCCCCCCCCCCGTAACTGCGCATGACCTCCCTAGCTAATGACTAACAGCCACATCAGCTTCTGTATGAACCACTTGCTTGCTACGCTATAAAAACCCCTAGACTGTAGGCGCTCGGTGTGACTCTTGTGACTGCCACCTGAGTTCACCCCTGTGCAGGTTTGTTTTGTTTTGTTTTTTTTCTTTTTCTCTTGGCCATAAAACTTTGTCTGAAACTCTCCAAACGTCTCCAGTGTTTGTTTTACCCGGCGAGTGCAACATATATCTCCATCCTGAAATGATTTCTTGATTCCAAGCCTCTATATACAACTGAGTACTTGGTGCTTCCATCTGGCTTTACAGCAGGCATGTCAAACTCTGTCCAAGGTAGAACTTTGTCCCTCCACCTTCTACCTCATTCTGCTTTTCTTCCGCATTTCTGTAAGTGGTACCACCATTCATTCATTGTCTTAACTCAAAGGCCTGGAGGTCATTCTCAGTTCCTCTTTCTAATATAGCCATATTTTTAAACTTTATATGTACAGTCAATGACATAACTAATTTGTTTATCTGTAAAATCAAAAATGATGGTTGCTATACCATAGGTGCTCATCAACTATCTTGAATAATGAATGATGAAGTGAAATTATTTTTATGTGAAATGTGTAAGTCTTTTCTCAAACTATAGATAATTTTCAGAAAAAAAGGAGTAAGAGTTACATTGCTTTCATATACTTATATAAATAGTGCTTTAAAATAGTCTATTGAGTTTCTGATTATGTTTTAAATTGATATTTCCCTGCCATTGTGGTTATATTCTTGACTTTTTCAGGTGTGTTACTTTTGGCTTTCCTTCCTGGGGAAATTTTCTGATATTTTATTTTATTTCCACATCTCTCAATCCAAATTTTTAAGAAAAATTAGCCATTTGTGAGGAAAAGATAGTCCCTAGTGACATTCAAAGGTAGCTAACAAAAGAAAAAGGCACAAACAATTATTCAAGATGGATTTATAGTACTTGTGACAGCACAGATTAAACAAATAGTTAACAAAGTCAAAACAGAACAATTTTGATCCTTCATTAGAAATCTTGAGTTCTGTGTATGTCTGGTTATATAATATAAGGTAGTAGTTAATTATTTTGATTTGGACTAAGAAAAATTCTACACAAAAGAAGTAAAAGGATACTATTTGTATATGAAAAAAAAATATGTTGATTGGTCACAAAATCTTACCTATATTGATTTTTAAAAAATGTATTTAAGACTTTATTCATTTTTGAGAGAGAGATAAAATAAGAGAGAGAGAAAGAGTGAGAATGGGGAAAAGCAGGAAACATCAACTCCCATATATGCCTTGACCAGGATTTCAAACTGGTGAACTCAGCATTCCAGGTCAATGCTTTATCTACTGTACCACTACAGGTGAGGCTATATTGATGTTTGAGCCTTTTACCTAAAATATGTTTCAGTTGTGTAGTGGATATCTGTTACTTTTATCTTTCTGGCATCCTTTTCTTTGTATATTATTTTGTCTAAGGAAAGCAGCTCTCTCTCTCTCTTGGAAAAGCATATAATCACCTGGCTTTGCTTCCTCGATTTCATGGTGCATATGACATAAAAAAGTCAGTCAATTTCCTTTGTAAATATTGATATAAATCTTGGGAAAAAATATTATGCACTTTCTTCTGGGATTGCTAGGTATAAATATAATCTAAACTGTATCTGATGACAGCAAGAAGACAGAATTCCTGAGCATAAAACCACCATAGGGTAAAGTTGAGAAGACAGAGGGCAAAGAAAGGGACGTATTTTACAATATTTGATTATATTATTTGCATTCCTAGATCCAGCTATGCATAAATGATTCCTGGATTTTTATGTTTCTGAGCCAACATATTCTAGTATTTATTAAATTTTTTTTGCTTGTAATCAAAAATGTACCTCCAAACACAAGTAAAGATAAGATTACTATGAAAATTTTTACATTATTATTTTTAATAATTCATAATTAAATGTATTAAAATTATTTTAATGTAATGAAGTATTACTAGAAACAGAAAATATTAGCATTTAGAACATTTGGGTTTTACTTGAAAGAACTAAATAAAAAATTTTGTCAAAAATAATAATGCATGGTCTATGGCTGACTTACTGAGAACTGCAGAATTATACAATTGATTAGATTATTGGATGCATATGATTTTCTTTATTCTTCAATCACTGTTGCTTCTTAGTCTATTTGTTGGTTCCTTTTGCTCATTTAATTGCTTCAGCTGCTCTTTATCCTCTCCATGTGCTCTTTCATCCACATAAATGATTTCATCCTTGACCCATATGCTGATGACGTCCAAATTTGTATCTTCTTGATTTTCAAGTTTCTATATGCAACTGCCACTGGATATCTTTTCTTACAAAAAAAGTATATTTTGTCCTATTTTTTCTTATTCTCTTGTGAAATTATAATTAATATCACTGGGTACATATCAAGAGAGAAGAAATATGAGAAAGTAACAGCTTTCAAATCTATTAGTGTACAAAATGATATACCTAAGTAGCAACTCAGAAGAAGTTGGGCATGTGCATTAACTCCTCCCCTGGGTCATTTGCTGATCTACTTATGCTGGGTAATTAAATTAAACATTAATGGAGCAGGCCTTGGGTGGCATGCTCGACTCATCTCTGACCTTTTCTTTTCAATGTTTTTCTAGTCCTGAAGGAGCCACCTAAATTAACGGCTACCATACTCAAATTCTGGGAGTTGTCATTGGTTTGTCTCTGTCCTGTTTTCTTGAAATATAAGTATTTTTGATATGAGTATGTAAAGTTGGTTACGGTATAGATTCCTGAAATATACTGCCTGTGTACAAATTCTTTGCTCTACTGCTTACCCAGGCTACATGACCAGGCAAGCTATTTTGACACTTTTTTTTGTTCAGCTATAAAGTAATTATAATATTGATGCTTAAGTAATATTGTTGTTGAAGTATTAAAATATATTGAGTTGAGGATAGGGAATGACATATTAGGTAAAATGCAAATATTTGCTGTAATACTTACTTTTCAGATTTGAATTAGAGAAACATAATACAGGTGTTATTTAAAGAAAAAAACAACAAATCAAAACATGCATAAAAGAAAATTAAATCACCAACTTAATATAGTTAAAAAATGTTATGGGCCCTGGCTGGTTGGTTCAGTATTAGAGTATCTGCCCAGGATATGTATGCCCTGGTTCAATTCCCAGTCAGGGCACACAGGAGAAACAACCATCTGCTTCTCCATCCCATTCCCCTCTCACTTCTCTCTCTCTCTCTCATTTTTCCCCTCCTGCAGCCATGGCTCGATTGGAGTGAGGTGGCCCCAGGCTCTAAGGATGGTTCCATGGTCTCTGCCTCAGGCACTAAGAAGAGCTCAGTTGCTGAACAATGGATCAAAGCCCCATAAGGGCAGAGCATTGTCCCTTAGTGGGCTTGCTAAGTGGATCCTGATCATGGCACATGCAAGAGTCTGTCTCTCTGCCTCCCCTCCTATCACTAAATTAAAAAAAAATGTTATGATAAGTAAAATTTTAAATTTATACCAGCTGGAAACTGAAATGTGTTATATGTACTAAAACTATTTATGGATGTATGCATCTTTTATGCAACTGATAAAAGTTTAAAATGATTTAACAGTTTAAAATAATTATTGCACAGAGAACAACTTATCTGACAATCTTCATATTTTATGCATTTCTACTTCACTGCTATAAGTTGTGAATATGCCAATTTTTAAAAATCTCATCAAGCCTGACCTATCATGGCACAGTGAACAAAGTGTCAACCTGGAACACTGAGGTAACTGGTTCAAACCCCTGGGCTTGCCTGGTCAAGGCACGTATGGGAAGCAACTGCTATGAGTTGATTCCTCCTACTTCTCCCCTTCTTCCACTTTTCTCTTTCCCTCTCTCTCTCTGCCCCTAAAAATCAATCATTAAAATCTAAAAAGAAAAGAAAAAAAAATGCAGGGAGGCATTTAAAAATAAGTACCTAATCAAGTAGGACAAAGGATATCAGCTGACTTTTGAACTCTTTAAAAGAAATAAGTGGTTCTATATCTTATAAATAAATAAAGAATAAAATTATACTTTGGTAGGGGAGCAAATTTCTCATCTCATATCAACTTATTGAATTAAATTTTGATAACAATACTCAGTAACTGAAACTAAATTAAAAAATACTTTTATTTAAATACTGAAATTACATTTTAAATTATTATAAAATATTACCTTTTCTCAAATATATATCTTTAATTTAGGGCATAATTATTTAATTGGATAAATCTATTAAAATATGTAGTAAGTGTTAAATATAAATCTCAAGAATTATCTGACCTAGAGACAGAGTTGAAGACATCTATGACTGAAGAAACATCCAGTAAATCTGGGGAATTTAAAAGATTTTCTTCAATAGTACTACTTTGAACAAAAGAAGGGACCCAAGTTTTGTAAAGCCTAAAACCTAATCAACCTTGGGATTCTTCCTTATGGAAAAATTAAAAGATAAAATTATATATACAACATTGGGTATTAGAGGATTCTTTTTTTTTTTTAAAGAAATATCTTTTTTTTAATTTATTTATTCATTTTAGAGAGGAGAGACAGAGAGGAGAGAGAGACAGAGGGAGAGAAGGAGGGTAGGAGCTGAAAGCATCAACTCCCATATGTGCCTTGACCAGGCAAGCCCAGGGTTTCGAACTGGCGACCTCAGCATTTCCAGGTCGATGCTTTATCCACTGTGCCACCACAGGTCAGGCTAGAGGATTCTTGAAAGGAAAAAATACCACAAAATATAAATATTTAAATGCCTCACCTTTTAGAATCTAAGTTCAAAATGTATCTATTTATGAAGTTTTAGAATAATGAACTATTCTCTTTAATTGTACATTTATAAGGGTTAGAAGATACACTAGTCAATATATTCCACTGTTTAATGCTAAAAGTTCCCTTCCTAAATGAGTTACTGAGATAAAATTTAATAGAGCTCAGGTCAAAACTAAAGCTGTGAACAAATTTCATTTAGAAACTCCAAGAGAAAACATCCTTTACCCTGAATAAAGAATGTATTGTCCTTATTAAATCCTATAATGTACCTTAATTCCTAAATCGAATAATAATGTACATTAAACATAACACTGTGTTCTCTTTAGTTTTCTTTATAATCTAGGCCAACATTAAAATACTGATTCTAATATGAACAGGGAAAGTGCTATTTCACAATGAAGGTGAACATGTTGATAATCCCATTAAACTCAAGTGATATAATTAACTTAAATTCAGAAAATTGAAAAGGTTGGTTGGCCTAGGGGAGATGGTTTTTCAAACTCAGAACTTTGACCTCTAGGTTACCTTTTTTAATCCAAAGCAGATAAAAAGAGACTGAAAATTGTTAACACATGATGTTACTTGATGGTTTATAAGAAATTGGTTGGTGGTCTACAATTAATCCCATGGATGAGCATTAAAAGGCCACCAGAGTTTGTGTTATTTTATCTCTTTACATTCATGCTTAAAAGAAACAAAGAAATTACTTGCAAAAAAGCCTTTCAAGGGCCTGACCAGGAGGTGGCACAGTGGATAGAACGTCGGACTGGGATGCGGAGGATCCAGGTTCGAGACCCCGAGGTCGCCAGCTTGAGCGCTGGTTCATCTTGTTTGGGCAAAGCTCACCAGCTTGGACCCAGGGTCACTGGCTCGAGCAAGGGGTTACTTGGTCTGCTGAAGGCCTGTGGTCAAGGCACATATGAGAAAGCAATCAATGAACAACTAAAGTGTCACAAAAAAAAATTGATGATTGATGCTTCTCATCTCTCTCCATTCCTGTCTGTCTGTCCCTATCTATCCCTCTCTCTGACACTCTCTGTATCTCTAAAAAATAAAATAAAATAAAATAAAATAAAATAAAAGCCTCTCAAGGGAAAAAAAGGGTAAAATAGATTCAGAAAAGGAAATTATTTCAAAATAAAACTCTTCCATAAATCTTTGATAAATGATATCTGAACCATACACACTCTAAGATTAATAGTTCAATTGTTTTGATAAATACACTATCCATTTTAAAGCAGAAAATGAACCTTTACATGTGTTAATATTTGGGATCAATGATGGAGGGAACATAGCAACAGATATTTAAATGTTATCAAAACATCCAGTATAGAGTTAAATTCATACATCTTTAAATATAATCATTTTAAGTTCAACAGAACAATCCATAATGTATATCTGTGTGATAAAGAAGTTTGATGTGCAATAAACTGAACTTTGGTTCTAGAAATAAAAATAGCCCCCAAAATTCAAGTATAAAATACACTTGAACTAGAATTTAAACTTAAGTCAATTCAATTAAAGTAAAGCCACAAAATATAAACTTATAGACTGGAAATATTATTTCATAAACTTCCTGTTTCTTCTAGCTGATATTTTAATTTTCTTCTTTAATTTGTGACCATTTTTCTTTATTCAGCACATGTGGACATGGAGAAATCTTTTTTTTTTTTTTTCCCCAGTGAGAGGAGAAGAGATAGTGAGGCAGACTTCCACATATGCTCCAACAGGGATTCACCTAGCAACCCTGTTTAGGCTGATACTCTAGTACCAAGCTATTTTTAGCACCTGAGGCTGATGTGCTTAGACCAGTGGAGCTATCCTCAACACCTGGGGACATTCTCAAACTAATCAAGCCACTGGCTGTGGGAGGGGAAGAGGGAGAGAAGTGGAGAGGAAGGGAGAGAGAAACAGATCATCATTTCTCCTGTGTGCTCTGACCAGAAATCAAACCCAAGATAGCCATACACCAGGCTGACACTCTATCCACTGACCCACCAGCCAGGGCCAGAAATTATTTTTTACAAAATGTTATATTCCATGTTGAAGTTGTTTGCAAATTCTTTAGTATACTGCATTAAAAACATATATGCTAATCATACCCATCAATAGGTCCTAATTTTGCCTTCAGTGGTGATATCTAAAAAGTGTGTAGTCTTTCTTTTCTAATTGATATTTAAAATAGACCCTACATTTTTACCTCCCCCCTGTTTTGTGTGAACATTAATGTTGTACTGCTTTGAAAATTTCAATTATACAATATAGTGTTATCAGCTATATCACCATATTATACATCAGATCTTCAGATCAATGTCATCCTATAACGGAACATTTGTATACTTTTACCAACCTTTTCCTATTTTCCCTAGCCCCTGGCAATCACTTTTCTACTTTCTGTTTCTATGAGTTTGACTTTTTAAAAAATTATTATTCATATGTATCAGATAGCTGTATTGCATTTTAATAAATTTAAACTTTTGATAATTGGACTAAAGGTTCCAAAATGAAATTCCAGGAGAAATTGATTATATTCTATTAAATATGTGATTTTTAAAATAATTTAATAATTCACCTGTGAAACAACAATGAATTCAATAATTTTCAATTTTTAAAAAAATCATTCTACTGAAAGTATTTGTTAGTGGCCAAGAATTTCTATGTGCTAAATATGAAAAGTTACTGAAGTTTTTTGCAGTGGGTCTTTAGAGATCATTTATGAAACTTCAGTGATAATGTGATAAATTAAAAAATTGAGGTCCACAGAGATTTAGAAATATCCACACACACATAGCTAGTAAATGTAAAAGCTAGAAATCAACCCCAGAAAGGTGAATTAGATCAGTGCTGAAACATTTTATACCAATGGTCTCATGCTAGTAAGTCACAAAGCGTGAGGTTTTCATATAAAGTCTCATGTCTGTCAAAGGACTCTTACCCTGCTTTTCTTTTGTAATAAATACCTTTCCAAAGATCAAATCATTTTTCGTATCAAACAACATAACATAATTGATGGTTTTCTTTATTGAACAAAAAGCCTATATCCATAAGGTCAAAGCTCTGTGCTTTAGGAAAGCCTACAACCTGAGACATATGTAACTATGCTGAGCGGGTCAGTTCATGTGAAAGTTAAACTTGACAATAGGCACAATTCCACCACTGAAGAACATTTTTTTAAATAAAATGTAGGATTTCAGGTATGATTATTTGCAAGACACATCAAAATATCATGCTTCTTAAAACTTTATCTTATACAAGAGCTATTGGCTCCTGTATGAAATAAGTTTGGGAGGAACACTAGGGAGTGGTGAGGACTATAGCAAACTAAATACACTACACCAGAGCTCAGTTCTGGCCATTAGGAAGGTAAACATAATGTGGTCAGATCTTTCTTTTCACCATCTTAACAACAGATACACATTATAAACATTTAATTAGCTTAGGAAAATACAACTCTAAACTGCCTCTAATCTAGAAAATTTTCATCTCCACTATAACTATATCAAACATTTTTGAAATGATGGAAAATAATAACAATGAAAGCAAAATAGGCAGATTTTGTAAATAATTAAATTCTATGAAAGTTACTATGTATTGCTAATAATCTAAAAGAAATAGTTTCTGTACAAAGATGTATTCATCCCTAATCTATGAGTATACTCAATATATGTTATAAACTAATGAATTTGAGAAACACTGTGTTTGCACATGCTTTATTCTTTTTTATTCAGTTGATATATGGGAACTTGCCAATGGTAGTTCATATTAATAGCACTGGGGGAGCACAACTTCCTGGATGAAATTCATGGCTTGGGGACAAAGATCAGAAACCTGTGCTCCCTCACTGGTAGTGAAGCATTATGTCTTGGTTAACTAGAAGTAGGTTAAGATCCAGAATCAGAAATATAAACCTGAATTATCTATTAGGGAAAAGAGTCAAGTTACCAGGTTGTGCTTGGAAACACAGAAACTGGGGTTATACAAGTATAACAGATGCAGCAAAATGAAAGTGAGACTGAACCATAGTAGCGTGTTGTCAGATTGCACAGTGCAGATGAGACGCAGTGGAGGTCAGAGGCAGGAGGAGGAGAATCTTGGGCTCAGTCTCAGAGACTGAAAGAATTTATAGGCAGATCATCAAAGGCCAGCAGAGTATCTGGAAGGCTTGCGTACCTGGCAGGAGACAGTGGTGAATCCCCAGAGTCTGGTTCCCATTACAATGTGAATGTCAGCTTGCACACTTCCATCCTTGGCCAAGCAGGACAATCTGGGCCTATAATAGAGGTTAAACACAGCAATATTTTTATACCTTCTCTTACTACTAGGTTCTAAGGAACAGACAAAAAATCTACAAAGAGCAATCTAGTTCAGAGGCCAGGGACTGTTTTCTGTCTTTTTGTTCTTACTTTTCAGTTCATTTTGTCATCAGTATATTTGCTCTCTAAGGACCCTTTTAAAAAGACACAGTATCATCTTTTAGTGATAGAGCTGAGAAAAGATGTGGTCAGAGTCCAGTCTGTTGAACTATTCCATGACCCTTGGTTAAGAACAAATAACTATTTGAGTAAAGACTTGACTTACCACAACAATCTAGTTAAATTTCTACAATATAGTGGCAAATCTAGTCTTATCACTGTTTAAAGACATTTTATGAACATGTACTATGTATGATGTATCATTCCCTTTTAGATCTCCAGTTCAAGAAAGACATCTTCAGACAAATGATTTTAATTGCATGATGAGGCTATATTAACATAAATATGTAACAAATGCTATGGAGATACCGCGGGGCAAGCTGATACTTACATAAAAACTAGGGAAAACACACTTCAATTTAAAATTAATAAGCCTCCAAAATCTTTATATAAATATCCCTTAGCTCTATCCACCAACTTCATTTTCCTAATTGATAATTTGTTATTGATGAACTAGACTGAATTTTTTTCCATTAATTTGCTGGGAAGGCCATAATAAAGATTAACAAACTGAATGGTTTAAATAACAAAATTTATTTTCATAGTCTAAATGTTCTGAAGGCTAGCAATCTGAGATCAAGGTATCCATCGTGGGGCCATATTTCCTCTGAAGTCACTAGGGAATGCCAGCATCTGTTCCAAACCTCTTTCCTCGCTTTTACTGTTTCCTTTGCTTGTGACAGCATAACTCCACTCTTCACATGACATTCTCTCTGTGTGCATGATTCTGTGTCCAAATTTCCTCTTTCTATAAGGATACCAAGTCAGATTGGATTATGGGTCCTCCTTACTCCAGTACGATCTAATCTTAACTGATCACATCTGCAACAATCTTATTTCCATATAAGGCCACATTTTGAGGTACTAGGCATTTGCCTTATGAATTTTGGGGAACATAATTCAACCAATAACATTTACCTAAGCCCTGTTTATTTAATAAAAGGCCTGAATTTCCTCCAAAAACAGGATTCTCTGAATACAGACAAAGGTGTACACTTTCACTGCACTTGGGAACTATTACTAATGAGGTCTGCAAGTGATTTGGAAATTTGAATGATCTGTATAAAAGAAATGGATGGTTGTAAGGTGCTCTGAGATCCAGGTTTATAGAAAATTTCCCTAGTAACAGCTAAATATGTATTAAATTTATGACTTTTTTTCTTTTTACAAAGGTGCTTTTGGGTTTTGCTTTTGAAAAATTTGTATGCTTTTCAGTTATACTAGGAATTCAGCAGTTCTTCCATGGTTTCTTGCAAAGAAGAATCTGTGGTAACACAAAACT
This sequence comes from Saccopteryx leptura, assembly GCF_036850995.1. Classification (NCBI taxonomy): domain Eukaryota; kingdom Metazoa; phylum Chordata; class Mammalia; order Chiroptera; family Emballonuridae; genus Saccopteryx; species Saccopteryx leptura. The sequence goes on along the minus strand of NC_089514.1, from coordinate 53,680,899 downwards.
ACTTGGTTAGAATCTGGAAGGAGTAAGAATAGGTTCACCACCTCTCAGTTTGGTTTTTCTGCCATTAGGCGTTATGTTGAAATGGTTAGAAAAGTGAGAGAGACACATTGTTTTATTTATGTAAAGAAGGATAAACTATGGTTACTCTACATAAGTGTTGGTAGATTACCAGAGAATGATTGGCATATGTTAATAAGAAACCTGTGTTTCATTGTGATTGATTTATCATATTGAAATATAGGACATAAGTTTTGCATTACAGCAGAGGCCTGTTGTGGAGCATGGGGGTGGGGGCAGGGTTGTTTGATGGGGAAACATTATTCTTGCTCCTTTGACACAGTGACACGTTTTAAGAGATGGCATAACCAATACTGAACTTTGCACATTGTTAAAAATTGAAACCACGGAAGTTTGTCTCACTGTTGAATGATTACAATGTTGTTGTTTTTATAACAATAGTATTTGGCTACTTAGTGTGATTATAGTTTCTGCCACTTCTTACTTATTGATCTGAGAGTAAAAGAAGAAAAATTAAAAATCTGAGATTATAATGACATAATCAAGTTTGACATTTTTATTGAAAACTTTATATCAAAGGAGCACATATAGATGATTAAATTTTTGAAGAAAAGTTTAAGAAAAAAGAGAAGATTCACCAGAGAGTTTCCACAGAGAAAAGGTAGGAAGTTAAAATTTATAGAAATAGCATGGAACCTGCTCAATGTACATGATTAAAGATGCATGAACCCTGAGTAAAGTTAAATAAATGAAGGAAAGACATTTTGTTTGGGAAGGATGAAAGGCAAATGATAAAATCTTGTAACATCACTGACTTTTATGGATAATGTTTAAAGCAAACAAAAAAACCACCAAAGTTATTCATAAAACAAACATAAATAATCCCTTTGAGATAAGTATATCATAACTTCAAAATCCACTGGAGATTTACTTGGTCCATTAGACTACTATGTCGGGAGTGAAGCTAACCAAAGAGATTGCAAAGAATGCAAAGGAACTGAATGGGTGCTTTGTGCGTGGCTTCCCCTCCAAGATGATGAAGAAGTATCTATCCCGGAGTTACATTGTACAGGAAAGGAAGGTGAAGAACTGTCAGAGAAATCAAAACAAAGACCTGATTGAAAAAATATGAGAAATTAAGTGGCCATAAATCACTAAGTTCAAATGGTCTTCATCTAAAACTTCTGAAGGAGTTAAAGAGCTATGTAGCTAAGCTACCACCAAAAATGTATCAACACCTTCCATCAAAGAGGAGGGTGATAAATGCCCATGCATCCTTAAGAATAGTCCAGTGTTACTTGTGAGGTTAGGTTTTAATAAAAACATGGTGTTGTCAAGAATTATTCATGCTTTACAAACAGAGTAGAAGTATTTCCACTGGTGTAAAATGTGTACTTTAGTTTATTGTTTCTAGAAGATATTTCTCCACGCATAGGCTTTCTTTCTAGTTTTTGTATCGTTTTGTGGTTGTTTGTTGTTGTTGTTTATTTCTGAGTGCGTTTCTCTATGAGTTTGCTACCCTGGACAGTATTGAGCACTACTTACCTGACACACACTGATGGGTTACCAAGGAGAGGACTGAAATCCAGCCTGCAATTATTCATGGCAGCATTTGTTGGTTGTCAACCAGGTCTGGTCGATAAGCAGTAACTTTATTGTTACAACATGTGGTGGGGTTTTATAAACTAAGCACCATGCTGAGAAGAGCACAATAAACCCTGCTTAGTAAACTTGATTACCCAAAACAATGCATGCATCTATTTTGCCTGAGAATTTTCTCACATTTTGAGAAGGTTGTTATTTTTTCAAGTTAGAGCAATTCCATGATTGCCAAATTAACATGAATTTATAAATGACTTATAAGCATGTCAAAGTTTCTGGTGATAAATTTGGGGCCTCCCATTAAAGACCAGGCATTGATTACACAACAGACTGCAGCTCTCTGTTTAATTCTTAGCAGGTGGGCAGAGGCCAGGCCTTCCCATCTTGCATTGCCAGTGAACCGTGAACATGACCTCTCTAAGGGAAGGACAGGAACTCATTCGCCATGTTTACTTTATACTGAAATTCTTTATGGATGAAGACCCCTAACTGTGCTGAATTGTTCTTAGTTAAGAGTATGAGCTGTGTGGCGTGACTGGTATTTTTAAGTCCCAACATTTTATGAAGCTCATCTGATTTTCCAGATATTTCACATAAGCTTATTCTTCAGGTGTAGTCACGGCTTTGAAGCTGGCTGAAAAGTTATGAATGATTTCAGCCAGCTCCAAAGCCATCACTGCAAATAAAGAACGGCTTGTGAAATATCTAGGAAATCAAATAAAGTTCTTAATGGATTTTCATAAAGGATTGTATTATTTATGTGAATTCACTTTCTTTTGCTGAGTGTTAAGAAGGGAAGGGATTCAAGAGACACTCCTCTTACTGGCCCATTCTTGGAATGTGAGCCAGGACTGCACTGTATCTTCCCAACTACTGACTGTTTTATCCAAGCCACCCACAGATCAACTGATTTTACTGTGTTACTGAATGGAACAACTATCCAGGGGCAATTAGAGGCATTCTTGTTTCCCTTTTCTCTTTCAAGATTCATGTCTCTCTTTCCAAATTATGGCACAATTCCATAAAATACACATTTGTCCTCCAGAAGAAAAAGCTTTGTAAAAGCAGAAGACTGCATTAGATGGATTCAATGTAGTCACTACTTGACAAGATAGAGCATTTGAGGAGATCACTGGCTATCAATATTTTTAGATCACTAAGCATCTTGAAAATCTAACAAAAATTATGGACTTTCTTATCAGATAAATATACATAGAAACATGTAGCAATGTAATTTTAGGTGGTTCATAACCCTACAATGACCATCTCCAGATTAAAAACCCTGGACCAGCTAGTCCATTGAGAACAAAAAATTGCTACTCGGAACCTTCCATCTGTACCTTTCATTCTCTATGTACTTCAGGTATGTGGCCTAGCCACGTCAAACAATCACTTACTTTTCTGTTAAATGAAAGTAGAAAATGCTATTCATGCATGAGATGTAACAGAACTATTACTGCCTTGATTATTAGGAGAGCAGGATGTAACTCTAATTGCAACTATAATTAAGCTTGCCACAAATATAGTTTTTAAAAATTCTCTGAGCAATTGCTTCTTTGTCAAAAAATTTAAAAGGTTAGGTTAGGTTTTCTCTAAGCTCTATTCCAGCAGGAATTTTATAACTACCTCTATTTTATAAGAAAAAGTTCCTAATTTTATTGACTGCTGACTAAATAAGAGAAGTTTTATATCAGTTGTGAAGAATACAGAAATGTAGAATTACATGAAAATAGACATCTGGACTTTAAAAAGAAGTTTAAAAAATTATCATTTAACTTATATTTTCACAAGTTGAAATCTCTGTTTATTCCTGCTGTTAGATTTTTTCTTCTATTTTTATATTAAGTACATAATTACTGTAACATATAACTAAAATGTATTATTTTATTACTTAGTTTGTTAAGTATATTACCTTTTACATGCTCAGTGGCAAGCATAGAAATCATATCTCAAGAGTGCTGAGTAATTTTAAGTTTACAATTTGATCTTTATGATTTGTAGGGTAAAATAACTTGCTTCTCTAAATTGTAACTAGGTAAGAGAGGCAGAACATCCCAGACAGTTAGAGCCAGACACTTGATTTAAACTGCCTGATTCAAATCTTGTCTCTGCACCTCATGAACTCTACGGCCTTGATCCTTCTCCCCTGTAAACTGGAGCAGGTAATAATAGTGCCTTCTTTGCGCTATTTGACATTGATAGACATGAGATACATACACCGTGGCAAAGTATTAGCCCACTAGAGGTTTATATATATTATTCTACTGATTTTTGTGCTTATTTACAAAATATATTTCAAAATTAGGGATGTAAGAATAAAACTGTATTCTTTATTTATCCATTTATTTATTTTTGACTCTGAGTAATAGAAAAACTCCAATATATGTATTTATTTATCTCTCCAATAAATATTCAAGATAAGTAATCCAAAGGTAAAACAGACTTCTGTAGGGTCAGGGACCTGGGCTTCTGTGTTTTACTCTGCTGTCCTCAGCTTGCATTTTTCTCTGCACTGGCTACTGTGTTCTGACTACCATGCCCATATTTCTGTCACCCGGAACGAGGAAGGGCTGAAGAATACATCTTGCTGTTCTCCAAGGACATTTCTCTTGCTTATATCCTATGAACTACAACTTAATCACAAGCCAGTTTTAGCTGCAAGTTTTATATAAGGTGCAGTGTTTTAATCTAAAAATTGGGTTTCATTACTAAGGGAAAGGACAATATAAATCCAGGGGCAATTAACACTATTGCCTCAGAAAGTAAATAGGACAGTTTTTAATAATCAAGATTAACTGAATCCATATAAAGAAAATATAGTTCCTTCCTGATTTAGTGATAAATAAGAACAGTCCTTAGTTTCTGTCACAGCCATTAATCTCTCTAATAACTTCATAACTTTGTGAACTTTTGTACTATGCCTTTTCCATTATTCCCTTCATTTATTATGTATAACTGAAATATTTCATTTTTCAGGAAAATTTCTTTAAATCTCTCATCTTATTAAGATGCTTATTTCTGTAATTTTATATCTTCCATATTATATTCTAATCTTAGCACTTATGACACTGTAATCATTAGTTACATGCCTATATCCCCTATTAGAATATTCCTTGAGGGCAGACATTACATTTGACATGTTTTTGTAACCTCAGCCCCTAGCACATTCCTGGAACACAGTCCATTCAATCACTGCTTGTTGAAAAAAAAAATGAATGGGCTCTGTGAGGTAACTTATATGTAGTGGTATATAGAATGTTGGCAATTGTTTGATGCATATAAATTGGAAATCAACTATTAAGTATACCACATATATTTGTCTAAGCTATCCAAGTAATATAACAAGCCCTTGAATTATTATTCTAATATAATGTAGTCAAAAGAATAAGTAGACCAAACACACCCCCTTTTCCCTGCCCCCTGATCAGGAAGTAAAGAAAAGAAGACTCCTGAGCCGTGATTTCATATAACCTGTATGAAGGGGTATCCGAAATCTGACCGCATCTTGTTTTAACTGAGAAAGAGTGGACAAAAACCTCTTAGTTTTCAGCTCCTTTCTTATTTCAGGCAGGCCTAATGGGGACACTCAGAATTCAATGATAAAGAAAAGGAAATGATACTATTCTGACCTAACTCCAAAAATGAAGTATTGCCTCAGAGAGAGGTAGGTGACTGCATATTGTGAGGCACTTAAAAAATATTTTTCTAACTCTTTCTGGGTTAAAATTGTACTATTTCTGAGTGTTTGCTTTTGGGAGGTGTGATGTGTGTGTGTGTGTGTGTGTATGTGTGTGTGTGTTTTCATTCTACCATTATTCTCTAGGCAAGTATCTCCCTGGGTGAATGACATGTATATGGTATACAAAAGAATTTAGGTGTGACAAGACTGCACATATAAATCACACTCACTGAACCCTGGACCCATAACATTGAACATTTCTCAGGAAAATAACATATGACCCTGGCTGGTTGGCTCAGCAGTAAAGCATTTGCCAGGCCTGTAAAAGTCCCAGCTTTGATTCCTGGTCAGGACACACAGGAGAAGCACCCATCTGCTTCTCCAGCCCTCTCCCTTCTCTTTCTCTCTCTCTTCCCCTCCTGCAGCCATGGCTCGAAAAAGCAAATTTACCCCTGACACTGAAGATGGCTCCATGGCCTCACCTCAAGTGCTAAAATAGCTCTGTTACCTAGTAACAGCTGCTTCAGATGGACAAAACATCAGCCCCAGGCAGGAGAGAGGTGGTTGCTGGGTGCATCACCGTGGGGCACAGGTCTGTCTCTCTACCTCCCTGTCTCTCACTTGATAGGAAGAAAAAAAGAAAAACAACATGCATAGAAGAGTCTGCAGGAAACTCTGGCGCACACGCACACATACACACAACTTTTTTCTGCACATTTGCCTCTTTCTCAGCTCATTTGGAGACCTTGAATTCATTACAGGAATGCTCCCCTAACTCCTCCCCAGTTCCTAGTTTGGGTTGAGTACTGCAAAGTCCTCACTTAATTCACCCTGCACTTCCTGTAGATGTAAACATCTACCCTACATTGTCTTTATACCTTTTCCCTAAACTATTGCAAATAAAAAAGCCCCAGCCCTGTGACTCCCAGGCTGCCACACTCTTTTTGCCCTAAACTTCTCCCTCATTTCTCCCTCTAGAACTTCTCCTTTCTCTCAGTCTCATGAATCTCTCCTGTGTTTCTGCCTCACCTTACACACAATCCATAACCCTCATATTCCTAGTTCAGTTTTTCATGCCCTAACTCCAATTATAAGTGAGGTAGGTATATGTCATTTTCTTAATCTCAGAGAGATAACTCAAATATTCAGTTTCATTTTGGTCACCTTTATACTTAGAATGAAACCGTTGTCAAAGAGTTGCTTTAAATTTTAAATAATTACTTATAGATAAAGCCACTGGTGACATTCAAATAAATTTTTTATAAATTTTATTTAGACATTTTAATGGGGTGACATTGATCAATTAGAGTACACAGATTCAGAGAAAACATCCCCAAGTCATTTTGACATTTGATTATGTTGCATACCCATCATTCAAAGTCAAATTGTTTTCCATCACCTTCTTTTTGGTTTTCTTTGTGATACTCCCCTCCCCTCCCCTCCTCTCCCTCTCTTTCCTTCCCCTCGCCCTGCTAACCACCTCACTCCTGTCCATGTCCATGAGTCTCAATTTTGTGTCCCAACTATGTATGGAATCATACAATTCTTAGTTTTTTCTGATTTACTTATTTCACTCAGTATAATGTTATCAAGGTCCATCCATGCTGTTGTAAATGAACCTATGTTATCATTTCTTATGGCTGAGTAGTATTCCATAGTATATATGGAATATGTATATATATGTGTGTGTGTGTGTGTGTGTGTGTATATATATATATATATATATATATATATATATATATATATATATATATATACACCACATCTTCTTTATCCAGTCCTCTATTGAAAGGCTTTTTGGTTGTTTTTATGTCTTGGCCACTGTGAACAATGCTGCAATGAACATGGAGCTGCACGTGTCTTTATGTACCAGTGTTTTTGAGTTTTAGGGGTATTTACCCAGTAGAGGGATTGCTGGGTCATATGGTAGTTCTGTTTTTAATTTCTTGAGGAACCACCATACTTTCTTCTATAATGGTTGTACTACTTTACATTCCCACCAACAGTGAATGAGGGTTCCTTTATCTCCACAGCCTCTCCAACATTTGCTATTACCAGTCTTGTTTATAATAGCTAATCTAACAGGTGTGAGGTGGTATCTCATTGTAGTTTTTCTTTTTTTGTGTGTGTGGCAGAGACAGAGAGAGAATCAGAGAGAGGGACATATAGGGACAGACAGATAGGAAGGGAGGAAGATGAGAAACATCAATTTTTTGTTGCGGTTCCTTAGTTGTTCATTGATTGATTTCTCATATGTGCCTTGACCACGGAGCTTCAGCAGACTGAGTAACCCCTTGCTCGAGCCAGCCAGCGACCTTGGACTCAAGCTGGTGAGCCTTGCTCCAACCAGATGAGCCTGCGCTCAAGCCGGTATCCTTGAGGTCTCGAACCTCAGTCTTCCACATCCCAGTCCGACTCTCTATCCACTGCGCTACCGCCTGGTCAGGCTCATTGTACTTATGATTTGCATTTCTCTAATAATTAGTGGAGATGAGCATCTTTTCATATATCTGTTGGCCATTTGTATTTCTTTCTGGGAGAAGTGTCTGTTCATGTCCTCTTCCCATTTTTTTTATTGAATTGTTTGCTGGTTTGTTGTTGAGTTTTGTGAGTTCTTTGTATATTTGGGGTATTAGGCCCTTATCTGAGTTGTTTGAAAATATTATCTTCCATTTAGTTGGCTGTTTGTTTTGTTCTCAGTTTCTTTTGCTGTGCAAAAGCTTCTTAGTCTGATGTGGTCCCATTCATTTATCTTTACCTTCACTTCCCTTGCCTTTGGAGTAAAATTTATAAGTTTGACTTCTATGTAATTTATTGTCTCAGGTTTTATAATTCAAAATTAATTTTGGTACAAGGGGACAAACTATAATTGAGTTTCATTGTTTTGCATGTGGTTCTTCAGTTTTCCCAGCACCATTTGTTGAAGAGGCTTTCTTTTCTCCATTGTGTGTTGTTGGCCTCTTTATTGAAAACTATTTGACCATATATATGTGGTTTTATTTCTGGGCTTTCTATTCTGTTCCATTGGTCTGAGTGTCTATTTTTCTGCCAATACCATGCTGTTTTGATTATCATGGCTCTATAATATAATTTGAAGTCAGGTATTGTAATGCCCCCAACTTTGTTTTTTTTCCTTAGGATTGCTCTGGCTATTCGGGATTTTTTTATAGTTCCATATAAACCTGATAATTTTTTGCTCCATTTCTTTAAAAAATGTCATTGAAATTTTTATGGGAATTGTATTGCATTTTTATATTGCTTTGGGCAATATGGTCATTTTGACTATTTATTCTTCCTATCCAAGAACAAGGAATATTTTTTCCATTTCATTGTATCTTTTTTGATTTTCCTTAACAATGCTTTGTAGTTTTTATTATATAGGTCCTTTACATTTTTTGTTATGTTTATTCCTAGGTATTTTTTAATTGTTGTTGCAACCGTAAAAGGGATTATTTTTTTAAAGTTTATTTTCTGATGTTTCATTGCTGGCATATAGGAAGGCAATGACTTATATATATATTACTTTTGTATCCTGAGACCTTACTGTATTGGTTTATTGTTTCTAATAGTCTTTTTGTGGAGTCTTTGGGGTTTTTGATGTACAGAATTATATCATCTGCAAAAAGTAAAACCTTTACTTCTTCTTTCCCAATATGAATGCCTTTTATTTCTTTCTCTTGTCTGATTGCTCTGGCTAGAGCTTCCAGGACTACGTTGAATAAAAGTGGAGAGAGTGGGCAACCTTATCTTATTCTTGATTTAAGAGGAAAAGTCCTCTGTTTTATGCCATTTAATATATTAGCTGATGGTTTGTCATAAATGACCTTTATTATATTGAGATATTTTCCTTCTATACCCACTTTGTTGAGTATTTTAAACATAAAATTATGTTGTATTTCATTGAATGCCTTTTCTGCATCTATTGATAGGATCATATGGTTTTTGTTTTTTGTTTTGTTGATATGGTGTATTACATTAGCTGTTTTACATATGTTGAATCATCCTTGTATTTCTGGGATGAATCCCACTTGATCATGATGAATTATTTTTTTAATGTTTATTGTATTCAATTTGCTAGTATTTTGTTGTAAATTTTAGCATATGTGTTTATTAGAGATATTGGTCTATAGTTTTCTTTTTTTGTGCTGTCCTTGCCAGGTTTGGTATGAGGGTTATGTTGGAGACATAAAATGTGTTTGGAAGTATTGCTTCTTCTTCAATTTTTTGGAAGACTTTGAGTAGAATAGAAACCGTCTTCTCTGAATGTTTGATAGAATTCACTACTATAACCGTCTGGCCCTGGACTTTTATTTTTTGGGAGGTTTTTGATAGTTGTTTCTATTTCCTCCCTGCTTATGGGTCTGTTTAGGCTATCTACTTCTTCATGATTTAGTCTAGGAAGATTGTATTGTTCTAGGAATTTATCCATTTCTTCTAGATTGTTAAATTTGGAGGCATATAGTTTTTCATAGTATTCTACAATAATTCTTTGTATGTCTGTGATATCTGTGGTGATTTCTCCTCTTTCATTTTGGATTTTGTTTATATAAGTCCTTCTCTTTTTTCCTTAGTGGGTCTTGCCAAGGTTTTGTTAATTTTGTTGTTCTTTCAAAGAACCAGCTCCTTGTTTTATTAATTTTTTCTATAGATTTCTGTTCTCTATTTCATTTATTTCTGCTCTGATTTTTATTATTTCCTTCTTTCTGCTGGTTTTGGGTTGTTTTTGTTCTTATTTTTCTAGTTCCTTAAGATGTGATGTTAAGTTGTATACTTGGGCTCTCTCTCGTTTGTTCATATAGGCCTGAAGTGATATGAACTTTCCTCTTATTACTGCTTTACCTGCATCCCAGAGATTCTGATCTGTCATATTGTCATTTTTGTTTGTCTTATATATCTTCTGCTCTCTGCTTTTATTTCTTCTTTGACCAACTTATTTTTTAGAAGTATGTTGCTTAATTTCCACATTTTTGTGAGTTTGTTTACTTCTTTTTGCTATTGAATTCCAGTTTCAAAGTTCTGTGGTCAGAGAATATGCTTGGTATAATTTCAATCTTTCTGAACTTGTTTATGTAATTTTTGTGGCCCAACATATGTTCTATCTTGAAAATGTTCCATGTACACTGGAGAAAAATGTATACTTTGGCGGTTTGGCATGAAATGTCCTATAGATGTCTATCATTTCCAATTGTTCTAGTGTTTTGTTTAAAGCCCATATTTTCTTATTGATTTTTGGTTTGGATGAACAATCTAGAGCTGTCAGTGGTGTATTGAGGTCTCCAAGTATGATTGTATTTTTGTCGGTTTTTATTTTTAGATCAGTTAGTAGATGTCTTCTATAATTTGGTGCTCCTTTGTTTGGTGCATATATATTAAGGAGTGTTATGTTTTCATGATTCAATGTCCACATTATCATTATGAAATGACCATCTTAATCTCTGATTATCTTTGCTGTCTTGTAGGCAACATTGTTAGATATGAGTATGGCTACACCTGTTTTTCTTTGGATATTATTTGGTAGAGAATCATTTTTTAACCTTTCACTTTGAATTTATTTTTATCCTTGTAGCTTAGATGTGTTTCTTGAAGGCAGCATACTGTTGGAGTTTCTTTTTTGATCCATCCTCCTAGTCTGTGTCTTTTTGTTGGTGAGTTCAATCCATTTATATTAATGTAATTATTGACACTTGAGTGTTTTCTATTGCCATTTTATATATTGCTTTTTGATAGCTCTGTATCTTGTTTGGTTCTTCTCATTTTTTTTTGTTTTGTTTTGTTATATTCCATACTTCTTTTCTCTGTTTCTCTCTTTTTTTAAGCCATGTGTTTCTGTAGTGGCTTTTTCAGGTGTTGTTATCATTGAGTAACAGAAAGGATATATATCATATTCACTGTAGTATATTATCTCATGAGTGCTTCTGCACTCCATTCTCCTTTGAAACTTTTAATCTTGGTCCTCTCCCCTTTTTAGTTTTTGTTGTCATAGATTAATCTTGTTTTTATTGTGATCTTGATGATGAAGCTTTTACTTGTGATTTTGTTTTGTTTTGTTCTTTGTATCCAGTTGGATAACTTCCTTTAGTATTTCCTAAAGTGTGAATTTTCTGGTGATAAATTTTCTCATCTTTTCTATATCTGTGAACGTTTTCATTTTCCCTTTGTATTTTTTACTTTTATTTATTTATTCATTTTAGGGGTAGAGAGAGAGAGAAAGAGAGAGAGAGAGAGAAGGGGGAGGAGCAGGAAGCATCAACTCCCATATGTGCCTTGACCAGGCAAGCCAGGGTTTTGAACCGGCAACCTCAGTGTTTCCAGGTTGACGCTTTATCCACTGCGCCACCACAGGTCAGGCTTCCCTTTGTATTTGAAGGATATTTTTGACAGATATAGTATTCTTGGCTGGAAGTTCCTTCTTTCAGTACTTTAAATATTGGGGTCCACTCTCTTCTGGCTTGTAAAGTTTCTGCTGAGAAATCTGATATTAACCTAATGGGCCTTTCTTTATATGTTGTATTCTTCTTTTCCCTGGCTGACTTTCCCTGAGAATTTTTTTCTTTGTCATTGGTTTATGATATTTTCATTACGATGTGTCTTGGAGTAGCTCTGTTTGGATTAAGGTGATTTGGTGTTCTGTTTGCTTCTTGGATTCGAGGCTCTAATCCTTTCCACAGGCTTTGGAAGTTCTCTTCTATTATTTGTTTTAATATGTTCTCCATTCCATTTTCTCTCTCTTCTTCTGATATAACCATTATTCTTATATTGCTCTTTCTTATGGAGTCAGAGTATTCATTTAGGGCTTTCTCTTTTTTTTTAAATTCATGAGTCTCTCCTCTTTTCTCTGTAGTGTCTCTAGTTGCCTGTTTTATATGTCACTAATTTTCTCCTCTATCTGGCCTGTTCTGTTAGCTAAGCTTGTTACCTCATTTTTCAGTTCATGTATTGAGTTTTTCATATCTGCTTGATTCCTTTCATAGTTTTAATTTTCTTGGTGAAGTATTTTTTTGTTCATTGAATTGTTTCTTGAGCTTGCTAAATCGCTTTTCCAGGCTTTCTGTCCCTGAGTATTTTTAGAACTTTCATTTTTAATTTTCTGTCATTTAACTCCAAGGTTTTCAAGCAATTGAAATTTTTTTCTAGATATTTTTCATCATCTATCTGAGCTACATCTCTGTCCTTTGATCTATGATATTTTATTTCTTTTTCATTAATGGCATTTGAGGGTGGTATTGTTAATAACACTAATAAGAAATGATTAGAAAAATAAAATTAAAAAAATACTGTGAAAAAATGAAAATTTCATTATGATAAGTGGAACAAAAACTACATAGAACAGGAAACCAGAGCTGGTGAAAATTGCAAAGAGATAAATAATGAAGTATAAAACACACAAAATGCCACAAAGAAAAATATGAGTCAAAAATAAAATAATTTGTTTATAAATGACAATCGAATGAAAGAAAAAGTAAAAGAGAAAAAAGGAGACAAGGAGAAAAAAGAAAGAAAAGGTTAAGGTTTTTGAAATGTAACCCTCATAAAAAAAAAGAAAAATGAAAAAATGTAATACCTATGGTTAATGAAGTTCAAAATGAAAAAGAAAGAATAAGATGAAAAGAAGATAAAATGACCAAAGTGGAAAAAGAGATTAAAAAAACAAGAAAAAAAATGAAAAAAGTTATAAAAAATGTAAAGTTTTTCTGGTTTTGAGAGGTAGTTTCTTCTTTTTTTCTTTTCAGCAGGTGGCACTGTACCACAGATTATGCCCCTGTGGCACTCTTAAGTAGAGATTTTCTGATGTCTTGCTATGACAATGACATAATCTGGGCCTCAGTCCTGTTGGTTGGCAGAACTTGTTAGTATTTGCAGGCTCTGACAATGGGAGAGTCAGTTTTCCAGGTGCCTCTTCCCCTGTCTCTCCCTCTTGAGCCACAGCCTGGGGACTCAGCTGTGATGTTACCCCAGCCACTGCTTTCAGGGCAAGAGGCTCTAAGAGCTGTCAAGTCCTTCCTCCAGCACTGCTCAAAGCCCAGTTCTGGGTTAGGCTGTGCCATCCAGAGCCTCTAGTGTAAGCAGGCAGGGCAGGGAGCCAATTGCTGATTAGGCACCTTTTTAAAGGCCCCCAGGCATGTCTAGTATGCCTCAGAACTCTGCAGGTATAATCTCCACAGGTTTTTCTTCTTTGTGCTCCGTTTGGAAGCCCACAGCCCAGCCCCCATGACTTCCACAGTGCACTTGGAGGTCTGCTCCACAGGAATGCACTTTATGACCTGTATCAGCTCAAGAAGGTACCCCTTCCTGACAGGTCTAGGCCCAGGGATTCCAGCTCTTGCGCACTTCCCATGCTGTTGGTTGGGGAGCCAGTACCACACAGAAACTCTGGCTACAGCTCACACAGAACTCCTCTGCTGACGATCTTGGGCCTAGCCCTCCATGCCAGAGGCGCCAGGTGGAGCCACTCACACACCACCCGCGATCGCGGACCCAGGAGTGCATAAAGTCCAAAGCCATTCCGGCGCTGGCCTCCACAGACAACCCACTCAGCCACCTGTGCTAGAGTCTGCTGCTCGTGCTATATCCATGTCTGCTGATCCCAGGCCAAGCTGGTGTGCTCTCTCTTCTGCTTGATCATCTGTCCTAGCCCAGCTTCTTCCCTCTGCCCCAGATCCTCTGTTTCTCTCGGTTCCAGGCAAAAGCAGCCCTTCCTCAGATCAGTGAGGAAAGCAGAATACTCTGTTCTCCATCTTATTTCCTTATGAGTAGATTATATATTCAGCCACCTTTTCACCCAATCATACCTTTGTTTGGTGTGTGTATACAGTGTGTCCATAAAGTCATGGTGCACTTTTGACCGGCCACAGGAAAGTAACAAAAGATGATAGAAATGTGAAATCTGCACCAAATAAAAGGAAAGCTCTTCCAGTTTCACACCTATTCAGTGCAGTTCAATGTGGGCTCATGCACAGATTTTTTAGGGCTCCTTGGGTAGCTATTCCATATAGCCTCTATAGACGTCACTGACTGATGGCCTACCAGAATGGGGTTTCTCCACCAAACTGCCCATTTCCTTCAACTGCTTATCCCACCAAGTAATGTTATTCCTATGTGGTGGTGCTTCATTATAAACTCACCAATATTCACATTGCACTTTGGTCACAGATTCGAATTTAGCGAGCCACGGAACACACTGAACTTTCCTCTGTATCATCCATATCTCGACTGGCATGGCCATGGGCTGCTCCGCTGTATACACAGTGTTACGTCATCCTCTGCACATGCATACATGCTGCCACATCATCCTACAGAAACTGGGAGGGTTTTCCTTTTATTTGGTGCAGATTTCACATTTCTATCATCTTTTGTTGCTTTCCTGTGCCGGTCAAAAGTGCACCATGACTTTACGGACACACTGTATTTCAGGTGCTCCTGAGATTGTTTTTCTGTCTCTAGTTGTTGAATTTGTTAAAATTTCAGGGGAAGATATTGGGAGCACCCCTCACGGTGCCAGTTCTCTGAAATCACTGGAGATTAAAATAATTTAACAACTGATTCTCTACCCTTATGACTGTTTTAAGTATAAAAAATGATATACTGAAAAGTTAGTTTGTTATTTCATACATTTAATACTTAAATAACAATAATAAAAGAGGTACACAAAACTAGATTGTTATAAGAAAGAGTTTTAAAATACAGTATTAATTACTTAAAATATTAAGTAATACTTGACAGAAAACAATAAAACTATTATTTAAGATATTACCAATGACAGCTTGTCAGCCTCTGGTTGTTTGGAACTTTTTCTGTTTACATTATATGTTTGTTTCCTGAAGGAACAAATGTGAGGGAATTCATCAAAGGTATAATGGGTTTTAAGAAATGAGTAAATAAATATTACAAGCATAGTTCTGTCAAATTTTTTCACTTATGGATGGAATGAACATTACTATGGGCACTTAAAATATGCTGTTGCACAAATGAATGTTTAAAAAGAGTAAGGAATGTAAATTTGTGATTTCCACATTGGGCAGCTGTCTAGGCACCCACCTTAGAGTGGACCCTGATTACAAGTGCCATTTTAACAACTGTTCCCTGAATTCAGCAAAAGTTAGGTATTGGTTCTGCCAAACTAGGGAAAACCGCCTGAATCCCACTACTGTATAAAGAACTTAATAGATTGCTGGACACATAGTAAAGCAAAAAATGCGAGCAGCATTTAATGTCTATCAGTAAACGAGGACTATAGGGGTTTCTTAGATTCTGCTTAACTAAGATGCCTAGTTAATTGTTTCTCTCTTTTTTCTTGTTCATTATTTTTTAATATTCATTTTACTTCATGCTACAGACACTTTTCTTGTGAAGAAAAAGATGACTACATTTTTGAGATACTGTTTTTGATATTTAGTCAATGATACTAAAATTTTTTGATCAATTATTTTACATGCAATAACTTTAAGTGATGCTAAGTTCCATGATATTTGTTTATTTTGTTTGCTGATGCTTCTCTAGGCTTTACATTATTACTGTCAAATTGTTCCTGGATCACCTGGTAATAAATGAAATAATGCATTTTTCTTTATATACACTGTTTTTATAAAACCAACTCAAGTATGAGTATTATGTCAACACAGACAAGGGAACTGTTTTCACCAAGTTTATAATTTAGTCAAAATAAAATATGTTCAAAAATATAATGCAACTCTGGGAAAATGACACTGAAAATAACCAACCCTCCCCTAATTCAAATACAAAGTCATTATAGGTAAAATAGATAACCATTATATAACCATAATAGACAAGACAGAAATATTAAAGAAATCTACTATAAATAATAATAAAAAAAGAGGAGAAATATGTCCATGCTCAGGCAATTGAAAAGAATAAGAACAAAATAATCATAATTGAAGCTGATGGTCTGTTGGATTCTGGATCTGGAAGCAGTCAGAAGCTTCTAGGAGGGCAACTTCTGTGAGATAGAAAATATTCAATATGCTCTGGGCATATACTGGGAACAAAGCCAAACTCACTGTTGGAAACCAGTGGCTGGAATCAGGTTTTCTACTTGGCACATAAGAGGGAAAAAATTCCCTGTGCTAGGGCTTTACCTACTATGAAACAATTTGCTTCAGGAGGGAGGATTGGTCCAACCTTCCAACCAGGAACTGGGACTAACCCTCCGTGGTTGGATGCCTGGATCTTTGAATTACTCTATAGTGTAAATTCCGCAAACTTTTAAAATAAGACCTGATTATGTACTGGGGTCCTAGGGGCTCAAACTATCAAACATATGAATAAATCTAATACTACCAAAAAATGTAATAATAATCACAAGATTCCAGAGGAAATTAAATTACAAAAGTAATTGAAACATATTTATCATGACTACTCCTAGGATTCTAAATATTGTAACTCAAGAAATAACATGAGTTAAAAATATACTAAAAATAAAATGAAGCAAAATGAAACAAATATAGGTAAATATAAACAATTGAGAAATTATTTAAATAATAATATTTTTAAAAGAAAAAAATCATAGAAAGTATGGATTGACTTTAAAGGGGTATAGGAAACTGAAATAAAAGGTACTAAGAAATTAATATAAAAAGAAGCATTAAAACAAGGATATAAAATATATTAAAGAGTTATAAAAACAATAGATAGATTAATATGACAAAATAAGTTTAAGAGTAATTGAAGAAGACCAAATGTGTGCAATTATAGAGAACAAATATTTAATGAGATGGTGGATGGGACTAACATGACTTCATCAATTTAAAAACCAACACCAAAAATGCTCAGGACAAAAAAAATTAAATCCATGCTTAGTAAAACTATATAACATCAAGATAAAGGATAAATATAAAATCTTAGGTTATACCATAAATAAAAGACAAATTTTCTTCAATGGCTTTATAGCAGGCTTCTTATAAACAGATATCAGACAGATATCAGACAACAGATATTAGACACAGTGGGGAAAATATGTTCAAAATCATAAGAGATAGACAAATTTCAGTGAACATTTTTACATTCAGCTGAACAATTATCCAAAAGTAAAGGCATTTCTAAACTAGCAAAGTATAAAAGATTGTACCATCTTCATCACAGGATATAATTTAGGAGAAAATAAATAAATCAGAGAAAATCAATGGAATGCAAAAACAATGGGTAACCCAAAATATTTTAACATGTATTGATTTATTTCATTAACTATTTCTGCACATAAAATAATTATAAATTTTTGTTTTTAAAAATGTAGAACTAAATTCTAAAGAATGGTATAAGAAAGATGAAAGAAAGAAAGTTTCCTGGATTATTCAGGTGAAATTAAGCCTTATTTTGTATGATAAGGTTGATAAAGATATTGAATAGTTTAAGATATTGTGAGGAAAATGAGTAGTGACAGATTGGATACATAAAAACAGATAATAATCAGGATATATATGACAAAAGAGTTCAGACCCACAACCTCTTCATCAATCAGCCCGAGAATCCAATTCATAACTTCTGCAGCAATTGGTCCAGAGTGACTGTGACTTAAACTGATATATAAAACAAGACAAATACAGGTAAGGATATAAAAGATTTGAACAAAATAATTAAAGTATTTGTTGTGAAAGATACAGAATTCATTAAAATATAACATATAACATTATGTATAATATAATATGCACTGTAATGAATAAATCCAATATATTTAAAAACTTAAATAGAAAATGTTCTCAAATGTATATTTACAACCCATATTTTGTCATGGTGGAAAATAAAACTGCATAAGCCAGTGAGCATTTTGAAAGTGTAATAATTAGATAAAAAATTTTCCCCAAAAAATATGTTAAGCAGAATGATTTTAAGGGTTATTTTATAACCTTCAAGAAATAAATAATGAATAACTTCCAGAAACTGTTTTAGACAACAGGGAAAAAAATTTGTTCTGAAAATTTTATTTAAATGGAATCATACAATATGTAGCCAGTCTCTTGTATCTGATTTTTTTATATAGCATCATGTTTTAAAGGATCATCTCTATTGTAGTATCTGTCAGAAGTGAATTTTTGTTATGGTTGAATAGTATTTCATTGTATGGATACACTACATTTTGTTTAACCATTCATCAGGTGATGAACATTTAGGTTGTTTCTACTTTTGGTTACCCAAAATATTTTTACACAGTGTTTATGAAGGATATATAAAATTAAATAATAATATACACCTATCTCACTTATAGTTGTTGAAAATAATCAATAAAAGATTTTGAAATGAAATTCAGCTAAGTTAAAAACACGGCTCTTTTTAATCTTTTATAATTAAATTGATTGGGATAGCATTAGTTAATAAAATTATATAGATTCCAAATGTACAATTCTATAATACATCATCTAATATTGTACTGTGTGCCCACCACCCAAAGTCAAATACCTCACTATATATTTTGATCACACAGGATTTAACCCTAAAAATACATACATATACAACTTCATGCCCTCTATTAGTAATTACACTACATTAGTTAAAGGAAAAAGATGGTTATTACCAAGATGCAAAGTCTTTTTAAGTCAGTCTTTTTAGTAAGTAAATAAGTAAAATAAATAACTTTTTGTAATACTTTCATGAAATACATTATAACTTAAAACTTTAAGTGATAATAGGTAGGGTAAAGCTTTTAAAAAAGACAATATAAAATTTGTAAGTGTAAAAAATGATAATCTCATTACACTAAAATTAAATATTTCTCTAAAACAAAACATTGTAAATCAAAGTAGAAGTATGTTGAATTTAAAATAATATACAAACTAGGAGAAAATATTTTCAACATATATACAAAGATTAATATCCTAAATATACTAAAAAGCCCTTACACAATTAAATAATAAAAAAATAAATTTAAAAAATATGAAAAAGAAGATAGATCAGTGTTATAAAGACAAGTCATAAAAAAAAGAAATATTTTTGGTCAGTAAATTGGAAAAAATGTTTTCTAAGAAATCAGTGAGGCATCACCAAGTGATGGCACAGTGAGTAGACCATGGACATGGAAACAGAGGACCCAGGTTTGAAACCCTGAGTTTGCTGGCTTAAGTACAGGCACTCCAGTTTGAGTGTGGGGTCATTAGCTTGAGTGTGGGATCATAGACTTGACCCCATGGTCACTGGTTTGAGCCCAAAGGTCACTAGCTTAAAACCCAAGGTTGCCAACTTGAGTCCAAGGTCACTGGCTTGAGCAAGGGGTCACTGGCTTGGCTGGAGGTCCTGGTCAAGGCATATATGAGAAAGTAATCAATGAACAACTAAGGTGCCACAATAAAGAATTAATGCTTCTCATCTCTCTCCCTTTATCTACTGTGCCACTACAAGTTGGGCAAATAATTCTTACCTTGTTTGATAGCATTAATTGACCCATATGCCTGCTCAGTTTGAATGTGTTGTTGCATTACTATAAGATAAAAATACCACTATTTTCTGAATACTACATTACTAGGAATTAAATCAATATATTTCAAAATACAAAAATAATTTTTAAACCTCTCCTAAAAACTACATCAGTTGAAAAGTACTTGTTATCTTTCGTTAAATCCTTTGAATTTTTTTAATAGTATAAAGTCTCCACTATGCTTTTTACCAGGTTTCTTTTAGTGTTCATTAAATCTGTTAGAATTTTGAAAAGTTATTATTATTTTTTTTACTTTGCCTTTTTTTGTTAGTTTTTACGTGTAAATAATTTTATTTTCTCAAGAAGAGTCTAGAGACCACACAGAGCTAGCATATTTTTTGGCATTGGTACTTCTTTTAATCTTTACCTTGTAGCTCATATCAAAGTTGTAATTGTTTGCTAGCCAGCAAAACCTAATGGCTCCCTCTGGTCAAAAGCTGTCAACAGCAATCTATCCAACAGTGGGGGCATTGCCTTAAATAAAAAAGCATCACATATGGTCGTATTCCTTGGTGAGCTACAAACAAGGTAGGGTTTAACTTTTTCAAATACAAAATCATTACCAACCCAACATAGTAAAACTGGGCACTAACATGTTATTAATAGAGTCTAGCAAATCATTACTAGAGAATAGCACTTCTTGGTTCATTACAGTCCTATAGGTGAAAGACAAACCGAGCACTTAACACTGGTGTTTTTTCTTTCCTTGATTTGGCAATGTGGCAATAAGTCTGTTTCTTAGATGTTAGATGATGATTTATTAGGTGTCCAAAAGTAAACCCCTACATCACAATGTATAAAGAAAACAGGCCTCAAATGATCAGTCCAGATTTCCTGCTAAGTATAAAGACTGCTAAATTCATTAGGGAATTCAACAAAGAAAAACACTACAATATTAAGAAAAAGAATTATCTCCAAACTCTGAAAAGTGCTGTTTAGGAAATTCTGAGATTAGTGATTTGTTTAACATTTGTGTTATCACAATGGTATTGTGTAATCCTACTGACACAGTCCAGTATAATGACTCTGAACATCAAACCAACAGGCTAATTACAATTCTTGTCTTTTTAAAATAGTTGTAGTCATAGCATTCCAATATTTTCCACTTGTGGCCCAGCTTTTGGATATTTCTAAATCAGAATGCATCAGAGATAATGCTGCTAACTATACTCACCTCTTTATTCTTTTTGCATTTTCACATAAATGCCAAAATTTTCTTAGTAATTTCTTAGAATGAACCCCAACAAAGCGTTCCTACTCTCTCAGTTTTCAGGCAATCCAAATTTAAGCAGAATAAAAGGAAAATATTCACCAAGTAGTTTTTATGCTAGAGCCTTCCCTCTCTCAGTCAACTTTATATAATATATTGTGTGTGATGGTGTGTGGATTGTCCTCAAGTTAGAAGGAAAACTCATAAACTATTACATTGAACTTAGTGGGGTGCTTAAAACGTGTCTAATCTTAATCTAAAGAAATGATTATTTAGATGTAGACTTTAGGTAATACATTGAAGGAGAGAATAAACAGTTTTAGGTCAGATAGAAGAAGAACTTTCACTTGCTTGTCTATGTTAAACACAATGTACAGTAGGGTACTATGTAAAATTAGGGAGTTGCATTGTTCTGTTATTAGAGAAATAGTAAATAAAACTTTAAGAATGTCTACAAAACAAGCATATGGCACATAATTTTACTGATTTCTTTCTAATTAGAATACTTGCATGACTGGTAGGAAATTCATACACCTACATAAATTTTAGACAATTCACTAAATGCTGCCATGTTCTGCTATGGAGATCTCCAAAAAGTGCATGCAATATTCTCCTTTAGAGATGATCATATGCAACTGATGACAAGTCTTATTGGAATCTGCCATTGGTGTGATCACACGAATTCATCTCACAGCTGCACTAAATGTGGGGGAAGCCTTCAGTCTAAATTCAAACACATGAGAATAGCTTTGGTTTAGTGAGAGCATGACAACATATTTGGTGTTTTGTCTACTTTTCTGACACATAAGTCCAAGGTTCAGTGAACTGGTAGTGTGTTTTGTTCATTATAATATCTTCAAGCATTTCAAAGATGTCTGGAGTTTGGCAAGCTCCAAAGTTACCTTGCCAAGCACATTTTCCATTAGAATTTACAACCATATGTATTTTCAAGGAAACAGTCTGAGTGTTTCTGATTAAATAGAGCTATTAAATGAGCAAATGGCCCCTTGAATACACTGTGATAAGTTACTTAACTTATTTAGGGGGAAAATAAAAAAAAATTCATATTTACCAATTGGTCAAAAATTGATTCAAAGATTTAAATTTTGTCTAAGACTTTAATCAAAATATTAAATATTAGAGTTCAATGAAATACATTATTGTCAAATATAGTATCCTTGTAATTTTCTATTCATTTTTACATTTCTATAGAATTTACATCTCATCTAACAACACACATTCTAAGTTCTATGACAATTATATGTCATTTTGCTACCAATACTTTCCTGATTGCCTTTTACTTTGTCTCATCTAAGTTGGTACTAGGAACTGTTAACAGAGAGGTCACAATTCAGCTTGCCAAAAAGCATATCATAAATTATGTGAAATTGTTATATTTTTCCCTAAGCACTAATGTATTAACATGTTAAGTAATATATTAAATATAGGATAAAACAATGTATATGTATAAGCATAATATAGTATTTTATAAAGTATATATATTAAGGCACCTATTATCTTAAAAGTGAAGATAATATTTACTAAAGTTCACTTCATCTATCTTGTACTTTATAAGTCTAGTTGTCACTATTGTAGCATGCGAAGTGCCAGATCTTTAAACTTGAGAATCTTTTCATGTAGAGGGCCTGATATTTGCATCAAATTATGTTCATCTAAGTAGCAACAGATTGCAACTGACTAATTTAGAATCTTTCAGGAAAGCAAACATACAGGCTTCCAGAAGATCAAGGAAAGCAGTGATATAGACTAAGTTGAACTTTCAGCTGCTAATTTAGTTTTTTGAAAGTTTTTACCATCTCTTCTATCAACATTTTTTTTTTAATTTTGAGAAGCTCTGTAAACAACTTTGTCATGACTAAGGACAATGCTCTTTCAACTGAGAGATATGTTCCTTTGAAAAATACACTTTCCGAGGGAGAACAAGGTATGGACAAGGTTAAGAAAGTCATTTTCCAGCTCCAAATCTCAACTCTGCTAAAAATTTTTTGCCTGAGAATGCACTTGCAGTTAATATGTTCCTTTCCTGACCATATCCCCATCACCCTCTTTCACTTATTCTGACACCCCTTGAACTTTGCTTTCATGCAATTGCCCTAATATGAAAAAAATACCCACTGTACCAAGCAAACAAAAAACAATGAAACAAACCATTACCAGAAAAACCTCTTTTGACTTCAAACACTTGTAGGAAAACTAAGAAATTTGATAGGTCTTGGTAAAGTTTATATTTATATTTCCCAAAAGTTGAGGATGTGCATGACTTTGATGATTGGTTAACAAATGCTTTTACAATTCAAGTGGTTTCCAATGTTTGCTTTGAACAAAATTAAAGGAGGACCTAATTGAGTTGTCAGTTAATAAATCATTAAAAGTAATTTTGGTAAATGTTCACTATAATGTTGGCATGCAACACAGAAGGAGTTTAAATCATTGAGTAATATATCTATGCTAGAATTCCTTTCAATGCCATCTACTTTTTTTTGAAACATGAAATATGTTGCTGATTGCTGACATTTATAAAAATGAAAAAGAGGAGTAAAATTGAGGCTGAATAGTGGATGACTCCGGCAACAAGTTACATTAACCTATGTATACATAAAAATTAGAGAAAACACCCATTTATTTCATTAAAAGATGAATAAAATTTTAACAGTTATTAAAATTAATTATACTGATGATCACATATTAGTAATAATTCTAATAAAACTAAACAGAAATATGTTTATTTAAACTTATAGTTCATAATTATTTATTCTTTTTCAAATTATATACACACTTTGGTTGAATATAGTTTTATTCTTACATTATTTTGTTTGCCAGAAATGAAGATAGAAATAGTAGAGAGAAAAAATTTTGAATGGTATATGTATCATTAAAATGTCTTCTGGGCCTTAGCCAGTTGGCTCAGCAGTAGGGTGTCAGCCTGGTGTGTGGAAGTCCTGGGTTTGATTCCCAGTCAGGGCACACAGGAGAAGCACCCATCTCTTCTCCATTCTTCCCCCTTTCCTTCCTCTCTATCTCTCTCTTCCCCTCCCACAATCAAAGGCTCTATTGGAGCAAAGTTGATCCAGGAGCTGAGGATGGCTCCATGGCCTCCACCTCAGGTGCTAGAATGGCTCCAGCTGCAATGGAACAACACCCCAGAGGGGCATAGCATCGCCCCTTCGTGTGCATGCTGGGTGGATCTCGGTTGGGTGTATGTGGGAGTCTGTTTGTCTGCCTCCCCTCTTCTAATTTTGGAAAAATACAAAAAAAAAGTCTTTTAATGAGATCATTAGGCATAATTTAGTCAGATCATTTAGACCCTTGCTTTGATAATGACATAAGTAAGTTTTTAAAAGTAAATGTGAGCAACAAAAGAAAAAATAATAAATGTGATATACCAAAATTAAAAGCTTTTGCACCACAAAGAAAACCACCAACAAAACAAAACACTTGCAAATGATATATCCAATAAGGGGTTAATGTCCAAAATATATAAAAAACTCATGAAATTCAACATTATAAATTAGATGAAAAAATGGACAGAGGACCTGAATAGACATTCTTTCAAAGAAGACAGACAGTCACCAGACACATGAAAAGATGCTCAACATCAGTTCTTACCAGGGAAATGCAAATGAGACCCTAATGAAATAACACCTCATATTTGTTAGAATGAATATTATAAAGAAAACAACAACAGAGAATATGTGTTGAGAGGATCTGCAAAGAAAGAAACCCTAGTACAATGTTGGAGGGATTGTAAACTTGTGCAGTAACTATTGAAAACAATATAAAGATTCCTCAAAAAATTAAAAATAAAACTACCATATGAACTAGCAATTCCACTTCTGGTTATTGATTTGAAAAAAAATAAAAACACTAATTTTGAAAGTTATATACACCCATATGTTCATTACAGCATTATTTACAATAACCAAGATATAAAAACAACCTAACAATGTGGTACATATATACAATGGACACAGCCACACACACACGCACACACACAAAAAATCATGCTAATTGGAACAACATAGATGGACTTTGAGGGTGTTATGCTCACTGAAACAGTCAGACAAAAATAGATAACATATAATTTCACTTACATGTGGAATCTACAAAACAAAACAAATGAACAAAACAAAACAGAAACAAACTCATAGATACAGAGAATAAACTGATGGTTACCAGATGGGAGGGGGAAGGAGTGAGTGAAAATGTGAAGAAGATTAAAAAGCACAAACAGCTAGTTATAGAATGTCACAGAGATGTAATGTGCAACATAAGAAATATAGTCAATAATATTGTAATAACTACATATGATGAGAGATGGGTACTAGACTAACTGTGGTGATTTTTTTGTAAGGCCTATAAACATCAAACCATTATATACCTGAAACTAATATAATATTGTATATCAATTACAATTAAATTATGTTTTTTAAAGTATGTAAAGACACAAAATTAAGGATGATTTTGAAAAAAATACCTATAACCATAAATGCATTAATAAACTTTCAATTGTTTTTATCTTCTATTCAATGTTATTTTATTAAAGAACATATTGATGTATTTTAAAGAAAGATTTCAAATTTTATTTTTTAAATCTCAAGATAAAAATGTACAACAGAGACATCATCTATGTTATTAATGTAGTGAATAATTTCAGCATAATTAATGGTAAGTCAACCAGATATTATATAACTTCTGCTTTGATGTAATATGAAGCATATAATTTCACTGATGATTATTTTAGTCAAATGTTTCTTTTGAATCCATCAAGCTTTTAAATTTAACTTAAAGTTTACTAAAAATATGACAATAAAAGGAATAAGAAAGGAGTTCCAGTCAAAATGGCAGCATAGGTAAATGTGGTACTAGAATTCTTCCATTATCATATCAAAATCTCAAATAAAGTACAGGATAGTCATCATTCAGAACTACCTGAAGTCTAGCTAAGTAGAAATTCTATATCTAAGGATGTGAGGAAGAAGCCACACTGAGACTAGTAAAGAAGGGAAGACACAAAAGGGCTGGTCCTACACCCACATGTAGTGGATAAGAATCGGGAGGGATATCTCAGATGCGGATGTCCTTTGGAGGAGCCACATGAAGCACCCTAGGCCAGTGTCCTAGTGCCAGAAAGAGAACTCCCCATAACTTCTGGCTGTAAAAAGCAGCAGAGACTGTTGCTGAGTTAGATGGAGGGCTCCTTAAGTCTAATGAGTTCCTCTTAAAGGGCTTGCAAACAGACTCACCTTGACTCACTCACTCTGAGCACTAGTGCAGGGCAGCAGCTCCAAAGGCACCAGGGACATAAAGGATGGAATGGAATAGTCTGGTTTTGAGATGAGAGCTGAAAGGGCAACTTTCTTCCAGACTGAAGTGCTGGCAGAGTCATTGTTTTCTTTTCTGAGCTGCCCCTCAACAGAGCCAACAAGTGGTGCCATATCTGAGTCTGAGTTTTAGTTTCACCTTGGTGATTCCCTGAGACCCCTACACCACCCAACTTGTGGGATTACTCATTCCATTTCCAGTGGCCTTTTTCATACAAACAGCCTCTCTTGGTTCATGCTTTGAGTTTTCTTAAACTCTCTTAAACTAGCAGAAACTGGCATTTGCAAACCCTGCACATCTTGCTAAGTGGCCTCAGACCCGGCACTAGTGGCAGCCAGCCTTGGTTAACAGCTTGGCCTTTCCTGGGCTCCTGCAAGCCCAGCAAAAGTAGCAGCCATATGAGGATTGTTTTCTAGCTTATGCTGGTGGTCCCAGGCAGGGCACAAGTGGTGCTTGACCTTGACCTGCACCTCCTGGGAGGCCTCAGAGCCAGTACACTCAGTGGATAGCTTCAGAACATGTCAAAGCACCACCCAACCATTTCCACGTGTGACACACTCAAGGGGTAGACTCAGTGGGCACCAGAAACTATTGAAGTGAGCCTTGCTCCAACATTTTGTGCAGGTAGGTCCTCTACTGAATTTATCAAGCTTTTAAATTTAACTTAAAATTTACTGAGGTAGCAATTGGTCCTCACAGCCAATTTGCCTGGAGGGGGATCAATACCTCTTACTAACATGCTAACAGCAATCAAGACTCAACTACAACAGGAGGATGCACATAGCTCACAAAAGGGGAGCACCTAGAGAGCATCTGGCTCAGTTGAATGAAAAGATGATGTGACTGGATCCTATAGAACACCTACTACCTAAGGCCACTCTACCAAGACTAGAAACATAGTAGCTCTACCTAATTTATAGAAACAAACACTGGGAAACTGCTAAAATGAGAAGAAAAAGAACCAGGTCCCAAATAAAATAACAGGAGAAATCTCCAGAAAAAAATCTAAGAGAAATGAGTGCAAGCAAATGACCAGATACAGAGTTCAAAAGAGTGGTTATAAGGATGCTCAAGGACCTTAGTAAGAGCTTCAATAGCATAAAAAAGAACATGGAAACTATAAAAAAAAGAACCAGTTAGAAATGAAGAATACACTAACTGAAATGAAGAAAATTTTAAAGGGACTCAACGGTAGAGTTGACGAAGCAAATAACCAAGTCAGTGATTTGGAAGAAAAATATCAAAGAACATCCAATGAAAACAAAAAAAAAGAGAAAAGAATTCAAAAAAATATGAACAGTTTAAGAAGCTTCTGGGACACCATCAAGCATAAAAATATTCACATCATGGGGGTACCAGACGGAGAAGAGAGAGCAAATAATTGAAATCCTATATGAAAAAGTAATGACAGAAAATGCCCTAACCTGGTGGAGGAATTAGGCATACAAGTCCAGGAAGTGCAGAGTCTCAAACAAGATGAACCCAAAGAGGTCTACACCAAGACACATCATAATTAAAGTGCCAAAGGTTAAATAAAAAAGAGAATCTTAAAGGCAAAGAGAAGAGTAGTTAGGTATCTACAAGGAAGCTTCCATAAGACTATCTGCTGATTTCTCAATAAAAATTTTGAAAACCAAAAGAGACTGGCAAAAAATATTTCAGGTGATGAAAAAAAGAAACTTTGACCAAGATTACTCTATCCAGCAAAGCTTTTATTTAAAATTGTAGGACAGATAATGAGTTTCCCAAACAAGAAAAAGCTAAAGGAGTTCACCACCACAAAACTTATATTACAAGAAATGTTAAAAGGTCTTCTTTAAGAAGAAGAAAAGTTAAAGATCAAAAATAAAAATAATAAAATGACAATGAAAACATATCTATCAACAATTACCTTAAAAAAATGGTTCAAATGCCCCAACCAAAAAACATTTGGAGGCTGAATGGATAACAAAGCAAGAACTTTACATATGCTGTCTACCAAAGACTCTCTTCAGTTCAAAACACAGCCAGACTGAAAGTAAAGGATGGAAAAGAATATTTCATGAAAATTAAAACAAACAAACAAAAAACTGGGGTAGCAATACTTATACCACACAAAATAGACCTTAAAACAAAGCAGAACACACCCAAATCAGAACAGCAGGAAACAAAGTAGGACCCAGTAACTCTACTTTTGAGTATTTATACAAAGAAACCTAACACACTAAATCTAAAAGATATATATTCATATGATCATTTCAGCATTATTTCTAATAACCAAGATATAGAAACAACCTAAGTCTTCATTAGTAGATGAATGGGTAAAGAAGAAGTGGTACATATATATAATATAATAGGTCTTAGTTGTTAAAAAGAATGAAATCTTATCATCTGGAACAACATGAATGGACATAGAAGGTATTGTGCTGAATGTAATAAGTTGGACAGAGGAAGACAAATGCCCTATGATTTCAGTTATATGTGGAATCTAAAAAACAAAATAAAACAAGCTGAACAGAAACAGACTCATAGATAGAGAACATTTTGACATTTGCCAGGTTGGAGAGATGCTGAAGGAATGGTGAAATAGATGAAGAGATTAAGAAATACAAATTGGTAGTTACAGAATTGTCACAAGGGTGTACAGTACAGCATAGGGAATATAGTCAATAATATTCTAGTTACTATGTATGGTATTAGATGGGTATCATATTTATTAGGGTGATCACTTAGTAAGTTATATAACATCTAATCACTGGATTATATACCTGAAACTAATACAATATTATATGTCAACTGTAATTGAAAAAAAAATGATTTAAAATAAAAATAAGAATAAGCTAAAAAATTGACAGGATGCAACTAGATAAAGTCAGAAAGCAGAACACTTTTTGGACAACAGTCCTATTCACATCAACAAGTCAGTGTTAATTAAATTATCCTGTAATAGAAAATCCGAAAAGAGATGAAGTTGAGAATATGAATTGGGTATAAGATAAAAATGGCATCTCAAAATTAGTTAGAAAAAGATACAACTTTTTAATGTGAGATTGTGTAATGAGAGTTATGTAGAGAAAAATTAATTTGGATCCAGTCCTCACATCATATGCCAGGATAACTTCTAAATAAGTTAGAGATTAAAAAAATAAAAGCATATAATTGCTAGAAGAAAACATAGGTAAACTTCACCATAAATCTAGAATGGTTACTATTGTCCCTGATATGATTCAATTTAAGACAGAATAATGGGAAATAGAAATAAATGGATCAATTTGTCTATATAAAATGTCAATAAAGTACACACACACACACACACACACAAACCAACATACTAGCAGTGCAAAATGAAAAAGACAAATGAAAAATTGGGAAAAATATAATTTTAAATAGATAAAACATAGTAAGCTAAGTATTTTAAGATTTTCTAAAAATAAAGAGAAAAGCCCCAAAACTATAGAAAAATGGGCAAAATATGCATAGCTCAAAGAAAATATAAATGTAAATGCTCTGCCAAATATGGAACAATGTTCTCTTTTGCTCATAATAGGAAATGGCAAATTAAAATTACACTGAGATTCCATTTCTCACATATTAGGTTGGCTAAAATCCAAAAGTTTGGCACTATTTTTTGTGGGTAAAGATGAATAAAACATTTTCAATATGGTAATGGAAATGTAAAATCTTCAACAATATCTATTTATTTGCCCTGAAACTCAATAATCCTACTTCTAAAAATATTTCCCCCAAACACTCTGACAAATATATGAAAAATAAACATGTACAAGGCTATATGGTAGCATTATCTGAATAGTGAAGACTAAGTACAAAACCAAAGGTAGAGACAAGATGGCAATGGAGTAGGCGGACGTACCAACTTCCACCTCCCAGAACCAAGGTGGATTACAAACTAATTTTAAGAACCATCATCTGGAAAAACCAACTTTGGGCTAAACTAAGAGGACTCCTCAACAAAGGAACACTGAAGAAGCCACACTGAGACTGGTAGGAAAAGCAGAAACACGGAGAGGGCTGCCCAGCTCCCTGGAGTGAATGGCAGCTGGGAGAGACTCATGTGGTAGGAAGTGAGTTTAGCAGAGAGGGGAGGGTCCTGAGCCTGCAGCCCCAGAGCCTAGAAGAGGCTTATGGACAGTATTTAGCTGCAAACAAGACAAGATACTGTTTGTGAGAAAGAGACTGATTTCTTAGACCCAGGATTTATCTTAGACCCAGGATTTATCTTAAAGGGACCACACAGAAAACCTCTATCACAACCACAAACCCAGGGCTCTAGGGGACGGGGAGAGAGGAGAGGCCCAGAGTAACATGAAGAGAGTGTAATCTAGGAGGCACAGGGAGAAACATTTTGAGAGACAGCTACCCTAAACCCTGTGAAAAGTCACTACCCAAATCTAAGTAAATATTTCCCCCCAGAAACAGCAATACCAGCAAAGGGAAGCATGACAGCAGCCAAACAAGCTCTCCCATGGCACTCAGAGCAGAGTCGCTTAGAAGGAGGGAGCTTCCAGGACTATAGTAGTGAGTCCTAGGGTCTGAGATGCAGCACTCCCACCCACACGGCTGAGGGATCACCCGAGGGCAGACAGCAGCGGGACACAAAAGCGTGGTTCTGTCAGCAAGGGCAGAAACCAGCTGGCCACCACTGAGGCCCAGGTGTGAGCTCAGTCTTGCCTGGCTAAGGAGGTGGGGATGTGCAAAAGTGGTCAAGCCCAGCTGCGGGCTGCCTGCAATCCAGCCTGTGGAAGAAGGACAGGAGCTCCAGAAAGGGCAGAGACCCGCCCTTGAGCAAAGGCACAGGAGCACAGCTGTGCCTCGCCCACAGAACCAAGGCTTGTGGCCAGACTTGGGAGCGAAAAGCCCAAAGCAGGCGGAGTGCCCCTATTGTGAGCAGGCAGTCCAACCCGGCTTCTGGAGCCAAGGCTTGTAGCCATCCCAAGAGTGGGCTCCTCCTGCAGGGGCAGGGCAAAAGCCCAGAATCAGGCAGAGACCCACAGCTGAACAAAGGTGCTCACCCAGCAGGGGCAGGGCAAAGGCCAACACCACCGAGGATTGCACATCTGAGCATGTGATCACAGCCCCTCCTGTGAAGGAGAGGTGGAAACCACAGCAACAGCCCTAGTGGGCAGGCACTGGCAACGCCCATACCCGAACGCCCTAACAGCAACAGCAGAGGGGGTGGTGAGCCTGCATTCATAACACACCTAGGAAACACAAAGGCCACACCCAATGGACTCCAGTGGCCAAAAATTTCTTTTGCAAAGACAAAATGAGAAGGAAGAGAAATGCAACACAAATGAATCAAGAGAAATCCCCAGGAAAGGACCTGAATGAGTCAGATATAACCAAATTACCAGATACAGAGTTTAACGATTCTTAGGATGCTCAAAGATATTAGAACAACAATAGATGGCCATTATGAACACCTAAATAGATAGCAAATATAAAAAGACATTGAAATAATAAAAAAGAATCAGTCAGAAATGACAAATACAGTATCAGAAATGAAGAACACAATGGAAGAAATTAAAAGCAGGATGGATGAAGCTGAGAATCGAATCAATGAGCTAGAGGACAAGATAAATAAAGGCATGGAAGCAGAGAAGAAAAAAGAAAAGAGACTCAAAAGGTCTGAGGAAACTCTAAGAGAGCTCTGTGACAACATGAAGAGAAATAACATCTGCATCATAGGGGTTCCTGAAGAAGAAGAGAGAGAACAAGGTATAGAGACTTTGTTCAAACATATTATAGCTGAAAACTTCCCTCAATTAAGGCAGGAAAACATCTCACAAGTTCAAGAAGCACAGAGAACTCCATTAAAGAGAAACCCAAAGAAATCTACACCAAGACATATCATAATTAAAATATCAAAGCTAAGTGATAAAGAGAAAATATTAAAAGCTGCTAGAGAAAAAAAGATTATCACCTACAAAGGAGCCCCCATAAGGGTGACTTCTGACTTCTTGACAGAAACACTTGAGGCCAGAAGGGAATGGCAAGAAATATTTAAAGTATTGCAGAACAAGAGCCTACAACCTAGACTACTTTATCCAGCAAGGCTATCATTTAAAATTGAAGGAGAAATAAAAAGCTTTCCAGATAAAAAAAAAAAAAACCTTAAGGAATTCACTACAACCAAACCAAGGCTGCAAGAAATGCTAAGGGGCCTGTTGTAAACAGATCAAAGGAGAAAAAGAATATAGCAAAAGAGGAATACAGTTTTAAAGAATAAAATGGCAATAAACAATTTCATATCAATAATAACCTTAAATGTAAATGGATTAAAGGATCCAATCAAAAGACATAGTTTAGCTGCGTGGATAATAAAAAAGGACCCATACATATGCTGTCTAAAAGAGACACACCTTAAAACAAAAGATGCACATAGACTGAAGATAAAAGAACGGAAAAAAAATATTTTACGCAAATGGAAATGAAAAAAAAAGCTGGTGTAGCAATACTTATATCAGACAAAATGGACTTTAAAACAAAGGCTATAGTAAGAGAAAAAAAAGGTCACTACATAATGATAAAGAGAACAATCCAACAGGAAGATATAACCGTTATAAATATCTACGCACCTAATATAGGAGCACCTAAATATATAATGCAGATTTTGATGGACTTAAAGGGTGAGATCAATAGCAATACTATAATAGGGATTGCAATACCCAACTAACATCACTAGATAGATTCTCAAGAAGGAAAATTAATAAAGAAACAGCAGACTTAAAGGACATAGTAGATCAACTCGATTTAATAGATATCGTAAGAACCTTTCACCCTAAAGCAGAAGAATATACATTCTTTTCAAGTGCTCATGGTAGTTTCTAGGATAGGCCACATGTTAGGGAACAAAAGTGGTCTCAACAAATTTTAGAAGATTGAAGTCATATCCAGCACTTTCTCTGATCACAATGGCATGAAACTAGAAATCAACCATAACAGAAAAACTAAAAAATACTCAAACACTTGGAAACAAAATAGCATGTTATTAAATAACAAATGGGTTAACAATGAGATCAAAGAAGAAATAAAAATATTCCTAGAAATGAATGATAATGAGCATACATCAACTCAAAAACTATGGGACACAGCAAATAGCAGTCTTGAGAGGGAAGTTCATAACACTACAGGCATATCTGAAGAAGCTAGACAAAGCTCAAATAAACAACCTACCCCTGCATCTAAAAGAATTAGAAAAACAACAGCAAGTAAAGCCCTAGAGCTAGTAGAAGGAAAAAAATAATAAAGATCAGAGCAGAAATAAGTGACATAGAGGTTAAAGAAACAATACAGAGGATCAATGAAACCTGGAGCTCATTCTTTGAAAATGTAAACAAGATCAATGAACCTTTAACCAGACTCACTAAGAATAAAAGAGAGAGGACACAAATAAATAAAATAAGAAAAGAGAGTGGAAAAATAACAACTGACACAACAGAAATAAAAATATTGTAAGAAAATACTATGAAGAACTGTACACCAAAAAACTAGACAACCTAGATAAAATGGACATATTCCTTGAAACATATAATCTTCCAAAAATTAATCTGGAAGAATTAGAATACCTAAACAGACCAATTACAACAAATGACAGTTAAATAGTTATCAAAAAGTTCCCAAAAAAGAAAAGTCCTGGGCCTGATGGCTTCACAAGTGAATTCTACCAAATATTCACAGAAAAACTAACTCCTATTCTTCTCAAGTTATTTCAAAAAATTCAAGAGGAAGGAAGACTTCCAAGCTCCTTTTATGAGGCAAGCATAATTCTGATTCCAAAACCAGGTAAAGACAACACAAAGAAAGAAAATTATAAGCCAATATCCCTGATGAATTTAGATGCTAAAATCCTCAACAAAATATTAGCAAACCAGATCCAGCAATATATGAAAAATATCATACACCATGATCAAGTGGGATTTATTCTTGGGAAGCAAGGCTGGTACAATATTCACAAATCAATGTGATTCATCACATAAACAAAAGGAAGGAGAAAAACCAATTATAATTTCAATAGATGCAGAAAAGCATTTGATAAAATCCAGCACTCATTCATGATCAAAACTCTCAGCCAGGTAGGAATACAGGGAACATACTTCAACATGATAAAAGCCATCTATGACAAACCCATAGCCAACATCATACTCAATGGGCAAAAATTAAAACATCCCCTTAAGATCAGGAACAAGTCAGGGGTTCTCCCTTTCACCACTCTTATTCTACATAGTTCTGGAAGTCCTAGCCAAAGCAATCAGATAAGAAAAAGAAATAAAAGGCATCCAAATTGGAAAAGAAGAAGTAAAGCTTTTATTATTTGCAGATGATATGATATTGTATATAGAAAACCCTAAAGTCTCAGTAAAAAAACTACTAGACCTGATAAATGAATTCAGCAAGGTGGCAGGATATAAAATTAATACTCAGAAATCAGAGGCACTTTTATACACTAAGAATGAACTGTCAGAAAGAGAAATTAAGGAAGCAATCCCCTTCACCATTGCAACCAAAAAAATCAAGTACCTAGGAATAAATTTATCCAGGGAGATTAAAGACTTGACTTGGAAAATTATAAAACATTGATAAAAGAAATCAGGGAATATACAAACAAGTGGAAGCATATACAGTGCTCATGATTAGGAAGAATAAACATTATTAAAATGTCTATATTACTCAAGGCAATTCATAAATTCAATGCAATACTGATTAAAATACCAATGACTTACTTCAAAGATATAGAACACATATTCAAAAAATTTATATGGAACCAAAAGAGAACACAAGTAGCCTCAGCAATCTTGAAAAAGAAGAATAAAGTAGGAGGTATCACACTTCCGGATATCAAGTTACACTACAAGTCCATTGTACTCAAAACAGCTTGGTACTGGCATAAGAACAGGCACATAGATCAATGGAACAGTACTGAGAACCCAGAAATAAACCCACAATTTTATGGACAACTGATATTTGACAAAGGAGGTAAAAGCATACACTGGAGTAATGAAAGCTTCTTCAACAAATGGTGTTGGGAAAATTGGACAGCTACCTGCAAATAAATAAAACTAGACCACCAATTTACACCATGCACAAAAATAAACTCAAAATGGATATAAGACTTAAATGTAAGCAGTAAAACCATAAGCATCTTAGAAGAAAACATAGGCAGTAAGCTCACTGACATCTCTCACAGCAATATATTTTCCGATTTATCTCCACAGACAAGTGAAATAAAAGACAGGATAAACAAATGAACTATATCAAACTAAAAAGCTTTTGCACAGCTAAGGACAGTAAGAACAGAATAAAAAGACAAACTACACAATGGTAGAACATATTTGACAATACGTCAGTAAGGGGTTAATAACCAAAATTTATAAAGAACTTGTAAAACTCAATACCAGGACGACAAACAGTCCAATCAAAAAATGGGCGAAAGAAAAAATAGACACTTCTCCAAAGAAGACATACAGATGGCCAATAGGCATATGAAAAAATGCTCAACATCACTAATCATTAGATATGCAAATTAAAACCACAATGAGATATCATCTCACACCACTTCAAATGGCGCTCATCAACAAAACAACACAGAATAAGTGCTGGCAAGGATGTGGAGAAAAGGGAACCCTCCTGCACTGCTGGTGGGAATGCAGACCGGTGCAGCCACTGTAGAAAACAGTATGGAGATTCCTCAAAAAACTAAAATCACACTGCCTTTTGACCCAGCTATCCCACTTTTAGGAATATACCCCAAGAACACTATAGCACTGTTTGAAAAGAAGAAATGTTCCCCCATGTTTATGGCAGCATTGTTCACAATAGCAAAGATCTGGAAACAGCCCAAGTGTTTGTCAGTAAATGACTGG